>NC_139031.1:7225954-7849757 GCF_964662115.1 Mustela nivalis | reverse complement strand
CATTACCTTACTGATATATGGAGAACAAGGATCTATTAATTATACAAATCATACATTTCTGCTTTGGGTGAATTTTTTTTTAAGCAAATGTATTCTACATCAACTTTAAGAAGCCATTTGTGTCTCTTTGTTTTTTAGAATACTGGTTTCATCATGTATGATACTTTTTATACCTGCCAACACTGAAATAGGACATTTTAAATGTTCTTCATTAGTAAATATTTGGGAGGTCAGAATGCAAAGATGCCTATTCAAAGGGATGTGGTCACTTTGATTTCAGGGTTGTAAGAAGTGGTGAACCAATTAAAAAGATGTACTTCATGGGGTGCCTGGATGGCTCAGTGGGTTAAAGCCTCTGCCTTCAGCTCAGGTCATGATCCCAGGGTCCTGGGATCGAGCCCCGCATCGGGCTCTCTGCTCCGTGGGGAGCCTGCTTCCTCCTCTCTCTCTCCCTGCCTCTTTGTCTACTTGTGATCTCTCTCTGTCAAATAAATAAATAAAATCTTTAAAAAAAAAAGACATTACACTTCAAATATTATATGTTTTATGCAAATTTTCCTCATTTTTAAAAAATATTTTTTAAAATAATGAAATTGCATGTATGCCTTTGGAAGCACAAATTGTAAAATAATTTTACTATTGGTCTCATGGTAATTTGTTAATAATATCACTTCCTCTAAAATAGTTCATCATCTTAATGTCATAAAAATATAACTTTATAGTATTCTATAAAAGTTAACTTATATTGTACTTAATAAAAGAAACCTATAAATTTATGGAGTTTCATTCTTATGTTAACCATTATTTTATTATCCTTCTACTATCCTTACTATCCTGGTATTTCTTCATTTTGATATTTCTTGATATGGATTAACTTGTCAAAATACTGTCTTTGCTAGACTACTGGGTTTTGCCAAGTTTGGGCTTGCTATTCTAATAGCTATATCAGTATACGACGACTTCACTCATTTTTCAGAGTAAAGGGCTTATGTTAGATGTGTGTTTCTTTCATCTACAAATAAGATAGCATTCTGTAGAGGCAGAAATTATGTAAAGCCTTTGGTCAGACAGTTTGACTTACTGTATTATGTTTATATGATAGATTTGAGAGAAATGGACCAGATAATCCAAACCTCACTTAGAGTGCAGCAGTCTGAGACATTCTCTGTTTCTGCATTCATATACTAGCAAAATGGTACCACAAACCATTCCCGGCTATCTAAATGGACTGATAATTCACTTACTCAAAATTCATACACCAGTTATTTATTGAGTACATTCACTGAGTACAGGCCAGCCAGAATTCTAGGCAATGGATAAAAGGTAGCAGACAGACATAGTCCTTGCCATCATGGAAAGCATAGTTCAAAGAGAAGGCTGACAACAAAGAAATTATTAGGTATATAATTAGAAATTGTGATAGGTCAAAAAGAGAGCAAAAAATGGTGGTGGACATGAGGGTGGTGACTACTTCATATTGGAAATGTGTGTGTGAAGGCCCAGGGGAAGAGATGACGCATCGGTGAAGCAAAGCAAGGCAGGTATCATGAGAAATACGGGAGGAAGGGAGCACAGACGGGGAGCACAGACGGGGAGCACAGACGGGCACAGAGGAGCAGGCGGAGCGGATCGTGCGGAGACGGACAGGAGGTCCACATGTTCTCAAGTGCCATGAGAGCGCATCGGAAGTCTTTAAACAGTAGCGTGACATGATGTTAAAGTTCACTCTGGCATTTTGTTGAGAATAATTTAAAGCAAGGCAAGCACAGACAGGAGGACAGAGTAGGGAAACATCGTAATCCAGGGGAAAATGATGCTGGGTTGAAATGAATAGGTAGAAGTGCAGAAAGTGGATACATTTGAGGCAAGTTTTAGAATTTTAATTCACAAAGCTTTGCTGCTGTTTGATGTAGAAGCGGTAGAAACGGGGATAAAGAACAGCTTCTGCTTTTCTGAGACGAGCAACTCAATAGACAGATGGTGGTGCCGTTAACAGAGATGGGACTGAGCAGGAGAGCCAGAAGGTTAGGGAGTAAAGTCCTTGTGATGCCTCTGACACCTCCAAGTGAATATGTCAAGAAGCCAGTTAGATACGCGGGTCTCTCTCCAGGAAAGTTGGAACCAGGGAAACAAGCTTGGAGCCATCCTCGGCAGAACCAGGGACTGAGCCGGAGAACTTCCGAACCTAACAGGTGGGGCAGTTCGGGTGGGGCCGGGAAGCAGCTGAGTAGATGGTCCAGAGCTGGAATGTCACTCAGAAACCAGACTCTTTGAAATAGTCCTTCGCCATCCTCTTGTGTTCAGAGATGCCCGTTCCAGGTCTTGCCATCATTGGTTCATGTTAGGAATGAGGCCAGGAGAGACTGAAAAGAAAGAACAGTGCATGTCCTTTCCCTTTCAAGGCTTAGCCCAGACAGTGCACTCGCAGGGAGCGTAGTCACACGCCCCAACCCTAAATTAAAAGGAGCCTGGAAAATGGTGTCTTTAGCTGGTTGGCTCTGTTAAGTAAGATATAAATTCTGTTGCTGTAAAGGGAAGAGAGCATAGATTTGGGGAAACAGTGAGCAGGTTATTGAGTTCTTTCTGAAGCCTGATTCTTTACATTTTTTCCCCTTGGAGACCGGGATACTCTCCCTTCCAAAAGCAGATGGCCACATGAAAGAGAGAAGATATTGGAACAAAATAAGAGTCATGATAAGAAGGAAGAAAGGGGACAGGACTATTGACCTGTTGTGATACCCATAACTGTCTGCTATAATCTGCAAGCTCTCTGCACTGCCAAACCCAACAATCCATCCTTCTATAGCCACGTTTTGCTCTTACTCAAACTGGTGTAAGGCTTTGCTTTCCCTCCACAGCGGAAGGTGCTTCTCTTTCTTTCAGGCTAACCTGAATCTGTGCTTCCTTCAAAGATTAACTTTTCCATAAATCTCAGTGTACTCCTATAATAGTGATATATTATCCTAATTCTGTACGAATATTTTTAATATCAGGCATAGAGATAGACCTGAATTGCCAATTACATTTTGATGAATAAATACAATTTCTTGAGGGTAAAGCGGCCTTTATTCTTTGTTTCTCGAGTTTGTTTTAGAGTGTCTTGATTGATTAAAAAGAACTTACTGTTATTTATCTATGTTAAATACTGTTGGGCCTGGAGACAGGTGAAGAACTCGTGATCTTTGCAGGTCCCTTTCCTCCTGTGGGCCTGTGATCTCTTAAAAGATGTTGTATTCATAAAACAATGTGGAATACATTGTAATATTCTAACTCAAAGTAAATTAACAAAGCAAAATAGAGTGAACTTAGGTTTTATTACAACAGAAATTATTTTAAGGTATTTATATAGTAAGGCTACAATTAATGATTGATATGGTTGTCTGGAAATGTGTAATTGTTGGAAAGATGCAGACCAAATATGCTTGATTATTCTTAATGGAAAATTTGGGCATAATGCAGGAGGTATAATAAATATCTCTGCATTTAAATATTTCCATAAATAAATGCTTATTGAAGTGGCACCATCAATATAACATTAAGTTTTCTGGTTGTACAACTATAAAATTAAGTTATGTAGTAATGAAATACTAAATTAGTTGCTGGAATTATGATTACTTCTCTATATAGTTTCAGTTTGAACAGGAAAAAATGTAAGGCAGTGATATATACTCCATGGAGAGTATGCCTTCAACTAAAATTGAAATCTAATTAGTGTGAAAATAAAAGTACTAAAATATCGTTGAGATCAATATTGGCGGTAATGCAGAAGAGAACTCTGCCGTGATTGTAAAAGTAGCTCTGAGAGCCAGAGGTATAAAAAATAGCATTTAAGAAATCAAACTTTCTAAATGAATTTCTGGGCTTGATAAGCAAAATTAAATTTGGGAACTAAGATGGAAGGAAAAAAATAAAATTCAAGAGGTAATTTGCTCTGGGATGGTAATTTATAAATCCCTCTAAATAATTTTCCAATAGTTCACAGAATAGCCTACGCCTAACCTGAAGTTTTCTTTTCTAAACTTTAGAGCAGTCTATGGCCATGCCACCCTGAGCGCCTGATCTCGTCGAAACTTTAGAACGAGGTATATTTAAGGAGCAAGTATAGAATCTGTACTAATCTCTAAACAGAATAAGAATCGCCGACTGACCTCTGTACAATAACTAAGCACGTAGGAAAGCTCAGCTGAGTCAGACTGAGAATATGGAACTTGATTTTAAGGCCAAATGAAACAGTCCTTATATTCTGTGATGATTTTCTATGAATTAATGAAGTCGAAACTCAGGTGTTGGGAAATGATCACATCTTCCAAGTGGGATTAGGAGATTATCATATTGTCACTCTGAGTGGAGAAGGGCTGCGCAGACCAAAACTGCCCTTCCCTCATACTGTCTCTGCCCACCCCACCCCTCCCCCGCAGCTCCACCCCTGTGCCCTCCCATCTGGGCGGTTTCTCCTCTTGGTGCCCGCATTCTTTGAGACCCAGAGCTGGAATGCTCTTGAGCTTTGTCATTCAAAATGAGGTCCTCTGAAGCGCAGCTGGAGCATCACTGGAGAATGTTTGAATTGCAGACTCCACCCCATACTTAAGTAATCAGAATCTTCATTTTAACCAGATTTTCAGCGACTTCTGTGGCATGAAAGTTGGAGAACTTTGGTGTACCAGCGGCTCAGGATATTAGCAAAAGCAAGCTATTCAGAGAGACACACCACCCTTAATCATTATTCGGTATTGTGTGTCTGTATTTCAGAGCAACACTCTGGTTTTTATATGGGGCTCTGCAGAACCAAATGTAGTTCTAAAGGTAACACAAAGGTGTGCTTTGAATTTTATAGAAAACTATTTTAACTATTAAACGCTGTAGAGAGGAAAAAAAGAAAACACTCACTGGGTTTTGAAGACCACCATTGTGCTCCGTTATGCTGTCAGAGAAACATTCTTTAGATTTAAAAGGAAATTTCTTCTGCTGTCTCTGTTTAACTAGTATCCACAAAAGTGGGCTGTGATGAGCAAATCTGGTACCATTTGCAGTTCTTCTGTCCATGTAATACCATTTTCCTCAACGCCTTGCAATGAAAATCAAGTATAGAAATAAAAGAGATAGTCTGGGTAGAATAAAACTGCAGCTGTCATCCTTAACCCTGGACAGAATTGCTGCATCCCTCCAAACAGCCACTCTGTCCATAGTGTTTGCTTTTATATTAAGTAATTGTTATACATGCGACTTAAACGTTAGCTTTTGTTTGTTTTACCTATTGTGGCGTAAGTCAGTTTCATTTGAAAAAAAACAATGCAGTTTGATTCGAAAGCATTTTTGGAAAGCATTGCTACAACTGGAAGGGTGATTGCAGCTGAACCGGTGTCCGATGCCAGGGCTCTCTGGGGACAGAGCTCATTGGCTGCATCCCTTCTGGAGCCCTTTGATCACATCAGATTGACACCTGCCAAGGGCTCCCTGGATCCTGCTCAAATCTTTCTCCGGTAGCCCCAGGGGATCCATTGGGATTCAGGTTTGATGTGACTCAAACTTCCAAGCTAGGACCTGCTGTAAAAACTATATATTTCATAGTTTACTGGAGCAAGAATCTAGATGTGAGGCTAAAATCATACATAACACTAATCCATAATTTTTGCAGTAAAAAGGGATATTTCCGCCACACGTGGTTCAGTCCCTTGGCGTAACTTCACGGTCATCACATTCCCCCGTTGCGTCCGTGGGTTGGCCGGCGGGTTGGCCGGCGGGTTGGCCAGCGGGCATTCACTGAAGGAGAGCCAGGCACCTGCCATGCCAAGAAGCAGAAGAGAAGAACCCCTAACTGTAGAGTCGCACCATGTAGAAGACACAAGCTGTTCAAGCAATCATTCCTAAACAATGTGATAATGGGATATGGGACTTAGACAAATGGTTTTATGCAAGTACAGGAGAAGAAATAAACAGGAAGTAGGAAGCTTGATTAATTTGTATTTTGTTTTGCTTGGTGACTGGCCCTAACATTTTTTTTTTTTTTAAATATAACTATGAAGTCTTCGGGTTTGAAATTACATTTGAATCCATTCAACTTGGAAATAGAACATTTTTCTCCAGTAAGAACTAAATGCTGGTCATCAGCATGAGAATAATGCCCCTCTTAAAAATACAAATTATAGGGAAGAGACATTAAAAAAATAAAATGCTAAAATCCCACTTAAATAAAAGATCACTTTAAAAGAAATCCTTCATACTGAATTTTAGGACTATTCAGTCCATCTCCCATGATGGTTATATGCTCCTTGTGTGTACGTACACAGTAGTTTTTTGTTTTTGTTTTTTTTTTTTTTTTTTTTTTTTATCATCGAGAGGTGAGTTTTCTGATTTGTGCATTATTTAGAGCACATTTAGATTCCAACCTGGTTTTCCTTTGCAAGTCGGTACACTTCTGCACTCCTTTCCCCTGAATTAATTGATATAATGAGCTGATGTAAATTACTTTCACTATTAGGCTGAGCTAATATTAACCCACAACCATTTAGAAAGTAAATATACCATAGGAGGCATATGCATACTGGATTCCAAACTTAAGTATCAAGGATGTTTTTTTATTTTTCTGTAATTTTGGAGTGTCCATCCCATTGCTTCGTCTCCTGGTCTGGAGAATCAAGACTGTGGGCATAAACGCCTCCTGGGCCGTGGGCAGGGGAGGTGGTGGGGGTGGGGGGTGTGGTTCTATCTCCTCGTCAGCACTCTCTAGCTTTCTTGATGGGAACACTTCCAATGTGTTAATTATGAAAATGCAACTCCCCTTTTAAGGTCCTAGGGAAATGCTCTCAACCGTATATTTTTTAAATATTCTACGTTTATTTATATTCCACCAGTTACTGCTCTGATATTCGTATTTCCATAGCTTTCCCTGTTGCGTTGATGAGTCATCAAATTCTGCCTGGTGGTGTCTTTTGTGTGACTCTTACCCCCCACCTCCACCCAGGTTGTCAGGTCTTTGGAGAAGGACCTGCTAGTGAGCCTTGATAATGCCAAGCCCAAATTCATATGAAACACAAGTGCCTTTTTAGCATAGAGTGGACTTCCCATCCCCCCATGATAATCCGGCATCGTGCCTGTGCTTCTGTTGTATTTCTCCCCTAGGACCGCTCTTCCTCTGTTTCTTCTCTTACAGTCCTGTCTGTTCATCGAGGCTCTGCTTAAACACTTCACAGTACGCCCCAGATCTGCATCCGACCCCTCCCGTGTAACTCCGTCCTGCAACATTTGCCCCGATTATTTCACTTTTTCTTTCCAATTTACGTGGTAGCTTTCGGTAGATTCACTTCTGTTGGCTTCAGTTCCTGATATCTGACGCACCTTCTGTTTCCTGTGTCTTGTGCACACACATAGCAGGTGTTCAGTAAACGTTTGTCGCGTGACAGAGGGTTTGCAAAGCGTTGTGGAGGAATGGCGTTCTCACGGAAGAATCAAAGGTTCCGTGCCTCACCGGGGTGTGCCTGCCACACCCGGGTTAGCGTGCCTGGTGGTAAATCAAGAATGGGGAACAGCAAATGCTATCTCCGAAGCAACCCCTATCACATTTTGTAGCAAGCAGCTACCAGGGCATGATGACTAAGCGTCCCATGCAGTGTTGCCTGTGACCCACTATTAGAGATTCTACTGTTTTAATCTGGGCGGGTGCTTCCCTTGTAGACAGTCTCTTACTAAAATCCTGGTATCTTTTGTGAATGTTAATACGTATTAACACCTTTGTCATCTGTGAGCATCTCTATCGGGATCATAAAGAATCGGGTTGTGGGGAAGTTGCAGAGAAGAATTGGTGGGAGGAATCAGGGGCGATGACCAGGAGAAAGGACAGCGTCTGCTGCTGAGACACGAGTGTTTCTGGGCAGATTTCAACTTCAGTGTCGTGAGGGTACAAGCAAGCGATGCAGTCTGGCCTGGAGGCTACGGTCCGGATGCTCAGGGCCCCTGTATGCTGCCCCTCTCATTCCTGCTTGTTAATTATCTTCTTTATGAGCATTTCCTCCAAACCTTAAAACTACTTAGCTGGGTAAAATTGCTCCATTTTTTAAAGTAAGAACTTGATATTGCGAAAGGTTAAACTACATAGCCACAATTGGCTACATAGTAAGTAGAAAAACAAAGATAAGAACGTGAAACCTGCATTTTCCCCCTAAATTATGCTCAGTGCCACTTGGGGTAGGTGGCTTTCATTGGCCAGCTGGGTATAGGGAGACGACAGAAGACTTAGAAATCTTTTTTTTTTTTTTTAATTTTTTTTTTTAATTTTATTTATTTGACAGAAACTAGGCAGAGAGGCAGACAGAGAGAGAGGAGGAAGCAGGCTCCCTGTGGAGCAGAGAGCCCGATGCGGGGCTCGATCCCAGGACCCTGGGATCACAAACTGAGCCAAAGGCAGAGGCTTCAACCCACTGAGCCACCCAGGCGCCCCTTAAGACTAGTTTATTCTGATTGCTCTTGCCAAGGCATTATTTCAAAACATCAAATTGCTATAAAAAGCTCAGTGGTACCCTTTTTTGAGTCAGTATTGGTCTTGTTAAAGAATAGGATGGGAAACAAGATGGCTAACCTTCCATCTTTCACCGGGAGGAAATTCAGCAAGTGTCTTTGTTTTTGTGCGAAAGCAAAATAAAATGAGTCTGTGATATGCAAATGAGTCTCTCCACTGTTTGTTAATTTCGACTGTTTACTCAAAAATGGGAAACACCAGGCTTGTGATACATCATCTTTTGTGCGCTTGGCACCTTCCATCATAGATCGTATTAATCTGCTTAAACTAACAAGGATTAATTGCCTTGGTAAGTCAACCTGGCATTGAAATGATATATTGCCCAGACAGCTTGGAATTTGGCCACTCATAAATCTCATTCGTGTGTTGGTTTCTTTCTGTTTGTCTCTTTCTCCGACAGATGTGTACCCAATCACTGTGAGCATGGCGGGAAGTGTTCGCAAACATGGCACAGCTTCCAGTGCGCTTGTGAGGAGACGGGATACAGTGGGGCCACCTGCCACAACTGTGAGTGCCCTTTCATCTCACCCTGACCTTTAGTAGCCTAGATCCCAGGTCTTCCACAGCCTGGGGAGTGCACCCACTTGATTCTGAAGAACCCAGATTTTGTTGTTACTTCCCTGGAATCGTCCCGTAATCAAGATATACTCTCTCATGCCTAATGGCACAAAAAGAAGGACCAATGTGTCCAATGTTCCGTAAACATAGTTGGGATTGGAATGCCAATCTTGGATTTGCCTCTGTGTGTCTAAGCCACGTCTGGATAGATGGTTTGGGAAATTGTGTTAGTGCAATGTCTCTAACTGGATTCTCATTTATCAGCTCATCAGAGAGACAGACAGAGTGTAATGTGAACATTTAGTATCTGGACAATAATTGTCTCATGCTCTATCGCAACTATTTGACCATGTTTTTCAAATCAGAAAAAGAGGCTAGAAAGTGGAATAAAGTCCATTAAGTTGGATATCTAAAATAATAATGCAAGAAGGCAAGTTTTTCTAAATATTCAAAGTAAAAAGTGGCTTGCAAAGACAATTAATAGAATACAGATGTGCCTAGATTTACATTACCACTTTACACTGGAAGGTGGAGGTTTGTGTTTTTGTCATTTAAAGGATATTTTAAAATGAGTGTTAACGATGTAGTTGTCTAACATTAATTCTCCAAAAATGTGTTGCTGTTTACAAAGCCCTTTAGGAAACAGATTTACCATAAAACATATAGTTGAAAGAAGAAGTTCATCTGTCCATCACGTGTTTATGTGTGTGCATGGTGTGCACGCGTGTGCTTGTGTGTGTAGGGAGAGAGGAAGGGGGAGAGAAAGAGTCGAGCTCCAATCTCCAGTCTCCTCCCAATAGGCTGAAAACCTGAAAATCTGATATGTAAGCCCTCTAATTATACAGACTTCTTTCATTCCACTTCATTTTTAGGAAACAATGACAAAAATATTATCAGAGAAGAGTTCTGGGGATAATAAAAATGCAGGACAGCTCTCTGGGCCTTTCATGTTGTTACTTGTAACAATGTATAATAAGCTGTTTGGAACATAAGACCTCAACAAAGAAAAATGTTAGTAATTTATTTTATTGCCTTATTATTTTGTTTAGGAAGCTGTTCAAAAATAAGAGACAAAATTGCTCCTTAAAAAAATTAACATTAGGGGCACCTGGATAGCTCAGTGGGTTAAGCTTGTGCCTTCAGCTCAGGTCATGATCTTCAATCTTGGGATTGAGCCCCGCATCGGGCTCTCTGCTCAGTGGGGAGCCTGCTTCCCCTCTCTCTCTCTGCCTGGCTCTTTGCCTACTTGTGATCTCTGTCTGTCAAATAAATTAATAAAATCTTTTTAAAAAATTAACATTAATAGAAGATGTACAAGAAAATAAAAATAGTCACTAGATTAATTTTTGGTAAAGGATTTCATATGGATCCATGGAAAATGAATAAAAAATGAAACTGATACTTAAATTAGTAGAATAAAAGATTTATAACTAAAATTGCCCCTTGCCTATCACACCAAATGTTAACTTTCAGCCTGTGATATTCATTATATGATAAATGATGTTTGAATTAGGCAAACTTCAATAAAACGTCATACTTTCACTCCACCAATATAATTTATATATTGTGCCACAAATAACACTTTTAACTAGGAGGGACCTTGTTCCTGAATATGAAAATTCTAACCAAAAACAAAGAATAAGAGATTGGTGCTGGTTACAAGGGTTTCCTAACTCTGTGCCCACTTGATGCTGACCTGGAGCAGCAAACTGTTCCTCTTCTTCTTCTTCTTCTTTTTTTTTAATAGCTGCTTCCTTTTGTTTAAATTCACAGCAAAGAAAAGGAGATTTTAAAAATATTAAATTTGTTTTCCATCTAAGTGCATGCTACTGGTTGAGCAGCTGAGGTTTTTTTGTTTTGTTTTGTTTTTTGTTTGTTTGGTTTTAAAGAGTAATAACTCCAACTAATAGACATGTCCTAAGTGTATTTAGGTTTGGCCTTAGTGGCAATCTCTGAACATGAAGGGGGAAATTATCTTCTACCTGTCCAGTGTTCCGCTTTTGTTTCCATTCATTTTAACATAGAAAGCCTGATCTCTTGTTGTCTTCCCTGAGTGAGGCCAGAATTTTGAAAATCAAGTGTGTGCATAAAGAGAGGTTAGAGGACCACAGTGCGTAATTAGAGAAAGGCTTCAGTGATATTATTTGCTTGTGAAAAATATTTATCTTGTACCTTATTGAAGGGTATATGCTTCCAAATCAACTGACAGACTTGGTGTACCTCTTAGTGACTCCCATGGATTAGTTAAAAATTGGGAAGGAAGGTCTGATCCAGCACATAATAATGGAAAATATACAAATATATGCCATTCAGTTTGATATAGAATGAATCATATTACATTTTTACTTAGTGACCACACTCATAGTAAGAGCACTAAGTAAAAAGAAGCCAGCTTCTGAGGCTAGCTATGAGATTATCATGCTGTGCGCCTTTGTAGCAAGTCATTTGACTTCTCTCGGGCTTTCTTTATTCCCCTTGACTAAATGGCTACTGAAGTCTCTTATAGTTCTAAAAGCTGAGGCTTCCAGTTGCTCATTCTGTGTTCTGGTTTTGAATTTTGTTAACATTATTAAATCCTTTACCTCATTATTCCCTGAAGAGGACGAAAGGGTCCCTTTTGAAAAAAGGAGTTATGGTAATTTTATAATGGCACTCCTTTAAAAAGGTAAAAAAAAAAAAATTAACGAAAGCATCGAGTTTGCTGTAACTAAATATTTCATAGAGCTTCAGACATTACAAGTGAGCTACTATTTCCACACATTTTCCACTCTAGTCCTGGCTTGGTCGGGGTAAGACAGCCATTCCTCAGGAGACCGGCGATCGTCAGTCCTAGATGCTGGGGTCCAAGACGGAACCAAGAAGCCCTTTTTTGATAGGTCGTACTGCCTGAGTTTGAACTTGGCCCTGTCACTTACTTGTAACCTTTGGGCACGTAGCCTCTTGGAGCTCCAGATTTTTCCTGTGTGGAGATGGGTGCAGTGACCCATGTAAAGCCACCGTGAGATTAAATGAGGTGGCTTATGGAAGACACAGATAAGAGCTTTAGCATATATTAGCAATCGGTGAATTTTCACCAATTCATGCCTTTCAGAACAAGGCATCCTTTGATCTGTACTCATGTACCAGTAATTGTCCGCATCCCACAATTTGTCACTTAATTTCAGGCTGTCACTCATTGTCACTTGTGTGGCAGATTGGGTTTGAAGTGAATGATTTCCATAGTTTTCTCTTTTTTCAGAACTGAAGAGAATTAAAAGTAATCTGGGTGTGCCTTGGACCTGTATCTATCTATCAGTTGGTTTGTTTATACATGGAGATTCTATTTTCAAATACATTCTGTGTAGGGCTCAGAGGGTGGTCATTTACAAACCACTCTCCTGAGGAGTCAGGATGTCTGCCTTTGGATGAGGAAATGTCAGGGGAAGCCAGACGTGGAATAGCAGGAAAGGGCAGGCCAGGTTTGTTCTCCGAAACACAGAACAGCTTAGTTTGTGACCAAATGAGGCAAATACATTAAATTGTGGCAGTTTTATACTTTTGAGATTTTCTTATGCAGGTATTCCATTCTCGATGAATTTCTGACTAGTAGCATATTGAAACTTAAAATCATGACAAAGAGGGTAGAGTGATCATGTTGAATATTTATTTTTGTTATATTGACTTATCCTCATCCTCTTCAATGTATGAGGATGTGTCTTTCTTATGAGCAAAGCTTTATGTTTATAGTTAGTCTTTCCCTCTTCCTGGTGCTACGTAGACAATCGGTCTCCAAACTTACTTGCCAATACTTCAGGTGCTCTTTAGGATCTAATTACCATCTCGTGTTTTCCACACATGTTCCTAACACTTTATAATTATGGTGCTCACTTACATAAATTAAATACAAAAAGAAATCCCTTATCTCAGGGCTTAGTAGACTGCCCCCCGCCCCTAATGCTACTGGAGCCTATCTTTGAGCTCAGTCATTCTACATATGATACCAGTCTCTTACTTGGAACTTCCCTAAAAATCCCCAGAATATTCCCAAAAATATGAAAATTGGCAGCTGTCTTCACAAGCCAGAGGACATTTAACAGATATAAACCATGTTTGGGGGTGGAAATTTATGAGAATTATTATTAAATACCAGATCTTCATTCTAAGAGAAAATCTTTTTCCAGATTTTGTTATTAAAAGAGAGATTTTCACCTTGCCCAGATAAATAGGTATTATTATTTACAGAGGCAGTAAGAGGGGATAAACTGAATGACCTGTGCAGATCTCTTCAAATTTAAAAGTTGTGTGATTTTGAGCTCTAAGATACTAAGCAGGTACTGATGTTGCCACATAAATGCAAAACTTAATTTTTTACTAGCCAGTGTTGGGGGAAAAATTGAAATGAAAAGGACAGTATTCTACATCCTGTAGTCTGGAGCTATTACTCTGGGTCCATAAATTTGTAAACCATAAATTACACTGCACCTTATTACCACACACATGAAAAGTGCAATGGATTTCAGTAGCACACACCATGTTATTTATAATCCATTATACTCATAAGTAATTGAATTCAAAGCATAATTTTTAAAAAGAAATTAATCCTACCTGCTTGTAGTCACACTAACCTACAGCATAAACACCTGGATTTATTGGCAGTGGGAGATTTGGTGCCTCCATCTGTTTGGAACGACCACAGTCTTAGGCATCAATGAAGACAACTTGGAATCTGAGTGTGCAATTCTCTTCCCCACCAAGAAAAAAAAAAAAAGTGTTCACTGTATAGAATCATGTCCTTACAGAACTGGAATCCATCATACAACTATAAATTCAGCCGGCTTATAAGGACCTACTCAGAAATGGCTGTGTTTTTAATCCGGTTTTCCACCATACCTTTCCTCCGCCTCCCATTTCCAGTCTCCTTGACCTCCGTTCAGTTCTTCACGCGTGCCCTGTCCCCTCACACTGTTCTCACTCCCCTGCCCCCACCACAGGACTTTTTGCACATCCCCCCTCTCTGCTTTGTCCAGGACATTACTCATCCTCTCATCCTTCAAATCCCAGTTCAGTAGCTGCCTCTGTAAGGAAGCTTTCTGTGACCCTGTAATTAGGTCAAATCCACTTATTCTAATATACACCTTAGCACTGGCGATGATGGTGATTTGACATTTTTTTACTTGTGATTCTTTAATACTATCTGTCTCTTCCCCTGGACTATATTATCTGAGAGAAGACAGTGCTGGTTTCTGTTGACCACTTTATTCCCAGGGCCCCCCAGCATATATTATGTGCTCAGTGAATGTGTGCGGAATCAAACGGTGAATGAATGGAAGAGAATGTAAAAAGCATCAGTAGCTTTTTAAAAATCATGTCCTTGGGGCGCCTGGGTGGCTCAGTGGGTTAAGCCTCTACCTTCAGCTCAGGTCATGATCTCAGAGTCCTAGGATCAAGCCCCGCATCGGGCTCTCTGCTCATCGGGGAGTCTGCTTCCCCCTTTCTCTCTCTGCCTGCCTCTCTGCCTACTTGTGAGCTCCCTCTCTGTCAAATAAATAAATAAAATTTTTAAAAATATATATAAAGAAAAAATCATGTCCTTTTACAAATCCATGAAAATGGTGAAGCTATGAAGAGGAAGTAAGCTAAAGTGACAAAAGGAAAGCAAGAGGAGGGCGGATAATAGAAGATGAGTTAGTGAAAGACCGAGAGGGTAGTGATGGTATTAAGAGCAGAAACAGCCACAAGAGGTATAAAGTTCTAAAAAGTTTTATGGAGGAAGTCAGTGTATGAGGAAACAAACCTGCACATTTCCAATAATCATGAGGAAAACATTGGGCCATGCATGCTAGAGCACATTCATCGTGACTTGTGGACATACATAGTAGGACTCTCAAAGGAAGTTCAACGAGAAAATGATATCTCAGGTAATGAAGTGCAGTCAGCTTGTGCACTGGTGGTTGTATGAGCTATTCTAAAATAGGTATGTATATATCTATATAAAACATGTATTTCTATACAGTATATATTTTTATATATAATATAGATATAGTTTAAATATGGACAAGTGGATGACAAAAAAAGTTTAAACTTGGTACAAAATTTGAAGAAGATGAATATATTTATATATATGTATACATATATATATATAAAATCCTTTTATTTATCACACACAAAAAAAGTTTAAACTTGGTACAGAATTTAAAGATGAATATATATATATATATATATATATATATATATCCCTTTTATTTATCACATAATATCCTACATATATTCTTGCTACTAGAAAATTACAGAGAGGGAAAAGAACTCAGGATTTGAAATTCGACGTTCTGATGTCAAATCCTCAAATCTTCAGGTTCTACATCCTTTTTCCATCACCTGATTTCCTAGCTGTAGGACAGGAACTGTCTCCCAAATCTATAAATCCTCTTCCCTCAAACTCTCTTAGCACAGTAGTACGAATTTCACTTGCACCTGTAAAGAATAAAGTCAGCTCTTTGAGGACATGCTGCCGGCCACTGATAGCAAGGACACGAGGAGTATCGGACTGAAACCCCCTCTACCCACCGCCTTTTTTTCCTCCTCTGTGCTGTGTTGACTTTGTGTTTTGGACAGTCATTTAACTTCTCTGAACTTCACTATCCTTTGGGACAGTCAATGAAATATTGTCTCTTCTTGTAAATTTAGAAAACATTTGGTATCATTTTGTAACTTTCCGTGTACCACAGAGTCTTTTAAAAGAGGCAGCAAAAGTTTTGTCTGATTAGAGGTAGCTTCAGGTTACAAAGCGCTGATAGAGTTGATTCTCTAGGAAAATATCAGAGGTTGTCTCAATATTTAAGCCAGTACTCACTGAAAAGATAAAAGGCTTTATTAGCAAATATAATGGCTACACAGGCTGATTTACATTCACAGGGTGAATCTGCTACTTCTAATAGAGACACAGCATTAAGTCACCAGATTGGGCTTCTTTGTTAGCAAGTGAACAATTACCAGTCTTCAGTTTTCCCTCCCTTTTTCATCCTTTGCATTCCCATACCTTGACCTACTTAGAGGCTCGGTGTGTCTCTGTCATTAAGGCCTGGGTCCTTGTCATTAAGTAGTGGCCCTAGGGCACCACCACAGGACCG
Source organism: Mustela nivalis (assembly GCF_964662115.1). Taxonomy (NCBI): domain Eukaryota; kingdom Metazoa; phylum Chordata; class Mammalia; order Carnivora; family Mustelidae; genus Mustela; species Mustela nivalis. The sequence continues at coordinate 7,833,581 of NC_139031.1, read as the reverse complement.
TGGGACACAGAGGAGCTATGCTCCTACCATCACTTAGTCCTTTTTTTTTTTTCTTGGTGCGTTCATCCATATGTCGAGAGCGGACTCCATTCTGCATGTGGGCTAGATGCTGGAATGGGAAGAGACAAAGAGGGGAGTATGTAATGTTAGTAGCTCCCTCCAAAGAAGTGTGTACTTTCATTAAAAAAGGAAAGCCCTTGGGGCACCTCACAACCGAGTCACTTGGCTGACTCAGTTAAGTGTCTGATCTCTGCTCAGGTCATGACCTCAGGGTCCTGGATCTCAGGAATCCCAAGGTGGGCTCCCAGCTCAGTGGCTTAGTGCGGAGTCCTCTTGTCCCTCTGCCCCTCCCCCTACTCATGTGCTCTTACTCTCACTCTCTCTTTCAAATAAATAAATTCTTATAAGCCCTTATAATCTTAAGGACAAATTGTACTGTATGATGACCTCTTAGGGTCTAAGTTGCCACCTTTCATCTTACAGAATGTGTAGAAATGTAATTACATGGGAAATTACTTAATATCGTATCACAGATTCCTTGTAATTCTAAGCAGTCATTTCATCTCTTCAGATTGTATCATCAGATGATCTCTCTGTTCATTCCTGACCAGATGGGATGGGGGAGATCAGAGTGAGGAGGAATCGGCTCCAGCACGGTGGTGGGGGGCAGGAAGCGGGGGTGTGGTTTCCAGTAGATCATGTGCCATTAAAATAGCAGTAAACCCATGCTCCGTTGTGTGTGTTCTCTAGAGGAGAAGCTCAGGTCCTCACCAAAGCTGAAGCATTTGGGGAAAGAGGGAAAGACGAGTGGTGTCACTTCCTGAAATCACACTTATTTAAACAATAATCCCTGCAGCTCCTTCACGCCCGTTTTCTCCGGGCATCTGCAGTAAGATGGAGAGACACGAGAGAATGCCACCTTTGTGGAAATGTGGGAAGGGGATTTAGAGGCCATTCTCTTTCAGCCACAACCGAATAAATTGCACAGGATTAAAACAGTGCAGGTCATTTGGAGAAACACAGCCCACGGACCTTTCCATTTCTAAGGCAGCCCAAATTTCAAATTAATCCCTTCTTTTATGCCTAGCTTTGGAAAGATGGCTAAGATTAAACCTAGAAAGAAAGAATTTAATTTCAGTTTTATAAAGACATTTTCAATAGTTTCAAAAATACATCTTTCTCTTTGAATAAAAAGCCTTTGCAAAAAAGTTGATCTGCGAATACATATTAAAAAGCAGCCTGCTCTAGGACGGAGCCGTGAACCTGTGCACTGCACAGAGGCTGTAAAATGCCAGAGCTCCATCCGGAGGGATTTGACATTATTCATTAAACCCCTCTGTAGCTGGAATCCCAGTGACCGTGTCAGCCCAGGTTCAGAGGGAAGACTCTCACCTCTACACCTTCGCCAAGTTTGGTGAAGGGAAGGAAGAAAGAGGAGGAGGCTGATTACTGGCAGATAAAGAAGGAAACTTCACACCATTTTTTATCTACTCAAAAAGCAAGACAGGAGAGTTAAAGTTAAACATAGGGTGCGTCTCTCCTTTCGTCCTTTTAACGTCTCCCAGATCAGATGACTTCCTGCTTTTTCAGATGGACGTTAGTCACTGTGCCCGTACTGTAAGTCTTTAGCTTCACAAATCCCGAGTAGAGGGTTCCCTGAAATACATAGACAGACGGTCCCGGGTCATTCGATAATATTGCCTGTCCATTTTGTATGTAGCACACTCTGTGGATCACAGAAATGCAGGTAAGAGCCTGCTTGTGGCTTGAAAGGGAAAATGGACAAAGAGGAAGCGTTAATGTGTTAGTAGAAGATGTCAGTAGAAGGAGTAATGTGTTTATGTGCTAAATCCGGTGTAAAGGCCGGTATGGATAGCATGAGAAAGAGAGAATGGCATAGACCAATTGCTTGGGGAAGGGTTTTAGGACCAGCTGAACTTTGGCCAAGCTCCTTGCTTGCTCACTTGGGCCTTAAGATTGGAACTGATTGGGGGAAGAAGAGATACAGCAAAGGCCAAGTTGGAGAGCAGAAATAAACACGGGCTGTGGAGAAGCAGGCCTATGAAAGCGGCCCACCTTTGGAGCCCACACACTGCCAAGGGAATGTCATTCAGATTCTAACACGCCATATGATCCTGGAGAAGTTTCTAAACATTCCTGAGTTCCTGTTTGAGTCGCGGGCTGGAGCTAGGATTGTTAAATATTCAGGACTTTTGCGAGCTGGTTGTGAAGCCTTGGTAGGAGAATTTACCCCATGGAAATTAACAAGCACAACATATCTAGGCTCTTTTTTGTAAAGCTGGTCTACCAGAATAGCACTGCCCTGATTCCTCCTTAATTAAGCAAGAATTATAGATCTGCCTCTGCATATTGTTGTGTAGGGTACAGATAATGTAGAAAATGTCTAGAATGTTTGGAATCGACACAGATGACACTCAAGAATGCTAGTTTCAGGTTAAATGTAATATTGTGAACAGAAAGGTCTCATCAGAGGAGTGGCAGGGTGTGGAGTTAAGCAGGTAGATTGAGCTAGTCAGAGGATAGTGGTCCTTCACTACCTCAGCTTCGATGTACGATTTCAGGTGTGATTCTTCATACTTGTTTTTACCATAAAACGACTTTACTTCTGTTCTTTAGGAGGAAGAGTTGAGCTGTTCTCACTATATTAATCCATAAATGACATCGAAGTCTTCCCTAATAGACAGTTGGTTTATGATTACTTCTGAGCTACAAAGGACTTGAATGATTCCTGAACAATGTTCAGAGAGCACGTAGGAAGGACCATTGGAGTATGTCGCGTCACCTCAACCGTCAACATTTCTTTTACTGAAGGGGACAGAAATGTTTTCTGTTATGAGGTTTGCTTCAACTATTTAGCTTATAGTATAATCTGAGGTAAAAATTGATGAATAATTAGCTCCGTTAGGATACAAAACTAATTTTAAGATTACTTTGTTGTGATTATTAACCTAAAGCTCAAGAATGAGCCGTTTTCTTCTGTCGGGATCGCCTCCCATCTGTGACGCAGCTGTGCCAGATTTTATTCCTTAAATTTAAGACACTTGGTTGGGTTTGCCACACTCTCTGAGAATACAACTACCTGTGATGAATCTAATGATTTTTTTTTCACTGTTCACATGACAAAAATCTGAAGAATGAATGATTGATCTCTGTTTTGTGTTTGCTTTTCCAACATCATGGTGGACAGAGAACTCTCTTCATTTCTGCTGTTGTTATGACTACATTCTGCTCTTCTTCTTCCTTTCCAAGCCATCCTGGCAAAAGAATGTAGAGTTCAGATTTTTGGAATCTACAAAGAAAATGTTTATCTATCCAAATAATTCCTTCTGTTGTATTCGCTGTAGACGGCTAATGCCACTAAAAGCAAAAGTTTCCCATGGCAAGTGTAGCAGTTTCCAAGAAGATGTTGCCGGTTCACTTTTTTGAGTGTTTCCACATTTGAGAGCTTTCAGATTTTAGTAAAATATTTTATTTGAAAATATTTTAATGTAGGCAAGTACAAGTGAAATTCTATAAATGGATTTGACTAAAAAAATCCAATTTTCGCATAAAGCAAGAGAAAGGTCTAATGACTTGCAGTTCATTGGTCTCATTATATAATTGCTTTCCAAAGCTACCATGGGGGCTCCCGCCTACAAAATATGCCGAACCTATTCTTGAAAGACATTTCTTGCCATCACAGATGCCAGCATCAAATGCCAGACAAAGTTGGCACCTGCAAAATCACTGTCATTACTCATTAGCAAGCATCAAAATGTCCTAATAATACTTTTTGCTACTATCCAATCCTGTGGAGACATCAATTAAACATGTCTTGCTTGCCAAGTCATGTGATCAGCTTTCCCTGTGCCGGATAAAGCCAAGTGAGCCATTTGGGTAGGTTGGATAAAGAAACACCTTGAATAGTTTGGCTGTGGAAAGAGAAATTCTTTCCATCCATATTACTGCAATGGAATTCAGAACTCTAGAAAACCCTATGTGCTTTTCTCACCATATGGCTGGCTGTCACTCAGTTGCCCTACTTAGAGAACATCAAGTATTCAATGGAAGGCATTTTCCTACTCAGAAAATAACCAACATATTAAGACTTCTTTACGGTTTCAGTGACCTAGATACAGACTTGCTGAATAAATCAAACCTGAATTTTATCGGGTCAGATTGAGTATCTGAAGCTAGATAAATGGAACAGGCCTTGTTAATTCATTGTACAGAAGGACTTTTTTCCCCCTTTGTATGATTCTTAAAATCTAGTTGGCTGAAGCTATGTGAGAGAGAAGAGAGTATCCTGAACTTCTGCAGGGGGAGAAGATCAGTAACGGAGACCGCCTTGCCTGCTCACGAGGCAGCAGTTCTAGGAGACAAGCGTGGAACTCAACTTATATTAGATGCCCCTGGGAAGGCAGGTAGGAAAGTTCAGGCAGCAATCCTTGCTTCCTAGTCAATAGTGGGAGGATCCACTATCCTGTGATTATTGCACCAACTGAGGAGGACTGAGCCATTAAGAAAATCTCCTCTGGTCTCTGCGAGGCCAGTCGTCCAAAGGCTGCAAAAGTGGAACAGAGCCTGGGAGAGGAAACAGAATCGGTGATGGGTGACGAAGGACAGTGATTGCAGAATGAATTCTCATCACATCCGGGCTGCACCCACAGCTCAGGACATGCTTCCCACCACTCCCAGGTGAAACGTCGTGTCAAGTCCGTTTTGGAGCTTTTGCTTTGCCTCCGTGCCCTTCCTGTAGTTCTGCTGCATGGAGGTCATTCTCACGAAGCTCATTTCTACGGCCTAAACTAGTGTGGGGGTCGTGTGTGTCTTAGTAATAAAAATAATGAAACAGAATGACTCACTGTGCAGAAGTAATGTGGAAGACAAATGTATGGAGAAGCTGTGGCAATGCTTTTAGCAATCACAGAAGAGTTTATTAATAGGAAACATTGCCCCATATCTCCTCCATGTACAGATTAGACGTTGAAAGAACTCACACATAGTAAAAGCATGTTTGTTTAAAACCCAAGTAACTCTCTCTGCTTGACTTATTTCACTAAGCATGATACGCTCTAGTTCCATCCATGTTGTCGCAAATGGCAAGATTTCATTTCTTTTGATGGCTGCATAGTATTCCATTGTGTATATATACCACATCTTCTTGATCCATTCATCTGTTGATGGACATCTAGGTTCTTTCCATAGTTTGGCTATTGTGGATCTCCCTGATACGAGGAAGTGGTGATGGGGCTAAAGTGGGTAGAAGAAGAATCAATGAAACAAGATGGAATTGGGAGGGAGACAAACCATAAGTGACTCAATCTCACAAAACAAACTGAGGGTTGCTGGGGGGAGGGGGGTTGGGAGAAGGGGGTGGGATTATGGACATTGGGGAGGGTATGTGCTTTGGTGAGTGCTGTGAAGTGTGTAAACCTGGTGATTCACAGACCTGTATCCCTGGAGATAAAATATATGTTTATAAAAAAAAACTTAAAAAAAAAAACCCCAAGTAACTCATCCACTATATAAAAATTTCTAAGGGATTTTGAATCAGGATTCAGTTTGCATTCACTTTTTTTCTTTTTAGCGTCACCCTAAGCTTCCCACATACCACCTGTCTTAAGATGAGATAAACGAACATGAGGCCCTAAACTCTACCACAGGTGCTGCCTTAGCCAGGGAAAGGATTCACAGACACTTGATTAGCATCAGTTTCACGTGTGGTAATAAAAAAACAAATTTAATCTGCACAAACTGTAATTTTCATGCTGGGATCATTTAGATTCCAGCAGTCTCTGTATTGATTGGGTTCAAGAAAACTATTTTCATTGTGCTTTTTTAATGAGGATGCCCAGTGCAAAATCATACTTGAGTCCTGGAGAACTTCTTGGTTTTCAAAAGTGCAGCCAATAGAACTTCAGTGGTTGGGAAAATGGGCTTGCTATCTGTAGACTTACAAAACATTAAGACCAAGTATACGAAATATGAAAAAGAGTAGGGTAGTAGCTATTTTGAAATACTGACTGATATACTAGTGTGTTAAGATTAGAGACTATACCTAAAAAAGATAAGTAGATAAGCTTGGGATGTTGCCTTTTTATAGTCTTCTTATCAGAATGTCTGCAACCACTCCATTTTCCATTCCAGTATGTGGCCACCTGCCACTTCCCAACCAAAGAAGGAAAATTTTAGGCAGGGATGATGGGTGGAGAGACCACAGAGGTCTTGCGTTATGGCCCTGACAAATTGATTATATATTGGAAGATGTGGCGGGGAAGCCACATCCCAGTTTCTGACATTAGTCTCCGCGGATGTTCATCATCCGAAGCAGCTGCTGTAGGAGCAAGTTAGGGAACCTCTGAGAACGCAGAGCTAATACTCATTTGCTCATGGCGGCACATGAATGCAGCCGCCCCCCAAGGAGTCCCAGCAACAATCAATTACAGTCACTCCATTCTGTAGAAACAACAGAAAACCATTTTAAAACTTTTGAAATTCTGTAGAGAGTGCATTTATTTTAAAATCTGTAGCTTATATCTGTGATATAGTAATACAAATGTGTGCATAAACCATATGTGCGGTAGGTAAACTATTACCTTATGAATCAGAAAGGTCCATGTTCAAGGCATCTCTGGTTAGTAGAAATCTGTCCTTTGCTACCCTGTTTTGGATCTGATTAAATATGAATCACACACACACACACACACACACAGGTGCAAACTCCAGTGACTGATCAGAGGCTGACGTTCTACAGGCTAACTTTTTTGACTTGGTTGCTCATTCATAAAATACTAATGCAATATAGAGTCCCCACGCAGACTTCCCTCTTCTCTGCAAAGTATGGAGACCCAAATGCTGCAAAGCTCGCTGTAGGCTCCTGGCTCAGAAACCATTCTCTCAGCACTCTCCTGACATTATTAATGGCCCCGATGTACAAACCCAGAATAAAATAGAATTAAAATCCAAAGTTAATTTCAAGCTCCATTAGAAATTAAAGGTGTTGGCAAAGAAATCAATATTTGCCCAGTACAAAATGACTAAATTCAAAGCAATTAATTCTATTATTTTGTAACTTCTAAAAACTATAAAGGACCTTCAAACTATAAAGTGTTACCACGCTCACACATATACACAATATGTGACTAAAAATAATGACAATGATTTCTAGAAGCAAGACGCAAAAATCTATTTTATTACTTTGTAGCCATACCATGTAGTATACACACTAAAAATGTGTGTCTTAAAATAGAGCCAATTATTCTGTACAATCCATGGCTATTTCCAACAATTACCAACACTCGGTCGTAAATCTGAGAGGATTTAAGGGACAGAAACAAGGCAAAAGAGCAAAGAGATTTATTTAAATGGAATAGATGTATCCATTTCCTTAATTTTACTTTCTTTTTTCCAGCTTTTTAAAAAAATATTGCTATAGATTAACAAACAAATGGCCTTAAAACACTGTAGTTCTAACTAGTATAAAATATTTTGCAACCTGTAGGGTTATAGGTCATAAAAGACATTAAAGTAACAGTCAGTAAATTTTTCTCATGACAGGGGGTGCTTGGGTGGCTCAGTAGGTTAAGCATCTGCCTTTGGCTTGCATCAAGATCCCAGGGTCCTGGGATCAAGTCCTGCATCATGTTCCTTGCTCAGCGGGGAGCCTGCTTCTCCCTCTCGCTCTGCCTCTCCTCCCTGGTCCTGCTCTCTCTCTCTCTCTCTCTCTCTCACTCTTTTTCTCTTTTTCTTTCAAATATAATAAATAAAATCTTAAAAAAAAAAAACCCAAACCAACTTTTTCCTGTCAGAATCACTACCACTTCTTCCCTATCATGCCTTTTGGGGTAAGTCTGAGTTAATAAATGGACCTTTCACAGGTCCGAGAGGATCAGAGTCAAACAGATCTGGATCAGACCTTGTAATGAGGGTGTGTCACTGGTTCCCTCCCCAGGTCAAGATAAGAAGCCTCCTAAGAACTAACTCGGGCATCAGTTACCGTTTCAGCATCTGAGGTGAACATTTGTAAAAGATAATGTGGGACAAACCATTGCTTTGCTTAGGAAACATCATAAGGCTTCTGGTTAAATCTTCCTCTTTTGTGGATCCAAACAGTCAATATGATTAAGGCTTCATAGCAAGAGACACGCAGGCAGGCACTGGGAGGGCTCGGCCAGAGAGAATGGAGCCAATCATTGATGACAACCTCACTCTTCCAGTAGTTAATACTCAACTCCTTGACTTTCAGAAATGTTGTCCTTTAAAAAACTGTGAGATGTACTTTCCTTAAAGGCATGAGTCGTCCCATCGAGTGATAGAGAGTTGGGGTTTGGGAGGTGAGCTTCCTGGCCCACCAGCTCCTATTCTGTCTCAGTCATTGCTCCTCAAGGTTGCCCACTAGCTAGAACAGAAGCAAAGGTTTCCAACCTCTGCAGTGGATTTCCAACTCTCTAACTGCCCTCTTGTTCAGCATTTCCTTCCTTCCCATAATATTTCAAAGGAGAGAGGATGCGGGAGTAAGACAGACAGGGGTGCCTGCCTCACACCCATTACTTCCTGTGTGTGTGGTCCAAGGTGGTGACTGGACCTCCTTGATCCTTGCTTTCCTCTCTTGTATAAGAAAAGTAATAATACTTACCTGGCCAGGTTTTGTTTTCTTTTTGTTTTTTTTGTTTTTTTTTTTAAGAATTTAAAACGTAGGTGAAGCAGATGTTCATTACGAGGGGTATCGTGAGCCCTCAACTGTAGTCACCATTGGTGTTATCATGCAGCTCCGTTCCCTGGGTGTTCCTCTCTCTCTTCTATCAGACCTGCCCTCACAGGAGCACTGGGTGTCTCTCACAGTGCTCGCAGGTGAACATAACACAAGGAAGAGTAAGGAAGCAATAAAATGCCAGAAATTAGAACGCAGAGCTATAGAGAGGGGCGTAGGAATGGAGTCACAACTGTTTAAGAACTAGGACTCTTTCCGAACCTTTCTTGTAAATGCATCCGAACAGTCTGAAGACGCGCTCTCCTCCTGTTGGTGGGGGGGACATGGATTCCAGCTTCCCATCTGGATCTGCTCTCATCGGTCACCTCCACATGGGCCAGTTGATGCCAGTTTATTTAAATGGGGCTCCGATGTTTGATATCACTTGCTTTCTTCTTATCGCAGTTTTCTTTGTTTGCTGTGGCTCAACTACTTTCCGTTTTGGTTCACTTTGCTTGACCCCTTTTTTTGCAGTCTATGTCCTGCCTCACTCTTAAGCGCTGGAGCTCCCCAGCTTTGTCCTCGGGCTTCTCTTCTCACTTACATACTTCCCCTGAATGCCTTTAACCATGTCTTCAAGTTCCATTTAAATGGTGAAAATTCCTTCATCTGTCTTGCTTGTCCAGAACATTCTGCTGGATCCATTAAACTGTGACCAGCACACAGTAGGGATTTAGTAAATACTTGTTGAATGTGTGAACATCGTAGTATCCTACATGTGATATCAATTTCCTCATTCCACCCTGCCTTACTCTTCCTCCTGTAACACCCATGCATGTAAATGATATATTGCAAACCCAGTCACTGAAGCAGCAATCAAAAACCCCCACGTCTATCAGTCCCCAAGTTCAGTATGTTCTACCTCTGATACATCATTTATGTTCTACCTTCCTCTTGGGAGCTACATATGAGCCCCGGCTCTCCTTTCTCCAGAGTAACTGCAGAGACCTTCTCATTCCTGGTTTTAGAACCTTCAGTTTATCCTTTATGTATCTGCTAAACTGAAATTTCAAAAGAGAATCTGATGCCATCACTTACAAGGTTAAAACCTTTCAGTAATTCTTTAAATTTGTTTATCTAAAATTTGAGTAAGTTAACATCACGGAGTGTTACATGATCTAGTTTCTGTCTGTCTCCCTGCTGTCCCCTCTTTCTTTCTTCCTTTTCTCCAGACACTTGGAGCACCTTAGAATGTCCTGTAAAAGCCTCTGCAGAGAATGCAGTTCCTACTCTTCCTCTTCTGGTTAATTAACTTCCAAGTGTTCTTCACTACTCTTCTGAAGATTCATTTCTTGCAGGGGACATTCTGCCATCCTGAGTCTGATTGAGGACCCCACCTTCTGTGCTCCCATGCCATGCTGTACATACCCTATCAAAGAAATAGTAACACAGAGTCACTAGGTATTTGTTTCTTGATGTAAAATTAAAAAATGAAAAGAAAAATCCACGAAGTCTTATTTGACTTCTTATACCAAATCAAAGGACAGGACTAATGCAGTAGACTCCCAACAGCGCTTGTTATATGATGACAGAGAATTCCATGCATGCCTAAACAGACACTCCCAAGACTACTTATTGGTGGGACATTTGCTAGAAGGAAAGTAGTGGGCTCTTGCTATACTTTCAGTCTTCTCTTTCTGTGTCTCTTCCTTTTGTTGTTCTTTTCCTTTCTAATCTACATCAAATGAGCAAAGGTCTGATACCAGTGCTTTGGGAAATTTGTGGCAGGAGTGGGATTCAATCACTGTCATTTTCCCCATCAGTTATCCTTCAAGATAGTTTATATCTAGTTGTGAAAGGAAAAACGAGATTCCCAAGTAGAGTAATTTTAGGGCAGAAAGCCTCCTGGCCCTTGCTTTCTTCCGTGTAAAGTTAGTCTTAATATAATGCTTAATCCTTTCATGCTGCCTAGAATGTGTTCAGAGATTTTCTCTGCAGATTGTTTCATCTGCCAGTTAATTCCTGGGTACTTCTGGGAACTGAAGGGAAGAAGCATCTGAGTTGCAGTCAGTCCATCAGTTCTATGAATGTCTGGGTTTTGTTTTGTTTTCTCTAAACCAATGATTCTTAAATTTTTGCTTGAAAACTATCTGAGTAAACCTATAAAGTACAGTTTTCAGAGCACCGTTCCAAAAATTTCTGATTCATAAGATCTGTGATAGGCTTGGGGAATCTGCATTTTAACAAACTTGACTGGAAGATTCTAGAATATTCTAATGCAGATGGCTCATACCAATTTGAGGAGGCAGTGAACTTCCCTTTTATTCTCTCCATCCAACCAGAAGATGGAGCCTCCCTGAGGTTCTACTTACTTTAACTCTTTCCTTCCCTTGACTCCATATTCACCAGATTCTGAAAGATAAAAGGCATCATTTTGTGTGGTCTCACAAAGTGAACTCACCACCTGTTCAACCTCAGCCTCGCAGTATCATTTCAGTCACTACCACATGGACTCTCCATTACCTTGGGATCTAAGAGTTTTAGTCACCTCGCCTTCACCAGGACACAGGGCATGGCCAAGAAGGAGGCCGTGGCAGAATACACTGCCAACAAGACCTCAGAAGGAAAGGGAGTCCCCTGGGGTCCTCGCACCCCAGCCGTGGGATAGTGAATGCGTGAAGAAGAGGAGAGTATCAATTTTGAATCATTCGTTCCAAAATCTTTGTTTTCACATTGAAAGTGCACTTGAGATAACCACAAACAAAAAAATAATAATAAAATAAAATGTTCTCCCAAAGTGAAATCACGACTGATGCCAATGCAGAAGAGAGAAAAGTCCCCAAAAGTTTGATTTAAAAATGGCATTCAGAGATTTGGAATCATTACTAATTCATAATCCCTATGCAGTGCAACAATTAGTATGCATTTACAAGAGATGCATTAGATGGAAGACATGATCTATGTCAGTGTTTGCAAATTTTGTTTTATCACAGCACTTCATTTCCAACATGTTTAAATTTCCTAAGTGTTCCTGTGACATGCTCACAGCTTACAAAATAATAACAAGAGAGGAGGCATCGTGTCCCATTGCAAATCCAGACAAATAGATGGCGAGCCGGTCTGGCTGTGCATATAGACGACTCTGGTCCTTTCTAATCTTTCACCCCTCTGGCTACCTTTTTCATGTCAGTGACAAAAGGTAGTACATTTAGTACATCCTGAATACCAAGCTGACACTTCTTTGAACCCTACCTGGCACTTTCTCCTTTTGTTCTGATCTTCATACACTATTTAAAGAGTGATACCAGTACCAAGAATTCAGAGAGTAAATGATTTCCCTCTTTAATTCTATGTTTCTTTAAGAAAGGAGTTCTTTCTTCCTCAAGCTGGTTTCTTTTTTTAATGAAAAAGCTAATTATCCTTTAAAGCAACATTTTTTTTTGCATTTTGTAATAAAACTAGGAAGTAATTTAGTAACTTTCTAATAGTAAGTTAATGAGTTTTATCCACAAGCTAGTATCATGTGGTGCATATTTTTTATGTGTACATAATGTTTCTAAACTAAGCCCAGTTGATTTTTTTTTTTTTTTACTTTTATCAGCAAGAAAGAGAGGCTAAAAACAGACTCATAGCTCCCCAATGTGCTTAATAGGAGTATTTAACAGCGTCCAAACATAGTCACTGTGCACATGGAAAGCTTTTTGCCACAAAATGACAAGGATCAGACACAAATCACTATGTTAGGCATCAGAAAACCTTGTATTTCTTCTGTTCCCACTGTGCTGGTTGTCCTTGGCTAATACCTAACTTATTTTCTTGACCCTTGCATGACTGAAGAATGCCAGTAGGTAGTCTGAGTAGCAGGAGGTCCAGGCACCAATGTAAACCTACATGAAAGTTTGTTTCTTTGCTTGATTTTAATCATATACTGTAGCTTCATGAGGTAGATAATCGCCTTGTCAAAGCATTAATATGGACTGTGTTATATCGGGAGAGTCTTAATATGAAAGACACAAACTGGGCACATTTCTGAGGGAAGAAATAATGACTTGGATAAGGCAAATTATAGGCAAGGGATACCACCTAATGTCCATCATATCCTAAAACTCATGTCTGCTGCCATTGCCATGCCCAGAGATCGCAAGCACATGCACATGCATGTGGCATCAAAATTGTCCACACTCACATTTGCAGATGTGATCTTTTGAGATGGGGTTTTCTGGAACCACCAGGGACCATTTTTACTGAAAGAGAGAATTCTGAAATATTTTTTTACAGATCTAATCTTACATCAGCACTGTAAGTGGTCCATCTATATGGACCAAAAGTTCATACAATGATACTGCCTGTGTTACAGTTTTGTGTTCTAGTTGGGCTGTCTGCAATATAGGTCAGAGTTTCAGATCTATCCCAGAATCTGGCCATATTCAACTTTCATAAGATACTTTTCCTGTAACTAAATTTAAAAAATCAAGGCAGTAGGAAAAATTTCATGATAATATCATAAAAAGAAATTTTATACATTAGTTAAATTTGTTAGCCATTAGGAAAGTTAAGAATTTTTATTCCTTTTCAGAGAATCTTAAATTGAATCTAAGTCAGGATACGCCCTTACTCTCCAGAGGCCAATATTTTCAACTTGAATATGATCTTTGGCCAACAATTCCATTTCTGGAATTGTATAGCAAGGATTGAGTAGACATATTTACAAAGATTTATGTATGATTTTTCATCTCAGCATAGTTTTGAATAATAAGAAATAAGAGTTTTTATATCCATCAATAAGAATATAGTAAAATAAATGATAATATAATCACATCCTAGAAAGCCCTTAAAGTCACAAAGCAGAGCTATATTGTTTGACAGAGAAAACATAAAAAGCCTACTCTATGTAACGTAGAAAATGAAACTAAGATCAGAACTCATAGTTTAAGAATATACATCCATAAAATACAATAAACTTTTAAGTGACTTTTACCAAATGAGGGGATTATGTGTCATTTCAATACTCCTTTTTTGTGTTTTTATGTTTTGTCTTAGTTGTATTTAAATAAACTATTTTTATAATAAATGAAAAACATTTCCACTTTTTAAATGTGGTAAAGAGGAATAAAATAGAAATAGAAAAGACCAAATATTGAGTCCCTAATCATATTTGAAATATCTATTTTTTTGTACAAATACCTAAATGGATTGTGAGCTCCTCAAGGAAAGAGACTGTGTTAATTTTCTTTTACTCCCCATAGGGCTCTGCAAAAGGGCAAAGAGTAGACGCATGGGAAATATGTTTTGAATAAACGTGTAGCCTCGGTTACGTGGCTTTCCCTCTCCAAGGCTCGTTTTTTTCATCCACAAAATAAACGTAAGGTTGTCTACCCACCTCACTGGGGATTGCTGTGAGGCCCAAACGAGATAGTACATGTTGCCTATAAAGCACTCCATGCATGCAAAGAAACATTCGTTTTAACCACAGTGGTTGTACTCAAAGCTGTGGTGAAGCAGGTTGTGCCTCATCCCCAGAGACGGCTCAGGGCAAGATCGTGAAGCCAGCAGAAAGTACCAGCTGCCCACCCAGGCCTGCCTTCTTCTCTGGGGGATGCCCCTTTTCCTCTGTGCCATGTGCCTTCTTGCTTATCTCCAGCTCTCATCCGGATTTAATCTCATGAAAACTGGGACTCGGGTTTTAACTTGCTCCTGCTGGGATTTGCATTCTCACCAGAGAGAATAAATTGCAATCTACTTAAAAACTGTACCATATGTATAGATTCTAGCCTATAGATATCTACCATATATGTTATACACACACACACTTTTATATATATAGTTTTCCAATTTTCTAACATATATATATATAGACACACACACATATATATAAAACATATGCATAATATTAGAAATCTGGACAACTATTTTAATCAGGACAAGGTTGTCGCTCTCGACCCGCAAGAACGACCCGCAGACGAGGTTGAGTGGCAAACTTCTTTATTGTCAATCTTGATCCGGGAACTCTGAACACCGATCATAACCCCAAGTTATAGGAAACAGTGGATAGAAAAACAACCAATCACCATACCGCACACTATAACATCCAATCAGTAAGGGTAGATAAGGTCCAATCAGAAACGATACAGGTGACTTGAATCCATATCATGCGGGGGGCTCGTGCCCACTGACGTGAGCCCCCGAAACTTATTGTTCACTCTGTTTATGTGCCTTTTCCGTGACACCTGATTAATCATGGACCTCTATTAAGACTCCCAGTATAGAATGTACGTCACCCATGAACGCACCCAAATACCTTGGGTTGATCATTCACAGCCTTGCCTCCTCAGACACATCCGTCTACATGACTTCTAGCAGCTGTTACATGGCTCTCCACAGCTCCCCCTTTTTTATTTATTACATGGCAGGGATCGTGCCTGTCTTAGGTTGCCAATCCTCAACACACATGCTTACCCGTCATCGGGTACTCCCCCTAGCCGAGGAGCCCCTGTCTTAGGTTGCTATGGTGAGGGATCAGTCTTACCCGTCTTTGGCTACCGACCCAGCATACTTAGCCATATTCAGGGGGAGGCGCTAGCCTCCAGAGCCATCATGGCCATGTCTGCCATGTTAGTCAGCAGCTATAGCTTTAAGAACATTTGAGTCACACTCATTAGGCTTGTTCGTTTGTCTAGCCTGAGGAGGAGTACTATAAAGTTCTTATTACTAATACCAGGGTCAAAAGGCACATAAGAATAACGATTATTGCTAATACACCTATAATAGTTTCTATAACATACCATGCATGCGTCAGGGAAGGGAAGTGAGAGAACAAGGAATTTACAAAGTTTTCAGCAAGTTGTGCTACAGTCAGTTTAGCACTTGGAGCTTCCCCTATATCCAGAATTTAAACAAGCATCAGTAACAGATATGAGTCCAGATGAGGGAGATGCACTCTACGCCGAGCTATTTGCAGGAACTCTTGGAGTGGGGCAGTCTCTTGTCTCGGCCACAGTTGAGTTGGCTCCGCCTTCGTGGGAACAGGCTGCAGGACAGTCATCGTCGCTATCATCACCATCACCAGCATCCTCCACAGGCTCCGTGGCCACCAGCCTGGTGAGGCGTTCCGGCACCCAGAGTGGGGCGGGCGCATCCTGCGGGAAAACACAAAGGGAACCTCGGTGCCGCCTAAGCACCGGGTTGGGTCCTTCCATAAGCCAGTAAAGACATCTTTCCACTTCACCATAGATTGCTGCGCTTTCTGTTGGCCCCAATGGCGCTCCGCGGCTGAAACGCCGTCTTTGTCAAGTGTGAGAAAATTTAAAATAAAAGTGGTCGAGTTGGTAAGGTCTGTAGGTGTATGATATTCCTCCCCTATTCCCCCTTTTTGTATTTTTTGCAAGGTAGTTTTAAAGGTCAGGTGAGTGCGCTCTGTATCTGCAGGGTGTAGTGGAATGGAAAAGAAACAGTCTTTGATGTCAATTACAATAGAGGGCCAGTTTTTTGGCAACGCCGTCACGACTGGGAGCCCTAACTGAATGGGTCCCATGACCTGCATTTGATCATTAATCTGTCGTAGGTCATGTAGCAATCGCCAGTTGCCTGATTTCTTTCTTATTACAAATATGGGAGTATTCCACGGAGACGTGGATTTTTGAATATGTCCTGCCCTGAGTTGTTCTTGGACTAGCTCTTTTGCCGCTTGTAATTTATCTTTTGTTAAAGGCCACTGAGGCACCCAGCGTGGCTCCGGTGTTTTCCAAGTTTTCGCACAGCCTGACTGATATGGCGGGGGCCACTCATGGGGTGGCGCCGTGGGGCTGGAATGAGGAGTCGGCGCACGGTCTATTTCTGCTTCTGGTTGTTTCACAGCTATGGGTTTTGCCTCTGTTGGTAAGCCTAAAGCCTCTGGATTCTTTTTCTCCTTACCCCCTTTTTGATTTTGAGTTAGTTCATCTGGAAGTCCCTCTGAACTCTCACTATCCACCTCAGAGCTCTGGGAGGACCCCTTGTGTGATTCTTCCTTTAACTGCTCTAAAATCTCCCCTCCTTGTTGTACAACCTGTTTTAGTCGCTCCCGGGAAGATTGCAGACATACTTTCACAAGGGACCACATAGCCAGAGTTCCGGCATTCACGGTGGGGTTCTGCCTTAAATCCTCTCCTAGATGTTCCCACTGAGGCACATTCAGAAGTCCCTCCTCTATGAACCAAGGGGCAATTTCACCGGCCTCCTTTAAGAAGGCACGAGCAGTCTGAGACTTCAAAGGAGTGCCATTAGCTTTCAGAATATCTCTTAATGGTCCTTCCATCCTATATCGGGCTAATTCGTTTCCCATTCTGGAAACTCCCCCCCTCTGAGGAACTTAAAATGTTAGCCCCTTAGGATCGTCCCCAGAGAAATTTTCCCCCGTCTAAAGACAGGAAATAGGCATGCACTTTCCGAATCGTTGCTCTTACCCCAATCCTCGGTCTAAGTCCAGCGTCGTGGTTCCCGGGTTTTCGGCACCAGATGTCGCTCTCGACCCGCAAGAACGACCCGCAGACGAGGTTGAGTGGCAAACTTCTTTATTGTCAATCTTGATCCGGGAACTCTGAACACCGATCATAACCCCAAGTTATAGGAAACAGTGGATAGAAAAACAACCAATCACCATACCGCACACTATAACATCCAATCAGTAAGGGTAGATAAGGTCCAATCAGAAACGATACAGGTGACTTGAATCCATATCATGCGGGGGGCTCGTGCCCACTGACGTGAGCCCCCGAAACTTATTGTTCACTCTGTTTATGTGCCTTTTCCGTGACACCTGATTAATCATGGACCTCTATTAAGACTCCCAGTATAGAATGTACGTCACCCATGAACGCACCCAAATACCTTGGGTTGATCATTCACAGCCTTGCCTCCTCAGACACATCCGTCTACATGACTTCTAGCAGCTGTTACATGGCTCTCCACACAAGGTCACAAACTAAACCAAGTCACATGCCCCAGGGAAGGCAGTTTATTGGAGTGTTTGGAATAGCATGAGGTTAATGAGGTCAGGATTCCTGGAAAAGTGAGATATAACCCAAGTGAATTTGTGCATTACATTGATCGGAAGAAGATCATATAATCTAACAAGAATTTGCCCGCACCAAGCACAGAAAGGAGAAAGGGCCCTGCGGGTTTTCAGACCAAACGCCAGCTCTGGTGCGTCTCTCCCCTCGCGCCCCACACCCCGTCCGTGCGCTCCTCACCACCTCCGTCCCTTCTGCTCTGGATCAGACACCTCTGTCCCTTCCCCACGATGCCTCCTGCCCACTCCCACCCATGCCCGCCGCAGCCTGCTCTGGTCCCAGCAACAAGGGTGATCCTGTGAAAGGATGTGTTCCGGTCACGTCAGACCCTTTCTCAAAGACCACGGCCTCCAAGACCCTAACCTCTCCCCTCCCTGTTGGCTTCAACCGCGCCCCACGCCTTGCTTGCCCAGCCGCTCTCTCAGCTGGAGACCCGGATGCCTGGCTGCCCCAGGAGCATATCCGGGGTCGTTGCGTCTGTGGTTCTGCAGGTTACCCAGCTGCATGGTGCGCTTCATGAAATGTGCCCTGTCTCTGTTCTGATGTCACCTTCGCACGAAGACCTTCCTTGACAACTGTATTCATGACGGTAATGACCTCACATCAGTCTTCCTTCTGCTCCTTCCAGCTTTATTTTTTCTTCACAACACTTTTCACTTTTTAATATGCCATAGGATTTACTTAGTCATTGGCTCTCTTACTCGTCTCATGCAACTGGAATACAGATCCTCTGAGTTCAGGAAGCTTTGCCTGTGTTGTTCATTTTTGTATCCCCAGCATTTAAAGTAGTGCCTGGCACATCAGTAGGTCCCTAGTAAATATTTGTTGGATTACAAGTATTGGGAATAACAAGGATACTAGTTTGAAGAGACGTGGCTGAAACTAGACTTACTAGAAGTTAGCTCAATAGATTTCCACTCGGAAACTACGACGACTTGCACATTAAGATAGCACTCATGGGGTGGTATACTGATAATTAAATTAAGAGTAGACACTAACATAACTTTTAAGTATAGATCCTAAAATAAATAGTCCCCAGTAACTTCTTCCTGGAAAATAAAATCTTACTCTATTTCTGTTTTTTTTTTTAAATATTTTATTTATATATTTGGCAGAGAGAGACAGAGAGACAGAGATCACAAGTAGACAGAGAGGCAGTCAGAGAGAGAGGAGGAAGCAGGCTCCCTGCTGAACAGAGAGCCCGATGCAGGGCTTGATCCCAGGACCCCGAGATCGTGACCTGAGTTGAAGGCAGAGGCTTAACCCACTGAGCTACCCAGCAGGCCCTAAAGTCTTACTCTATTTCTGTTCTTACAGCAGAAACAGAGGGATTTAGAAAAATCTAGATGAGTTAATAAGAGATCACAAATTTTTGAAATGTTACAAGAAAACTTAATAAAACTCTAAGAATGAGAATGGGAAAAATGAGCAAATATATATTTCCAGGGGTTGATAAAAATTATCTACTACTAATCATATGTTTTGTACTTTTTTTAAAAGCTACTCATGTGTAGAATGACAACAGCAAATTAACAAATTATTCATAGGCTCAGAATGACTCACTATGTACAGTTTATAAATTAATTAGCTTTGTCTTAATCTTTTCAATTGAAAAAGTGTTAAAGTGTTAGTTTCTTGCTTATTTCAGTGTTAAAATGCTGGTTAATTGCAAAACAGTATTAGGGGCTAATATTAAAATTCCGCTTACAAGCATCAGGGAAACAAAATGCATTTAAGGCAAATCCAACTAACTTTCCTAAGGCCATGTGAGCTAAAGGTGATGCAGGTTACCAGCAAGCGAGGACACAGAGTTCCCAGGAAGCCTTTCTTCAGCCTAAATGGCATAAAGGGAAGAAGCAGTTGCCATTAATTTACATGGGAGAATGAGTGTTCCCAGAGACCCCAAATAACTTCCCTTAGGCTTTTCATATACCTTAGGACACATCTTTTGAACAGATGCAGCAGATAAATCAAGACAAAGCCCAGACGCTCACAGACACACCTCTGGTGGCTGGACGCCGGGGTTCTGGGCAAGGTGCTGGGCTGTCTGGTGGCTGACACCGGGACGCTGAGGGCGGGTTCTGGACAAGGTGCCAACTTGGGTGCCGGCCGTGGAACAGCTCAGCACAGCACAACGCTGAACGCTGTTTTAGCTTTTCGCCTGTTTCTCACAGAGATGAAGATCTTAGGATTTCTTTTGATAGTGAAAACAGGTAGTAACATAGGTCTTTCATAAAAGCAAGAGGTCATAGCACAAACTTTTGAAAAGCGGGGATACTGGTACTGCTCTAATACAAAACCACACTCTGGGGATGTGTGTGGAGGAGTTTCTTCATTTGACTTACGTATGTATGGTCGTGTTTATACACACCCTTCGTGGCGTTAGTTTTAGCCACGAAATCATAAACGGTGGTGAACCCTGCACTGGGGTTTGCAAACTCTGAGCCTTTAGTTTCAAGGGTTTTCTTCTTGCTAGCTCTCCTTGTCAGATAGTCGGATTCAGCCCCCAAATGTTTGTATTCAGGCCACCGTAAGAGGTGATGAATTTTATTATTCCCTGCATATTCTCAGATCACAATGCTTTGAAACTGGAGCTCAAGCCCAAGGAAAAGTTCATAAGGAACTCAAACACCTGGAAGCTAAAGGCCACCTTGCTTAAGAATGCTTGGATCAACCAGGAGATCAAAGAAGAACTGAAACAATTTATGGAAACCAATGAGAATAAAGGCACGTCGGTCCAAAACCTATGGGATACAGCAAAGGCGGTCCTAAGAAGGACATACATAGCCATCAACCCTCACTCAAAACAATTGAAAAATCCAGAACATAGCAGCTTTCTCTACACCTTAAAGAACTGGAGAATCAACAACAAGTCAAACCAACTCCACACAGAAGAAGGGAAATCATCAAGATTAGAGCTGAGATCAATGAGGTAGAAACCAGAGATACAGTAGAACGTATCAATGAAACTAGAAGCTGGTTTTTTGAAAGAATCAATAAGATCGATAAACCCTTGGCCACACTAATCCAAAAGAAAAGAGAGAAAGCCCAAATTCATAAAATCATGAATGAAAAGGGAGAGATCACAACTAACACCAAGGAAGTAGAAACAATCATCAGTAGTTATTAGCAACAGCTATATGCCAATAAGCTAAGCAACCTAGATGAAATGAATTTTATTAAGGTTGGGACTCAGACCAGCTGAGGTATTTAAAAAGAAAATTGTAAAATGGGATCTGAGGGCATTCACAGGGATCTGCACTGCTGCTGCAGAGACAGCCTTGCCTGCAGGGGCTCCCGAAGCCCATCAGGGTCATGGTCATGGGGAACCTCCTTGTCACGTTCCCACTGTGCTCTGAAGGAGCGACGGGTGTGTGCAAAATGGAATCAAAATATCAGTGTGATGGCCAGTGGCAAATGCAGGCAACTGTGAGAGAGGAAGTTCCGACAAGGCGCAAAAAAATCAATTAGCTGATGTCAGGAGAATGATTTTTAAAATACACAGTAATATATGGGCACTAGAGAAGCAAAACAAGTGTGGATGGCAAGTGTAGGTCACTAGAGAAAGCTGTTATGAACAAGAAGAACAGTACACAGAAGGCAAGCTTCGTTTGCACGCCCGTCAAGAGAGCGCAGCATGGAGTAAGCATGTCTATCCACATATTTGGTATCCGTCGTTCCTTTATTATAATGTTTAATTCGGGTCCCAGAAACTTATATTCCTTAACAAATAGTTAATTCCTTAAAAAATAGTTAGAAATAAGATTGAATGGAATCAGCAGATAGTTTTCTTTTTTCCCAGTCATTATAGTGTCTTTTTTTTTTTCTTTTTTAAAGATTTATTCACTTATTTTAGAGAAAGTATACATGCGGGGGCTGGGGCAGAGGGAGAAAATCTCAAGCAGACTTCACACTGAGCGTAGAACTCAATGTAGGGCTCCAGCTCATGACCCTCAGATCGTGACCTGAGCTGAAATCAAGAGTTGGCCACTAAGCGACTCAGCCACTCAGATGCCCCTATCATCTCAGTGTCTTTAAAAAAAAAAAAAGGGGAGAGAGAGGGAGAGAGAGAGAGAGGGGGTCACCTGGGTGGCTCAGTGGGTTAAAGCCTCTGCCTTTGGCTTAGGTCATGGTCCCAGGGTCCTGGGATTGAGCCCCACGTCGGGCTCTCTGCTCAGTGGGGAGCCTGCTTCCTCCTCTCTCTCTGCCTGTCTCTCTGCCTCCTTGTGATCTCTGTCTGTCAGATAAATAAATAAATAATCTTTTTAAAAAAAAAGATATATCGTCTCTTTAGAAAAAATTTTCAAGATGAGATGTGTAATAGGGAAATTTTCGAAAGAATAAAAAAAGGAAAAAGAACCACCTATTGTGTCACTGTCTAGAAATAACCACTGTTATTTATTTTGAAACATTTTCTAGCTATTTTTTAGTGTGTATATATGTCAATTCCTTAAAATCAAATTTCATCTTTAGCAGTGAAAATGGAAAGATAAACTTTAAAATATCTATTATGTAGCATCAGCATTTCATAATGGAAGAGGGAGTGAAAATACATCAAAGGTAAGAAAAATGAAACTTTTTAGGTAAAAAGAACTAATAAAATTGATCTTAGTTCTCTGTGATGGCAAATTTAAGAGAAAAAAAAAGAACAATTGAGAAAAAGACAAGAAGGGAATGTGAGTGATTTGGGAGAGAAATAGAGAGAGCAGCAGGCGGTCGAGTGCGTGTACGGCAAAGTCGGAAGTACAGCTCCGTGAAGAGGCAGGTGCGTTTCCACACCAGAAACTTCCCTGCAGGTCTTTAGGTGGGCAGAGCTGTATGCTGCACTTTGTTTCAAGTGTTTTTATAAAGTTCACAAATGCTGAGATGCCTAGCACTGAACAAAAGAGGATAGCCTCGTTTCCAACCTTAGATGTCGTGCTTTGATTTCATTAACAGACTGGGTCAAGATGCTTTCGAAGAGACCTTATAAAAACAAACACCAAAACTTGCATTTTGGTGATGCTATATAGCAAATCACCACAAACTCATTGTCTAAAAACAACACAACTTTGTTATTTTACAGTTTGAGGGGTTAGGAGTCTGAAATGGGTCCCATTGGGTTAAAATCAGGCTGTTGACAGGGCTGTTCCTTCAGGAGGAGGCTCAAGGGAGACTGTCTCCCCTAGTCTTTCTCACCTTCTGGGATGTTTCTTTGCTTGGGGCCCTTTTCTTCCATTTTCAAAGCCAGAGTGGCTGGTCCAGTCTTTCTCATGCGCCATAACTCAACATTGACTGTCCTACCTTCTTCCTTCACTCATAAGGACCCTTGTGTTTATATTGGGTCCACCCAGATAAGCCAGAATGACTCCCTCCTTAAGATCCTTAAATTAGGGGCGCCTGGGTGGCTCAGTGGGTTAAGCCGCTGCCTTCGGCTCAGGTCATGATCTCAGGGTCCTGGGATCGAGTCCCGCATCGGGCTCTCTGCTCAGCAGGGAGCCTGCTTCCCTTCCTCTCTCTCTGCCTGCCTCTCCATCTACTTGTGATTTCTCTCTGTCAAATAAATAAATAAAATCTTAAAAAAAAATCCTTAAATTAAAAAAAAAAATAAAAAAAAAAAAGTCAAGGCTCTTCCACCAGGTAAGGAAAGAGATTCATAGGTTCCCAGGATTACAAGGTAGACCTCTCAGGGTGGCTTTTATTCTGCCTACCACAAATAGGAAGCTATATTCTGTGATGACTTTAAAGAAGAGTAAATTAATACAATCAAACATGTTCTCACCATGTTCCTCCGCAGAAATTAGAAAACATTACACAACCACACAAGAATCAGAAAGTGTTTACAAGGACCCTTAGGTCAGTATTTTTCCCGCTGGGGGGAGTCTTTCTTCCTTGTCTGCAGATCTGTCAATACTGTTTTAGCACAGGATTATTTTAAAAATTTCAAATCGGTTCACTTTTTCAGATCCTTATTTACCTCTGTTTTGCTTCTTTTCCTCATTGTTTTTCCACAATCCTGTGTTATGTGGTTATATTACAGAATAAAATATCAGGAGTATGGGAATCCAGGCTGTGAAAACTCAGTTAATTTTTTCATGAATTCCTATCCTTGGCCGTCAGTGAGGAGTTTGAAGATGCGTGTAGAATGTCACAGTAGTTCCGATCAAGGAAGTAGAGATTCTATAGAAATAACTTGTCTTACAGCTCCCTGTACAACATCAAATCAAACGAGCAGGAGATGCTTCCTACTTTTTGCAGGTTTTTCTCTGCAAAATGATCTTATTTATCACGTTTGCACTTTAAATGCCTACTTTGAAGGAAGGCATCACACACCTGTGTGTGTCATCCCTTAGGTCTCTCCTTTCGTGGCTTCAGCTTCGTACTCTGTCCATTAGGTGGATGACATGCAAAGGGGATGTCCTCTGAGTTGCTGGGACACGGGCGCCCCGACGTAACTGCGCGCGGAGGAACACCCAAATGCATTTGATGTCAGTCCTTTCATCCACTCCTAAGAAAAAGTCACAAGGGTTTATTGTTTCTCAAAACCCGTCAAGAGTGCTTGACACTACTACGAATTCTCACCTGCCTACAAGATGTTTAAAAATTTCCCAGAAAATTCGAATGCACTATTCATTCCTTCTACTAACACATCCTTTTCAGTGTTTCCTGCCTTTGCCTAAGTATTTCCTGAAGGCCTATGCTCAGCCTCTTTCTGCTCTGTTGGTGGGATTCTGTCAGCGGGGAAAGTCAGGGACTGGCAGCCTCACTTACTGATCCCTTAGGCTGGCATTTCTGGCAGGCATGGGAGCGACAAATGGGACAGAATATATCAAGGGATAGTTTATCCCTTTTATATAACATACTCTTACACAAATTTAAGTTGAGAGTTTGGTGTATAGATCGGATATAGTGTTATTTTCTATATTGAAGGAACAGAAAACTTATGGTGTCCTAGGCATTCTATGTGGCAAGTGAGGTTGTATGTGTTTGTGTGTATAAAAGACCCGAGAGCCAGAGACACACAAGCAGAGAGAGAGAAAATGAAGAATGAATAGAAACCACTCTCAGAGCCCTAGCTGTATCACCCAGGTATATCAGGGAAGTGAGACTCTAGACACATCAGGAGACCTGAGCTAGCTGAGGGTGTAGAGAACATATGCAGGACTGGCAGGGGACACAGCAGTTGATAAAAAGTCTGGATATCTTCAACTGAAGTCCTTGAACTTCATCCTGGAAGGTCTTAATTTAATAGGATTGTACTTCTTAACATAACAAGAGATGATTATGTTAATAAATTATACATAGAAAGGAAATAAATTTTCTGTGATCAGTTTACTGAAAACTGTGATCAGTTTTTACTACATCAATTTAAGAATTTTTAAATATTCCAAATATGCCTTATTTCCTTGAATTATTTTACAGCAGAAACCTTTTCTTGTGGGCCCAGCGATTATAGGATCACAACGGACCAGGGTTCCCCAAACATGCTTTAGAAGATATTGTTGAAAAGTGTTACAGAAGCACACAGATTCCTTCACTTGGTTTTTAATCTAATCTGTAGTGTGACTTTGAGCAAATAACTTGATTTCTCTTGTTTTTGTTTTGTTTTGTTTTGTTTGTTTGTTTGTTTGTTTGTTTTTACTTGCAAACCAAAGAGGTAGGAGAAACAAAATGGTTTCTATGCTCCCTTGTTGTAGTAACTATAGAAAATATCCCATAATCAGCCTGCCTGGAACATAGATACCAAGCTTGAGGTGAAGTTTCATCCGCAAGGATTGGAACAGGGACGAATGGCATATTTAAGAAAAATATATAATCAACCAGAGTACTCTGATAATGGCTTAGTGCACATTGCCTGGAGGAATCATTTTAACAAAGTCATGCTTTTAAAGGCTAATTTTAATTTTTGCCTCGACCGTAAGTAAGGACCAGCACCTGAAGTATATAGGCCAGTACATTCTAAGATGTATTTCAGTGTGTGCTTACCAAATCAGTTAGACTTTTAAATGCAAGTGAAAATACCTTTGAGTTCAGGCATAGTAGAAAAACTTGGTCTTAATGGTGAAGTCAGAGGAATCACATGCTGATTAGTGTTTTTCCTCCAGGATGTCAACGTGGTGGGAGAGAAAATGAAGGCGTTTCCAAATAGCTTTTTTGGAGGAGAGGGTGACTTTTGTTCTATGTATTTATATTTATTTCCTTAAAATACAAACCATAAATTAAGTTGTTCCTGTCCTTTGGGCAGCAGTTGAATACTGCGCACTCTTGACTTCCATGAATTATGTAAGACAGGTATTTCCTTTCATATTTTATAGCTCATAATACCAAGGTTCAAAAATTTTAGAGATCATTCCTACCTAAGGCCCTAAAAAGTAGAAAGTTACAAAACTACAGATGAGTGCAATATACAGTCTTGGTATATTCATTGTTTGTATATAGTATTGATTTTCTAAAATATGACCAAATATATAATATTTCTCACAGAGAGATGTATATATACTGTATGAAAGTTTCCCCAAATAATGTAAACCCCCCCCCCCCCATTGAGTTTTCAAGATGTATTCTTGGAAGAGTCTTGTTTTAGGACTGTAGCTAGTTTTAACTACTAGCTCAGAAGCTACACTATGTAGTGGAATTAAAATTATAATGACCTGAATCTTCTTAATCTTTGATGTCAGATGAGACTAGATAGGCACATGAGTGAGCAGAAGATGTTAGGTGTGAAGTACTTTTTATGACAGGAAATTACTTTTGTCATAGTTTGGGTTCTTCCCCAAACAGTTCCTGAAATGAGGATTTGGCTAAAGGCAGTTTATTTGAGAGGTTATCCTGGAAAGCCCAGGTGAAGGAGTAGAGTTCATGAGACAAGGGTAGAAGGATAATAGAAGGCATATCGAGAAGTGAGGGGCAATGGCCATCAGCTGGAGCCCATTCCCCTTGGGGAGCCTCCAAGAAACCTTTTTTGTTCTTGGGGATGCTGTGGCATTGACTCACTGATTCTGCCCCCGACTAGTTCCGGGTAGGCTGTGAGACTATCAGCTCTTGCGCACATCCTGGTTGCACCCATCCATGGCTGACCAGCCTCCCTTTGAGCCCAGGAAGGTCTGTGGAGGAGCAGGTGCTTGAGGTGGGAACCTGTCCTTGCACTCGGTGTGGTATCGCAACCTCAGCCACAGCTGAACTCAGAGTCTGTGGAGGGGACAAGGGAAATACGAAGTTAGTCGTCCTCATCTGTAGGCACTATGGCCATAGCGCGAACTCTGTCCATTTTGGTTTTGGTTGACACTAACCTACCATTCTTTGCTTTGGCCACTTTGAGTGGCTTTCTAAGGATGCTGGTGTGAATCCTGATGCACGAGGACAGAGAAGAGCCCCAGAAGAATCTGGAATGCTAAAGGCTCTCATTCTGTCTCTAACTTGGCTTAGTGTACCAGCTCCTCGTTCTCACTCACAATCTCTCCTACACATACACACACACACACACACACACACACACACACACCACACACACACACCACCAGTTTTTTCTCTTTTCTTGTGCTTTATCAAAGGAAGACTAAGCTCTATCTTTTAATATCAATTCTATTTTCCTGGTGAGGGGACCCAGATTGACCCACAGGAATGAGGGAGAGTAGACATAGGATATATCAACCCTATAAGGATGGGTCTGGGGGAAAGCTGGAGAATGCAGTCCGGATGGGAATCCCTTACCGTAACAGAGAAAATCAAATAACCAAGTATAGTAATAACCTGTGGACTTTTTTTTTTTTTTTTTTTTAATGACTCATTGAATGAGCCTCCAACATACCACATAACTCAGTAACTGTCTGGAAGCTAGGAGATGGGCAGAAGGACAGAGCCAGGTCACAGGTCTGAAACTGTCTTTTAGAATAGGAAGTGAACTAAGGTGTAAGAAAGTCATGCTAATCTTAAAATGGAAAAGAGCTGTGTCCATTTTAGAAGCAAACAGTGCAGAAAAATGGGAGTATATCAACATCTTCTATACATACATATGTTTCTGTCATTTATTTTGGCTTTTTGAAGTGAACCCCGGCTGAGCAGCGCAGAGTCCCTCCCTCCCTTCGCCCCTTTCCTCTTTCCTTCCATTGCTCATTGGTTCATTCATTCATTCATTCATTCATTCGTTGGTATTCCTATAGGAGGGCAGTGTGCCACACATGCTGAATAAGCAGATACACCAGAAACAAGGTTTCTCTTGGCTATAACGATGAAGCTACAATATAACATTGTGGCTTTTTCCTAGAACTGTTCCCATAACATCCTATTCCCCGAGCAGAGTAATAGTGGTTTTTAAATCAGGCTGTTATGGTGATATTGCCAACTTTTTTCAAAGCAAAAGCCAGAGAACCAAGGGAGTCAAGGTTTAATAAAATAAAAGCAAAGTATATTTGTATACTTTTCTTGTGCAAGGGCTACAGGTTTCTATAAAATAAAAATTTAATGCCTGGGCAATTTTATCATTACGGATTTCGAGGAGGGCATAAGTTTACTTGCTGTTTACAGAGCACAAAATGATGCGTGCTGGATAAAAAGTTTGTTTTTTTTTTTTTTCCAGACAGTTTCCATAATGTCCCGTGATGATGCTGAACATGGGAAAATTATGCCAGTCACCAGGAAATTGTAGAATGCACCCAGTGGTGGTCAGGCCCTCATCTGATGAGACTGTAGCTATCCCCGTACTGATCGGTTTTAGCCTACGTACTCAAGCAGGGACCAGAATGGCATTCAGAATAACCAAGGTGTGATCCATGGAGTGGGGGTGTTGGTGACAGGGCAGTAGTGACAATAATAACACCTTCCTTTTGTGTTAAGTTCTAGGATTCCTAAAGCAGTTTCTCCTACACTGTCTCATTTGTTTCTCCTAAGAACTTCAGGAGACAAAAGTTATCACTCCTGAGTGAAATGTCCCAGGTTGCACAGACTGCAGTGATGGAGCCAGAGCGGGAATTCAGTTTGCCGGGGGATGTCCTGTCTCATGACACGAGAGAGCAGCGTGAGCTGAAGGGACCTGCAGTCACTGCGCACGTACTTTAGTGATGCAAAAAATGAGAGAAAAGTAAGATATTTATAGCATTGAATTAAATCTTAAAAAAAATTATTTATTTGAGAGAGAGAGAGAGAGAGAGAATGCAAACACAAGCAGGAGGAGGGGCCCAGGGACAAAATCGTAAACAGACTCCATGCTGAGCGTGGAACCTGTTGCAGGGTCTTATCCCTTGACCCTGAGGTCGTGACGTAAGCCATAACTAAGGTCAGATGCTCAAATGACTGAGCCACTCAGGTGCCCCTTGAATTAAATCTTTTAAAGTCCACTGAGAAGGCCAAAAGGAGATAACACTTTTTTTTTTTAAGATTTTATTTATTTATTTGACAGAGAGAGAGATCACAAGTAGGCAGAGATAGAGGAAGAAGCAGGCTCCCCACCGAGCAGAGAGCCCGATGTGGGGCTCGATCCCAGGACCCTGGGATCTGACCTAAGCCCAAGGCAGAGGCTTTAACCCACTGAGCCACCCAGGCGTCCCAAGATAACACTTTTTAAGCGTCAAGCTTAAAGAAATAAGCTTTAATTATTATTATTTTGTGACATCACTATTCTTTACCCCATCTCCTCAGTGACACCGGCTAACCTGGCGAGTGGCTCTAATTATAGTCACGGTCAGATCAGCTTCCGGTGCGCTGGTGGGAATAGTCTCTATTTACTGCAGACACGACTAAGCAGTCAGCATTAACTATTAATACTAGTTTAACTGAAACTAGCATAAGTAGCTTTAGAGCCTCCCTGTTTTTATTATCATTTACAGCTGAAGAAACGGAGGTTTAGGGACCCGAAGAGCCCAGCTGTTCTGTTAGCCGCCCATTCAGGGCTTCAAAGAGATCAGTGTTGCCTGAACTTCGCAGCTTGGGGATACAATTAATTCCCTGTCAGCAGAAAGGCCCAGCCTGAGTTTTAGGCCTCGTGTAGGGCCGGACTCCTCAACCGGGGCTTCTGACAATGTCTGGAGGCTCTCATCGTTGTCACATTTGGGGAGGGGAGTGCTGCTGGCGTCTGCTGGGGAGAGGCCAGTGATGCTGATAAACACCCTACAAAACACATGACAGCCCCCACGACAAAGAATGTTCTAGCTCCAAATGTCAATGGTGCTGAGGTTGAAAGACCCCGGTATGAGCTTGTAAGACTGGGTGATAATAGAAATTATTTTTCTAAAGATTTTTATTTATTTATTTGACAGACAGAGATCACAAGTAGGCAGAGAGGCAGGCAGAGAGAGAGGAAGGGAAGCAGGCTCCCCTCTGAGCAGAGAGCCCGACACAGGGATCCAGCCCAGGACCCCGGGATCATGACCCAAGCTGAAGGCAGGGGCTTTAACCCACTGAGCCACCCAGGCACCCCTAGAAATTTTTATTTAAATCAGCTGGTCTGTCACCATTTAGAATTTTATTTGTTGAAAAGATAGAGCTCAGTTTCGTCTGGCTCAGGCCCACTTAGGGTACAGAGGAGTGATCCAGGAGTTCCCTTTCGAAGAACAGACATAGAGCAGCCAGAAAATTCTGAAGGCCTGAGGGATTTTGAGGCTGATGGTTTTGGTTTTTTTTTTCTTTTTAATTTTATTTATTTATTTGACAGACAGAGATCACAAGTAGGCAGACAGGCAAGCAGAGAGAGAGGAGGAAGCAGGCGCCCTGCTGAGCAAGAGCCCGATGCGGGGCTCGATCCCAGAACCCTGAGATCATGACCTGAGCTGAAGGCAGAGGCTTAACCCACTGAGCCACCCAGGTGCCCCAAGGCTGATGGTTTTGTAAAGTGACTGACACATTTGACAGTTCCCTACCAAATTACTAAATCCCGAGTCTTTGGCAGGTATGCAAAACCTATGGATTTCATAAAAATTAGACCTTTATTTCAAAGATATGACTTAGAAAGTTGAAATTGCAAACACGTTGCTTCCAGGTGAAGAGCCAGCTAGAAATCAAAATGTCAAAGGGCAGTGATAACAAGTGATCATTTACTCTGACACTCACAGTCAAGGTGAAGCGTGCTTGTGGTAAGAGTTTAGCTCTGTTATCCTCGCCCTGGAACAACCCAGGAGCGTCTCTTCATGATTCCTTCTGCCGCTTTTCCTTCCCTTACACAAAAATGGATTTTCAAAGATTTCAGGGGCACAGGCCAAGAATAATGAACCCCCCCTTGATTACACAAACCTCATGTCATCAGCAGTCTTGCGGGAGGGCACTGCAAACCCGGGGCTTCTCTGTCTGGGGCCTGTCCCACTTCTTTGTACCTCATCCCAACATCTAGCCCTGAGTAAGTTCCCAGCAGGGTGTTGAAAACAAACCCATAGCTCAGCGAAGACCCACCGACAACAGGTGACCCAAGCCGTGTAAAAACCAACCAGTTAAAAAAAAAAAATAGAAGTTAAAAGTCACAGTGGAAAAAACATTGATGGCTGGAAAGAGGGCTGGAAGGCTGAGCGTGCCTTTGGCCACCTTTGGGTTTTCCTGCCCTCACCGGTAACTTGGGGAGCTGCACAGCATAATCTAGGAGACTAAGAGTCCCTTCGGTTTTAATAGACTTCCATTTCTTTTTTTTTTTTTTTTTAAGATTTTATTTATTTATTTGTCAGAGAGAGAGAGAGCACAGGCAGAGTGGCAGGCAGAGTCAGAGGGAGAGGCAGGCTCCCTGCGGGGCAAGGAGCCCAATGTGGGACTCGATCCCAGGACGCTGGGATCATGACCTGAGCCGAAGGCAGCTGCTTAACCAACTGAGCCACCCAGGCGTCCCTAGACTTCCATTTCTAATGGGAAGAAGAAAGAAAAAAAAAATTGCCTCAAATCTAGGATAACTGCTGGGAAATTATTATTCAGTGTCTTGGGTGGTCCTGCTTATGGATAAATAAAGGGTTTATACTTCCCCTGAAGCTCTAATCTTGCATGTGTAATCTTGCATGTGTAATGGGTATAAGTTTTCTTTTCTTTCTTTCTTTTTTTTTTTTTTTTTGACTGTGTGTGTGAATGGGTTTTGGCTCCTCGAGTGTCTTTAGGACTTTCTCCTCCGTTATCCCAAAGCATCTGTCTGTGGGTGGGGGACAGGAGGAGAGCCCTGAGATAGGAACGAAATAGAACAGGTTGATAATACTCACCCTCTATCCGCAAAAATAGGCTTTCTCAGGCTCCAGCAGTGTGCTGTGGGAGGTTCACAGACAGGCCTTGCCAAGAGAAAAAAAGATTCTCTCATTTCCTTTATTGTCCTGTTCATTCTATCAGGAGGCAGTTCCAGTAGCCTTGATGGTAGCATTTCCCACAAAGGAGGGTCTAACCAGACAGGAAGAGCAGAGGGAGGTCCACACACACTCATCACGGGGGGAGGGGACAGGTATCTGAAAATCTGGGCATTTCTGTCTCTCAGCCAGGCATGAACTGGGTTACCTGAGATAACTTTTTAAAATTATTGCATTTGATGACATTTTACAAGATAAAACCAAAGTGTCGTGTTTCTTTTCTGAGCATTTTAAAAACCAGTGCCTTCTTTGACGTTTCTTTCCAGTTTATTATTCATCTATCTGAATCCATACATATGTATTTGCTCATTTAGCAAATATTTATTGAGTATTGGCCACACACAAGGTCCTAGGTATTCAGTCGCGGGTAAATACAGATAATGTCCCTTCCCTTAGGGAGCTTACTTTCTAGTTGGAGAAAAAATAAAATCAACAGTAATACATGACTCTAACCCACAGTAGGGAGAAGGTCAAAGACGATGCTACTTCCTGGTCCTTGTGGTCATGCTCTTCCAACAAGACTGTGCTCTCCGAATGCACAGCGTCTCTAACCCAACTTCTCTGCCAGTGCGAGGAAGGACCTGAGCTCCCACCCAATCCAGCCACTTTCCTTTTCAAGACCCACCCACCGTGGCTCCTGTAGCCTGCTGCTCCCTCCCAGGTCCAAGCTCTGGCCTCCAGCTGCTCGTAACCTCTTCCCACAGAGGAGGGCTCACCTCCCATGAAGTCATTCCTTCTAAAGCCCCATAAAAGCTGTTCTCACCCACATATCCAGTAATACATACCTTTTCCTCTTTTCCTCCTGTCTTCCCAAACCCCAGCCTTTTCAGTAAGATCCAGCAAGTTTCCTGTGTGCCCTATTGCATTAAAAGCCCAGCCACCTACACAGATAGCTCCTTCTCGGATTTTCAGCTCCTGGCCAGTACTTCGGATCGCAGACTCCCAAACTTGGAAGAACATGCTGGTCCTCTAGTCCAGCCTTGACCCCCCTGTGGGAAACAGTTATACCTTCTTAATAGGTGGCCTCAGACCTCTACACTCTCTACTGGTGTTCTTCAAATAAGTAAAAAACATATATACACATACCCACAATGGTTAATTAAATTATTTTAATTTTTCTGTCACTTAAGCTCCGCAAGCAAAAAACTCTTGATGAATTTTTATGCTTTATGGCTCTTTTAAGATCACAAAAGAAAAAAGTTTTAAATATAAGCCCAATGAAAAAGTTAATTAATTCAAAATGATCAACATTAATTTATTATGACAGTGTTTCACCAAAGCAAAGCATCTATTCTCAATGTAAATGTGTTACTACTGTCCAACAGGTACTCCCCAAAATGCCATAATGTGACCTTGCTTATCTATGATAGGCACTTCTGCCATTTTTTAAATGAGCCTGTAGCAGTTGCCATAGCTTTGTCCTAAAGAAATCTCCAATGCAGACACAGTGTAGGCAGGACCTAATTATAGGATGGTGGGGTTTTCGTTCAATTAACAGATAAAAATTAAAAACAGATAAAAATTAAAAACTTTAAACATTTTCACAGAAACAGACATAACTCCTGTAATATATTTTCAGTTTTCCAGGGGTCCAGAAATCCGTGTCATATAGTTTTGGACTGATTTAGGAGTTTATGCTATGACTCTGCAAATAGATTCTGTGTAAAATGGGCTGACAGGAGACTAATTTTAACACTTACTCTCTTTTCCTCATAATACCTAACATTGCATGTAGCCTGTTAGATGCTGTTAAAAGTTTTCTTAAATACACACACACACACACATATTTATATTTATATTTATATTTCACTATTTTTTCTTATATGAATTTCAGAAAGTTTACTCACAGATCTCTCTATAAATCTTCCAGGAAAATAAGTTAGTAATGGTTCTTTGATTCTGATTTTCTGGACAAAGACGTACCTAAGCTCCATTAGACGTTACAACAGACAACTCCTCAAGATGATGAAAGCCAAATTTAAGGCAAAAGAGACTGAACAATGATCAGTGTAGGAAAATCAAAATCAAGATAACCTAAGGGTCAAGCAGGGCTTTATGGATGCTGAATAAAATGTGGTTGTTGACAGTGAAAATTTCCCGGTTGCAGACAATTATTTGAAGGACTGTCTTTTTCAGACTATTTCCACCTGTCCCCTACAGTACTAGCAGCTCTATTATTAAGTCAGTAAAAAACTAATTGCCTTTCTATCTTTGAACATTTTTTAGAGACATTTGTATTTTGATGCTTTCAGGGGAAAATCGAGTAAAAACAAATTCAGTAATTCTCAACTGAAAGGCTTGATATCACCTTATGCCAGTTCTTTTTTTTCTCCCTGGATATGTTAACTCTTTTTCCTGCTTTTCTACTCATTAATGAAAGGCTTTAAAGTAAATGGAGGGAATGCAGTTTTCTTTTTCTCTGGTTACCCTCTCGGAATATAGGTCATCCTTCCGAGTTGGTGAATTGAAGATGTCTCCATTGGTTTTCTTCCCCGTCTTAGGACTCTCCCCAGGCTTTCTCCACTCTCCCCACAACTCTCAGCCTGACACTGGGTCTTTTTATTTTTTTTAACTATTTTTATTAACATATAACGTATTATTTGCCCCAGGGATACAGGTCTGTGAATCGCCAGGTTTACACACTTCACAGCACTCACCATAGCTCATACCCTCCCCAACGTCCATCACCCCACCACCCTATTCCTCCCACCACCACCGCCCCCCTGCCCCCGCAACACTTAGTTTAATTTGTGAGACTAAGAGTCTCTTATGGTTTCTGACACTGGGTCTTAAAAGTGCTGAGCCCCTCGTAACTCGGCTCTCTATGCCTTACCAGCAGTTTGCTTAGGGGGGGGTCACTCACCTGTAAGTGTTCCCACTCAGCTGTGTGTTCCCGTGCCTGACGCCTACCAGCAGTGAGCAACTGTTCTTTGCCTTCCAGACACAGCCCTTCAAGAAAGGTCCAGAGAAAATTGTCAGGGCCAGTCACATCATGATGTGAAGAAACTTATCAGATCCCTTCTCTCTCTGGCAAATACTCAAGAACTGAGTGAAGAGCTAATTAGAGATTTATTGGTGGTTAGTGGAGTTAATCTGGAAGGAATTTTGGAAGAAAACGCACCAACTGTGGAGGAGTGCCCTGGAGTGGGATTAGGGGGCAATAGAAGTCATCGAGAATGACTTCACAGGTGACTTTGGGTTAGCCCCGCTTACAAGGAGCTGATATTCAAAGCACTCAAGAACTCCTTATGTTTTAATGAGGATTAAATCTTAAACTAATTTCAAAGAATCATATAATTAAATTAAAAGTAGGTTATATCATGAGAAAGAAGTATTTGGCTTTTTCTGGGTATCCAAAAGGGAGAATTAGGTTATGTGGTTGTAAGTTATGGGGGTCTAGTTTCAGCTCAGTGCAAGTTTTAACTATTCATTTGGATAAAACTATTCTTTTTCCCAAGATAGTGAGCTGTCACTCAATACAACTGTATCTACAGAGGTGAATGATGCCGACTTTGGCCTTTCTGTTGATCTTGGGCTACCTCAGATATATCTCCTATTTAAGAATGCTTACAAACTTAGGTCTGAGTTATAAGTGAATATGCTCTTTAATTACTTCAAAAATATATGTCTGTGTATAGATACACACACATATGCACACACACACAAAAGCATCAAAAAATGCAAGCTGAGAGTGCCTGGGGGTCAGTTAAGCATCTGCTTTCAGCTCAGGTCATGATCCCAGGGTCCTGGGATTGAGCCCCACATCGGGCTCTCTGCTCAGCAGGGAGCCTGCTTCTCCCTCTCCCTCTGACCCTCCCCCTGCTCATGCTTTCTCTCTTTCTCTTTTTGTCTCTCTTCCAGATAAATTGTTTTAGAAATATTCTTTTAAAAAATGTAAACTAAATTCTCATCCGAGTAGTATTCAACATATTTCTACCATTTCCAGAATCTTGGTCCTTAGGATGATGAAAGCTGACATAATCATAGCTAATACTTATAAAGAACTCAGTACAAGACTCTCTTCCCAAAACTCTCCAGGGGGTGGTATTACTGTGTGCCCCATTCTGCAGGTAAGGGAGCCAGCTGAGCCACTATCGGTGAAATGTTGCATTCCAGCTTACAGAATAAACTGGGGAGCCCGCCAAGAGTCCGACTGTTCCACTGTCCGAGTCTCGGACTCACAGTGGTACTGCCCACTCGCCAGCACCCCATTAGGGTCATCTCAGAGCATCACTGGATGGCTAAACAAATCGAGGCTCTGGAATGCTGACCTGAGTTGTGTGTTACCCCCTGTAACATAAATCTTAACATCTGTACAGAACAGGAAAGTAAATCAATGTCAGAACAGCCTTAAAAGCCAACTACAGTTGCTTTATGACTCCAGTGTAGTGACAACATCAACTTCTAGCTACAGTCAAGTAGAGATTAAGATCATTACACCAAGTCGAAACTCGTTTTCCTTTGCCTAGCTCTCATCGTGTTTTAAGGACAAATTGTAAGCCATAGAATTAGAGTTGTAGAGGTGGAAGGGGTCTCGGGGACCATTCACCCCTCCCTTCTCATGACAGAGTTGAGGCTACTGATCTCCTGTGAGAGGATCTTACTTCAAACCCATGCCATGGCTTCAGAGGTGATCTTCCTTTCTCCACGGTTGGCTTTCTTGTGTCCAGCCTTCCTATTACAGCCAAAGGGAACTTTTCAAACAGTTGGCTCATTGCACCTGGTTTTCTTTAAACTCCTTCAAATACTCCTCATTACTCTCAGACTAAGTTCAAGTCCTTTAGTTAAAGCACCAGGTTTTTTTGTTTTGTTTTGTTTTGTTTTGTTTTTGAAACCTGGTCTGTGATGCTCCTGCTCACTGACCTTGAACTCTGGACTCCAGTCCCTACCCTGTGGTGGTAGAATTGCAGCCTGGCCTCTGAGCCTTTGCACATCCAACTCCTTTTACTGTTAGAACCCTTTCCGTGGCCTCCTCTGGCGATCTCCACTTTCATCACTCCTAAAGGAAGAGGACTGTAACCTAGAGGTTACATTTGTTTCATTTTCCAAACACCCAATGTAAACAATGCCAGTATTGCTTCCCAACCCATTACATAGTCAGAGTAATCGTATTTGCGTGTATCTGGACAAGAAGGGCAGTGAGATTTTGCAGCACGGCATCCCCAGGCATGACAGGGTAAGCATTCATAGCTCCTCAATGGGAAAACCAACAAGTCAATGAGACAAAGTTCGCTGGGATCATTTGATGAGGGTTTGATGTTGCTGCAACATAATCCAATGATTGATGTACCTAATTATGAAAACTGAGTCAGCAAGAAATGGCAATTATATTTAATGTAGAATGATTAAGGAGGCAGAAAACTGCAATAACTTTCAGAACGATTTTCACTGAAAATGTTTAAAATAAAATGAGTTTTCATGCTTAAAGGAATGAAAACAGTTCATCAGTTCATTTCTGTTAAAGATCCAATCATGTTCAAGTTTGTGTCAGATGGAGGCAATGTGATAACAGTCAGGAGATGTAAGTTCTGGTCTCCTAATTGACACTGAGTAAGTGGGTGACTTTGGGAGAGCAAGACGCCTGATACCTTTGACTCCTAGAGCTAACCTAACACAATGGCTAAGAACAGAGGCTTAAATTCTGGAACAGAACCAGGCTTAAATTCAGTCCTGGTTTCAGTACTTTGAAGCTATATAGCTTTAATTATTTTAATCTCTCTAAGCCTCAGGGTTTTTTTTGTTTGTAAAATGGAAAGAATAATGCGTACTTCATAGGGGTACCAGGAAAAACCGACGGCACATCAAGTGTAAGCGACGCAGCAAAGGATATGACGTACGGTAACAGCTCAGAGAGCTGTTGTTGTTATAATTATTATAATTATTTACAATGAGGGAAATAGATTGGATGCCTCCAAGGTCTTCTCAAGCCTTAAAATTCTGTGGTTCTATGAACAGCTCGTTCCCCAATGATGTCAGATAAATGAGGTTTCACTGTATATTGGGCAAGAAATCAATATGGCCAATTTTCAGTTTTGCACAGTAAGGTAAGGTGAGCAGAGCATGAATTATTCAGAACTTTGGTTGCACTCAATATATTTCTATTTGATCTTGGAATGCATAGAACTTTTTAAAAGAATATTTTCCATGCTTCTTATATTGTGTTTAATGATTAAAATGAGTTTGGCCTTTCTGTGTTTGCCAAGTGAAAAGAGATGGAAAAGCGCTAGGTACTGTGTTTATGGTATCTTACTTAATCATTCGCCACTTAGATGAAATCATCCAGCACGTGAGTGGGTGATAGAAAAACCAAGCAGAATAATACAGTTGTCGCCCTGATAAAGGGTATGCCTGTGAGGGAGAGCCAGCTTCATGGTATCTCCTTAAAAAGCTGCTTTCGAATTTCAGGGGGCTCGGGCCCATATGGGGTTTGAAACCCTAAGAGTGAAAAACAGACTATCAAGTATTTTTCCCATGGATATCTTAATTTTCGAAATGGCCTTAGCACAGAAGTGATGTCTAATTCTAATTAGAATTTCCACAGAATGGCTGCAGCCCAATGCTCTAAGAGCCTAATTATCAAAACTCATTTATTAGTAAGAATGCTTCCTCACCTACCATGTGCCTTATCATTTAAAGGAGATACGTATCTTCTTCCTTCCTCCCCTTCCTCCTCCTCCCCCTCCTTCTTCTTAAATGTTCAGTGAAACATTTAAATTTTTCAAAGGCAAAAAGCCCATGAAAAGCAGACAGGACACCAGGAGTCTGTGCTGGACAGCAGAATTCTCGTAACCAGAGCACTTGTTGGAGTCCAGGCTTACACTCACTGACAAGCTGTGTGACTTTGGTAAATGACTAAATCTCTCTAAGCCTTCATTTCTTCCATTATAAACTGGGAATTCACTCTGAAGCTAGCAGAGCTCAGGCTTCAGAGCCCTCACTGGTGTAGGGCAGGTTCACATCTGTTCACACAAAGCGTCTTAGTTGTAAGGACCCCCGTCTCATTCCAACTGTCCTCCTTGGCGCAGCCTCCAGCACTTTTGGTGTCTGGCTGAGGGGAAGTTGAGTTTGAGGATACAGTAGTTTTCGGTTTAGTGACGTATTTATGTGGTCTGCAACCCTTTCTGTAGATGATGAAATTCTTGCTGACATCCTGACCTAGGAATGACTCAAGTGCACTCCCACAGCCCATTTTCATAGCTGCATTTTCATTTGTATTTGAATATTCTTTTTTTTTTTAAAGAAGACCTCTAAAATGTATTGACTTCAGACCCTGGAAAGCCTGGATCTGCCTCTGAGGATAAGGAGACCTGCCTCATACCATTATTAGAAGGATCAATATAGAAGCTTTCCCCCACTTTTGTTCTTTCTCTTCTTTTTCCTTTCTCTTCCTTTTCTAAAATCATGTAATAAAGATAG
Organism: Mustela nivalis; assembly: GCF_964662115.1. Taxonomy (NCBI): domain Eukaryota; kingdom Metazoa; phylum Chordata; class Mammalia; order Carnivora; family Mustelidae; genus Mustela; species Mustela nivalis. Next base: position 7,794,150 of record NC_139031.1, on the reverse strand, counting down.
GGATGATCGAATCCCGGGTTGTTGAGGGTTTTTTTTTTTCCCAAGACATCTTCCCACCTTAAATAAAATCATACATGAAACCTTGACACATAAAATACAGTAGTAATTGATAGTTTTGTATGAAGTTTAAATCCTCACTGTTTGGGGAATGGTCCTCCCTTTTTTAATATAAGCCTCCAAAGAACCACTGTGAGCCTCAGGATTCCATGAGACCCAGTTTGGAAACATGTGATTTAACTCACTCCTTTCTTTTTATCCTAGAAAAGAACTCCAGAAACACTACACAAACTCCTTTCTTCCCATTCTGTGTTCAGCCCACCGTCTCTATCCTCTTTTTCGGGTTTATGACAATAAATAAAATAAAGACAATTATTACCTAAAAGTTCAGATGTAAAGCCAACTGGGATCAAAGACTTCTATGTAAAAAATTGAACTCTGAAAATCTCCCCAGGAAGAAAACTGGGGAGAGTCCAGGTGCAAAGGAGGCTTTGGGGTGACATGTTCACTGAGGCAGGCAAACTAGGACCCGTGAAGATACAAAACTTTCACGTGGTACACGTGCTCAGATAATGTCACTCTGCAAATAATTAATGAGCAAGTAATGTTTGCAGCACTATGACAGAGACAAAGATAAATATAAACTGCACAAAGATGATGAATGGGCAGCCCACAGAAGGACGTGTTTGCATGGCCAGTAAACCCACAGGAAAAAATCCAACTCTCCATTGAGAGAAGTGCAAGTAAGTGGCAGTGAGGGACCACTCCACATCCATCAGAGTGGCAACCAGTAGCGACAACACCTACTGCTGATGGGAAGAAGTTAAAAGGCTACCTTCCTTCATTTCTGGTAAAAATGGCAATTGTTATAGACTTTCAAAAAGCAATCCTTAAATATCTGTTGAAATTTAAAAAAAAAAAAAAAGAAAGAAAGAAAGAAAGAAAGAAAAGAAAAGCAAGACCTATTTCCAGGATCACAGCAGGACTTTCATGGGCCTTAGGAACTTTTTACCTGTATGAATTTTTTTTTCCCTGCACTAAATGCACACACATAGAAAATATAAAATATATTTTATAACCACGTTGATTCCACCAGTTGTCCCTTAAGATATTTTGCTTTTTTTGAGTGCTTTTAACCAGACTCCAAGTTAATGCTGGTCCCCAGTCACAGCGCACTCTTGTATTGGGGTATTACTTTCCAATGGGTCGCTTCTGGTGGCTCCCCCCCTTTCTGTTTATCTTTCTCTATCAGTCCCATCATTCCCATTCTGCTTTACCTCTCCACTGGAGTCTTCTGCCCCGTAGAGATCCAGAAGTGTATAATCCTACATCTCAGGCTGATTTCATGGGTGTTCAGAGTATTCTGGTAGATAATTAGTTCACTTTAGGGGACTAGTTGAAACAGGGCCTCCTACTTCTCCGCCATCTTGCCCCTCCTTGCTTCTTATGACCACGTTGATGTAAAGATGACTATAATCCAGAATGGATTCATTATTATACCATTCCTATTCATTGTCCCCTCTAGTTTCAAAAGAAATTAAAGATTAAAACATCTGCCAGGTCCTTAAAGCTCTTCGGGGCCCTCAGGTCTGTCTGTGCCTTCTGAGCCTCGGGACATCAGCTCCAACTCCTCACCCACAAGTCTGTCTGCTGCCAATCAGTGATACTCACTGCAGTGTGGCCGAAGTAGCAAAATCTAGAAACAAAGCAAAGACCTTCAGCAGGCAATTGTTGGATAAACTGGGTTGTACCTTGTGTGATCCCATCTTAGTAAAATAATCAGCATGGGTGGTTCAGTGGTAGAATTCTCGCCTGCCATCTTAGTAAAAATAATCAAAGTCAAGAGGACATGTCTCTGAGTGTGTGACTTATCTGTTTGTATTATCTTGCAGCCTCACAAACCTTCATAAAACTCAGTGGCTTCAAACAACATGGATTTTATCTGCCCATGATAATAGTTAGCAACGTGGGCTAGGTTCTGTTGGACATTCCTTTTGCTGGTCTCAGCAGGGGTAGTTCAAGCAGGTGCCACCAAAGGGCAGCTCACCTGGGGCTGGATCATCAATGACAGCCTTACAAGTCTCGTAGTTAATCCTCCTCTCACTGGGGCCATGTGTCTGCAGTGAGCTAGCTCAGAGTTTCTTCCCATGGGGGCAGAAGTGTTCTCAAGGGCAAGAAAAGGTAAGCCCAAGTGGCCAACAACATTGCAGATCCAAGCTCATGTCATGTTTGCTAATGTCTCCTTAGCAAAGCAAGTCACATGATCAGATCCAGAATCCGTGGTGGAGGGTTGGGGAAATGATGCGAGAGCATGCATGGGGGTGGGTGTGATTCACTGGGAGACATAGTTGATCTATTTCATTTTCTAGTTTCAGTACTCATATTTTTCAGTAGTTTGTTTCTCATTAAATTCCAACTGCTTCATTTGGCATTTAAAATCAGTTATACTGCCTCATTCATTAAATTAGGTAAACAATAGTAAAACATTTTTTAGCTGTAAAGTAGTATAAAATATAGTTATGTTTTTACTTGAACTGCAAGGATAGTTTCACTCAAAATGACTGAAGTTTGCAAAGGAATTAGTACTCTCTAATCAGAGCCAGATTTGTTGTTTTTGTTGTTGTTGTTGTTGTTAAACTTAGTCTTGTTTAGCTAAAAACAGTTGGAGAATTTCTCACTCCATTGTTTTTCCTTAGCACACATACACACACAGATATAAAACTGAAAAATCTGCACTTCCTTCAGGAGACTCTACTTTAGTAAAATATACCCTGTTTCCCAAACTCTCTCCAACAGTAAGAACAAAATATGCCTTTTTCTTGAGAATGATCATAAGAGCATAAAAGGCAAAAGTAGGAAATATAAATATGAAAATAGTAAAAAAATATATAATGATGAAATTAGTATAGACAGTTCAGCATTGCTTAAGAGCAGAGATTCTGTAGCTGGAATTCCTGTGTCCCAGTTCTGACTCTGCCTTTCTTTAGGTCAGAAGTCCTGGAGTAGTGAACTAATTCTTCTGGGCAGATGGCAGGAACAGAGCACTGAGGACAAGCCTCAGAGAACGACTCTCTCTAAAGGACAGGAAAAGAAAAATGACAGTGTAGGACACAGTGGAGGAGTGGTCAGAGAGTCAGACAGACAAGTGTGAGGACACAGAAAGGCAGAGAAGAGTAAGTTTCAGTGAGGGGATGGTCAACACTGACCACCTCTCCTGAAATCACAGAGAAGGAGGACTTAGTCAAAGTCAGCATAATCATCAGTGGCATTCTCAAAAGGGAGGCAGGAGTGGTAATTTTCTCACTCAAGGGGGTTCAGGTGTAAGTGCCGAAAAAGAGAAGTTCCCTTCGGTTAGATTGATAAACAGGAGTAGAGGGGTAGAGGGCAGCATGTGTATTTTTTTTTTTTTTTTACCTCCATTACCCAAGGTAGAGGAGACGGGTGCTAATTAACAAAGAAGATGGAGATAATGGGAAAAGATGAGACGGAAAATCAGGAAAATAATTCTCTTAACCAAAGTGTCAGAAGACTGGCATGAAATAACTTGGCATTGGAAAGGAGTAGTGAGGAAGAGTCCTTCTCTTCTCTTCCTGGCAAGCTCTTACTCATCCTTGAACATTCAGTTCTAAGTGACTTCACAAATGAAGCCTTACCAAATTGTCCCAAGTTGTCCAGTCCCTTATCTAAAGTGTTTGGGTATTTTGCTTGTATCTTTTAAAAAAAATAACATTCAGCCAATTATACAGCATTTTATTTCTCCACACACCTACCCCATACGTTAGACAGAAAAATTCCTCAGAGCCAGGATCTATGATTTGTTCATTTTGCTTATTTCCAGTATAAGACGTAGCACCAGATCTAGTACCACATTAGTACATATCAGAAAATTAATTAATTAATTAGCAATGGGAAAGGGAAAAGGACCTGTAGGTTACAGCAAAGGAGCAAAATACAGGTGTTAACAGATTTGGATCTATGTTCTTAGCCTCATTATTAGAACAGAGTGAAAAATGAGAGTGATAAGGTTCGAGATGAGAATAGAGGGTTGAGTAGATGGAGAAGAGACAATGTAGCCAGTGTCTATAGGATCTAAGCTAGTGATTAATAGCGTTGTTGAGCTTTGCTGTAGAGACCTATTAAAATGAGAAAGGATGAGTTAGTAGCATGCCCATTTGGTTTAATAGGGTTTTTCCCCCTCATCTTAGTCTTCTGTAACCTAAAAGTAGTAAGAAAATACTAGTAGAGCTTCTCCAGACTGTTTCATGAAAAACCAGTGAATTTTATGTTTTGTGGAGCAAAGGTCACAGAGTATCCCATGTGGACATTGATATCAACAAGGAATGTGGCAGTCATGATGACACAGAGACAAAGAGTTGTGGTTTTTGATTAAATGTTAGTTTCAGTCAAGTTTGGGATTAGCCAAGTTAGCCGAGTTTGGGATTACTTTTCTTTAGTTTTCTTTAAACTTGTGCTTTGGAGCCAATACCAAGAATGGAAGGACTAGGGAAGAATTAAAAAAAAGAGAGAGAAGTGGGACAGATGTAGGTAAGAGAGACAGAGTAGAAATGAAAAAATAAGTGTAGATTTTACTCTGATCTTCAGAATATTCTTGAAGGACTGGTCGGGTAAGAGAAATATAAACTATTGATTTATTAACAAGAAATCAAAACGTTTTCCTTTTTTTTTGTTTTCCTTCCAAATTACCTTTTTTCCCTTGAGACTTGGGCAGGTGAAAGAACCCATTAGAGGATGATAATGAGTAACATCTCATACTGAAATTGCACTCATGGAAAGATCATGACATAATATTAGCATGCAGAATATCTGGGTTTTTTTTTTAAAACCACTCTCTCTCTACCACCATCATTTGCTGTGTGCCAATTACGAGACAATAGCTCCTCTGGGACATAATGTAGTTTACTCAGGGCATTCATTCAAGCTTTAAAAAAAAAAAAAAAAAATCCCAAAGAGGCAGAGAACATGTGAGGTTAATATTCAGGTATTAATGAGGACCTAGGTATTGTGAAACTTACCTCTTGCTAATTAAAAATAATTGCCTGGTCTTTGAATTGGGGAGCCATCATGGGGGGAAGGTCTCAGGGCCACTGCTGCCTCTCTGGATTTTCAGCATGGTTGTGCAACAAATAGTTGCCTTAACAGGAATAATGAGATTCTGGAAAAACTAGGTTTTCCAAACAAACTCATTAGAGCCTGATTGAGATTGGAAAATCAATTTCACTGTTTCAAATGAGAAATATCTCATTCCAGTAGATAAACTTATTTTTGAAAGACACGTTAAGATCAGAAAGTGACTTAGTGTTTAAAAGGCATCAGCATAAGGAGGGTCCCAGAGACCGTCCTATTCTGAATATCACCAATTCACATATGCCCCAGGCCCCTTTCAAGGGCTAACAACAGCTGTTTATCATTTTGTGGTATATCCACGTTTTCCATTAAGAGACTTCTTTATTAATTCAAGAGTAGAGCCTCCAGTAAACCAGTCTCCCTTGTTAGCATCTTGTACTTGGTCTATGGTAAGTATGTGGTCCATCCACTGTAGGAGAGCAGGAAAGTGAAGACATTCATAAACTATGAATACCCAAAATGTCATGTTACAGCATTTACTAGCAAATGAGCTATAAAATTATTTTATGCTTCTTTCCAGTTTTATATCAAATCATTAGAAGTGAACTTTTCCCTTTCTGGGCAATCAGGAAAAGACTACTTATGATGTTCCAAAGATAACCTTTATGTATGTGTTCATTTTTGACTTGTGATTAATTTTCTAACATGTTTCATCCTTGGCTACTTCTAGAGATCCATATGCTTTAGAAGGTAATAACGGGAAGGACATATGCCATATGCTTACATGCCTATCTCAAATCATGAGATGTAGAAGGGGTCAAGGAGAGCCTGCCTCTCAGCAAAGCTCTGGAGAACTGTTGCTTTGTACTATTCAGAGCATCCAGCATAAGACCTTACACATATGAGCCAAAAATAATTATTTTATGTGGAAGACATTTCTCTCTTAAAATTAAAGTAGTAGAACATGGTGGAGAGGCCTCCACATCATCTCTAATTTGGAAAAGCTCCCACTTGGTCCAGTCACTTGGCACCTATGTGTCTGTATTAGTTTCCCGGGACTGATGTAACAAACAAGCCGACTTAACAGAAATGTATGCCTTTACAGTTTCAGAGGAACTGTATTTGTATTTGGAAATCCAAAAATCAAGGTCTCTACAGGGTTGATTCCTTCTGAGGCCTGCAAGGTAGAATCTGTTCCATACATCTCCATAGAATCTGTAGCTTCTTTCTGGTGGCTTCAGACATTCTTTTACTTATGGTTGACATTCTTCCTGTGTCTTTATATTGTATTCTCTTGTAGGTATTTGTTTCTGTGTCCAAATGCCCCCTTTCTATAAGTCAAGTTGGATTAGGCCTATTGTAGTGATCTCATCTAAACTTAACCATCTCTAGTACCTTATTTCCAAATAAGGTCACCATCGCTGGTCCTGGAGACTAGAACTTCAACATCTTTTATGGGGGATATATTTAAACCCATAGCAATGCCATTTTTAAATTCTCAGGGTTTTTTTTGTGTGTGTGTGATAATAGAAGCTGTGGTATGTGCTTTCTTCTCCATTCCCAGGTACCATAGGGTTTTAATCATATGTGGTATGTATGTCTTAACCACTGCTTAGCATGGTATTCAAGATCTTATTGTCATAAATGGAGGAAAATATTATACACTTAAGGAGAAATCTTAATATGTATCATAAAATATACTTACACTTCAAAAAGTACATATTCGAAGCTATAAGACAAAAACGGGGAAGACAAATATGAAAAAAACAAAGTTTTAGTCTTCATTTACAGTATAGCCAATATAAATTAATAGAAAACTGATGGCAATAAATGGGCAATACTCCTAACTATACACCCTACAAAAGATTTAAAAGATCTCTCCAATGTACATTTGAAAATAAATTTTCCAAATATTAATAAAATATACAAATAAAGTAATGGAAAGTGGGGTTTGTTGTTGTTGTTTGTTTTTTTTGTGGTTTTTTTTTTTTGTTTTTTTTGCCATATAAGAAACTATTTTTTCTTTTTGTTTGATTTTAAATCAGAGTCTAGCCAGCGCTGGTAAAGATGCATTCACAGGCAAAGTTGTTGCTTTTAGATTCTCAAGAATCTAAAATTGACCATCAGAACTTAGAGCGACACAGAGGTATGAGTACCTGACAGCAGCTGATAGAATATTGTGTATTCTGGATTTTGAGCAGTTACTTGAACTTCTCACACCACTGAAGGAGGTCTACACAGAGGGAAGAAGCAGGCCTGGAATTCAAAAAGAGAATGAAAGACAAGCTCACCCAAATTGCTCCTGGGGGCAGGAAAACAAGACATTCTCTCTCATTTGTGTTATCTGCTCTTTTTTCACAACTCATCAAGAAGTCTAAGTTCTTTTGATAGACATGCACACATTTTTAATAAATGACTCTGTCTTACACATCCTAACAAAAACTCCCCTTGCAAATTTAGAAATCTCTATCAAGTTTTATTCTATTTTTGCTCTCGTGTTCAAATTTCTACAATGATGGCGTCACCACCCAATTCCACCAAATAGTTCCTTTCCTACAGTTTGGTTCTATAAATACTTCTGCCCTGAAATATTTAAGAAGTCACTCAAATTGGCTCACTAAATGTATTTGTCATGTTTTTGGCCTTCTTTCTGTTTCCATGTTTTGTAGCAGTTCATACTCTTAAGAGTTCTTCTCCGTGGGCGGAGTTCCTCCTTCATACTCTGTGGTTCCTTGACACACTCTGGCTGTTCCTTGACCATGCTTCATCTCCCCGCACAGGAGGCTGGTTGGATGGCTTTGCTTTTCAACCTTTGGCTCTTCCTCCATCTGTGAGTTGGCTATCTCTCAGAGACCTCACATGCAGCATCTGGGCATGACCAGGGGGAGCGTTTCTCCTCATCCTTGGTTGGGGTGGGGAGGGCAGAGTATGCACGTGTTGTTTGGTGTTCTACTGATGGTTGTAAGCCTAGGGCCATACGGACTTCAAAGTTCAGTACCAACCTTTAATTTTATGCCTCCATCTTTATTCTTCTGCTTAATACTTCTTTTTTTAATGACACTAGGAACACATTTGATGCTTAATAACATCTGTACGTCAAGTAGAACTGTCATATTTTTATACAGTTTTGATGAGAGAAATAATTGCCCCCCCCCAAGTTGTCCTTATCCTGATCTGTGGAACCTTTCACTATGTTACCATCTGTGGCAAAGGGACTCTGATTAAGTGAAGGCCCATAACATGAGATTATCCTGGATGATCTGGGTGGGCCTAAGATGATCATAGGGCTCCTTAAAACAGATGTGACAGGGAAATCAGGGACTCAAAGCAACGGAGTGTGGGAAGGACTGGCTTCGAAGACGGAGAATTGGGACGAAGACAATGAGCAGGGAACGCCGGTGGAATCTAGAAGCTGAGCCAGGGGAGAAAATGGATTTTCCCCCAGAGTTTTCATAAGGAGCACCGCCCTACAGACACCTTGAATTTAGCCCCATGAAACCCACCTCAAACTTCTAACCTCCAGAACTGTAAGATAGTAAGTTCGTGTTGTTTCAGTGCATTAAGGTTGGGTTATCTGTTACAGCAGCCGCGTGAAACTACCACAGCAGTCCTTTGTCATTTTCCGTTGGACCTGCATGATGTCACACAGACAACACTCATCATTTAATGAAAACGATGAACATACTTAGGATTCCCCACCTTCTGGCATTTCACGTGCTATGGAATTGAGTCTAAAGTGTTCAAAAGTAGTATTTCTGAACATCTGAGATGTATTTACAAATATGTACCATAATACGAGAACTTTTACTTGGGACTAGAGGTCTCAGCAGAGAAAAATTACTTTTCCAATAAATCAATGGACTTGATGAGTCTGTTTATTGCCACATCAGCCCAATTGCCTCTCTGTTCTTCGGCAGTGTGCTAGCAAAACTCCATCACCGCTGACAGCTCGCGCACATCTTCACTGGCTGCCGCCTCAGCCCTTGGGCTCTGTCATCTCCTCAGGCTTAACGTGCACAGATTGTGCAAGTCCGTGCGCAATGCCTCCACTGGGTCCAGAGCTAACTGGCTGAGACTGCAGGGGAAATGCTTCTGTTAGCTCATTCTCTGCATTAAAATGTCAATATACTCAGTGCTTTTTACTTTACAAAGGGTGTGTGATTTCATCGAATCATCACGATAACTTGTTGAAGTTGAAGGAGATAGTGTTGCCTTCGTTTTACAGCTGAGAAAACTAAAGTTAAAGGGAGTTTCCACATTGTAAATGCCAGAAAGGAGATTTGAATGAAAATCTCTTAATTCCGTTCTCAGTTATGAAATGAATGCTGTTTCATTATACCCAGGGGTCCTCACCATTCTACCTCCATGCCACTGTCCCAGATAATGTATCTCTCAGGTGTATGTTTAATCGTAACATAACTTGTGCACATTATAATGTAATATGGAAAACACGGAAACCGTCCATAATCTTACTGCTCACAGATAACCACAGGTACCGTGTGGGTGCGTTCATCTGAGTATCTTTCTTTCCACGTGAATTTTTATTTAGGGTTTTATATCACAATGCCTCCTCATTATTTTGAGTAACATGAGGTGGCAGTCCGGCCTTATTTTATTTAAAATTTGACTGTATTGTCTTTCTGTGTCCCACCTTCCTTGTACTCACATTTAAATATCAATAAAGAATTAGCTCACCCTTCCAGAGGTAACTTTTTTCCAGGATCCGAGCTGCGCCTCTCAAACTGCAGGCAGGACCAGCAGCAGCAGCATCACTTGGGAGCTTGTTAGAACTGCAAATTCTCTGCTGAATCCGAATCTTTGGGGTGAGGCCCAGGAATCCCTGTCTTAACAAGCTCTCCAGGTGATTTTCACGCATGATACCATTTGAACTGAAATACTTGGTTTCCCATTTGTGTTGCTGAGGCAAATCAACTAGGAGGCCTGTCCTCGGTGGAAGTCAAGCAGAATTTAACTGTCAAACTTGGAAGAAAAAGAAGAGAGCTTCTTACATACGCCAATTTCCCTCATCTACAAGCCATCAGCACTTGCTTCTTAGTTACCTGAGTTAAGGTTCATAGCCCTTGCTAGGGTGTCTCTATGCTTACTTAGATGCATGCTTCTTACCATCAGATCGTGTTTTCATCAGCTCTGATGCTCCTCTTTTTTTTTTTTTAAAGATTTTATTTATTTATTTGACAGAGAGAGATTACAAGTAGGCAGAGAGGCAGGCAGAGAGAGGAGGAAGCAGGCTCCCTGCTGAGCAGAGAGCCCGATGCGGGACTCTATCCCAGGACCCTGAGATCATGACCTGAGCCAAAGGCAGCAGTTTAGCCCACTGAGCTACCCAGGCGCCCCATCTGATGCTCCTCTTAAACACCTACCATGTTTGGGGCCCCTGGGTGTTAAGCGTCCAACTCTTGCTTTCAGCTCAGGGTGTGATCGTGAGATCCTGAGATGAGTTCTGGGATTGGGCCCCACGTTGGGCTTCCCACTCAGTGTGGAGTCTGCTTAAAGACCCTTTCTCCCTCTTCCTAATACCCCCCCCTCTTTGTGTTCTCTTTCTCTCTCAAATAAATAAATAAAATCTTTAACGAAATCTGCCCTTTTAGATTATATGGAATAGAAAAGAAATATAGATATTCTAGACCCTCCCCTCCAGATAACTCACAGTCTTGTTAGAAAAAAATTTTCATATATGAAATTCAGTTAACAACAGTCAGTCAAATCCTAAATTGACTATGATCAGGTACTACAGTGCATGAGAGGAGCAGCAAGTGCCCTGGACTGTACAGGAAGGTGGGTATCTTGACTAGGGAGGGTCTCCTTAAGAAAGGAGGACTGTGAGGAGGACCTACAACATTAATCATAAAAATTTCACCTATTAAATGTTTACCATAGCCCAGAGAGAGTGGTTTAGCAATGGGTATTGTTATGTCCTCCAGTTCTTATTACTACATTGCAAATAAATACCTAATACCTATTCTCCAGACAAGGCTAAAGGAGATTAGGCAGCTTTGCCAATGTTCTATGGAACAGAATTTCAACCCAAGTCTGTTTGATCCTGGAGCCCTGTTCCTTAGCACTCCTGCCTTAATAGTTGACTATGGTAGAGAAGGTTAATAGAGATCAAGGTGTTTGTAGTGTGTGGCAGAAAAAGGTGACCCTGGGAAAGCTGCCTCACCAGTGTGCAAGATTATGTGGCCAAGTCGCCCAAACCAGGAAACATCTGTTAGGATTTGGGAAGGTCTTGTATGTGTAGATGGTGATCTGGGGTAGGATACCGTGGATTCTGAAAAATCATTACATATTTTTTAACATAATGAAAATAATGTTTTAGGACCAGACTAACATTGGCTGAAAAGCTTAATTTGGTGAGAAGTGAAGAGATATTTGGGTAGGACAACCAAATACCGGATGATAAGGAAAATGGAGTCTTTGCAGGGGGCAAAGAGAGTGACCAATTATTAAATATTTTAAAAAGAAATGTGAAAGTGTTTAAAGGCAGATTGCCCAAAGGGACTAAAAGGAAAACTTTAGAATTATAACTTGACACTGTGGATCGTTTTGAGCTACACACAGAAATTGCAATTATCTGGAGAGAGGTTGCAAAAAATGAGTAAGGCAGTTAGAAATTGTGAGTTTAGGTCATTCTGAATGCTCCTTCTTCCTAACTGCTTACACCCACCTGGTCTCCATCTCTAGTTGATTTTAAAAACACATGAATCTGTCCCATCTACTTCGTGCTTCCTCACAGTCTCAGAAGGAACTGGTCACCCTTCACCTGGCCTATGGCAATGACAGCCTGTGTGCGCTCGTGAATTTCTGAATCACTTCCCTAAAATCTATTGTTTTTCTATAGGAGTTTTCTTTCTAAAGCCTACATCTAATTATAGCATCTTCCTGCTTAGAGGTTAAAAATCTTCCTCCCTGCCCTTTATTGCAGTATATGCTACTTGACACGGCATTAAAAATTAGAGCAACCATAGTTTATTATCCAAATAAGAGACTTGAGAGATTGAAATTGGACATATTAATCATCACACTTGGATGAAAGACACGTCAGCTCTGCCTGGATCTCCGACTGCATCCCCTTCCAAGGGCACCTTATGCATGAGTAAGACCAAAGTAATTAGTGAGCAAACCCTATGGGTCCTTTATCTGGGGTGCTCACGTCCGTATCCGTATTTGCGTTGCCTAATCCCCTGCTCAGCACATGTAGGTACTCAGTATTTGCAGAAGGAAGGGAGGAAAGAGGATTAAGTAAAACAAAGAATTTGAGAATTGTTTTAGCCTCGTATGTTGTTGTTGACGTGAAATTGAATTTGAGGTCTAACATCTTTCGAGAGGAAACCAGGGGCAGCCCCGTGGCAGCACATAGAACATGGAAGCAAAAAGTGAAAAGAGAGGTCCCAGAAGCAGACCTGCTGTTAATGAACAGCAGTTCGCAGTGTGGATTCCAGGGCTCTTTACCAAAAGACTCCGATTACCCGTGCATCCGATGATAGCTCTTTCCCAGAAATAAGTCTCAGTTTTGTAAAGCGATCTTTTAAAGTCATCTTAAATGTCACTGTGGAGCTGTTTTTAAAAGTCTTCCCAGTAGTATTCTAGAAATTATAATGACAAAGGAGATATGCAAATGTCCATTTTGTACTTTGGAAAACAGGTGCAGTCACTGTGAAGAAAAGAAAATGTCAGGAGGATGGGAACAAAAAGAAAAACAATGGAAAAGAACTTGTAATTTAATTACCTTGATGTCAGCCTTCTACACAAACTAGATGTGATGTAATTAAAATACCTGTAACAAAAGGAAGCAGGGACATTCTTTCCTTTTTCTTGAAATAAAGGAAGATTAGAAACCTCGTGCTGTTTGAGGGAAATGTATACTATCTATGCCAAAAAAGGGTGCGTGTATGTATGTGTGTGTGAGAAAGATTTTTCTCTTAGTCAATAGCCCAACAAAATAGGCAATATCTATGGCCTTTCAAAATAAAGTCATATGTATAAATAACTCCAGATTAAATATTATTTCAGTGATCCCTAATGCAATGAACATTACATTTATTTAACAATGTATTGATGGTTTTAGACCTTTCCCCGACTATAAAGCCATAGCAGGAACTTGCTATCTTTGTTGGGTCAGAAACGCTCAGAGAGTAAGAAGCAAATCATGAATTTCAATGTGGATAAAAAGAACACTCGCTCTAACCAGAGGATATACTGCTCAGTAGCACTGGCCAATATTGGATGTGGCGGGGGCACCCATCTGGGGAGCCATTTGCTCTGCACTGTGCTCATGTAGGCTGTTCTGTTCTAGCAATCTACGAGCCTTCCTGTGAAGCCTACAAACACCTGGGCCAGACATCCAATTATTACTGGATAGATCCTGATGGCAGTGGACCCCTGGGGCCTCTGAAAGTCTACTGCAACATGACAGGTAACTATGCCATATTGATGTTTCATGGACGTTTCTTCTCTATGTTGAGCATGAACAGTACCACTCAAGTCTGGTTTCTTCTGCACCATGTTCTTTTCACAACATGTAATGAGCTAAATAGTATTCAATTTGTTCAGTGAAATGGCGAAATGTGTTTCTAAAGCAATAAAATCTTCTAATCTGTTCTTTTTAAACTCTACCTTATAACTTGAACATTTTAAAATACAAACATGTGGGGGAAAAACTCAAAGTGCAATTGAAGGGGAAGTCCACAGGCAGAGCTGGCCCATGCGGCAGCCGCCTCCGCCAGTGACTGAGACTGAGGAACTCAGTGTCACTGCTCGACTGTCCACATGCTGCCCAGGTCAGGGGGAGCTTATGGGCCCCTCCGGACCTTCCTCGGGCCCTGTACTTAATAGAAGGAGGCTTTCTTCGGATGGAAATCCCATTTGGGCAGCACCCACAGCTTTCATATGTATCTGGAATTTTCTGCAACAGAAGAAAACCTCGTTTTTCTTCCCTTCCGTATTGAATTTTGGAGTTATGAAATGAAATCATGGGTTCTGGTAAACTCCCACAATGTGTAAAATATTCAGATCTCTAAGAGTAGATTTTCTATCAGACACTTAGTAATGTCCTGCCTTCCAAAGTAGAAGAGTGTGAGGCATGTACCACTCACCGGCTCCAGGAGAGGACCAGCATTTGATGGAAACTCCGTAAGTATTTGATTATAACAGTAATGGTGATGTGATGCTACTTAGAATGATTACTACATTATCTGTACACTATGTATCAGGTACCATGATAAATTCTTTACTTAGAAGACCTGGGTTTGCATCCCAGCTCCGTCTGTCACCAGGTATATAATCACAGGCACCTTATTAACTGTATTAAACCCAATAAGGCTCGGTATGTTTATCTATAAAATGGATTATTAATAATATCTACGACATAGCATTCTTATGTAAATGGAATAAAATAATATACATATGGTTCTTCCCATATTATCTGACACATGGTAAACTTTCAGTAAAGGATACAGGGAGTTAGGTATTATATTTTTTAAAGGATTAGACAGTTAAATATCTTGCTTATATTATTAAGGTAAGATTCAAACACAAGTTGGTTGGGGACCTAGTGGTGCTTAAATCAGGCAATACTTTAGAATCATTTATGGGCCTTTTGTTTTTGTGTTTTTTTGTTTTGTTTTGCTTTGTTTTTCATACATACTAAATGTGTCTATGCTGAAGACTTTGATTTAGTCTGTTGGCTCACAACCCTCCAGGGAACTTGCCAGGTGTGATCTAAAACAGCCCCTGTACTCAGAGGGCTGGGAGAGACCCAAGAAAGAGACAGGCCCCTCCTAGTTGGTAGGTAGCAGTTTTAATAAGCACAGGGAACTTATATATGAGGCTGGTCGTGATGGCAACATAATCTTAACAGTATATGAAGAAGCCTCACCTGCGTTCGAGTCACATACGCTGTACAGGTGTCCTCAACACCACACTACCACTATAAGTTTGTGTCCTTGGAGCAGCCCCTGAAAGAGAAAAAGGCAAGTGGAACTCCATTCCAGGCTCAGGGGAATGGATGAGAAGCCTTGGAGTGCCTGGGGTCAGCTCACAGGTCAATGGACAGTCACGTCTTTTTCCAGTGACATCCCCAGACATAGGTGCTAAGTGGAATTAGGATTGTGCCGCTCAAAGGGAGAACCCTGAAGAGCTTTGTGGGTAAGCAGACCCTGTGGAGAATTTCCAGCAACATCAGGAAGCCATACCTGGCCCAGAGCAGAAGGCAGAATGATGAGGACGGGAGTGTAGTAGGGAAGGTGTGTAGAGGAAGTGGTAACCTGGGAGCTGTCTTCCCCAAAATAGCCTTCCATGCTGAGAACTATGTGTGACCCAGAGAAGAAACCTGCTCATCAGAAAGCTTGGTTTAAGAGTTTACTGGTTTTTGGACTTGTCAGTGCACGCACGTACTCTCTTACTTATCTTCATTTTCATCTTAGTTGAACTAAAATACAATCTGTGAGAACTTCATTTAATCTATAAGAATCTTGATTTTTGTTTCTCCTAATATATAAAAAATATGATTATAGTTTAAGCCAATATGCTAAATGCAGTCTGGACAGTGAAGAGTACAGTACCACTTTCTGCAGGTAGAATATTTTTTCTTTCATCATTCAGGATAGGTGGGAACACTAGTGTGTCAGGGACACTGAAGGCCAACAGGCATTCTTTGGCCTTTAACCACCCATCAGCCCTTTCTTCAGCTGGAAAGAACAAGAACTTGACATCATTAGGACAGTATGGTACCACATAGCTTGGTTTGGGCTGTTGCAGTTCCAAGAGATAGATGTTGAAGACGAAGAAGGAATGATGGCATGACCAATTCTATGAAGTCTTGATCTATCTGCCACTCTATGTCATGAGAAGGTACATAAGCCTTACTTTATAACTTTTATAGGAAAAAAAATAGAGCCCTCCCACATCTCAGTAGCCCAGATGTAATTTGGTATTATCACTGTTGAATATATCACAGATTTTTAAAATGGGAGCAAGACCTCTTCTCTGGGGAAGAAGCAATGTCTTGGCAGTGATCAGGCTTTTTTTTCTTCTTTCTACAGTTGTCGTGGGATGGGGGAGAGCTGTAAACTTGTACAGACATAGTGAAAACTATAAGGAAAGGGACCTCCCTGACAGGAAATATCTGATGTAGATTTAGGTAGAAACTAAAGACACTGTTGAAAATTACTTCTGATGTAGATCTATTCTTTGGAATCCTAAACTTCCAATTCTGTTACTAATTTAAAAGATAAAGGAAATGAAAACACAAGTAAAGTAGGGCCTGATAGGAAGAAGGGAGTCTCCCTTGATTTTTGGACAAGAAGTTTCTCCAAATATTCATGACCACACTACTGTCAAGTGAGGTCTCCAAGTTTTGTTTAACAGTATCAAATAAGTAACATATCCTTTATCCTCACTATGTTTCATATTGGATCATAAGGGAGGACTTGAGGTCTGTCCCTTTTAGAGTATTTTATTGTTTGATTGGTTCCACGATTTCAACCTGTTGGTATCTTTTGGTCATCTCAGCTGCTTTTGTTACATTCTCAATTTCTTCTTCGTAATGCCTCTTGCAAATCATCCTTATTTTCATCCCTAATTCTGAATGATAGTTTCTTTAAAAACTCAACACACACCTACTATATGATTCCGCAGTTGTTCTGGTGGGCATTTACTCCAAGGGAATGAAGACAGAGTCACACAGAAACCTGTGCGCAGAGGAGCATGGCAGACTTATTGGTAATAGCCAAAAACTGGAAGGCACCCAGATGCCCTTCGACAGGTGAATGGGTAGACAGACTTGGTACATCCATACCATGGAATTCTCTCTGACAATAAAAAAGAATGAACAACTGATCCAATGCAACAGACATAAATCTCCAGAGAATTAGGCTGAGTGAAAAAAATCCAATCTCGAAAGATTACATACTGTCTGATTTTCGTTTATGTAACATTCTTGAAATAACAACATTACGGACATGGAAAATAGATTAATGACTCCTGGCGGTGAAGGAGGGATGGGGGTGGGAGCGAAGTGGGCGTGGTGACAGAAGGGCAACATGAGGGACTCTGTGGCGTTGGACGTGTTTAGGGTCCTGACTGTACCCGCGGCAATATCTCGGTCGTGATGCTATCCTGCGGTTTTGCATGGTGGCACCACTGGGGGAAGTGAAGGAAGCATACAAGGGACCTCTCTACTATTTATCACACTGCATGTTGCATCACATTACCTCAAGGCAAGCGTTTAATTAAAAATATTTAATATACACCAAAAAAAAAAATCCCAAAGATCCTGAATTTTTTCACAGTCTTTGTGGAAAAAAAAATAGTGCTTAAGCATACCTCTAAGATCCTTTTTTCCAGGTTTTTTTTTTTTTTAATTTATGTATGCACTATGCATCGGGCACTGTGCCATAGGAGGATAAGTGGGTAGCCTAAATGCGTTCCCAACTGATAGTAAAACACATGTTTAAAAAGCAAATAAGTAAGTAATTTTTCTACAAAGAAAAGTGATGGAATTCTGAGGAGTGATTTATTTTGGATGCCGGATTTTAGATAATGCCTCCCTCCAGAGACAAACTTTTAGCCGAAATCTAAAGTATGAAGAGAGACAAAGCACTCAAGGAGGTGAGAGGGGAGACGAGCCCTATAAATGAACACCCCAGCCCGTGGAAGAGATCGTTTCATTCCAAGGAGCTGAAACCCCCATGGCTGAAGCCTGGAGCTTGGTGAGCCTCAGAGAGGGGGCTCGAGAGAAGTTGCCAGACCAGAGCGCACCAGGTAGACAGGAGGGTAGTGTGGGAAAAAGCTGGATTTTATGTTTTCAGTTATTTTTCAGTGCAGGGGGTGGGGACCCATAGAGAGCTTTCAAGCAGGAGAATGAGAGGGTCTTGTTTGGAATGAAACCATTGTGGGGGAGGCGGGGGTGGGCATGAGTGGCAGAGTGGAAACACCAAGACCAGTTCTGGAGTTTTTGTCCAAGTCCGGGGAGGCATCATCTCCTCCTTGAACTACCGTGGCAACGGCTAGAGTGAGGAGACCGAGATGCATTCTGGATCTGTTCTGAAGTTAGATGATGACTGATGTCACGTGGTGATGATGTCGGGGTGGGTGACAGGTTGGGTGAGGATGGCTAAGGGCAGTCGTCAAGAGTAAGTCCCCAAGACATAGACTGAGTAACCGGGTGAATTATGGTGCCATGGGACACGTAGAACATTAAGGGAAGAACAGATTTAGAGAAAACCCAAGAAGTCAGTTTTGGCATAGTTAAGTGTGAGGTGCTATATACCATCTAAATTGAGATGCCAGTTTTGCAATTGGATAAAACTTCAAGAAGGATATGAAGGTTAGAGATAGAAATGTGCTAATTGTTAGCATCTGAATATATGAGAAGTGAGAATATCATATCACTCAGGGGTTGCTGTAAACAGGGAAAAGGCATCTCGGGAATGAGCCTTCGGGAACTCACTAGAAATCCGGTCTCTGGTGATGAGGCGGCGGGTCAACGTGTAGGAGGAGGATGTAACTGAGAGTCAATGGGGGAAGAATGTCTAAGAGCATCTGGGGACGACCGGGCCACCCATACGTATGTCAAAGTGACTGCTTGGGTCCTAGAGAACGACAAAACCTTTTGAGGATGGAGGATGACTTTGAATCCATGCAAATGTCTCCTAACGAAGGAGGCGATGCACCTAAATACAGCCAGTGCCAGCCCGCAGGATGCGGGGGTGGGGTTTGTCTGGAAGGGACCAGCCCCCCAAAGGGCCAGGGTCGACAGCTTTAGGAAACCATGGAATAGACAGCTGCCCAAGACTCCACGAGCGGTGAAATCTCCCACAAGAACAGAAGACTTACAAGCCGAGTCTTGTAGAACAGGTGGGTGTTGTAGGGCCTGGAAAAGGGGAGAAGGAAATATAGACCAACTTATAAAATGCTTTGTACAACACGTAAAGCAGTTTAGACGTGGTCCTGAGGGAAAAGCCAGCTCGTGGTGATTCTGTATTTTTAAAGCATGACTTTGGCAGCTGTGAATGGGATTCTCCAAAGGAGACCCAGACATAGAACAGGGACACGAGAGAGAAAACCCCTGTTGTGGTCCAGGCATCAAAAACTGAGAATGTCGGGGCGCCTGGGTGGCTCAGTGGGTTAAAGCCTCTGCCTTCGGCTCAGGTCATGATCCCAGGGTCCTGGGATCGAGCCCCGCATCGGGCTCTCTGCTCCGTGGAGAGCCTGCTTCCTCCTCTCTCTCTGCCTGTCTCTCTGCCTACTTGTGATCTCTGTCTGTCAAATAAATAAATAAAATCTTAAAAAAAAAAAAAAAACTGAGAATGTAAGGCAAGTGGCAGTCAGGTAGAGGAGGGGGTCGAGTTCGTGGCTATTTAGGAAATTGAGGCGGCCAGGCTATGGCTGAAAACGAAAGAGAGCTGAACATGATTGTGGGGTTAACAACTGCATGAGGTGAGCCACGGGAGGCCAAGGGCAGATTAGGGAAGGGGCGAGCCCGTCACTCAGCCTGGCCCAGCTGCCCCCAGCAGGTACCGCACAGATTCCCAGTGGGGCTGGGCGAGCCTCAGGCAATCTCTGTGTCTGCGTTTCCGGTTTCCTTGTGAATGACGTGTAGGCATTGGAATGGAAGGATCTCTGCTCTCCCTCCTGTTCTAAAAAAAGAAAGAAAGAAAGAAAGAGAGAGAGAGAGAGAGAGAGAGAGAAAAGAACAAATTCTATTATTACCATGGAACATGAAAGAAAAATATCACAGTATCCCTGCAGTCGAATAATCTAGAGCCAGAATCCTCTTATCTCAGATAAGCTTGAACTTACTCATTTCTTGGCCGAGTTTGACGTGCATTGGCACCCTTCACTTTCTGTGATGAGGCAGGTGTCCTACGCTGACGGTCTGCAGCTCAGGGCCTCGTGCTGGGAAGGTAGGCCCTAAATGACAGAGCGTCCAAGTGCCCGGCGTTGGTACTGAGCGGAGAATGTGTTCCCGGATTCCCCTGCGGAACAGCAGCCATTCTGCGCAAGCCAAGGGCACCAACTGGACTCATTGTTACCCTCCCTTCTCCATCTCCACCCTCCCTCTGAGACTTTGCTACTGTAAATACAATTGTCGTAACATAAACTATCATATATTTGAGTATTTACCTCTGTTACTGGTACATCGTTTTAAACACGTAAGCTTCTATTTCTATTTTAAGATGCTTGCCAGCATCTTTTCCTAGAAACCTCGAACTTTTGTATTGAAAGCTTCATTTGGTTCTTTCCGCCTGACGGTTAATAATAACAGTAGTAAATAAAGCTAGATCCAGTCATTATCCTCGGAAACTTGCTCCGTATCCGTAAATCAACAGCAGTGTTTTTCTCAATATTCTGTAATCTAATTCATGTTCTTTAAAACTCTCTTCGTATTCATGTTTAATTTTTTTTTTAAATGTAGGTAAGCATCTGTGCTGCGGCATGTGAAGTCTGAAGTCCAAATCAGGAACACCTCCAATACTCTTCCTAGCACTAGTTTTGTAGTTTTATCAAAAAGCCATTAAGCTTGTTTACATAATTTGTGCTTTATAAAGCCCTGGGATTTAGCTGATCAAATTCTATTATCCTCTATGATGGTAAAAGCTGTTCATGTCTTTTTAATCTAATATTTATAGAGCGCTTGTTACTCAAGTTCCTAAGCACTTGCACCCAGTAATATCATTTTATTTATGATTATGCTTCTCAGAAGTTTGAGGAGGAAGTGCCGACAGCAAGGAAACGAGTCTCTGCGTGGTGTGCGTGGGTCCTGGTGGGAAGCATCGTGGACCTCCCCCACCATTCCTGCTCGTGTACCCTACCCTCCAGCAAAGCAAAGCAGTCTCTTCTCTAGCATATTCCTTTTCTTAGCAGCTTACAATTTATTATCTCACCTTGAACGCTGGTCAGGGGTCTGCCAAGGTGAGCCCTCCTAGGCTGAAATGAAGAGGTCAGTAGGGCTGTGATCACCTCTGAGGCTTAGGATCCTATTCCGTGTTCATTTGGGATGTTGACAGAATTCAGGTCCTCGTGGCTTTAAGACTGAGGGTCCCGTTTTCTGCCTGGCTGTTGGCTGTGGATTGCTCTCAGCTTCTTGAGGCTGCGGAGGTCCCAGCGGTGAGTCCCTCCCACAGCCTGGCGGCTGGTGGATCTCTCTGGTCTCCAGACCATCTTTCGAGAGCTCAGTGGATTAGGTCGTGCCTACCCAGGATAATTCCCTGATTAACTCCAGTCAGCTGATTGGGGACCTTGCTTAATCTGCCAAATCTCTTTACCTTTGCCGTTCAGAGTGACCTACCTGTAGGAGAGACACCGTCATATTCACCCGATCCCCCACATTCAAGGAGTGGGGCTCACATGGGGAGTGTAGGTGCACTGGCAGGAATCTTGGGGGCCACCTTTGCACCCGTCTTACCACACCTGGCTCCATACACCTCTGTATAGTACTCATAATTCCGGCTACGTGTATCCTCACCTTCTGAGCAACAGTGCAACGTTTAGTTTATAAAATATTAAGCCTTTTTAAATTATTTGTCTAAGGGTTTTTAGTATATTGTTCAATATAGAAAATTCTGAAAATATGAAAAGCAAAAATAAAAATTGCTTACCAGCTACAGACACGAATTGCTAACGTGTTAGGAAAAGTGTCAGAAAGACTGTATCATAGAGCTGAAGCCACATTTATTATTGAGAGCAAACTGTGCATCAGGCTCTATTCTAGGTAGATTACACACCATAATTCATCCATTATCCAGGACTTCACAACAAACCCACAGGGCAGTAATAATACCGGCGTCCCTTTTTTCTGGATGAGGAAACTGAAACTCAGAAATACTAAGTTCTGAGCCCCACAGCAAATCCCGGTAGGTTATAGAGATAGATGTCTTAGAATTGTGTGATTCAGAGCCAGAGTTCCTCATCACTGTGTGTGTGTGTGTGTGTGTGTGTGTGTGTGTGTGTGTGTGTGTTTATAGACGTCCATCCCAACACAAGTGTTCATTTTGGATTCTGTAGTATGGTCTGTAATATGATCTCTGAAATGAGCACCTCTTACTCCTATCTTTTCATTATCATCATCATCAAACCTTCCTTACCCAGCTCTAATTCATTATCTGTGGTTTGGACAGCCTTTTTGTGGTAAACTATTTACTTCTTAATTGTCCAACTAATGCCTTGGGGTTTTTAATCAGAGAACACATTTTAAATGAAATCAGCGTCTAAACCATTAGGCAATTATTATCAATTTCAGCTCTAAATTCAACTATGAGTTAATATAATTTTCTGAGAGCTTTATAGGCTAAGTTGTGTATGTCCTTTCCCTTGGGGTTTGAACCCAACTTTTAGGATAATTAACATTCTATCACCAATATCTGGTTACTATGTCAATGGAACATCTTACACTGAATCTAACCAAATCTGATGTGAGAATGTAACAAGGTTGAGTGGAATTGTATTGGGGATCATCCGTGATATTTACTTTGATTATAGTGCCTCCTTCTTCCTTTTTTTGCAAGGAAACCAGCTAGAAATGAGGACACACACGGCTCCCCTCTTCTCTGTTAGGCTTATTAACATTCGCAGGCCGGGCGCTGCTGTGCTTCCAATCCCTTGGTGTTCCCAGATGTCATGAACTATTTCTCTGATGAATTCATGGCCTAAAGTGTAAGCCTCAAAACACTGGCTTCTTCCATTCTATTCCCTCTGCTCATTTTATTTTTTTCTCATCATCCGCTTTTCCTCTCCCTCGTCTGTCTCCTGCCCCAGCGCACCTCCTCTGTTGTTAACCCGCGCGCGGAATCCGTCTCGTCCGTGTCTTCTCCAGGCACAGCGTCTCCTCTCCGCTGACCTCTCCCCGCCCGTCTTTGTTCCAAACCCTTTGTAATCACTCAGCAACTCCTGCCTCACGCGCTTGGCTATTTCAGTACCTCACAATCAGTATAAATCTTTGAATTCAATTCTGTTCATACAGCTTCAATTGAAAATCTAGGAACCAACTCACTGATCAAACACAGCCAGAAAAGAGAGCTCTTCTCTCTAACTGACTGCCCGCTTGCCCAGGACTCCCTTCTGGATTCAGGCTCTTATGCCGTGGATGGCTTCCCCTGCCAGGCTTTCTTTCAAATCTCTTCATTGTGTGTCAGTCATAGTGATAGGTTAATACTGCAAAAGTTCTCAAAGGGTGTTTGAACCTGAATCAAGGAAAGGAGAGGAAAGCTGTAAGAGTGGGGTGAGGCCCATGTCATGGGACAGGGGCCAGGAGGGAGTGCAGGATGCCACGGAAAATCAAGGAACGGCTGAAGAGTGGTGACTGGCCTCAGGGTCCCCTGGACCTTCCAAAATGGCACCCCTCATGCAGAGGCGCTCACCTCCAAATATTTCCACACACCTGCCTTGCCAGGATTTTAAACACACGGCCTTCTGGTGCTCTGAAAGCAATGCCTTTGTTAGGAGATTCCCCCCGTGCCTCCTCAGAAGGCAAGGCTCCCCGTGGTCTGTGGCAACGGCATGTTCTTGGTGCCTCTCACATCCGGGGTCCCGGACGCTCATCCAGGCCACAGTCATCAGCTCGTCCATCAAGCAGGAAGCGGAGAGAAACACCTTGGAAACTCCAGTTAAGGTCAGCTCATTGCTTTGTGATCAGAAACCAGAAGCAGGAGAATCATTTCCCGTCCACACTAGGAATTCCTCCCTTCTGCCTGGCTTAAAGCCCGTATGTGTGGAGTTCTCGCTCCAAACCCTTTGCCTTTTGCAGTTTCGTGGGTCACTTTCATTCCTTCCAAGGAAATCCGTTTCCATACCAGAAGGTTCCTGGCGACTTTGTTGGGAGAATCTCATATAGAGGCTAATTTCTTTTTTTATATTATCTTGGTCTCACGGTTGGAACCAAGAAAGTTAAAATAAACTGCATCCAAACTCCATGTTGCTAAACTGGCAGATACTGGAATCCCATCTCCTCGACTGACTGAAACTAGGAACACCAAAGCTCATCTGTGCCCTACAAAACTGCCACATGATGGCAGGTGTCCCGTCTGTGACGACTGAGAAAGAATGAACTTGTCAAAAATCTCATTGCGTTTATGGACAGAAGACTCTGTGAGGGCTGACCTCCCTTCACATAATTATTGTCTCGTATCCTGTTTTTGCTCCTCTTTTTTGACCAAAGAATATCAGCATTAAAAAGTGAGATTGCGCAAGAACTTGCTGCACCATCATCATCGTGGGCATCACCATCGCTTCCTCTCTGTTTGGCTGAACATCTGTTTCATTCTGTCTTCCCTAGAACCACGCTGGCCCTTGCGCCTCGAAGCCCTCTTGGTTGGGTGTAGCCTTCAGGCCCTGACAAGGCAGCACGCTGTGGGACCTCCAAGGAATGCCTTAGCGGGCAGGGGCGCGGAGGTGAGGGCAGGAAGCCGCCGCTCGGTGTATCCTGAGGCCAGTCAAACGCGGAATAGAGTCTGACCTATTCTGCTCGCAGTTCTTAAAAAACTAAACGCCTCACGGGCATCTTGCTGATGTGTCCCCTTCTCCAGTCCGAACCGTTGGCTGTCTGTGTCTGGGGCATGCCTGCATTGTCATGAAAGCTCGCCTCACCGCACCCCTGTCCTTGGGCTGACATCCTCCTCATCTCTCCCTGTGCTACATCTCCTGCTTCCTACTCGCCCTGCCTCCCTCCTCCTGGTTTCTCCGTCTCCCTCCAGCACAGCACACCCTTTGGTCACTTCTGGACCCTTTAATGGGACCTGCCCTTCTCTCGGGAGGTTAGAATATTCTTTTTGTCCCAGACTTTCTGGAATTTCACAACGTGCCTTTCACCCCGGCAACGCCTTACACTTCTTTTTATTGTTCTTGTAATTTGGGCTTTTCTGATTTCTTTGTTCTCTCTAGACTGATTTTTCATCATGGCTTTGATCAAAGAGCTCTTTTTTTGTTCCTGGAAAGTTCCTTTTTAATGGCGTTCTGGCCTTGCTTTATGAATGCACACCTTTTCCTTGCCTCTTAAGGATAACAAACATCTTCCTTTATTGTTTTCTTTTTCTAAATTTCTTAATTCTCATTTTTCTGGCTTTCTTATTTTTTCTGATTTCTAGACCCCTCAGCTTTCCTCAGTTTCTTAATAATTATTAGCTATGTGTTTGTTATTAAGAGTGACAGAGTCTGGTTGCCTTTAGACTTAACTCTGGGGTAGAGGTGCCACGTGTCCTGCGGTGCCCAGCACAGACCCACTGAGGTGCTCTTGCCCTCGTGTAGTCACTAATAGCTCTCCTTTTACTCTCTCACATGCAGATTATGTGTGCATATATTATACACTCTAACTTTAATTTTTTTAGGAGGGGAAAAAGTTAAATACCAGTGTTTATTCACCCCCTAACCTGGAAACCCTTTACTCACTTTTAATCCCCTAATTTAATACCATAGGAGAAAATAGGTTTTCAAAACATGACTTTAAAATCTGTAAATTTTAAATATCAATCCATGTTTCTCTTTTATTCAAAGGATGTCATCATTCTTAGTGCTTGTTACTGACTCTGTATAGGAAGTTATGTGATAGATGCCTTTGTCTATATTATTCCATTTATTCCTTAGCAATAACCCTGAGAGATATTAGTGTTCTGATGTTGGTGACATGTGAGCCGAGATACAGACAGACTTTAATATTTTCAAACAGCCAATGAGTGTTTAAACACATGATTATCTATGGGAGCTTCTGTAAGGCAATTTACAAAAAGCTGTTTACTTAAAGAATATGGGTTTGAATGAGAGACTTTCTTATCTTTTAATGGCATAAGTTTATCACTTTTCCCTTTTATGGAATGAAACATTCGGAGAAACCCTTGTTCTTATAATTAAAATAATGTAAATTATTATTAGTAGTAGTGTTTTAAAATTGTCTTTTCCTCGTTCTGATTTCTGCTTGGCTAGAGTCTAGGCTGGGATCCAAGATGGCTGCTTTGTTCACTAATGAATCCAGCAGTGTTGTGTCGAGCGGGCGCTAATAAATGCCCTGCCGTGAACAGACCATGCCGCTTTGGCTCTTTGAGCAGATAGAATGGCAATAGCTGGAGATAAGCAGGTAAGCTTGAGTAACCGTATCTAACTCGGTACTAGGTAACAAGTGTGAGACAAGGCCGCCCCTCCTACACTTGGAAGACAGATGGTTTTTAGCAGTGGGCTCAGAAGTTGTCTGTACAACCCGTTCTGCAAGCTTGAAAGTCCAAGCTCTTTATCCCTTTGCATGTTCTAGCTGCTCCGTGTATGGACTTTGTTTAAGACTAAATATGAAAACATTCCAGAAGCAGGATTGAGTTTACTGTATACTTGGGGTCAGACAACCAGAATCCTGTGATTCAGTGGATGAAGCAGAATGATTTAAAACTCTAGCCTCGGTCTCCATTATGAAGAATGAAAAAGTAAAGTTTTCCCTTGAGTTTGCTCTTTGTCCTTCGGATGAAAGATTAGGGAGAATCTCTAAATTATTGCCATCAATCACCTTTGGTTAATACCAGTAATTTCACCAATAAAAAAACCCATCCCCCCATAATGTAACTAGCAACTCGGTGCATTTATGCTCCTTCCCAGAATTATTATTAACCGCAATTCTAGACCAGCTTGAACAACATTTTCCTTTACATTTTGTCTTGCTCCTTTCTTCTTTCTTACGGCCTCATTTTCAGAGCCTTACAGAATGTTCTTCCTTGGTTAGAAAAAGAGAGATCTGATATGACTCTAACATATTAATGTAATACGTTTCCTCCTCCAGTGTATCTCCATTTCAAAAAGAATAACAAGAGGAATCCAAATATGGGGAAGAACTTCTCAAACATACCCCTTTCAGTGCCCTTGAAATCATTCCTATCCATAGTCTCCGTCCTTCTTGTCTATACAGAAAAATCAGGGTCCAAGTGATTTTTGAAAGGCTTTTTCCGTTATATGAAGTTTTTGTTTGTTGAGAGCTGGCAAACCACTATTTTTACTCACTACTCTGTCTTACTTTTGTGTCAATATCGACTTTATAACAAGTCTTTCTTTTCTCCCTTCCCCTCACTATCCCATTCCATATACAAAAGCTAGAGGAAGGTGAGACTAGAGAAAAAAATTGAATTACATATTACATAGAAAGTCACAAAGGAGCTCATACTTATTCTCTGGAAATATAATTAACCTGTTAGCATCATATTCCCAACACTTCCACTCTCCTCAAGTTCTGTCTTCTGTTTGAAAGCTCTAGATTCTATTTATTAAAAGATTTGTATTTCGCATGTATAATAATTTTTGGTACTTTGAAATCCTAATCTTCATTTGAAAGTAAAATATTCCCAACTCCCATATCACATGGGAATATTTCCCCCATTGTGGCGAAACATCATTAGGGTGTGTGTACCATTGATGGTTGGGGAGAGGGGATAAGAATCCAGCTCAGGAGCTTCTGTGGTTGCTGAGATTTTTGTCGTCATACTGTTACTCATGGGTCATCAGTAACTACAATCTTGTTCAGATATTTTTGGTTAGTAGTGGAAAGTAAAAGAGAAGTAGTTACAGAGACTTAAAAGAGCAGATTAGAAAGAAGTTGAGTTTGGAAGAGATTTATTATTAAAACCAATGATATTTTCTTTCCCCCATTTCAAGCCCTGGGCAGAAACCTCATAAAAAACATTTGGATGGGCTGCCATGGTCCCATTGAGCATCTGACTCGGTTGCAATGTCATTAAAATGAATTTTTGGTGCCGGTTCAATTTGCCTGTAGCTTTACAGACATGGTCCTATTCATACTGATTGCTCTCCCTTTCATAGTAGTGGAATAAAGAAAACAGGAAAACCATGGCCAAAAGTAGTCAATGTGTTAAGGTTTTCTTTTTCAATGTTCCTGTCCCATGACTTTTTAATAGGCCTACAAGTCCATTAACGATGTTCCTTGATGATAATAATCATGCTTTAAAGGGAATGTTAATTTCTTGTGTCGTGGGAAAATATTCAGTGTGCAAATGATTCCTAAAGCATGAAAATCATGCAAATTTTTTAAGTATGCAAATGCCATTTCCTTTAACAAAATTACCCAAAAAACCCACATTTATTTATATTACAGAAGTATCATTTTCGACATAAATATAACTCTTCCAGCATTTGCCTTTCATAAAGCATGTTACCTTAACATCAAATTCCACTCTACATTCTTAGTTTCTCACAGCAATTATTTAGGAATATTGAATATCTTTAATAAATATGCAGGAAAAAATTAGTTCTATCTCTTTTAACTTAATCTTTAAGTCAGCAGTTGGACTTCCCAGTTCCTTCCGTAGATCCTTAATTGATGTGGTTCATAATCCCTTTCTAATTCTGGTCATTAGCCTCTTTTTTATTTCAATTTGAATAACTATGATTTGATTAGCAGCAATTTTAATGGTCGCCGTAATAGCATTCTTTCAGACATTAGAGTGTGAATCATTTCCCACTCATATCAAGTATCTATGTTTATTATTCTATGTTATCCCCTGAGTACCATTTTTACAATTTTAATGTGTTTACCTAAGTTTATGTAATTGTTTACTCACTTAACTAGTATTTATTAGTGAATATTATGTGCTAGGCACTGGGTCTACAACAGAAAACATATTAGACATAACATCTGCTTGTGGGGAACTTATAGTATTATGAATATGTATAAAAATATTTCAAATAATCTAGCAGAGCATTATATGAGTAGCCAAGTTATTTCTATCTGAGACATTGAATTATTGAAACGAGAAAAAGTCATAAATTTATTCAGGTTAGTATATATACTGATTTATAGCAATTTCTGATAAGTAAACCATTCATTACCTTGTTGGAATTTCCCAAACTTTAGTGATTTGTTTACCATCTTCACAAGTTTTGCAAAGCCCGCAGACCACCAATTAATTAATTTAAGAAGTATTTTTGTCTTTAATCAACTTCTGGTTTTTTAACTTACTATTTTTTTTTTTTTAAGATTTTATTTATTTGACAGACAGAGATCACAAGTAGGCAGAGAGGCAGGCAGAAAGAGAGAGAAAAGAAGGCTCCCAGCTGAGCAGAGAGTCTGATGCGGGGCTCGATCCCAGGATCCTGACTTCATGACCTGAGCCGAAGACAGAGGCTTAACCCATTGAGCCACCCAGACGCCCCCTTTTTAACTTACTCTTATCCAAAGCAACAATACCCATAAAATTGTGTGTTTAATACACTCTCTTTCTGCCTAATGAGCTGTTAAAATACATTGCAGACATAGAACAGAGCTAGTGTGATATGGTATTACACTTCTCCAAGTCTCAGGGGTCCACACGCTGGGAAATTCCAGCTTAACCAAGCCCTGGTACCTAACTTAAAATCTTCTTTTTGTGAAGCTGTTAACTTATGTGGCCTTAGAGTAAGAATTGTAACTAGCACAATCCACACATTTTCAAAATCTACTACCTTATTTAAATCCGAGGAAGGCTTATGTATGAGGACTTTATTTTAAAACGCGGATATTGTAATTCGGTAGTAAACGGTAGCCCTGGGTGCTCCTCTGTCTGCCCGCAGTTGAGGCCTGTCGGCCCAGGGGCTCTTTATTACGCACATCAGATCTTCAGAGGTTCTCCTTCTGTCCTTCCAGCCGTAACTCAGATTTCCTATACTATAATCTGTATCTTTGTCCCAGAAGAATACAAGCTGCCCAGGACCTTCTAGAGTGACCGCTGCTCCCAACCCTGCCAGTTCTTCACCCAGTATGGCCCTCTCTCCTCTAACCCGCTGCCTTCCCCTTCACCAAACCTACCTGCGCACCCCGAAATGGTCCGTAGACATCCACAAAACTCTGAGCTAAAGAGAGTCTTCATCACCTAGTCACACCCCATTTCACAGATGAGAAAATTGATGCTTACATTTTGACGCTCTCAACTTAAATATTTGACATATATTTAAATTGGACTGGGCACATTCATAGAATGAACCCCAATGATAAATTCTGAACACTTCCTAAAAACACTTGATATTGCTGTCTCTTTTTAAGTCAGCTTACAAAATGATTTTGCCTGTCACTGTCATTATTTGTTTATCCAGTGTCTTAGTCATTCATTGCCCACATTTTAAGCCAGTAAACAAGAACAATAATAAAGTTCTAATATTTAGCAAACACATGCTGTGTGATGGGCATTGTGCTTTATGTGCACAAACCTCTAATGAAGTGGGTTGTATTATTGTCCCCTTTGATGTGCAGGACTGGTGAAGCTAGGTAAATAACTGGCCTAAATTCCAAAATTATCAAGCGGTAGAGGGAAATTGGGTTTGTGTCACTTGAAAGGTCACTGCCTCTGTCACTTCATTATAGCCCCCACTTTATTCCTGGGGCCATGCTAAAGCAATGAGACCCTGCAGATGTATAAGACACAAGGCTTATCTTTTTTTTTAAGACTTTTTTTTTTTTAATTTGAGAGACAGAGATCACAAGTAGGCAGAGAGACAGGTAGAGGTGGGGGAAGCAGGCTCCCTGCTGAGCAGAGAGCCTGATGCGGGCTTTGATTCTAGGACCCTGAGATCATGACCTGAGCCGAAGACAGAGGCTTAACCCACTGAGCCACCCAGGCGCCCCCAAGGCTTATCTTTAACAAGGCTTCACTCTAGTTCAAATGAGTGAAGTAAAAATATCATTCATCGGATTAAGATCTGAATAACTTTAGGCAATTGTCAAAATTGAAAGCTATCTTCATAGGAAAAAAATTCATGATCATTGATACACACATTGACCCACGCTGTGGAGGCAGTTCCAGTGAGAAGGTTCCACATCCCTTTGGGCAATGATGGAATCGCTGAAATAGGTTGGTAACATGGTAAAACAAGCTTGTAGTTTTGTTTTCTCTCTTGGAAGTAAGGACAACATGGAGCTTCTGGTCAACCAGGAAGAAGCCCATAAAGACAGATTCCAGCAACTCAAAGCAAGCCTGTAGGACTCCCCTAACAAAAAGATGGTGACATACCAGCAGGGGAACTTCGCCTTCTCCCATCTAAATCTGGGAAACAATCCTTAGTTTCAACTTTATAGCAACTCAACAGTGAGGACCGTGTTTCCAGTGACATGAGTGCTGTAAAAAGTATACATTATATACAAAGAAGAGACTTTATACATACTGGGAGCTCAATGAATAAATGTGCCTCACTGATTACAGAAAATACAATAATAAAGCACAGCCATTTAGATAAATAGTTATAAAAATATGTTTTTTTCCTCCTTGTGATACAAAAGATGAGTTAATAATTTTGGAGAAAAAGAAAGATATAAACAATCATTCATTGTAATTGTAGCTTGTTAAAAACGGAAGATTATTGAAATTTTTAGCTAATAGACTTGTTACTTTTATAGGATTTTTATAGTTGCCTCAAGCTCCAAACAAGTGAGTGCATATCATTGAGAACCAACTGTAATAATGAGAGTTGTGGTCCTGGAAATTAGCTTTGTGGCCTTGCTTCTTCACCCTGAAGAGGTTTCCAGCAGCACTGTATGTTACCACTGCAGGCGGCATTGAGAGATTACATTAAGTTGGTTATGGATCATATTGGGTGGATTCACTTTACTAAAATGTAGCCTCATTTCAACCAATCTAAATCTGACGAAGCGTGCCGTTTTCATACTGTATAGACTCAGCAAGAGGTTATAAGAGATTAGAGGTTGGTTGAGACCCCGGACTCTGGCTAATGTCATTTAGAAGTATTGAATTAAATGACATACATGAAAATGTTTTTATACATTAATATGCAAATATGGAACTATAGTACTTTGAAAAATACAAAACAAGTGTCATTATATCTCTCGTCTTTACCACACATTCTGGGGTGTATCACAAGGAACAAATCATTCCTTCTAGGGACCCAGGAGTGGAGAAGGTCCTTGGGACATTAGTGGTTTATAGATCCTTATCACCACAACAGAAAAGAATAGCTAATTTTACTCATTTCTAGCTTCTCTTATTAATTATAGCTTCTTTCCACATTTTTCCTTATAGAATGTGAGTCTGTCTGGCCCCATTCTTTCTGAGCTAACCCATATCCTATCCTTGTTTTGCCACATATATTGAAGTAACTATAGCAGAAGCAGCTAATATTCATCTCAACTTCATGCAAGATAATTTTCACATCCATTTAACTGCTGGCTCCAATCCCCATAGCCTAGTTAATTGCTAGTGCTAATATCCTGTTTTTTAAAAAAATTGGCATGCGGGCAGAAAATGCATTAGTGTGTTCCTGGGAAATCAAACAGATACATCCCCAGGAAGTCCCATAAGGTGATATTCATTACACTGGTGACATTATTAATGTCTGGAGACCTTCATCATTGGAGGTAAGGTGGTGAAGCACTAGGAGGGCGACCCATTAACTAAAACTCAGTAGAATGGTGTATAAAACTAAAAAGTCAATTAATTTATAATGAGAAATAATTATCCTGGTGCTCAAAAATGATTGCTTCTTCTCCCTATTGGCAATCCTACATAATCAGATAATTTGGGGGCTTGGAATCAGTACAGAAGGAATTCCATAAATCACATGAATTGATGACATCAAGCTAAGCCTGTTTGTTGCAGAGTTACTATTTTGGTCTGTTGACTAAATACTTCCTTCTCCTTGGATCATTTTTGGACGGCTGTCAACTTGTGCTTCTACAACTCTTTTTTCCCCAAACTTCCAAGGTTGAACAATACCATACTGATCTGTTCTTCTTCTTCTTTTTTTAAATCCCTTTCCATATAAATGGCATCAGAGTGAAGTGTCTGTATCGGTTGCAAAGTGTTTCAGGAGAGCTGGACTCTGAGGGTGAAGAAATTTGAGGGGTCCCTTACCCAGTTCATTATACTTCCTTTCCTTTACAAGGAAGCATCATAGTCATAGGAGTGAATGAAATTGAAAGTGCTCCTTTAAGATGTTTTGTTTTTTTCTTCTTAGTGCTGCATAAAACAATAGTGTATCTTATAACCAATGGCCTCCTAAATTATCAAATGCGATAATTGTATTTTTAATGAATATTCCATCTATCTACATATATTGGCCATTTTAGAGACGTCTGTGAATTAGAACCAAGATCTCTTTTTTGAAATGGACAAATCCTCATTGAACTACTTCCCTGTAAAGGATGGTGGTAGGCGAGAAGCCCTCTTATTCCAGAAGAGGGTATATGTAAGCGGTATTTTAAAATCTCAGTTTGAAAATGGAAAGATTGAAGTTCTTTATTCATGAGGTGTAATAAAAGGCTATTCCATTACCATATGGTCAAGCCCGTGACATGGTTTGCATGTGAAAAAATGGTAGAGAAATATAAATTCTTGTAAATGAGAAAGAGGAATCAAATGTTGTGTTTTAATCTGTAAATAGAATTTCCTGGAAGAGTAGATTGGCAGCGCCACTACTAGCTGTGTGGAAAAGTCAGGGCTCCTTGCCTCTTCTTGGTCTGGCAGATGCTCCCCGGAAAGAAGTGACAGATTTGAAGAGGCTGCAGCAGGCATGCGCATGCCTTTATGCTCTGCAAGCTGCTCTGTTGGGGCTGCCTCCGTGGGGTGGCCTCACAAGCCCTCTGGGGCCGCTCCGCAGCTCCCAGGCACGGGCAGCAAGGCTGACCAGGACCATGCGTGGATCTCATGAGGGGCGCGGCCAAGGGAGACCCTGACCTGACCGGGGTGACCTTCACTGAAAATCCCAGGCACTTGGATTTAACGTCATTTCCCCGAATGTCAGTTACAGATCAGATGCAGATAGAGTTGCATACCGGGGTGAATTAGCTTACCTAATTAAAGAAATTCATTAAATGGTAATAATTTAAGTGTATATCCTTAGCTACTGAATTATTTTTATTTGCTGCTTTATTATTTAAAGCAACATAGAAAATAAATATTATTACTATGACTTAGGAAAAAATAAGTGTTGAGCAATTATATAAATATGCAAAATTTTATATATACAGGAAATGATATATAAGTATGTTCTATATTTTATATCATGAAAAAATTTATAATACTAAATGATTTATAATTACACATTAAAACATTATATAATTATAACTATATAGGTTATATAGCATAATTACATATAATTATATATACATATAATTTTGGGTATAACTAAACTTTTGCATATATATAAAATCACTCACCAAGTTATTTGTATAAATAAAATATGTGTAACATATAAATATAAGTATATAATTTATATATTATATTATAAATATATATTTAGAGAGAGAGAAAGAGAGAAGTAACTAGGTCTAGGTAAAAAGCAGAGGTCATTTGAGGTCAAACTATGTATGCTTATGATCTTTTGTCCTTAATTAGGTTACGTTTGAAATAATCGAACTTATTCTTAATTTATTTTCTATGAAAGTCTTCTTGTGTTTTACTCCTCTAAAGGCATAGAGAGAGAGGAAGAAAGCAAGAATAGGAGGGAAATGGGGTAAAGAATGAGGCAGAAATAGAACAGAAACCCATAGCACAACGTGTGTGTGTGTGTGTGTGTGTGTGTGTGTGTGTGTTGGGCTGGTCATACAGTTGTGCGTGTTGTCCCCTGCACAAGGGCAGCCAGTAGTGAGTCGAAGCTAAACTCAGTCGTGCTCGCTCACGACTGCCTACATGAAGAAAAGGGCACCCTTATCTTATTCACACAAAGCACCATATGGGCCATCTCGGCCCGAGTGGCAGAAACACACTTTTCCCATCCAGGCAACATAGAGTCTAAAATTACACCCACAGAAATTCAAGCTGTTGTGTTAATCATTACCTTTTCCAGGAACTGTCTTCTAAAATTCAGTGGCACTGTAGTGCAAAGTAGTTTAATTGGTATTTTTTTTTTTTTTTTTTTGGTAATTAGAGCAGGCTCTGGCAACATAAGGAAGCAAAGGAATCTGGACAGAGGAATTTCCAAGAAAGTGGAAAGAAGAAGTGAGAGGGGCTGAAAGCTGACTCACCTGCTTCTTCATGGTCACCTGAACATCCAGGGTGTCTGGGTCATGACTGGCCCTTACCAAATCCCTCTCAGTTTGCATTTAATACGTAGAGTATTAAAGGGTCAACATTTGAGAAATAGCACTGTGATTAAAACATTCATAGAATCTTCCCAGTTTGGATGCGATGCTAGGACCAGACTCAGGTCTGGAGCTCATATGACCCCTGACAATGTCACCTGATTATGTCAAGAGAAGTTTCATACCTATCTGTGCTTTTGCCACCGTGAAGTCTGTGAGCCTTCCTCCACCTGATGTTGTGCAGGTGGTTGATGAAGACAAGAGAATCCGCAGTCTGGGTTCCACCTGGCTGCTTATGCCTGCCTTTTAGTGTATTTTTAAAATTTCTCAGCTTCATATGGTTTCACTTATTTGTGGAGCATAACAAATAGCATGGAGGACATGGGGAGTTATAGAAGAGAAGGGAGCTGGGGGAAATTGGAAGGGGAGGTGAACCATGAGAGACTATGGACTCTGAAAAACAATCTGAGGGTTTGAAGGGGTGGGGGGTGGGAGGTTGGGGGAAGCAGGTGGTGGGTATTAGAGAGGGCACGGATTGCATGGAGCACTGGGTGGGGTGCAAAAATAATGAATACTGTTATGCTGAAAATAAATAAAAGAAAAAAAAAGAACTAGAAAATCAACAACAACAACAACAAATTTCTCAGCTTTGTCTTTTAACTTGATACAGTTTGGACTCTGTGTAATCCTAAAAGTCCCTAAACTCTATGTTCGAACGTGGACTGTGCAGAGCCAGACGTACAGACTTGGCAAGTGTTCCATTGAAGAATGATTCATCTAAAACCAACAGTGAAGACTGATTGATACATGGCGAAATGTTGCCAGTACATTCTTCACTGTCCCTCTCGCTCTTGAAGATAAGAAAGACTTTTAAAGACATAAGACTTAGTGGTATTTCATGTGGAACCTCGTGATAGAGAACTCAATATATTTGGACACTGTAGGTTTTGTTTGTAATTATCTTACAGTCCTTTTTTGTGTTTCTTGCCCTTCATGGAAGAATTAGAGGAGAAAACAGCATTATTCGAATGTATATATATCAGGAGTAAGAAGCCTTAAACTGTATTTCTTTGCTTTCTAAGTAACTGTGAGACTATGGACAAATTAGTTTGCCTTCCTGGGCCTCTGTTTTCTTATTTATAAAATGAGACTTTGAAGTAGTCAAATTTAAACTCACATCCAACCATAAATGTACCATAATGGTAATGTGGAAAATAATGAGTTACTCAGAGCTATTTCTGAATCAAAACATGGGATTATTTTATAAACTGTAGGACTACCTTGTAGAGTCTCAGACTTTCTTCATTGAAAGGAGAAAGAGAAACCAGAGAGTCACTAGATATATATAGAGCCTCCTTAGTCTAAGGGAGCCAGTCACACTACCTAAAGGAAAAGAGGAATATTTTATAAGGACTCCGGTGTGCTTACCAAGGACCAGAGCTACAACCAGACCCAGTATAAGGACTTAAAAACCAACATACTCAGTAGAGACTAGTTATTGTTTCCAGAACCCAACTCCATATCTGAAGACAGTCCATATCTGGAGACAATCAACTTGACCCTGCTTGGGTCAGGATTCTCTTCTCAGGACAGTCAGCCATAACCAGATCACTGGGGCAGTCTAGACAAATATCTCAAAAGGCCATCTATGAGGAGATCATTCTCAAACAAGAAGCTATAGTGGAAACAGATGTACTGGAATCCATCAACAAGAGTGCCTCTTCCTCACCCCTTCGAGCTATAGTATCCCAAAGATTTGAGTATTTAAATGTATAAAAAAAAATACTGCCCTAGGTTTTAATTCTTGGCTACCCAAGAAAATCATCAATCCGTAAGTTACTTTCTTCTCTGTATTGATACAGTAATTAGAACCAAGGCAATCAGATGTGCCATTATGTTCTTTCCCCACATCATAGCACCAGGCAATAATGGAGGGCCAGCTGGGCCAGCCCGGTGCTTCAAGAGAGACGCTCTGAGCTTCTTCAGGCAACTGACATTTATGGGATCTACGGGATGGCCTCAGTAACTCACGGGACCTCATGACAAGTGCTGGCAAGCAGCTGTTCTGTAGACAGGGGCCTCATCACTTACTCATGTTTGAGACATTTTTACTGGTTCATTGCCTTACTTTAAAGCTTCTTTAATTGTAGGGATGCTACAAAAAGAATGCAGCAGCTAGCAATTAAATCGAGAACACCACTCCGCATCATAAGTGGGTAGGTGGATTACTTACTTCGTGGAGGGGGTGATTGGCTTTTGAATCCCTAAGTGCATGTTTGGCCACCAAAACCTAATGTTTTAAATGATCCATTTATTTCTGTTCAACATTTGCCTCTACGGTGAACTGGAAACAAATCTCACTACCACCTTATTTGGTAGAACCACAGACCTTTAGAATTGAGTGGCTCCTTAGAAATGATCAAATCCTTACTCTGTATTTTGTTAAAGAAGTAAATGTCTAGAGAACTAAAGTAAATGTCCCAAAATCACACAGCTGGTTCTTAAAAGTGCAGAAACTTGAGGTCAAGTTTGGTGGAACTTGGCATGCACACACCACCCCCAACACACACACACACACACACACAGCATTAGATCAATCATAATCCCTGGTCATACCCTCATTATCCGTCACTAACTAATCACCTTTCATTTAATAACAATATAATAAGGGCCTGCAAACCCATCATGCCCCCAAACAGCTAGGACATTGGCAGTAATATACGCAACTCATGATCCTTCCAATTCCATGCCCCGCCCCCAACACACATGTAACCGTCAACCTGAATCCCGCATTTCTTTCATGTCCTTTGTATAGTTTTCTTGCATGTAGATGTAATCCTTAAAGGCATTTGCAAGTTTTTTTTTTAATAAAGATTTTATTTATTTATTTGACAGAGAGATAGAGAGAGAGATTGCAAGTAGACAGTGAGGCAGGCAGAGAGAAGTGGGGGTCGGGGAAGCAGGCTCCCTGCTGAGCAGAGAGCCCGATGTGGGGCTTGATCCCAGGACCCTGAGATCATGACCTGAGCTGAAGGCAGAGGCTTAACCCACTGAGCCACCTAGGCGCCCCCATTTCCAAGTTTTTACACTCATGAAAAGCATATCACACTGTGTATAACTTAATGTTATTAGTAAGGCCCATGCACGCTGCGTGTGCCGTACTAGAGTGGCATTTCTCCTCCCCATTTAAAAAGCGTTTGGAGCATCTGTAAGTCTTCCTGCTGTGAGCAGTGCTGCTAGGAATATTCCTGTGAGTGTTTCTTGTTCTTAAGGTACAAGAGCTTCTCGGGGGCGAACAGCGCGGCTGCCAGGGTGGGCAGGTGCATGTGTGATTAGCTTTGTGATGACGAATTACATCCCAAACTGGGGCTCGGTGTGCACTCCCAAGAGCAAAGTCTTGTGGGTGGTGTCTGTCCGGGCTCAGAAAGCTTCTCCTGTAAAGAGCTAAGCAGGATATGCTTTGGGCTTTGTGGACCACAAACAGCCTCCGTGGCAGTTACTCAACTCTGCGGCTGTAGCAACGGTAACCGTGCACGTGAACATCCCTTGCTGTAGAGGCACTGACTTTGGAATTCTATGAACTCCTCCTGCTACAAAGCACTAGTCCTCCACTTTCTCCCCCACCATCTCCTAGTGTGAAAACTCTTCCTGACTCTGTGGGTCGTACAAAAGCAGGTGGCGGCCTGTTGGCATCTCCACTTCCCTCCTTCCTCTCGTCTCCTCCTCGTCTGGGGGCGGTGATTCATTAAAAAGTTATCGGTCACCTGTAATGTGTCACACACTGTTCCGGATACTAAGGATTCTGTTGATGAATGAAATATGTAAGGACCCGGGGCGCCTGGGTGGCTCAGTGGGTTAAGCCACTGCCTTCGGCTCAGGTCATGATCTCGGGGTCCTGGGATCGAGTCCCGCATCCGGCTCTCTGCTCAGCAGGGAGCCTGCTTCCCTCTCTCTCTCTCTCTGCCTGCCTCTCCATCTACTTGTGATTTCTCTCTGTCAAATAAATAAATAAAATCTTTAAAAAAAATTAAAAAAAAAAAGAAATATGTAAGGACCCAAGGGTGGTAGGTATTATTAAGATAAATCAAGGGAGGTGAGCGTTGGTGATAGGAGGTGATGTTTTAGACAGAAAGGTCAGGGGAGGCCTCCCTGGTGGGATGATGTGTGAGCTGAGCCCTTATTTTTAAATAAGGGATTGGGACATGCAAATATCTGAAAGGAAAGAGTTTCAGTGAGGGAGAACAGCAAATCTGTACCCCTCCCCTGAGCTGCACGTTGTATTTTGAATGCCATGCTGACCATCTCTTCCCGAAAACGCCATAGCTCCTCTGACTCTCATTGGCCAATCTGAACGCCCCAGCCACTGCAATCCTGCGTTGCCCGTGTGGGCGAAAGGCATCTCTCTTCACCTGTCATCCAAATCAGAACCCTCTAAGTTTTCTGGTCTCTCCCCTCCCGCTTTACTGCAAACATCCACTTAGTCAACAAGTACTTTCACTTCTGTTTCCTTAGTAGCTCACTTAGTTTGCTTAGGCCACAATAACAAAACACCTCGGACTGAGCAACTAGAGGGGCAGAGTCATCTGCTCACAGTTCTGAGGCTGGAAGCCCGTGACCAAGGGGCCAGCAGGGCTGGCATCTTCTGAGGCCTCTCTCCCTGGCTTGCTGATGGCTGACTTCCCTCCGCGTCCCTGCGTGGTCTTGTCTTGGGAGGTGCACATGATGGTGTCTTCCTCTCTTCTCACAAGGACGCCAGCCCTATTGGATTAGGGCCCACCTGTAGGACCTCATTTTGCCTTAATTATGTAAGTCTTGGAAGGCCCTGTCTCCAACTACAGGCACATCCTGAGGCCCCAGGGGTTAGGGCTTTAGCATATGAATTTTAAAGGGACACAGTTTAGCTCCTAACAGTATCTTCCAATTTAATCTCCCTTTTCTCCCTTTTTGATGTCATTTTCTTACTTAAGGTCCTTCTCTTTTCATTTATGTTTATTGGTTCCCTAATTTTGGTCTGTACGCTTACGATCAAATTCTCCCCAAAGTTAGCAGAATAATCGTGCCAAAACATAAACTCGATCATGTTTCATTCTGCTTGAATCCTTCACTGGTTCCCCAACAATCGTGGAGATAGTGCCCACCAGCATATCGGGTGCTCAAGGAACTGCCCCTGTCCATGCGGCTGGTCCTCTCTAACCAGGCAAACTGTCGCCCTCTCAGGCACAAGAAAAGTAGACTACTGGCAGCTCAGGGCGTTTGCAAATCCTCTTTGCCTGAAATCCCACCTCTGATCTAATCAAGTCTTTTCGTGTGATTGACTGATACATTCCAAAAAGTACAGTCAGTATCATCCTTTATGAAAACCATTAGCAGACCGTCATTGTCAAAAATGCCTAAGTTAGCTTTTCCTCCTGTGGGCCCTCCGACCATCACAGTTTCTTTTCCCGACGGGATACAGTACAATTATTGCTGCCCGGAACTGTGAGGACTGTGTGCGCAGAGACTGTGTCTTGATTGAGACTTGTATCTTCAGTACGGCCAAGTGTACCTTCTCCTCTTGGGCAATGAATATTTGATACACAAGTGAATGAATATGTGAATGAATAAAAAAAGATTAGCTAGAAAGAATATTTTTGTATATTACTTCAATACTCTAACACCATTACTTTTTTAAAAGTTTTATTTATTTATTTATTTATTTATTTATTTATTGAGAGAGAGAGAGAGAGAGAGGTAGCAAGAGATAGAACACGAGAAGGGGTGGGGGTAGAGGGAGACACAGTCTCCCTGATGAGCAGGGAGCCCAACTCGGGGCTCTATCCCAGGACCCTAGGATCATGACCCGAGCCGAAGGCAGAGGCTTAACTGACTGAGTCACCAGGTGCCCCTCTCTAATGCCAGTATTATAAAGGTAATTCTAGTTAAAAATAAACCTTTAGAAAAAAATTTTTTTAAATAAGCCATTAGGTTTTGCTAAGCCAAAAACAACTACCAAATGGCCTCCATGGTATAATTATGACATTCTGTGTAGTATCCAGACATGGAACATTAGGAACCACTAATTAAAAGTGGTTGTTTTCTGTTGACAGGTGATGAGTCTGTGTGCAATTCATTTCCTTCTTCCTACTTTGCTACATTTTTCAAGCAGCCTTCGTTCTATGAAATGTCCCATGACACTTACTCATGTTACTAAACTTACCACCTTTTTCTCAACATTCTCAAACTGTATCGCCCTTTACATTTCACTGCCTAAAAAATAAAAATGGTATCTGAAACAAATCATTTGACCACAAATCCACATTTTCATGGGAACTGAAATAAAATGCATAACAAGGTTTGGAGGATAAACTTCTCCAGCCACTGTGAAATTTCCATTACGCCCTTCGTAACTTCTCCGGGCCTTGGCCCCGAAGACAAATGAACAGTCTAATCTTTGATCAAGGGTTACTTCAAGTTAAAATAATCTGCTGTTCTAGAGAAACCCTTCCAAACGGTCGCACCCCATTGCTACGAAGGTGAGAGTCCTTCCCGTAGTTCACATATTGCATAGCTGCAGGATACAACGCAAAGACTTGGAGAAGAGATTAAACCCCTCTCAAAACATTATTTCCATTAAAATGACATCATACCGAGCATTATGGCCAAAATATTTTCAGTTTTTTGCAGTCCTAGCAAAACAAACATTGCCCTTGAGGCAACCTTGCAGAATAACTTTTACTTAGGAGAAATGCAGAAAGCAGCAGACATTCTAATTTTAGGGAAAGGATAAAATAATCACTGTCTGGTTTCTGGGAGCCTTCCCTCTGATCTTCTTCCACATGCTGATTATCTCCACGGCTGGATAATAGAGCCATAGAGTTTCGGAGATAGAAGGAATCTTATAGATCATCTAGTATATACGGCCTCATCTACAGGATGAGGAAATTAAAGCCCAGAGGAGCCCAGGAACATGGCAAATGACTCGCTCTCCTTCCTCTGAGAGGTCTTGGAAGTGTATCTCAGGATAAGGGGCACGTCTCCGTTATTAACTTCAGTCGTTCCGTTTACCTACAGACTCTGTGGTCAGAAGACCCGGGTCCGTACTCCTGCTGCAACAAAGCAGAGTGATCTCGGGGAGATTATTTTGTCGTCAAACCTTCTACTTCCTCAGTTGTAAACTACTAACTTGAAAGGACATATCGTATAAAGTTGCATTAGGATTAAATGGGAAATTGGCTGGAAACTAGGTTTATAAATAATACTGGTGTTAGCTTTTGTGCCTGCTGTCATGTTTCTGCATAGAGTCCCACTATATGAGCTAAGGCATTCTGGAAGACCAAGATGTCAGAGTTTATGAAGATGGTGACTTTATCACTTTTGCCTCACACTACTTGCTATGTGTCCTGCTTCCATATCCCTGTTTCTTCAGAATTTGGAGACTGACAAAGGAAGAAGAGGGCCTAAAACCACAAGTTGCTGGCACTTAGTGAGTGCTTGGTCTGTGACTGCTTCTCTCGAAAGTGTTTTCATGCATTTTCCCATCAAGCAGGTACTGTGATAATCCCCCTTTTTCACAATGAGAGACAGAAGGATTGCTTTAGACACGTTAAAGGGTTACTTTATTACCACCTTCCAAACTGCTCTGTCATGAGGCCAGAGGATCTGCCAGCCCCTCGTGTCTCCCTCCCGAAGACCACTTCCAGAGCTGTCAGTGGCTTTTCTGGTGGCGAGAGAGGTCCCTACCTGTTCTCTGACTACCAAACCTACATCTCACCAAATGTCCCAGTGAGCAAGGTTCTCTGGAGCTTAAAGGTGGCCTTGGATGAGCGGCTTAACGACCTAGTATACATTAACCCACATCAGGTATAAGGACTTC
Organism: Mustela nivalis; assembly: GCF_964662115.1. Lineage (NCBI taxonomy): Eukaryota > Metazoa > Chordata > Mammalia > Carnivora > Mustelidae > Mustela > Mustela nivalis. Next base: position 7,751,215 of record NC_139031.1, on the reverse strand, counting down.
TTAGTGATGCCCCTGGAGCAAGGCTATGCTTTGAAATGCCATCTGGTGTGTTTCCTTTCTAGGCCATTCCCCTCTCCATCCCTCCTCTGCACTTGCCACGGCATTCAGCAAGGCTTGTCACTAGGTGCTCGTGTCCCAGGGAAGGGAGAGCACTCCGATCACTGGAGCCGAGACTTAGTACTCACTTTTGAGCCTCAAATTAGGCTTTCAGAAACTCTTAGCAAAAGAGCAATTTTAAAAGAAGAAACGTTTTTTTTTTTTTTTTTCGAACTTCTCAAGCTAGGTTTTATCACATTCAACACAGATTAAAGTGTGCTTTTGAGTGAGAAAGAATCTGATTAAAAAACAAATTCTTGCCACACAACAAGGATGGAAAAAAGGAAACCTTTCTGTCAACGGGGGGTGAAAAAGAGAGAGGAGAGAAGAAGAAAACAAATGTGGAGAGAAAAAAAAAAGAGAAAATGGCAGAAAGGAGATTGGGGTGCGAAAGAGACAGAGTAGAAACAGCCACACACACACCCCCACCCCGGCCCCACGTCTGCATGGTGTGGACATCCAGGACTTGGGGAGAACAAGGAACTGCCACGTGGTTGGCAGGAAGCCAGCGGAGGGAGCAACGTCGGATCTGAGAGAAGTTCCCCTGAGTCTCTTGAAATCCAGGATTGTAAATATGCCCGTCATCTTTCCTTCTCCTTAACCTGCAGGACACTCTCCCCTGACGGCCATGGTCAGGACGCTTGTTACACATCCTCATCTGAACTCTGGGACTCGGGAACCCTGATCTCTTAACCTTAGCTTTCAAATGATTCACCAATCTATGCGTGCAATTATATTGTTAGGCCTTATTTTCCAGTCTCCAAAGGAGCATCGTTTTTGGAAATGCGATGTGGGTCTGGGCATGAATATCACTCTACCCGATACGTCATACTTAGGAATTAAAAAAGTTTCCCGATTTTTATAGGGACACTTAGAAACTGTAGGTGGCTTGAAATATTCCCTACTGATGTGCATCCTCTTGTCTGAAATAATGTATTCGATGGAAGCAAATGATCTGCTGAAGGGTCTTCTTCATCTTAATAACTTGCAGCCTTATCTCGTTCCTCCGGTGCTTTTCCAATTACCGCCAGCGCTCGATCATTGGAGCGCACAGCACTTTACCTGAATGGCTCTTGCGGTGGCCTTACCTTTCTGCCTTCTCACCTGTCCTGAGACCCTCCTCAGAAGTTGCTGAGGCTGGAGTCGAGCAGGTAGAGAGAGAGCGCGGACTACGGACAAGCCCCGTCTGGCTGTTCGACTCTCGCAAGATCCCCTTGACCTCAGTCTCCCTTGAAGCCTCTGACCGCCCGAGTCCCCAAGCCTTGTCCTGGACTCGTCTTGCTCTTTCTAAACATTCGCCCTCACTTACCTCATTAGTTCCCACGGCACGGGATACAGGCGACCTGCTTCCATACAGACAGCCACATCTCCAGCTGGGACCTTCCTTCTATGCCCCAGATGTTGATATCCAATTGTTTACTTGATAGAAGCAGTAACTGTTTCTTGAGCACCTCAAGTCTGGCTTGTTAAAAATGGAACTTTCGATCACTCCACCAGCAAAAATATGTTCTTCAATTTACCTGTTGTTTAAGCCAGATAGCTGGCTGACAGTCATCCTGCTACATCTCACCCTCCCTCTCTCTCTCTCTACCCCTCTCCCTCTCTCTTCTATTTTGGGGGACGCCTGGGTGGCTCAGTCAGGGAAGGATCTGCTTTCAGCTCAGGCCATGATCCCAGGGTCCTGGGATCGAGCCCCATAGCTGGGTCCCCGCTCAGCCGGGAGCCTCCTTCTCCCTCTGCCTGTTCTGCCTGCCCTCCCCCTGCTTGTGTGCGCTCATGTTCTCTCTCTCTCTCTCTCTCTCTGGCAAATAAATAAAATCTTTTTAAAAAATAATTTCTATTTTTTTTCTATCAAATGTATCTGAAACTCATTCACCGTATTTCCATTGCCAGCACGCTAATTCTTGGAACCATCATCTTTATTCAGGCTCTACATTCCCTGTCTGCTCCCATCTCATCGACTCTAACCTGTTCTTCCAATAACAGCCAGAGTGATCTGTTAAAAACAGAAATTGGATTCTGTTGCTTCCCTGAATGGACTCTTTCCACGCTTTCTGTCCTGCCTTACACCTCCCTTAGGACCTCACCCTGCACAGAGGGGCTCCCCAGCCTGACCCCCCCACCCCGCCTTGGTCAGCCGGGTCTGCTTCCTGAGCCCACCGAGTTGTTTTTCACCTTAGAACCTGTGGACCATTGGCTACATCTCCCTGCAATTGCCCCCCTTCGGCCCTTGCCCCCAGGCCCCCCCTCCCACCCCAGCTCTTTCATCTTTCAGGGCCTGTTAAAGTATCAGTTGATCCGAGGCTGCCCCCGGCCCACCCTGACCGGCGTCCTTCCTAGGAGTGTTGAACATGACTGACTGTTGATTCAAATCGCCTCTCCCATTGAGTTTTTATTTTTTATTTTTTTCTATGTTATCTCTGTTACAGTCTCTGGAGGTCAAGGCCAGGTCTGTAGTATTCACCAGGAACAAGCTTATGGGCTAGGGGCCCAGAGTAAGCGGGGGCATGTTTATTGAGTGGGTGAGTGAGTGAATGAATGAGTGAGTGAGTGAATGAATGAGTGAGGGAACAGATGCACTTGGGTGACGCCCACTGCTGCCGTACGAGTTAGCTAGGAAATACTTACCAATACAGGTTCATCTCAGAGAACGATCTTTCCCAGATTCAAATCCCCTTTCATTCCGCACCCGTACACACACACACACCCCTCCACCACCACTGCCGCCACAGATCCCACATTCCTTATTAAACAGTTGGGGCTGTTCTCTGCAAAAGTGGGAACTTCTAATTTGCAAACTTGACTTTTTTTTTTTTTAAAGATTTTATTTATTTATCAGAGAGAGAGAAGGGGAGAGAGCGAGCACAGGCAGACAGAATGGCAGGCAGAGGCAGAGGGAGAAGCAGGCTCCCCGCTGAGCAAGGAGCCCATGTGGGACTCGATCCCAGGACGCTGGGATCATGACCTGAGCCGAAGGCAGCTGCTTAACCAACTGAGCCACCCAGGCGTCCCTGCAAACTTGACTTTTAATGGCAGTTCAGAAGTATTTGTCCGGGGATCTAATGAGTATTTCTTCCAGGCCTTGAGGCAACGGGCTTCAGGCCCTTCGCTAAGTACCTGTGTCCTGCCCCAGCCAATGACACCAGGTGGTCCAATGTGGAATTTGTTCTGGAATAATACCCCAGGCTTTCCAGTCCTCAGCATTACTAGGAACAGTAGCTCAGGCAAATACCAGAATTACTAGGCCCTCCCTAGGATGGTGAGAGGCAGTGCGGGAAACCACATGCATCATGGACTGGGAGAGAGGAATTCTAAAGATCATTAACTGTGTCAGCAGAGGAGGCAAGAGACATGGCAAGCCCCTGTGGGGTGATTGTGGTTGCCTAAGAGCTCGTCCCCTGGAGATCGGCACTGTGCATAAAGCACACCCTTTCCACTCAGTGTCCCATCCGGAAGCATCCGCAACATCATAGACTGGTTATCAGTGCACAAGTCCCAGGCTGTGAGCTTGTGAAGGATATGAGCTGTGTCTTTTTCCTGAGTTTAGCACCACGCTGGATGAAATGAACTGTCCACAGATAAGGCAATGTGCTAAAGGTGCCTCCACTGCTTGCCTCTTTTACCCAGAATACAGAAAGGGTGTTAAACACTTGCACAGCACAAAGAGGTGACTGATAGCTGTAACCAAGGACCCCCCAAATGGGTGGGTGTCTGAAAACAAGATAAATTGGTTTTCTCATAGTCTTGGAGGCCGTAGATCTGATATCAAGGTGGCCTCAGGGTCGTATGCCCTCTGAGGGCTCAAAAGAAACTTCTTCTTACTTCTTCCATCTTCTGGCTGTTGTAGTCTTTGGTGTTCCTTGGCTTGTAGTTACCTTATTCCAAAGTCTGTCTCATTGTCACATGGTGTTGTGTCTGTGTGTCCACGTTCCCCATTTTAGAGGACACCAGTCATTGGATTTGGACCCATCCTAATTCAGTTGGACTCTTCTAAGCTTGATTATATCGCAAAGAGCCTATTTTTCAATAAGGTCACATTTACACGTTCTGGGTAGATAGGAATTTTGTGAGAACAACTCTTCAGCCCAGTACAGTAGGTTCACTTGGGTTCACATGTATCAGGTAATACCTTGAGAGTGTTTCTGAGTTGTATTCGACAACAACCTTATGCTCACAGCAGTAGAGGAAATAACTAAATTGGAGAATTTAAGCAGACCTGTACAAAAAAATTGCAGAGATTTGTCAAAGTTTATACTTTGATTAACATTCTTTCTGCATGCAGGAAACAGGAACAGACCCCAGGCTTGGGCATGTTAAGTCCTGATTTGTCCCCTTGCTTGGTCACTCCTTTGGACGTGTCATCTGTCAGCTTCGTTCTAGGAGGTTCACACATTCCTACCAAGCTAGGTGTTTTTCTCCTTTTTCTTCCTCCTTTCTCGTCTGTCACTTTGGTGGAGGGGTCAGTATCCTTCTTCCATAAAGGGCCGCAGAGTGAATACTCAGGTTTTGTGAGCCAGCAGTGGCTGGAGACAGTGTGTCAACAAATCAGCACAGCCGTGTTGGAGGAAGACCTCATTTATGGATGCACATGTGTGCATTTTATGTAAATTCTGTGAAATATTAATCTTATTCTGATTCTTCTACCCATTTAAGACTGTAATGAGCATTGAGGACTGTATAACAAGGACGTGGGCCAGAGTCTCCGGTCCTCGCCAGGTCTTAGTCCTTCTCTCAGGTGATCTGCCTGCCTTCACCTCACCTTGTCTAGCTCGGAGCATGTTCTGCACGCTGTAAAATGCCCCCCGTCTCTTTTCTCCCCACTTTCTGCCCTTTCCCTGTCTGTCTGTCTGTCTTCCTTCCTCCTGTGTGCACTTGCAGTCTCTCTCCACCCCTCCCCCTCATTACTATGTTTCCAAAATAAGTACCCACTGCATCTAAATCATATTTGACAATTGTACATTAATTATGTTAACCATTTCCCATTTTCTAAAAATTGAGGGTGAATGATAATAAGTCATGGGAATACTTGTGAGATGGCCATTCCCTCATTCAAGATTAAGAAATAAGCTTTAAAATCCCTACATAAAATGAATACAAACTGTAATCATCCCTTGGTTAATGTTTGAAGCATGTGTTTTCTCTGCTGAGTGATCAGCCTGCAAATCTATCCAACATGAGACCACCATACAGAGTCCTGGGTGCCCGTTACGCAGCTTCAAAGTCGCCACTGATAACTGATCTTGTTTGACTGGTCTCTGTCCCTCCCATCATGGAATACTTGCAAGCAAGTCCCAGACCTCCGTGGTATTTTAGCCTGTATCTATTAAAGATCATGGTTCTTTTTCAAAAAGCATATCTACAATCATATTGTCATAGCTGAAAAACAGTCATAATTTACTAACTTTAAATATGGTGTTTAGTTTCCCCAGTTGTTTCATGTCCGGGCAGCCTCCATGTCTTGGGTCCCCATATATGAATTAACTTTATCATGCCCAGTATGACTTCATACTGAGCACCTGTGTCAGGTGCTCTGTTAGACAATAAATAAGGATTAAGCAATGACAGTGATGCCTTCTTTGCCCTCGCTGACCTAACAAGGTTGTGGCTACCAAAAAAAAAAAAAAAAAAGTTACAGGTATGATACGAGAAACGCGAAGCCACTGGTAAACATAGATTTTTAGGGGAGCTGACGGAGATGGATGGACATCTAACTTGAACTTGGTACTGGGGCTTGGGCAGTGTATTCTGCCAAGTGCTTAACATCCGAACCCTGATGGACTGAGATGTGCTTGGGCAGGCAGCAGCGCTCCTGGCCCGGGGCAGAATTTGCTGCACGAAGAGACTCAACCTAGGATTTAGGAAGCTCCACAGAGAATCATTTTTAAAAAGTGAAATCACCAAAAGCGTTTGTACTTCTGTTAAAATTAAAGTGAGAACACCAATTTTAGTCCCTTTGAATATGTTAACTCTGAAATTTTAAGGGTTCCTTTCCCTAAAAAGTTATTTCTAGCTAATTATCCTTACCAAGGAACTTAATCTGTCAGACTGTCTTGCTAATGTTCCTCACAATGGGGGCTGCTTCAGGGAATAGAAACGGAGTTAATGGGGAAAATTAAATACTTAGAGGGCGTGATTATTTCGGGATTTTCTTCTAAGGTGATAAATGTTATCTGTATCACATTTTTTCTCTTTCCTTCTTTCTTTCTTTCTTAAATTAAGCCCCATTCCTGGGTTAGAAGGGAAGAAGGGCCCCAAATCTTCTAATGGGAAGTTGCTTACACCATGGCCTTCTAGCCCTTAAAGAGGGAAACTGCTAGGATATGTTTGATTTCCCAAAATTTCAGGGAGCAGACAGGGGTGTGAGCTTGGGTCAACATGAAAGGAAGGGCCATTTGGTAAGATTCTGTTCTGTTAATAGCAAATCAAACTGTCATTTCCACTTGTATGTTTTCTGCTACATCAAAGCTTTTTAAATAGAAACTTCAGAAACAATGTCATTTCTCAAGTTAGCCTGTTACAAGGTAGGTTTCAACTAAGTACTAGCAGAAAATAAAATTCCCCAACAATAAAATACATATAAAATATAACACTAGAGAATGTTAAAGTGTTACATACGTAAAAGAACTTGGTGTAGGTTGTAAATGGGTTTAGATTTTATAGAGTAAATCTTACTGCTTGAATTATTCTGGCAGTGGCCTGAAAATTAGCAGTTACTTTTTTTTTTTTTTTAAGACTTTCTGTATTTATTTGTCAGAGCACAAGCAGAGGGAACAGCAGGCAGAGGGAGAGGCAGGCTCCCTGCTGAGCAGGGAGCCCAATGTGGGACTCAATCCCAGGACCCTGGGATCATGACCCAAGCCAAAGGCTTAACCAACTGAGCCACCCAGGCTTCCTAGCAGTTACTTTTTTGGCTTGTACTGTAATTGCTTATTTTATGAACCTCCTCCCACTGGCTCTTTGGTGGCTTTCAGTGACCATTATTCATCCTCATGTGCCCAGGGCCTAGAACAGTGCACATTGTTCATTAATGAGACCTCCTCTGCTTCCGACACTCTTTCCGGGGAAGGAGGCATCCACGTACGTAGCGCAGAACTCTTACTCTCTTACCGTTCAGCCTGGAAAGAAACGGTGATGGTTTTAAGATGCTCATTGCTCCTTAGATATATTTTTTATGTTGCTCTTTTAAAAGTCATTGCAGTTTAATATCGTGTAAATATTGCAAGTACAATACCAGTCCTCTATAATTTCAAATATCACATTGATGGCTTCACCTATAAAGACTTTCTAAATGCGGATTTTTATTTTTTTTGAAGCTTAATATTGTAGAGCTCTCTGGTGTGAGCTATAACTCCATGAACTATCTACTTCAAACGGGTACTTTACAGGAGTCACTGATGATGATAGTGATAGAGGCTTGTTGGAAGCTAAATGAAGAAAGGAATACGGTATATAATTAGCACACTATTGAACTTCTGCAGACTTCTAGGCACTATGCTAAGAATTTGAGATTTACCAGTAAAAAAGTTATTTAAAAAAAAAATTCTCCAACATGGTGGAGTTTGTAGTTTCTGAGGAAGGTGATGGGGGAGAGAGACAGCAGAAAATAATCATCACAAACAAGGCAATGATACACTGTGTTGGGAGGCAGTATGTGCTACAGGACAAGGGATGGGGAAGGTTAAGGGGCCCTGTGGATGGTAGGTTTGAATAAAGCAGGCAGGGCGGGTCTCAGTGAGATTCCAGTCAAGACTCAAGAGAAGTGAAGGAGTTAGTTCCGAGACCTGGGGGAGGCACCGTGAAGACCCAGGAGGCAGCCGGGTCCCCTGACAGGGCTGCTTGTCACAGCCCAGCAATAGGTAGAGACCCGTGTGGGGGAGTTATTATTTGAAGTGATCTTTTTTAACCTAGTGTGTGCAGTATGTTCAAGGTACTTTTCAACGAACAGGAGGTGTTATCTTTAAAAGTGCACAGGAATGGTCAGTCACCGATCCTGGAGGACATTTACTTAGCCCCAGGTTGGAACTGGGACCCGAATCTCCTCCGTTCAGTTACAAGCAACAAGAAGGGAAGTGTCGCATTTCCTTGCCATGTGGAGCAGAAGGCTCCTAGTTGCCACAGAGACGGACTCCTGACTGTCAGACACACACGCACTGCATCTCTACCCGGTGTGACAGGGAAGGGGAGGGAAGATTAGCTTGTCTAAGTATTGACATAAATGCAGTCAATACTCCAGCCGAATCGCAAAAGAATTTTAACATCCCTACAAAGGAACAAGAACATTAACAAATATCCTTCTTCCCCGAAAATAGCTAATGCCTTCTCAGGAAAAAGACACAAACAAGCTCCAGACTGTTCTTCGGGTGGGCGAGAAGGATCCGCCGTTATTTATACAAGTTCGCAGCGCTCGATTTGTCATCCGTCTTCGGGCTGGAATCGTGAGCATGAAAATAATCAACACTTTCCACCACCTGCAGAACATCATCTGTACTTTCTGCCGCTCGCTTCCTTGGTGCTTCCTGCAGAGGCCCCATCTGCTTTGCATACCTTATTTCTCGACACGTGGTTTGAGCTGCTCATGCAGCCCGAGCGGCACACAGAGCCCACGTGATGAATTGTTCACGCCTCCACGGCCCGCCATTGTGCCGTGGCTTCGGGGGTCCTGGTTGCTGGGCTCCGCACAAGCTTGTCCCGCTCACGTGGTGTCTGTTGGGGGAGGAAAATGGGACAGCAAGTTCCTAATCATTTAAATTATGTCAGTAGGATTATACTGATGGAGGAAGGCTTCTAAACAAAATAATGATCTGTGAAAGTTCTGGTCTTCCAACTTGGAAGACTGATGAGATGTCCAGAAAGATCCTTCTTCCTTCGGATATGCGTTCCTATGAGGCTGCAAAGTTTAAGTTTTGCAAAAGAAATTCTTATTAATGCTGTCACAGTTCGTTGGAGATCCTTGCTCGCGTCTTGCTCGTAGTTAATGCTCAATCTCTGATTGATGGAACCAGGATAATAGCCATTGAGACTTCTATGACCACAGAAAGCCACAGATACCGTTACTGGAATGCAGTTTGGGAGGAGAGATTTAAGGAGGTATACAACTGAATCCACTACTTTTATCCATCCTAAGATTTACATGCAATACGGAAAATCTTGGGTGATGCATATAGTTCGCTCCCCATTGTATTACTCTAGGAGTGAGAAACCCAAAGTCATTCCTGAAGAGTAGCTATAATAGGCAGTAGAGCTTTCAAGGAAATTGGATGGAAAGCAGTTGTTCGCTGTGCCCCTCTTAGATGCTTTATATGCCAATTTAAATTTAGATAATCAATAATTATTCTTTTTTAAAAGATTATTTCAGAGCTATATGAATACAGGTGAGGGAAAAAAGCTCTCAGATTAACAGATTGGTCCTCAGCCAGTACAGTGATATGGTTTGAAAATCAGAAACACTTAGATGCATTTGCAGATGTGTGGGACACACACCCTTTTTCCCCACCGGATTCAGCTCAGATTGGACTTTTATTGAAATACGCTCTATAAGGTGAACTTCAGAGTATATTGGGATAACATGGAACAGAGCCAGAATGGCCATATATACATGATAAAGAAACTGGTTTCGTCCTGGGAGGAGTTATTCTTTGCCTTTTTTCACTGGTCATTTCCTGAATTTATCAGTTCCTGGTCAGAACCCCAGCCTTACAAAGAACTGAGTTCTCATGAAGTGAATTACTTGAGAATTACAGATAGGATAAGGACTCAGGGTCACTGGTAGAGGCCACAGAGGGACCTTTCTGATGTGCTCATGTAGCACAGCTAAGCCAGGTAATCTTGAAGACCCTGTTTATTGCCACGCAGAAGGATCCGTTTCCACAGTACACTCCATATGTGTCCCAGCATTTGAAAAATACAATTAAATCATCTGTATTGAAAACATTGTACAGTGTGACAGTTTTTAAATATGGGATGCGTGATGAGACAGATGCTGAACTCCCAGTAATCACAGAAAGCACTTGATAGCGCACTAATCCAAAGAATATTTGAAATACACTAGTTTATCAGTTCTTCGTGAAGATGGAACTATGGCCGAAATTTAGAATTTGTCGTACCTAGTAGTTTCTATTTGCATTATACACATATCTGGTAACACAGATTAAATTAGCACATTACCAATATGGGAATAAGATTCTTAATTTTTCACTAGCAAAGGAAATACTAGCATTAAGGAAATATGCTAGCATGTTTCTAATGCTACTGATCCTAATGCTAAATGATACTAGCAAAGGAACATTTTTATAGTATAACTTTTCTAGATGGCGGATATCTGCAGAATTGTTAATATCCAGTAGTCACTTAAGATTTAATGGCTCATATGCAACATGCAAGCATTAAAAAATAATTTGCAAGATGCATCAATAGCAACTGCCTTATGCCACTAAAATAGAGTTTACGTATTACCTTTTATAATGCCACAATCCTGTAAAAAGTTTTAAATATTTATATACATATATATGGGGGGGTGTGTGTATTCTTTCTTTAAGCTTTCTTGAGTTATAGCTTTATTGAAATAAAGAATAGTGGGTAGAGAATAAGTTCAAGCGTGCTACATTAACTTGTTTCAGACCTTCCAATGTCAAGGGCTTCCCATCTCATACATAACCATCCCTGTTCGTCCTCAGACTGTAATTTCTACTATTCTCTCCTTCCTCACACACTGGCCTCCTTGTGGACCTAAACAATACCAGAATATTCCAAAATTAGAATGTTTTCATTTGCACTTTCTCTGTCTGGAATACTTTTCCCCGGACATTCATGTGGCTTGATGGACAGCGACTTTATTCATTTAAAACAACACTTGGTGAGTGAAGACTGTTATAGTTTACTCTCTGTTTAAAAACGTAATCAGACTACTAACCAAAAAAATAATGTAATCAGACAAAGAAAGACAAATACCATGTGATTTCACTTGTGTGACATCACTCCTGTGGAATCTAAAAAACAAACAAAACAGAAACCGATTCATAGATTCAAGAAACAAACTCGTTTACTGGATGGGGAGTGCTTGGATGATGGGCAAGATCGTTGAAGGGAATGAAGAGCTACAAATTTCCAGCTATAAAGTAAATAAATCATGGGGTGGTAATGTACAGCATGGGGGATATAGTCAATAATATTATAATGAGTACAGTGACAGATGGTAACTGACTTGTCATGGGGATCATTTCACAATGTATAAAAATATCAAATCACTATGATGCATACCTGAAACTAATAGGATATCGCATATCAATTATGCTTCAATTAAAAAAATAATTCAGTCTACACCCAACCTCTTCTTCCATTCCCTGTAGTAATTATTCTCACCATTATCAGTGGCTAACTATATATTTTAATTTTTTACTTATTATCTGTTTATCCCCCCATTATAATACAAGAGTGTAAATGGCAAAATTTGAGAATTTTTTTTTTCTCTGTGGCTTCCCTAGTACCTAAATCCCTATCTTTCATGTAGTGGATACTCAGCAGTGTTTGTCAAATGAGGAAATGGGCTATAAAATGAATATAAAGAAGATGGTGCCCTAAAGATGGATACTGAAAGATGTGTGCTAAAATGCATGGGTCTGGGGTTCGGGGCCAGGCAGTCACTAGGACGGAAATGTTAGAGACTCATCAGTTTTAACAAATTGGTTTAATACTTTTTTAAGTCATTGACAGAGACCTTTATAGGTGACCATTTTATTTTACTTGCTTAATTAATGTTTGCCCTTATGCGCATTATTTTGTGTAAATGAAAAAGGGGTCTGTGATACTTTTAAAAGGGGCCAGAGTAGAATGCTATTTCATTATGAGTTAAAGAATGGAAGTTATGGAACATTGGAATATTGCTACAGGACACGGATGAGGTCCTGAAGAGGATTTGTTTTTGGTTTTGTTTTTAAAAAATGTAAGTACAGGACACCTGAGTGGTTCAATCGGTTAAACATCTGCCTTGGGCTCAGGTCATGATCCCAGCATCCTGGGACGGAGTCCCACATAGGGCTCCTTGCTCAGCAGGGAGCCTGCCTTTCCTTCTCCCTCTGCTTGCCCCTCCCCCTGCTGGCTCAGTTTTTCTCTCTCTGACAAATAAATACATAAAAACCTTTTTAAAAAATTAAAATTTAAGGGTGCCTGGGTGACTCAGTTGGTTGGGCGACTGCCTTTGGCTCAGGTCATGATCCTGGAGTCCCGGGATCGAGTCCCGCATCGGGCTCCCAGCTCCACGGGGAGGGAGTCTGCTTCTCCCTCTGACCTTCTTCCCTCTCATGCTCTCTCTCACCGTCTCTCTTTCTCAAATAAATAAATAAAATCTTTTAAAAAATTGAAATTTAAAAAGGTACATAGTGATGAGTTCTCAAATGTTTTGGCAGAGGCTGAGTTTAACAGAGAAGAGATGAAGCTCACCTTATTTAATTAATGGATCTTGCCTTAGGGAAAAGTAACGTGAAGGTCCGGTGTAAATGACAACCTGGGTGTTGTCAGATGTCACGTCCGAAAGAGAGAGAATTACTAAAACCCATGGTAGTTGCTTTGCTGTCTCCAAGGAGCTGAGGAAGACCGTCTGATCAGGCCAAAGGTGAAAGTGGAAAATCATGATCTCACGGAAAATGTGTTACTTACTACAAGGGCACCGTGTTGAACTTGCTCTAGCTGGTTAAGAAGGGCAGGGTGAGAAGGATGCTGAGGGGCAGGCGTGCTCAACACAGGAAAGGAAACTCGAGTCTGGAGCCAAGTGGCTTGTCCAGGCTCTCGGGAAGGGAAGGTCATGGCCGAGCCTGAACTTGAACCAGCATGATTCAGGATGTTCCGAGATCGCGTTATTTGTATTCTGTTGGTGTTTTCTTAATTCAAACTAATAAATCGCGATTTGTATTCTGTTGATGTTTTCTTAATTCAAACTAATAAATCGCGAAGGTCTGTTACATGCTGGTTACTGTTCTAAGCACCGCGCCTCCAGCATTGAAAACAGTCCCTGCCTTCTCCCCCTCTAACCCGGGGAGCGGGACAGAAGTGAAGATGGAACTATGGCAGAAATTTAGAAAACAAGCAGTCAGAGAGAGGTGAGTACTGTGGAGGAGACAGAAATCAGCTGCGGTGGGAGGGGCAGGCAGGGGGGAAGGGGCCTTGGGGCAGCTAGCCAGAGGGGGAGGGGCGGGCCTGCAGATCTCCCAGCCAGAGTGAGAGCCAAGGCTCCAAGGAGGGGCTGCCTGAGGGGTCTGAGGAAGGCAGGGGTCCATATGGCCGGAGGGGGAGGAGGAGCGAGGGGGAGGTGAGGAGGGCAGGAGGGGCTGGATCACGAAGGGCCTGCAGCTGGTTCAACAACTAGATTTTCACTCGGAACAAGGCCCTGTGCCCCGAGAGGGCTTGGAGCACAGTGTCCGAATTCGGCTTATGTTTGCAGAGGCTCAGCTTGGCTGTGTGCAGAGGGTAGGTGTGAGAGCGCAGCGGGCCATGCCGTGGGTAGTTGCAAAGTTTTGTGGGATGGGTGCAGGAGGAGGCAGGGGCTTTGACCAGAGCAGGGAGTCGGGGTGGAGGGTGAGGGTCAGGGGTGCTCAGATTCTGCACGGAGAGGGTAGAGCAGACAGGATTCACAGATGGGTTGGATGAGGAGTGTAGAAGAAACGGGGGGACGTCGTGGGGACCCCATGGCTTTGTCCGGAGCAGCTGGAAGAGTAGAGCTGTCCTTTCCTAAAAGAAGGAAAACTGCTTGAGAGGCAAGTTCAGAAAGTCTCCTTGAATCTGCAGCGCTCTCTCGTGCTCTCTGTTCCCTTGTAATTTGTAATCCATTTGTTGAAAAACTAGATTGTATAATTAGTAGAATTTCACACGGCACGGATTCTGCTGACCTTTCCTTAGGTCAGCAGACCTAATGACCTTAGGGTCATTTAGCATAGTCCCCTCCCCCCAAATATGCACTATGTTCAGTGCATGTTTCCTCGAAGCTGGCCGTCGGGGCATTAAGCTTGGTGAAATCCACGTTTGATTTTGTGCACACTGCTTCCCAGGCCGTGTTGTAGCCTCCCGCTGCAAGGCTCATGTGCTCCGGTTTGACTCCTGGTTATATTAGCAGCTGTGGAGAGCCATTGCTTGGAGCCTCCTTGTTAGAAGTTACAAAATGATGGTCCTCTAATCCCATCACGTAGTCCTCATTTATGAGTTGAAATATTTCCGTAGAGAGAACGTTAGCTACGTGACGGCTCCTACAGGTAAGGCAGCCAAATGCTGGTTTCTTCATCCTTATTTCCTGATACCCAAAATAACGAGTTAGTTCCTTGGCATGTTCCAAGATTGAACCTTTCTTTGTATTTTAATGAACTGCTGGAATTAAACATCCCTGATGTATTTTATTCCATCGCAGGAGAATCTTAAGGATGTTAAAATCATCCTTCTTCATTCCTGGGGCTTTTCGAACTGCCCTCTGTTGCCAATAGCTTATTTGTTTCTGTGCGACATTATGTTCCAGGCTTATTTCGTGCCTTTCAAGCCCTGAAATCAGTCACTTCACCCGACAGCCCAGTTTCTCTTAATGAAAAATCATATTGAGTGATGACAGTATGATGCTACAGGTTGTCCTTGTTTGGGGCCTTTTCCAGTGGACGGAGCTAGGACATAGGTCTACATTTTTTCAAAAAGAAAAATTATGGGTTCCTAGTGATGTTTCTAATTCAAATTCAGGAGTATGTAGGGTTATAATTTAACCTCATCAATCTTATATTCGCTTTTTCCTTTTCACACATTGAAATTTTCAGGGTCCAAAGGATCAGGGTAATTACTCATTTGTATTGTTGCCCACGTAGAGAGCATTTCAGTAACAGAGAAGGCAGGGTCCGATTTTATCTGAAAGGTCACGGTGAAAGGGACATTTGTGGACAAGAGGAGGGTGCGTATTCTGATCAGAGCAAACAGCATACACAGAGATTCGGAGGCTGGAGAGGGCACAGTCCATTTCAGGAAGCAGATGCTGTTGCACCGGAGTGATGGGTTAGGGGGAATCAGGAAGGGAGTCCGAACATGGTGAACCTTGCTTTCAGGGCTGCAGCCAGAGACACAAGCTGTTCCCTGTGCTTAGGAGGTATCTTGCATTTAGTATTTTTGTTTGTTTTTTTAAAGATTTATTTATTTATTTTAAAGAGAAGGGGGGAGGGAGAGAGAGAATCCTGAAGCTGACCACCTCCCCAACCCCCACCCCCCCACACCCCCCCTGTACGGAACCCGATGCTGGGCTCGATCTCACCACTCTGAGATCATGGCTGGAGCTGAAATCAAGAGTCAGCCACCTAACCTACAGACGGAGCCACCCAGGCAGCCCTTGCATTTGTTCTTAATAAAAAGTCTTTCTTTCTGCTTTGTCTATAAAGGAGAACGTGCAGGACAGAGCCTAAAGGATGGAGATCCGTTACTCTGTTCTACTACCCCAGTTCAGGGGAAGTGCGGCTCCATTATCTCCTTCCACTCAAAGAAGTGCATGCATACTAATGACCCTTTCCTGGTATTTTTCTTTGCACAGAGGACAAAGTGTGGACCATAGTGTCTCACGACTTGCAGATGCAGACCACAGTGGTGGGCTACAGCCCAGAGAAGTACTCGGTGACACAGCTCGTGTACAGCGCCTCCATGGACCAGATCAGCGCCGTCACCAGCAGCGCCGAGCACTGCGAGCAGTACGTCTCCTATTTCTGCAAGATGTCGAGGTTGTTGAACACCCCAGGTAGGCTGAGAATGGAGTGTTACTTTTAATTACGATCTCAGCTGGTGCTCGGAATTGCCGAAACAGTCCAACAGGTGCGACTTATTATCCTATAGTCCAGTCTCCAAAGTGCAGGCAGCTGTGAAAAAAAGCAAACCATCACTTGGTTTTTCTGGGGAATAAAACTAAGAAAGTACAATTTTCAAAAGAAAATTCCATTGTTTTCAGCTTACAGATTTTTCTAGTTTTCGGTGCACGTATGTGTGTCTGAGTGTTTCTGATGCTTAATTATCCGTTGTTGCTTTGGGCGAACGCGTATCAGAGCCTCTTGTGAACTTTCAAGTCATACCTTCTGAGTTCAGCTGTCTTTAACGTAAAGCTAAAAGCATTCTAAAGGCTGCCGCCAGTAAATAACATGCAGAGTGGCGATAAAATTTAGAGCTCTTTGTTGTCTATAGTCATTTAACAGTATCTACTTGTCTCAAGTTTGCCCTAATTTTTTTTTTCATGATGGCTTCTTTTTTGCGATGCCTTAGAGGGGTGTGTGTGTGTGTGTGTGTGCGTTTGGGGTGTAGAAAATAAAGAGTTTCCAAAGGATACACTAGAAGTATTTTTTCCAAGAGATCCATATGCTTTGGGTTTCTTGGCAGCAGATTCAAGATGTTGACAGAAAATGAAATCCCTCAGTCTCTAGTCTAACAGAGCATGTAGAAATAAAGCATGTGCTCCGAGTCAGAAAAACAAATGCGCACACTTTTCAGCCTTGCCGCTCTCCAGGTGTGACTTTGGTGGTGTTAATGGGACTCTTAAGCCCCAAGAGCCAGTGTCTTCTTCATTCAAATAGGGATCATAATGCCTACTGCAAAGTGAGTGAGCATTTCATAGGGTCATGTACTAAATGCTTACTGTAGGGTTTGATGCCCATAAGGATTTCACTAATAGCAAGGAGTGTATTGATTATTTTTAATATTGGGCACCTTGAGAAGTGACATTATGCTATTCACAGACCAAGGGTCTATTTGCTGCCCCTAAATCAGTGTTGGATTGGAGGCGATGCTGGTGTGGAATATTTACGAAGAAGAGTTATATAAAACATTGTCTATGATATTTTAAAGATTTGAGTGTTCTTTTAATGTGCAAAGCCTTGTGCTGAAATGATAGATGAGTGTGACCTATGGACTCTAAGAAAGTAAAATCTGTAAATTGTGGACATGATTGGTTCAGACAATTAGTGCTTCTGCTCTTTGAGGAAGGAGGTGATCATGGCTGGGGTGCTGAGGTGGTGCTAAGAGGCAGAAAGACGATTTGAGGATGTTGAAAGAGGGTCAGTGAAAGTCTGGAGATAGGGCTTTTTAGAAGGTAATTAAGGTTAAATGTGTTCATAAAGCTGGTGAGATAGGTAGCCTTAGAAAAAGACAAAAAGTGAGAGGCGCCTGGGTGGTTCAGTGGGTTAAAGCCTCTGCCTTTGGCTCGGGTCGTGATCTCAGGGTCCTGGGATCGAGTCCCGCATTGGGCTCCCTGCTCGGTGGGGAGCCTGCTTCCTCCTCTCTCTCTCTCTCTGCCTGCTTGTGATCTCTCTCTGTCAAATAAATACATTAAAAAAAAAAAAAAGACAAAAAGTGAGCTGTTTGTCTCTCTCCCATGAGGACCCAGTGAGAAGGCAACCACGTGCAAGCCAGGATGAGAGCCCTCACCAGAAACCAAGATGGCTGGCAACGTGATCTTGGACTTCCAGCCTCCAAAATCATGACACAAATGTGTGTTGCATAAGCCTCCCCCCCCCAAGCTGGTACGTTGCCCTAGCAGCCTGAATGAATTAATAACATGAGTTCCCAGGCAATGACTTTGAAAACCACTGCCGTGGGCCATGGGCAGCTTTCCAAGCCCTACAACCCAGCTGTTCTCCCCTGCACTTGCACTCATCATCATTGCATTTTGACTGGATCCTGTTTTCCATGCCAGGAAAAGTCAGCGAAGGATAATGGAGAATACACCGGGTGTATTGTACACACCGGGCACTGGGTGCAATTAACAACTTCCATTGACTAGTCGGCACCAAGTTCCAAGAGTGAATGCTTGTTACTGAGGTGTGTTCCAAAGATCTCCGTCGATTAGTCTTCAGTCATGGGGGTGTGGATGAGGGTGAGGGCAAACTGCTGACAAGAAAAATAACTTGGGGGACGCCTGGGTGGCTCAGTTGGTTAGCTCAGGTCATGATCCCAGCGTCCTGGGATTGAGTCCCACATCAGGCTCCTTGCTCAGCAGGGAGCCTGCTTCTCTCTCTGTCTCTTCCTGCCACTCTGTCTGCATGTGCTTGCTCTCTCTCTCTCTCTCTCTGACAAATAAATAAAAATAAAAAAAGAAAGAAAAATAACTTGGTACCATCAACTTTATTTTCTTCCATTCTTCTCATAGACTCCAAGTCAACTCTTGCTTTTTGAATTTTGCTGTGGTGGTTACAAAACACAATGTGACTTCTAAACAAGTTCAATTTACAGTTTGGGCACGAGGAGAATTAGGTTGGAGGGAAGCAGAGGAGTTTGCCTCTCGCGCCCCTGGTCTTGCTCTTCATTCCTTCGCTCTTCCATCTTGGGTGCCCTCCGCGTCCTCCCCGCAGCCAGCAAGAGGCCTCACACCCTTCCGACGCTCTTTTTCAAAACCAGAGGGTTTCTAAAAGATCAGGAAAAATAGGATAGATTTTTTAAACAGGATTTCAGTTACATTTTCTACTAATAAGCTAAACATACTTCTTGTCAATCTCCAGACGCCTTTTCAGGGAGAATAAATACTAAATTAGAATCATGAGTTAATTGCTAATCTGCACAATAGCAGATTATTTTCTTGTGATTCCAGACGTTGTGCTTCCAGGCCTTTGTAGATGATTATTGCACTTAATAGATGGTACTTTGAAAATAAGTATATCATATGCCGCTTGCCTGTATGTACATGTATATGTATATAATTTTCATTCACAGAAGATTAGTGCTTAATAAATGTTTGCTGATTAGAATAAAATGAAAGTACATAATTTTAAATATTCATCCTACCTGAGGCAGTTGTTTTAAACAAGTGTGTGCATCCCAGTGTTTAGGTTTGTCAGAATGCTGATTCCAGGGCCATACTCCTAGAAGTCTCATTTGATAGAACTTGGTTGGGGCCAGGAATGTTTGCTTTTAAAAAGCCATTCGTGGGTAGGTCTGTGATCCAAGCACTAAGAAACACCATCTTTTTTTTTTTTTTTTAAGACTTTATTTATTTATTTATTTGACACAGAGAGATCAGAAGTAGGCAGAGAGGCAGGCAAAGAGAGAGGGGGAAACAGGCTCCCTGATGAGCAGAGAGCCTGATGCGGGGCTTGATCCCTGGACTCTTAAATCATGACCTGAGCTGAAGGCAGAGGCTTAACCCACTGAGCCACCCAGGCGCCCCATAAAACACCATCTTTAATTTGCAGTGTGAAGGTCTCTCCTGTTAGGCTTTAAGATTTCAGTTCTCCATGTTGAAGAAGATTAAAGGGAATATTAGAATTTGGCCAATTAAAAGAAAATGGCATATATGATTACCTGCCCCTTCAGCTAACCTACACTGGCATTGTAGTATTTATTAATCCTTTTCATAGACCAGTCTCTAAATGTTATATGGTGTATTTTAGCCTTCTAAAGTCATCCTTCAGACTGAGTCATCCTTCATACTCCCAATTTGTTTCCCAGATGAGCTACTGTGTAGAACAGCTGAAGCAAGGAAAAGGAGTAGTTGATGTAGCAAGGGTTTCTGTCTGATCATGTTCTGAGTATGTCCAAATAAGAAAGAACACAATTTAATAAAAATCTTTAATTTGCTGCTTTAAGGAGCTAATGTTTGCTGTAATTTTTTTTTTCTCCCTCCTTCCTGGTAACATTCAATTTTAAATATCCATTTACTCGTTCTTAACTAAGACTGAATTATATTGGAACTTCTGTAGTAGTACTTGTGACATCTGTTTGAATACAAAGTATATTCATTATAGTCATGGCAATTAAAATGAATATCAAATGAGTTTGTAATAGCTATGCACTTAAAATGTTATTCTTTATTTTAAGAGCCTTACCCTCAAGAGTTCATTTGGGGCTCTATAGTTTCTAATGATACTTATGATAAAGAGTTGATTTTGTATGCATATGGACCTCATTTTTATTTTGATAAATGTGTCGCTGTACCATCCCATTAGCCAACAAATGTAGAATTAGTCATTGTTGGTTTTGCACAACTTTACAAGAGTCGTAATGTTATCTCTTCTTTTTATTACTATAAAATTTAAAAATGGAATCAATTTTAAAGTAATGGTTTTGCCATTTGTTATGGTCATATCGTTCTTGCCATGTTACTATTAATTCAATCGGTCTTAGTCAGCTTTGTAAAAGGTGTAGAAACAAGACAAAGTTACTTTATTCCATAGAAGATCTTGTTTGAAGGAAGGCCTACCAATTTGGGAATGAACACATTCTACCTTAACAAAGAAAAACATATGTGGGTGTCCAAAACCAAAAGGATGTTAACATGGTTTGTATTTATATCCCCAGAACTACAAATGTAGCAATATCTGAACTTAAGAAAGATAAAAATTCTTAAACAATGAAATCTACTTCTGCAATACATACTTTAAGAATCTCAGTTTGATAAGTTAGATACCAAGAGAAAGTTTCTTTAGATCCCACTTGAGAAACATCTTAGGCAGCAATCCTAAGGTGTTTAGATAAAATATTTCCCTATATTTGGATACAACCTATTAGTCTGCTTTAAATTGCTTATTTGTATATCATAGATGTGCTGGAGTCATATATTTGTTTTACAAAACATTATACTTTCTAATTAAGAAATTATTTGTTGAGGTATTTCTTCCTTACATCCATCAAGATTTATTTAACTGTAGAAGTGTAAACTTGATATGGTTCGTGCTCCTCTGACTATATTTAGGGTTGTTTTCATTGGTTTCCAGTGTTTCATTTCTTTTAATTTCTCAATGTAGTATTATTCTCATAAGTCAGAGTTTTATTGCTTCTTTTGTTGGAAGAAGCAATATAAATTATCCATCCTTTTGGGTAGGTTACTGTTAGATTTTGTATCTACTGAAAAGGAATCATTTTCACAATTTTTGCCTGTAAAGTAAGCAGTGTAAAATTCACTATATTTTGATGATACTAAAATGTGATTTAATGGCATCCAAAAGACAAGAAAACATGACTCTGGTATTGTAAGTTATAACCTAGTTTTAGGAAAAAATTTCTAAACTTTGGTGAAGTTATTAAGAAAGTGAATTTTCCAAGTCAGTCCTGTGCATTATAAGAAAATGTATTGTTTACCTCTTGAAACATAGATAAAAACGTTGCTTGATGGTAGCCAAAGATTAGCATTTTCATTGTGTCCTGTCAGTATATTAATCACAAGATTAATCAGTTAGATCATTAATTATTGTGTTAAGTAATTATACTGACACTGGAGGATCCAATTAAATGGGGCAAACAGAGAGGTAGAAAGAACTAAAAGGGAAAACTCGAGGATAAAATCTAATCATATTCCACACCCAGGCAACTAGACTCTCCACAGAGCGTGCTGTGGTGAAAGAGACAAAATGATCACAGGGAAAATAGAGGCTATTTCAGCAATATGGGTAGAATTGATGAACGCCTCCACTGGAATAATGGATGAGATAATCAGTCTATAAATATTTATTGTTTCTTGTGTATCAGGAATTGTGACACGTGAGCGGACATGTGGATTCATACAAGTTAACTCAAAAAAAATGGCAGACGGAATTCTAGGTTAGAGATGTCAGAATGTGCAGATTTGGAGATGGAGGGCAGGGGACATGGGAGGGACTGAGAGGTCAGATGGCTGGAGTAGAGACTTTGCAGGTGAGAGAGAGAAGGAGAAAGGAGACCAAGGCGAGTCTTGCATGGCCTTAACGATTCCAATCAAAGGGCAAAGGGAGGTTTTAAGTGGGAGATCCCAGCTGTCCTGTGACGAACAGCATGGAGGGAGAGCCGGGTTCATAGGAAAAGAAATCCCTGGCTGGGCCACCTCAGTGTAGGTAAGACTGGATGTCTGAGAGGCTCCCTGGGCCCCAAGAGGGAAGACTTTCTTTAAAGTGTAGGTACTAGAATCAGCATGAGTCATGATTGTTTATCTGCAGAGTAACTTTAGCAGAGGGGAAAATGCTATCTTCCCTGTACCTTGGAGTAAATATAAAGTAAATGACTCTGAGCGGTTGTGATGCCTTCATCAGAGGACTCAGGTCATGGGAAGAGTAAGGAGAGAACACGGAAAGAAAGAAAATGCTAGTTTGAAAAGGTGAGCGAAGGAGAGGTTCAGCTAAAGGACCCAAAAGAGATGACGGGAATAGTAGGAAGAGAGTCAAATTAGGAAATCCTAGTAATGAGGAAGCTAAAGGAAAGGAGTGTTTAACAATAAAGAGTAAAAAAAAAAAAAAAGAAAGAAAAAGAAAAGAAAATTGAGTGTGATGAGTGGTGAGACATTGTTTAAGGGAAGCCAGACCTTGGCTTTGACTGTTGGAAGGCCCCTGGAGCTTCCTGTCCATGGGGTCTGGTGGGCGGGGCCACTGAACAGAGTGAAGAGAAAAAGAGCACAGCCAATGAAGGTTTCCAAGAAGTTCCATGGTAAGGAGGGATGGCTAAATACGGAATTGCTGCTTAGTCAAAAGACAGAACCAAAGCGAGGGTTTGCGAATTCTTTATATTTTTAAAAAACGAGGAGTTATGAGTAAGTTTATAAATGAAGGAGGCAGTGGAGAGGAAGAGGCTAAAGATGTAAGACGGAAAAGGAAGGATGGGGCACCAGGACAGACAAGAGACTATGGCATTGACCTTGGCAAAACAAACAATCAAGCAAACAAACAAAAAAAACACCTCCTCTGAGAAGGGAGATACAGGAAAGAGTAGAGATTTTCATTAAATTCTATTGACCAACACCATTCTTGACATTTTATTCCTTTAACTCTCAGAGCTAAATGAACTAGCTTTTATTATCTCCACTTTGCAAAACGGGGCTGAGAGAGGTGAATAAACTCACTGAAGGTCACTGTGGCTGGGTGTGACAAAGCAGGGCTCAAATGCAATCCAGCTTCTCGTAAGCCTTGCCTACTGACTCACTAAGGAGAAGGCAAACATGTGGAGAGCTCAGTGCCCCCACCCAACCCAAGTGAGGTAGAGTGAACCCTAGCAGGACCCGTACCCATCCCATCTCTTCAACCACCATGAAAGAACATTCTCCTTTGTGCCATTTACTTTTTCTGTCTCTGATTAGAAATGCTCTTTGCCAAGTGACCTTTGGTCAAGTCCCATATTTCTGATTAATAAATTAATCTGAATGGCGAATTTACTGAGGAGAGCTTGACTGACCTCTACTAAAAGGATACTGCCTTTCAAGGTGGCAACTTCTTGAGCTTCGAGGTGTGACTTTGAGAAAGATTGACCTTCTAGAACTTGATGAAGACTTTTTATTTCTACCATTTTATTTTGTGAGTGCCTGTGCATACCTTCCTTTTTTTTTTTTTTTTTCATGACTGAAATAGGAATGAAGGTATACTTTGGAGTAATCCTATATCATGCTGTAGAATTTGGAAAGCGTCTTTTTTTTTTTTTTTTAAGATTTTGTTTATTTATTTGACATAGAGAGAGAGAGAGATCGATCACAAGTAGGCAGAGAGGCAGGCAGAGAGAGAGGAGGAAGCAGGCTCCCCGCTGAGCAGAGAGCCCGATGCGGGGCTCGATCCCAGGACCCTGAGATCATGACCTGAGCTGAAGACAGAGGCTTAATCCACTGAGCCACCCAGGTGCCCCGGAAAGTGTCTTCTCATATACTTAAGTCATCAACATTTTTGTTTGTGTATCATCTTTTAAATTATCCATTTCAATGACATAAAATGAAGATCAACCTAATTGATTATTTTGTGTAAATTATGTTTAAAAATCTCTCTCTCCTCAACAGGATACTGAAAAAAGAACTTTTCATAAAAATTCCTTGGAAATATCTAGTTTTATTAAGAATCATTGAGCAAAGATTGGTTGACTATAGAATAATCTGCTAGGTGCTATGAGAATACAAGGAAGGCAAAGAATTGTTTTTAAACAACATTTGCCTTAAAGTAGAGAAAATTTTTTATAATGAAAATAAAGTCACTTATTATCTGAAGGGATTTTACTGGTACATCTTGGATAAAAGGTTGAATAAATTTAGAATTCATACCAATTTCTAAAAACATCGATATGTGTATTTTGTACGGGAGACAATCAGGAGCTCTTTGCGGAAGCTTTGGAATGGGAGGCGAGAGGGGTTTTGAGTCCCATGGGCCAGTGTACCACTCCAGGTTCAACCAGAGAAATAAAACTAGTAAGGATATATGTATTTAGAAATTTATTGCAAGGAATTGGCTTATGCACTAGTGGGACGCAGCTTGGCAAGCTCAGACTCGGGATAGACTGGAACTCCAGATGGAGAAGAGAGTAGAGCATCTTCTCAAGGAAGACCACATCCTTTTCTCCTTTCAGCCGATTGAATCAGGCCCATCCAGCCTACATGGCCTAATCTGTCTTACCGAAAGTCCACCACAAATGGACTTACCAACATCTAGAAAATACCTATATAGCAACACCTTGATTCATGTTTGGTTGAATGATGGACACTGGAGCCCAGCTATGTTTGCACACTAATCTGATCGGTGTAGTCAGCAAAGATTTTTTTTTTTTTTAAATGACCTAGTAAGAAATCCATTTCTAGAGTAGCAATGATTTATTCCCTCCATTGTGCAACATGGAGCTCTCTTGGTCTGCATAGACAGGTGAGAGCGACATGTTAGGGGTGTTCGGGGACCTTTGTTCTCCCATCCCTCCATTTACGATGAGGTGCATGTGAACCTCATGTCAAATTGCCAAGTAAAATACCATTTTATATGGTTAGAGCAATGGTGATTTGAATGACTCCAGCAGATCAACTTTATTCAAGTCAAAAACAAAGATCTTCCTTTCTCTGTGGGTTTAAACAAAAAAAAAATTGCTGGTGCCTATATTCCACATTTTAACCAAGATAGCCTATGTCCACCAGGGACTTGGCAGTATTCATTCATTGTTGGCTCGAGTTCAGCCTAAAGGAAAACATCTCCATTGACCCAAATAAGTGTACCCCATACCCATTACGTTAGGAAAGCCGCAGGATAGTTCCCTCACTCCGTCCGCATTACTCTGCAGTGTTCTTCTATTTTTACTTTCATAATAGAATCAAATCCCATTGCCATGCAAACTAAATGTAGTTATAGAAGCTCAGAGAAATTTGGAAGAACTCACTTTTTTTAAGAATGGATAAAAATGAAATAATATATGAGTTTTATTTCAAAGACAGTATGTCTTCCAAGTTTTGTTATTTTCTGACTAGCGAATGACGGAACTTCTCTAAAATACTAAGTCTCCAAAAATGCAGCTGGGTTCTATTATCCTGTTTGCCTATGATTTCCCAAAACCAATTGATTGGGTAGTTTTTAAGAACAGTGATAATATTGCAGAGTGTTAGTCAAATAGGAATGCAATAGCAATTTTGACCTTCATTCCATATCTTAAATTCTCTTAAAGAAAATAACTCCCCCCCCCCCATTTCTTGGTACTGGATCTGAAATTCAGGCTAAATGTATTGTCCTCTATATACTTAGATAAATAATATTTTTAAATCCCTAAATTAGATCATGATGAAAGGAAGAAAAATGGCATTAGTGTTTATTAAATCCTTACCATGGACATTTACATATATTGGCTCATTCTGTCCATCTCCCAAACTTTGTAAATTATATATTATTATTTCCATTTTATGCCTGAAGAAACATAGAACTTTGGAAGGGTTAATTCACCAAAGGAAAACAGTAAAAATGGTGCTAAGAGTCCAAATCAAGATTAAAATCTAGGCTTCTGTGTCTCTAGACGCACGTGTATTTTCTACCAAAATGTTAAAAAAAAAAAAAAAAAACAGGAAGGCGGGGGAGAAGGAAAGAGAACAAAAGAAAGAAGGGCTTAGGGGCCACCTAATAAGCTAATTGGGGAAATTTTAAATTTTTCCTAAAGTGCAAAATTAGAATGTGCTTTTTAGCACAATTAAAACAGAAGGCTGAAGCATTTTTGTTAAGCAGGAGGCCAAAAGGGACATTTAATGAGAGCTGCAAATGCTTCGTTTTGAAATTCTATTTTTTTTTTCAATATCCTCGATTTGGCCCTGACAAGTATATTAAAAAATATGGTTTTGATGACAATTTGTTCGGAACTATATTGAAAAACATTTGATGTGAAAGAAATAAGAACATGCCTCTCATTCTATAGAGCGCTTGACTTTCATGTTTTAATATCAAGGTATTTCAAATAGAACAGGTAAATTGTATAGTGATGAAATAGAAAAATGTTGCAAAAGGTTATCCACTTTCAGACATGAGATATGAAAACAAAATGTTGACGTTTTCTTCTTTTTTTTCTTTCCAGAAGAAACATACACACTTAAGCCTAACACACGTGCCAGGCCCAACATTGCCTTCTTACCTTATTAATTTGCTGTTGACAAATTGCTCAGAGACCGCATTAGAATGGGCAAGGGCAGAGATGGCCAGGTCTGCCTGTGGCTGGGCAGTGCCTAAAGGGTGGCCCTAAGACATGGACATGGACATAAAAATCACCCAGCAGAGACAGAAATTTATTCTCTTAGAGTAGGGAATTATTTCTGCCCAAAGAATATAGCAGCTCTCAGTTCAGGCTTGTAAGTGAGAGGGAGAATGGACAAGGGGTGATGGCTCCGTGTGGGGTAAACAGGAGGGAGGGACCTTCCTATGCAGGCAGCAAAGGAGGGTGTTGGGGTGGGGGTGGTAAGAGCCCGGGGCAGGAGGACAAGATCAGAAGAAATATGGGGAAATAACTAGAACTAAACAGCTCATTCTGTCTGCACTCAGTCCAGCCAGAGTGGGGATTCTATTTAGGGTCTCACAGTTTTTATAAAATCATAATGATCTAGTTAGCCCAAATGTTAAAATCAGTTATCTTTCTTCTTAGAAGACAGCCATGTAAAGGTCTCCAGAAACCAATTTTTTTTTTATTTTGTTTCATTGCAAAACATCAAGTCAGTAAGGTGATCGAAGCAACCAAATTACTAGGATCAGTGCTATGAAATTGGCAAGTTATGAATGAAGCTTAATACATAATCAGGGACAGAGGTTTCAGCTCTGTTAACCACAGTTAGGAGTTTACATGAAGAGAACTGGTAGAATAACTTATAAGGTTTCAATGTAAAAATAGGAAGTATTAACAAAATAATATCCATCAAAGTAAAGAAGAAATGGGCACTTCTAAATGAACAGTCACTAAACACAGGCCTCAGACTTTCAGAGATGACCTGAAATCTGGAATCAGTAGACACATATTATCCAAATTAATAAAAAGTAGTCAAAAGATGAACTAATATAGCAGATTATTTTAATATCAGTACTTGGCTTTGGAATGTTATATAACTTTTAAGAGTGTAACCAGTATCTAAAAGTATACTGTAAACATGATAATGAAGTTACAGGTTATTCAATGGTGGTGATTTCTTCTCTCCTTCCATCCCTGGGCAATTTATTCTTCTTCCTTCTCGTCTTGCAATAGATATCGTTCAGATTAGATAAAGCATCCACTTCACTATTTATCTATGCATATATATGTATATACATATGTATAAGTATATGTATTTTTTTCCCCTGTTGGGGAATGTACCGGTGCATGTCCCTGTGATAACCTGATGTATCTCTATGTATTCTAAATACCACACACACACACCCCCATATGGTTCCAAAAATAACTAAGTCAAGCAGAATTCCTCCATGAAACTGGCTAGTTCTGATAGACTTCCTGAAAGTAACAACACACAGAGCTTATTTGAAATGCAAAGAAATCAAACTACTTATATGGAGTAGGTATTTGCTACTGGAGTTGAAAACATCATCTTTAGGGAAAATAATCAGGCTGGAAAGAACTAAAAGTTAGCTGTAATTTACTACATTGTTAACTACAAATGAATTTCAGATCAGAAGTGACAGAGGTGGAAAAAATTAAAAAGTAAATGTAACTTGATACCATACTGCTAAGGCCAGAGTGTTTTACCAAGAACAGACACATATTCAATGGAGACGGGTCAAATTTGGCAAATATGGGAAATAAAGATCTAAAATAATATAAACTGAATATGTATAAAAGCATCATCTGGAGTAAGAATAGTCTTGAAATATATAACTGGTTGTTTTTTAAAGAACTGATTTTCTACTGCCCAGAATTGCTGTTTTCCTATTTTGGGCACCACCTCAAGACAGGGGCAGTCTAACCCAGGTGAAATATATAAAATATGTATAGGCATAGTTCAGAGAAACTTTTAAAAAGCATAAATGATCTGAGGAGGAGAATTATAATTGGGGTTATATATGTAGGAGGAGAAAGGTCTATAAAAAAGAGGAGTCCTTGAGAAAATAAAAATACTGTTGAACTGCCTTAGAAGTTTCATTTTTAATGAGAATGTAGAAAAACAAAGAAATTGGGCTTCACTTATATTAGAAAGGATTTAGTAGAGATTTTATCTGAAGCAACTTCTTAGGATAGTGTAGATGAAATGCATAGAAGTTTCAGAAAGGAAAAGAAACTCAGCTTGCATCAAATTCTGGTAGCTGAAATTGCATCATGTGGAGAAGCCTTGGAGGCTGTCTCTCAAGATAGCTGACATTACCTTAATGAGTTTTCTACGATTCAGAGTCAGATTCTTTTGATAGAACTTGATTTATCAGCACACTCTAGTTTGATCTCAAATATAATCAGAGTCTGGGAGATTGAGATCTACCATCAAAATGCCACTGTATTAATTTAAAATGAGAAGAGTAACTGCTGAAGGAATAGGATGGTCTGGCCAGCGCCTTCTAGCAGAAGGTACACAGAGAGCCAAACAGAAACCAGGATGCCAGTGTATCAATTTGTAATGAAAAATGGAATGCTGGAGGGACTGGGTGCTTCTGTTCTCTACCCTGCCAAATCGCTCTCTGTAGGCCTACCACATGGGGAGCCAAATTAGAATCAGGTGCATGCTTCTTGAGCATGGACTGGGAGCACGAGGAGGAGGGATTAGGTTTTGAGAGAGGGTCTAAGCTATCTTTGGACCACAGAGCCCGTTCTCTTAGGCTGCAGTCATGCAAAGTTTGTCTTACCTGCACCTTGGCTATCTGTCTGGATTCCTTCTGCCCTGTCTTTATTATTTAGCTCTGGTAATACATTCAGTCATATTACAGTAGAGTGCTGGTCATCTAGTGGTAGTTTTGTTCCAGTTCCAGCTTTGCATTGATATTTTGGTTCAATGAGAAGAGGACGATCTGATCTTTAAGAGTCTTCAGGGAAGTCCTTGAGACCCCTTACTGACAACCAAAGACAACAGAGATGATACCTTAAAGTTCCTAACAGTTCTCTTTTTGGGGGGTTGGGGGGAGTGTTGCCAGTGCTGTGTTATTGCACACGGAGAACTGAATCTCCTTTTCAAAGACTAGGAATGACAAAGGAAAGAAAAGTTGGGTAGACTTAGACCCTACATATAAGTGAATCCTTAGTATTTTTCCAGTCCTGAGAGGGAAGTTGTCATCATTTGATTGAGATGTTTGCATTCATTGCCCAGAAACTTAGTTTTGGGCCCCCACAGGGATCAAATGGAATATGCAGATAGAGTACTTTACTTCTTTGTAGCTTTTATAGATATTTTGATCATTTCCATCATATTCGAGCTTCCAATTTGGAACTGACTGTGAAGATAAAGAAGTACTTGCTCAGCAAAAAAGTCTTAATGTTCAACCATCTACTCCCTGGAAGCTTTTGTGATAATGCATCCTACCAAGATGGAGAAACCGTTGAGGTGAATAAGCCTTATTATCTATCCATGTGTTACTGTTGCAAATAAAAGGCAGGCCGTGTATGTTTTGCATGGAACTCTGCTGGAAAGCTATCACGTGATAATAGAAAGAAAGATAAGGCAGAGGAAATCTAAATGGGACTGACTCGAAAGTAATACAATTAATTTATAGCCAGACATGTTAAATTTGTTTAAGATTGACAGCAGATTTACCCCTGGGAAGGAGGAGGAGAGAAGGGAATGGATTTTATTTTAAAGAGCTCCTGAAACCTACTAGGATGTGCCTAATGAGGTGATGTAATATAAAACATCACTTGATGTGAAATTTGCATAATGTCTTTTTTCCCTAAGAGATTGCTTTGAAAGAATAACAAAGAAACTGAAATGAGGTGGAAAACAAAATAACAAAACACAAATATTTTCTCAGTGTTTGCAAATATTAAAAATAATTTCCTATCTTCTGATTTGTTTGCTCTCCCGAGAGCCCACCTGGATGTCCTCAGAATGTAAAATGATACTTTAATTAATACATTGGGATTTGGATTTCTCTATAACTCTGCCACTTGTATAAAAAATGTTCATGACTGCTCATGAGCCACGCAAAGCCGTGGTTATGTGAATTAAGCCATGCTCGTGTGAATTACACCGTGCTGTGCGGGACCAAACGCTTATACACAGCTTGGATTTAGGCACAAACTGTCGTGGTAAAGAAACCAGCCCTTGTGGAGGTTCTCCAAGAAGTCTGTTTCTTGCCGTCTATTCCCTCCGTTTGGCACCTTTTTTCTTTTACTGGAAAACCTTCTCTTGCCATGGGTGCCTGTTTTCTGACCAACTCTGCTTATTCAAAGAGGAGCCGGTTTTGGTGCTCTCCTGTTGAGATGACACTGTTACCCCAGCGCCATGTCTCTCCCCCCATCACTGCTCCCTTCAGTTTCAGAGGAGGCCTCGTGCTCATATGGACTTGCTTTAAAATCCTCCCTACAGGGATGGGGAAGACTCTGCTGCTGCCAGATATCTTACATTTGTTGATCCATTAAATTCTAGCATCATGTTCCCAGTCACTGCATTGCCTTGTACCTACCGTTTCGCATTTAAAACCCTTCTTATTTAATTTTGAAACTGCTTTTCATTTCTTCATCTAGCCATTCATTCTCTGAGCCAGTGTTTATTGACCACCCATTCTCATCAAGCTA
Organism: Mustela nivalis; assembly: GCF_964662115.1. Taxonomy (NCBI): domain Eukaryota; kingdom Metazoa; phylum Chordata; class Mammalia; order Carnivora; family Mustelidae; genus Mustela; species Mustela nivalis. Next base: position 7,720,279 of record NC_139031.1, on the reverse strand, counting down.
CTCAGCTAATTATTGTGGGTGGTTAAGAAACCACTGAGACCTGGGTCCCTAAGGCAGGGATCACCTCTCGAAGCTGTTTTAAACAGCTTCCTTCTAAAGAGAAGTAGGAAGGTGGGAGACAGGTGAGCCTCTGGAACCACACTGCACCCAGCATTGGCCCCGAAGGCATCGTTGAGTGAGGCCAATGTTAAAAGATGTGTGGGACAGAGGGGACCATGCACCCTTTTCCCTGTCAGCATCCTTAGGCCCCTGCCCACCCACCTGACATACACGCTAAAATGTAAGTGCTTATATCCAGCCACCTGTGTTCAAGGGATGGCTGTCCTCCTTGTGGTTATCATCAACCTATTACAAGCCATTTCCTGAAGATGATGGCATCTATCCTGGGCTTCTTTCCCACACCAGGCCCTGCCCCCTCCTTCCCTGCCGTATTCTAGAGATAAGGCACCTCTGAAGCCAGCCCCAAATGCCCTAGCTTCTGTGCTCTCCCTCCCTTTGTCTCAAGGGCCCAGATGGGGTTATTGCATATTTGGGGAAATACTTAATATACTGTCATTTTTCTTTCTGTAACTCATCTTTTCTGACATCCTTGCATTTTAACTCTAAGCTCTATATTTTTATTTCTGCAAACAGAATTTTGGCCAAAGAAATGTTTAAGCCAATTTGGGAAATGTCAGCTCCCCACACTGAGGCACAGTCCACTGGCTCAGACAGCTCCCTGAGTTCTTCAGTAGAACTTAGTGGTAGTGTGGGCTTTGGAGAAAGTTCCTCTGCTCTGACCTTCCAAATTCAGGGGCCTCCTTTGTGATTACCTCTCAATATCCACGTCCTACCAGCCTCACCATGACAGAACACTACCCTAATGAAAAGTCAGTCACCAAAGCCCTCTGCCTTCGTATCTCCAACACTAATAAAAGTACCAAACCCTCTCCCTCAGTGCTCTAGCACCACAGACTCTCAGGAGGTGTGTCTTTGTCTTGCTAAGACAAAGACACACCTCTTATATGCTTGTAAGAAAGGTCAATCCTTTCTTAGAAAATTCAATTCCAACCTATAATGCTCAGATAGTACAAATATTAATCAAGTATGCAACAACTCCAATGTGATTTATATAACATAAGTGTAGCATCAGACACGTGGCCCAATAAATACCCTCCCCTCTTTAAGGACCCTTTTCCAAACCATGTTCCAAATTCTGCATCTGCACTGTGGCCCATAGGACAACATCCCAGTGTTGTCAGGGATCATTTAGCTCACTGATGGGATGGCACAGTCCCTACATCTGCCCCTGAGTCAAGGAGCTGATTAACGATGCATTGCAGCTCTTGGCAAGAGTCAGAGTAGGAAATAAAATTAAGGTGTAGGGGTTAGGCAGGAAATTCAGATAAAACTACTTGGGAAATGTAGCTAAGCAAGATATAATTATCTAACTTATAATTAGCCCAGAACATCAGGCCTACCATCCCTAAAGGCTTCTTTTTTGCAAAGAGACAAGTGATACCATCAAGTAGCAGATGGTACTCTTGTATGAGTGCGGGTGAGTAATGGATACTCCTTACCTTAAGAGTGTAGCCCTCTCAGAATTTGGTTATAGGAATTCCTATTGGCGCTAACTCATTAGCTTAATAGTTCATTATTTCTGTGCTTTTCATTGCTTTGGGCTTGTGCAGTTATTACATTAACAAAAAAAAAGAGTTCTGGAAAATTTCAGTAACATCTCTGTCATTCAACCACCTAGAACACCTAGCAAATTAACACAACCAAATTCAATGTTTTCTTAATTTATCAGAAGACAAGAAAGTCGATTGATTTCAACATGTCTCCAACAAATTGGTGATACGTTTTGATTTTATTCCTTAAAATTTCTATGGCATATTCTTTAGAAAAGAGGAAACTATCCAGGTCTAGTGTGTGGTTTTGGCCCCAGTGAGTGTTCCTGTATCCGAGCACCTTGAGTATGACCCTGGAAATAACACTCTCATAGCAGCATTGTTTAAATAAAAGGGGGGGGAGAGAAGCTAAATAAAGTCCTCTTGGTTCAAGGGATGTGCTGTGGAGGGAGGGAAACCCAGGACCCTGAGGGCTTTTGGTTTATTTTTACCTAAGAATGAGGTAATCATTCAGTCATTCAATCAAGCAATAACATGCAGGACTTGTTTATTCCTGCCCTTGATCTATAATAAGCCTACGCAGGCGGCTGAAGGAAGCCCAGCCCGGACCATGCTGCCTAGAGGAACTGGCTTTCGGTTGTGTGTCCTAAAGGGGAGTCCTAGAGCTCCTGGTTTGTAGACGGTTTGTAATCACAGCCCCTGGATGGTGTGGTTTTTCCAACCCTGTATTTCTACACGTGCTCACGTTCATTTAGTCACTCATCCATCCGTCCTGCAGTGCCTCATTCTCTGTATGAGCATCTCCATCTCCTGCAGATCTACTCCATAGAAGTCACTTGGCCAAGTTCTGTAGAGAATGAAAATAACATCCAGTTTTCTATGTAGCAAAATCTGTTGAATCCCTGAGATGTGAACAGAACAGTAAGCTAATATATATTTGTCATTTTATTTAGGGGGTGGAAATTCATAGTAGTGAAATAACTTAAAACAGAAAAGTTTTTATTTGATCATATATAAATATAGAACTTCTATATAAGCTTATATATATATATATATATTACATTTTATATAGAGATATAATTTTAGAAGCAGTAAACGTGATTTCCCATAATTATTTCTTTAACAGTGACAAATAAAACCTCTTAATGCTTATAAATGACTTGGAAAATACTCATTTGTAAACCAATCAAGTAGGGTAATTATTCATTTTCGGAATACAAGGAGAACAGTGATAATGAAGTTACCATAAGCTTTAGATTAGGGCTTCCTAGCCTGTTTTTAGATCAAGAATGTTTGCTCAGTAAGAATAGGGCTGTTGCCTTTCTAGTCATCACTGTATGACCAGCCTGTGGAACTGTGCCCAGCACATAGTCATCAACATTATTATAATAAAGAGTAGTGGAATGATTGAAGGACAGAACCCAAAACACTTTCAGTGATCTGTGAAGACAAATGAAGCATCTTCGTAGGGAAATGATGTTGGTTCATGAACACCTTTTTGCGTGTATTTTGGGGAAGCACTAGCCTCTTCACATGCCCGCCCATACCTCCTGAGCCTTAGCTGAACTAAAAACAGACATGACATGTACGAAAGAGCCACACCCCAAAGCAGAGAGTATAGCTAGGGGCCAGGCCAACTTCTGAAATGTACACATAGTACTCAGAGGTATTGTTGCCTGTAGTAGATTTGATATGAAAGAACTTTTTGTTTTTTTTATCAGTGGTAACTGATACTCCAAAATTATTCCAAATGCTCAGAGTCCACGAATGACATTTAACCTTGTCTTCCATATACCTCATTTTTGGCCCTTAAGTAATATCCTAGGGGAGAAAAACCTCTCCACTGAAGTATCATTTTGCTCCTTCTTAGGATTAAAATCATTTAAAATAATTGAAACTACTGAAATTATTCCCATGGCTCCCCACTTCAGTTTGTGTGCCTGTGATTGTGTCTTCCCACATTCACGGGCTGAAGCCCTAACCCCCTGCAGCAGAATGGGACTGCATTTGGAGATAAGGTCATTAGAGAGGAAATTAAATTAAAATGAGGGTGTTAGGACAGGCTTTAATCCAGTCTGACCAGTGTTCTTAGAAGACTCAGGACACACGGAGAGACACCAGGTATGTACACAGAAGAGAGAGCAGATGAAGATGCTACAAGAAGGTGGCCAGCCACAAGCCTAGGAGACGACCTCACCGCATGGAAGAATGCCCGTGTCCTGATCTTGGACTTGGAGCCTCCAGAGCTCTGAAAAAATAGGTTTCTATCATTTAAGGGATCCAGTCTGTGGAATTTTGTTTTGGAAGCCCTAGCAAATGAATATAGCATCTTTCATCTTGTAGATCAGTGTGCTATCTACAAAAAAAAAAAAAAAAAAAAAAAAAAAAATCACAAAAAAATACAAAAAAAAAACAAGAAAAAGAGGCATTATCTGACTCCAAACCATATGATTTTAGTGTCCAATAACTATAGGACTCCACCCAAAGGAGCAGCAGCTTTTGACACTACTGTGGATAAATAGGATATTATTATTCTTAAGTTTTCTTTCCACACATAAAAGAGAGAAGGAAAATAACATTATATAACATCGACTCTCTGCCAGGCAACTTCATGTTATCTTTTTAAATTAAACATTTTTTATTTATTTTTATTTATTTTTTAAATTTCTTTTCAGTGTTCCAGAATTCACTGTTTATGCACCACATCCAGTGCTGCATGCAGTACGTGCCCTCCTTGATACTCACCAACAGGTTCACCCAACCTCCCACTCCCCATTATTTTTTTTAAGATTTTATGTATTTGAGATGGGGGGAAGGGGCAGAGGGAGAGGGACCGAGAGAATCTTAAGTAGACTCCCAGGAGAGTGTGGAGTCTGAGGTGGGACTTGATCCCAGGACCCTGAAAGCACAGCCTAAGCACAAGTCACACACTTAACTGACTGAGCCACCCAGATGCTCCTGTTATCTGATTTATTGTTCAAAGAATGTTAGGAGGTAGATATCATTAGTCATATTATATGTATGAGAAAATGAGGTTCTGGTGGGTTTGAACATGTGAGGGTTGCCCCTCAGACTTTCAGTGGCAAATCTGGCAAGCACAGTCATACTTGGATGCTGAAACCGACACTTTCTTCTAGAAACCACACTGATCATTTCTGAGTCATCACGTTCTGAGGTCATCACACACCTAGGATGTCTGCTTGTCAGAGGAAGATGAGATGATTCCTTGTCACTTAGTTTCAATGCATGAAGTGATGGCACTGGAAACATAAAAGCAGGTTTTCTTTTCTATCTCAGATGCAATCAATGGCTTAGCATTTTCATTTTTTTTCCTTGATGAGAAAAATGCCCAGCAACTAATACAAAAAGAAAGAAATGTGGCTATCTAGACCCTAGTGCTTTCTGTTCATGAATTTGTAGTAAAACGTCAGACAACATGTAGTCAAGACTAAACATGTTGCCCCTAAGAATTAAGAGGTGACCAGTTCAAGAAAGTCAGTTGAGCATGAGATAATTTCTGATAGTTGAAAGGATAGAAGTTAACATATTATATCACTTTAACGTTTATATTTTATATAATTAATAATTACAATAAGAATATTATGAAATTGTTTACCATATTCTCTGAAAACAAAAATTGCCTGTTTGTAAATCTATAGAAGGGGCCCCTGGGTGGCTCAGTCTGTTAAGTGTCTGCCTTTCACTCATGATCTCAGTCCTGAGATCGAGCCCCATGTCAGTCTCCTTGCTCAGCAGGGAGTCTTCTCCGTCTCCCTCTGCCCTCCCCAACGCTCGTGCTCTCTGTCTCAAATAAGTCAAATCTTAAAAAAAAAAAAACAAAAAAAAAAACTGTAGAAGTCAAACCTAATGGGTTTTATACAAGTTTCTTACAATATTTTTATTAGACCTATGTCAAAGATACCCAGAAAGCAATATAATGATTGAGTTTCTTTTGGTATAACAAACATAGCTCTAATTTTATTTCTCTGGGAAAATCCTTTATTTGGGTAATATGTTTTCAGGTAAAGTGGTGTTAATCTAGTCAAACAAATTTCTTGACCCATCTTATTCATTTTCCTTCAATATAATGATGTTTCAACATATTCTAATATTTATAATTTTCAGTGGCACAAATTTTAAATTGAGTCAATTTTTTTTATTTTTAAAATTGCCATTCTCACTGTTAGTTTCATTTACCTCATTTTCTTAGTCCCCTTTTCTTTCAAAATAACTGTCTATTACATTTGGGAGATTTTTACTTTCTAATGTAATTATTTCCATTTCCATGATTGCCATTATAAAACCCTATTTTTATTTTTAAGTGAATAGCACCAAGTAAGAATGTTGCATTTCTCTTAAATACATTTCTGGCCAGGGAAAAATCCTAAATGATTTTAGAGTATCTGACAGCACGGAGACCATTTCATTTAGATATTTGTGTATGGTGGTAGCCAAAAGGACAGTGAATGGGTTTCGGGAGATTTTTGTTTGTTTGTTTCTTTTTTTTTTTTCTTTTAAGACTTTTTTTTTTCTTTTTCTTTTTCTTTTTTAGAAAGGAAGAGGAAGCAGGGTGTCTGGCTAACATAAAGAGAAAGATATTTTCTTTTATTTCAAAATAATATTTCACCTGCTTCTAAACCTGCCGCTGCGTCTGCAAGCTCTTACATAATGGGAAAAATCTGTCACAAGATTGTGTAGTCTTGCTCTCACTGCATCTTTTTCGTTTTTCTGCCACAATTGTAAGATTGATCCTCAGAATTCTGTTCAGTCTTTCTTCTCCTTCAAGATAAGCATGTGTTTTAGCCAGAACACTAAACGGAACATTCTGCGATTTCGCCGCTGTTGCTCCTCTCCAGCAGCACAGTGCCGCTCCTGCTCTTATTCCTCCGAAATTTCTTTGCACCTAGGTTGCAAATAGAAATGGCTCCCATCAGACTGAGAATGAAAACCAAAATCCTTATCTTGACTTTACAGGGCCTTTCAGGGCTCGGCCCCTGACTAGATCTCTGGCCTCTTCCAGTTGTGACGCAGCTCAGAGCCCCAGAAAGAGATTCCAAATCTGGTTCTAGTGGTTCTCCACCCAGTGCTCTCAGTTACCAGCCCCTCCCCCACACACTGTGCAGGGGCCGCGGGCCCACAGCTCCAACCTGAATCCTGTCTCCAGCCTGAAACCAGCTCTTGGCGTGAGGTCAAATTTTGTTGAGGTATAATATCCATAAAGAGACGCCTAAAAATCACTAGGTGTATAGTTCGGTTACTTTTCACAAAGCAAATTCACTTATGTAACCAGGACCCAGACCAAGAAATAAATTACTACTGTGCCCCAGCAGACCCTTGGCAACCCTTCCAGAACCTACTTCCCCATAGACACAACCACTCGCCGGACTTCTGAAACCACAAATGTCTTTCCCTGATTTTGAACTTTATACAAGAATACAGTATGTACTCTGCCGTATCTAGCTCCCTTTGCTCAGATCTGACTGTGTTGAAGGCAATGCAGTTCATCCTCACTGCAGTGTGTGTGGGTCTCAGACAACGTGTGCTGTTTTGCTGTAGGTGGACATCTCAGTTATTTCCAGTTTGGAAGTCATCCAGTTACTGCTGCTGGGAACAGTCTCGTGTGTAGACACACACACGCATACAAACATATATATGTAAGGTATACATCCAGATTTGGGGTCCTAGCCTATTTGTATGTTCAGCTTTAATAGATGCTGCCAGCTTTCCAAGGTGATTCTACCCAACGTACGTCATCCCAGCAGTGCGGGAGCGCTCCTCTTCCTCTGTTTCCTTGCAGCCTTTGGTATCATGTCAATTTAGCCGTTCCCATGTGCATGCAGGAACATCGGCTCTTCCTAAAAACATTATTTTTTTTTTCTCAAAATAATGGATTTATGTTAACTGTAGGAAAAATAAAACTTGAATAAACAAAGGGAAGTTTTAATTACGTTTAGAAAAGCAAACAGAGATGAGATATTAAAAACCAGCTGAAGTCCACCACCCAGTGATAACTACTGACATCTCTGGTGTTACTCTATTAGACTTTTCCCTGTTTCTGCTTTATAACACAAAATAAGGTGATACTTATGTTTGCATTACTTAATTTTTTAAAATACAGTGAGAAACTTTCACTATAAATACATTTCTGCAGTATAAATTTTAATGTCTAAATAAACTTTTATCAAAACCCTTTATTATAATAGTAAAATTAATGGCCTCATAAGCATATCTTTGCATAGGTCCTTAATTAATTAATTTTATTAAAATAAAATCCTAAAGTAGAATTGTTTGTGTCAAAGACTATACCCTTTAAGGCTTTTGGAGAACACTGTCAAACCATATTCTATTCCCACCCGTCATATGCTGTCAACTTCCTCCGTCTTTGCCCATGCTCAGTGTGAGAATTCTTATTTGGGTCAACATGACACTAGCTTATTGATGAGATTTACTGTTAGTGGAACAATGACTCTGTTGCATTTGCACTAAGCTTCCCTACTTGTTGTTCTAGAGTGTGACTCTGGGTGCCTGCGCATGCCCGTCTCCATCCATGGGTTCAGCTAATTCAAAACTTCTTTTGCTTCCGTCAGCATCTCTGTTGTCCACTTCTGGCATTCATTGTAGGTTGGTCTTATTCATCCTCCTGACTGTCACATCACTGCCACCCCAGGCTTTGGATCATCTCCTAAGATTTCCTTACAGCTCCAAATGAGACTTTTCTCACCCCTAAGTTTATCTATTTTTCCATACTCATCATCTTTTCAGGAAAGAACAATAATAGCAGGTAACCTGGGATCCTGCTTCTTCTGTTCTCATCCAGAAATCTGGGAATTTTGATTCTCCCTGGATCCCATCTTTTATTTATTTTTTATTTAAACATAATTAGCCAAGGTATAGTACATCATTAGTTTTTTTATTTTATTTTATTTTATTTTATTTTATTTTATTTTATTTTTGTGTGTGTGTTCCAAAATTTATTGTTTGTGCACCACATGCAGTGCTCCATGCAATACGTGCCCTCCATAATACCCACCACCAGGTTCACCCAACCCCCCCCACCCCTATCTCCTCCAAAACCCTCAGTTTGTTTCTCAGAGTCCACAGTTTCTCATGGTTTATCTCTCCCTCTGATTTCCCCCAACTCACTTCTCCTCTCCTTCACCCAGTGTCCTCCATGTTATTCCTTATGCTCCACAAGTAAGTGAAACCATATGATAATTGGCTCTCTCTGCTTGACTTATTTCACTTAGCATAATCTCCTTTAGTCCCATCCATGTTGATACAAAAGTTGGATATTCATCCTTTCTGATGGAGGCGTGATACTCTATTGTATATATGGACCATATCTTCTTTATCCATTCATCTGTTGAAGGACATCTTGATTCTTTCCACAGTTTGGTGACTGTGGCCATTGCTGCTATGAACGTTGGGGTAAAGATGGTGCTTGTTTTCACTACATCTGTATCTTTGGGGTAAATACCCAGTAGTGCAGTTGCAGGGCCATAGGGTAGCTCTATTTTTAATCTCTTAAGGAATCTCCACACTGTTTTCCAAAATGGCTGCACCAACTTGCATTCCCACCAACAGTGTAAGAGGGTTCGCCTTTCTCCACATCCTCTCCAACACTTGTTGTTTACTATCTTGTTGATTTTGGCCATTCTAACTGGTATAAGGTAGTATCCCAGTGTGGTTTTGGTTTGAATCTCCATGATGGCTAATGATGATGAACAGTTTTTCATGTGTCTGTTAGCCATTTGTATGTCTTCTTTGGAGAAGTGTCTGTTCATGTCTTCTGCCCATTTTTGGATGTGATTATCTGTTTTTAGAGTGTTGAGATTGAGGAATTCTTTATAGATCTTGGATATCAGCCCTTTGTCTGTAGTGTCATTTGTGAATATCTTCTCCTATTCTGTGGGTTGACTCTTTGTTTTGTTGACTGTTTCCTTTGCTGCGCAGAAGCTTTTGATCTTGATGAAGTCCCAAAAGTTCATTTTTGCTTTTTGTTTCCTTTGCCTTTGAGGACAGATCTTGAAAGAACTTGCTGTGGCCAATGTCAAAGACATTACTGCTATGATTTTGATTATTTTTGATTTTGATAGATTCCTGCCCCATGTTGAGGTCTTTTATCCATTCAAGTTTATCTTTGTGTATGGTGTAAGAGAATGGTCGAGTTTCATTTTTCTATACATAATTGTCTAATTTTCCCAGCACTGCTTATTGAAGAGACTGTCTTTTTTCCACTGTATATTTCTTCTTGCTTTGTCAAAGATTAGTTGATTATAAAGTTAAGGGTCAATATCTGGGCTCTCTACTCTTTTCCACTGGCCTATGTATCTGTTTTTGTGCCAGTAGCATGCTGTCTTGGTGATCACAGCTTTGTAGTAAAGCTTGAAGTCAGGCAACGTGATGCCGCCTGTTTTTGTTTTGTTTTGTTTTTCTTTTTCAAAATTTCCTTAGCATTTTGGGGTCTCTTCCAGCTCTTTGATAAATGCCGGTGGAATTTTGATCAGGATGGCATTGAAAGTATAGATTCTCTAGGCGGTATAGACATTTTAACTATGTTTATTTTTCTGATCCATGAGCATGGAATGCTCTTCCATCTTTTTGTATCTTCTTCAATTTCTTTCATGAGTGTTCTGTAGTTCTTCAAGTACAGATCCTTTACCTCTTTGGTTAGGTTTATTCCAAGGTATCTTATGGTTCTTGGTGCTATAGTAAATGGAATCGATTCTCTAATTTCCCTTTCTGTATTTTTATTGTTAGTGTATAAGAAAGCAACTGATTTCTGTATATTGATTTTGTATCCTGCCACAGTACTGAATTGCTGTTCTAGTAGTTTGAGGGTGGAGTCTTTTGGGCTTTCCATATAAAGTCTTATGTCATCTGTGAAGAGAGAGCATGTAAACTTCATTGCCAGTTTGAAACCTTTTAATTCTTTTTGTTGTCTGATTGCTGTTGCTAGGACTTCTAGTACTATGTTGAACAACAGTGGCAAGAGTGGGCATCCTTGTCATGTTCCTGATCTCAGAGGGAAGGCTGTCAGCTTTTCCCCATTGAGGATGATATATGCTGTGGGTTTTTCATATATAGATTTTATGAAGTTGAGGAATATTCCCTCTATCCATATACTTTGAATTCTTTTAATCAGGAACAGATGCTGTACCTTGTTGAATGTTTTTTCTGCATCAATTGAGAGGACCATGTGGTTCTTCTCTCTTCTCTTATTGATAGTTCTTTTACATTGATTGATTTGTGAATGTTGAACCACCCTTGCATCCCAGGGATAAATCTCACCTGGTCATGGTAGATAATCTTTTTAATGTACTGTTGGATCCTATTAGCTAGGATCTTGTTGAGAATCTTGGCATCCATATTCATCAGGGATATTGGTCTGAAATTCTTTCTGATTGGGCTCTTTGCCTGGTTTGGGGATCAGGGTAATGCTGGCTTCATAAGAATCTGGAAGTTTTCTTTCCTTTTTTATTTTTTGAAACAGCTTCAGGAGAATAGATATTATTTATTCTTTGAATGTATTATAGAATTCTCCAGGGAATCCATCAGTTCCTGGGTTCTTGTTTTTTGGGAGGTTTTTGATCACTGCTTCAATCTCGTTACTAGATATTAGTCTATTCATGTTGTCAGTTTCTTCCTAATTCAGTTTTGGAAATTTATAGGTTTCCAGGAATGCATCCATTTTGTCTAGGTTGCTTAACTTATTGGCATATAACTGTTGGCAATAATTTCTGATGATTGCTTCTATTTCCTTGGTGTTAGTCATGATCTCTCCCTTTTCATTCATAATTTTATTAATTTGAGTCCTCTCTCTTTTCTTTTGGATTAGTTTGGCCAGTGGTTTATGAATCTTATTTATTCTTTCAAAAAAAAAGCTTCTAGTTTCTTTGATGTGTTCTACAATATCTCTAGTTTCTATCTCATTGATCTCCGCTCTAATCTTGATTATTTTTCTTCTTGTGTGTGGGGTAGGCTTAATTTGTTGTTGATTCTCCAGTTCTTCAAGGTGTAAAGAGAGTGGTGTATTCTGGATTTTTCAATTTTTTTGAGTGAGGCTTGAATGACTATGTATTTCCCCCTTAAGACTGCCTTTGCCATATCCCATAGGTTTTGTACCGATGTATCTTCATTCTCATTGGTTTCCATGAATTGTTTAAGTTCTTCTTTGATTTCCTGGTTGATCCAAACATTTTGAAGCAGGATGGTCTTTAGCTTCCAAGTGTTTGAATTCCTTCCATACTTTTTCTTGTGCTTGAGTTCCAGTTTCAAAGCATTGTGGTCTGAGAACATGCAGGGAATAATCTCAGTCTTTTGGTATTGGTTGAGCCCTGATTTGTGACCAAGTAAGTGGTCTGTTATGGAGAAAGTTCCATGTGTGCTTGAGAAGAATGAGTATTCTGTTGTTTTAGGGTGGAATGTTCTATGTACATCTATGAGGTCCACCTGGTCCAATGTGTCATTCAATGCTCTTGTTTCTTTATTGATTTTCTGCTTGGATGATTTGTCTTTTACTGAGAGTGGCATGTTAAGATCCCCTTCTATTAATGTGTTCATATCAATATGACTTTTTCTCTTGATTAACAGTTGGCTTATGTAGTTGGCTGCTTCCATATTAGGGGCATAAGTATTTACAACTGTTAGATCTTCATGGTGGATAGACCCTTTAAGAATGATGTAGTGTCCTTCTATATCTCTGACTATAGTCTTTAGTTTAAAATCTAATTTATTGGGGCACCTGGGTGGCTCAATGAGTTAAAGTCTCTGCTTTCAGCTCAGGTCATGATCCCAGGGTCCTGGGATCGAGCCCCACATTGGGCTCTCTGCTCAGCAGGGAGCCTGCTTTCCCCTCTCTCTCTGACTTCCTCTCCTCTCTGCCTCCTTGTGATCTCTCTCTCTCTCTGTCAAATAAATGAATAAAATATTTTTAAAAAATAAAAATAAAATATAATCTAATATATCTGACATAAGAATCGCTACCTCAGCTTTCTTTTGAGGCCCATTGGCATGAAAGATGCTTCTCCATCCTTTCACTTTCCATCTGGATGTGTCTTTAGGTTCCAAATGGGTCTCTTATAAACAGCATATGGACAGGTCCTGTTGTTTTATCCAGTCTGCAACCCCGTGTCATTTTATGAGAGCATTTAGGCAATTCACATTGAGAGTAATTATTGAAGGATACATTTTTATTGACTTCATGTTGCCTGAGAAGTCCTGTTTCTATAGATAGTCTCTGTAAATTTCTGTTCTGTGTCACTCTTGGGTTCTTCTTTTATAGAACCCCCCCCCCTTAATATTTCTTGTAGTGCTGGCTTGGTGGTCACATACTCTTTTAAACTTTGTCAGTCTTAGAAGTTCTTTATCTCACCATCCAGTTTGAATGTCAACCTTGCTGGATAAAGTATTCTTGGATGCATGTTCTTCTCATTTAGTGTCCTGAATATGTCTTGCCAGTCCTTTCTGGCTGGCCAGGTTTCTGTGGACAGATCTGACATTATTCTGATGGACCTTTCTCTGTACATAAGGAATCTCTTCCCCCTAGCTGCCGTCAGGAGCTCTTGTCTAAAATTATGATTCATCAGTCTTAAAATCAGATGTCTCAAGGTCTCTCTAGATTCGTTGATCTTAGGGGGTGATCTTTCTGCCTTTAGGACACATCATTAGTTTTTGATACAATGTTCAGTGATTCATTAGTTAAATAAAACAACCAGGATCCCATATTTTAGAAGTGGCCTTAGTGTTTCCTTATTCCTCTTTCTACATTAGGACATGTTCTCCTGTTATTAATAGCTTCTGACAAAAGTGAAGATGGAAGCCTTTAAAAAACATGGGATAACGTGCTACCCAATGTATAAGGATCTGAAAAAGCCCTCTGTAATTCTGCAGTGTGTGTTTGTTTTTTCCTGAGTTCTCCATGGGGCCTCAACCCTTCCTCAATCTTGAGGCAGCAATCAGGAAGAGGCTCAAGGCTCATGACCTAATAGGCAAGGATGTTAGTACCTCCTGTCCTTCTGAAGCACATGTCACAGCCACAGAACAGTAACAAGGAGGAAGCTGGAGGAAGAGTGGCCACAAAGGCCTTCTCCAAGAGGCTCCTTAAAGAAGCAATAGCTCTTGTTCAAACAACTACTGAGAAAACAGTCCTTCAGCTATAACCACAGACTCATGAGCTCCATCTTTCAAGTTATAGCTTATGAAAAGTTACTGTACAGTGTGCTCATCTAAGAAAAAAAGGAAAGTTACTTGGTCAAAATAACTAGGTTGATTTACTTTATATCTTCTAGTAAATAGTTTGAATTCCTAAAAATGGATGTGATATACAATGTCTCCCACATTGTTTCCAAAGAACAGCTAACAATACTTACTACACTGGTACTCCTTGTGACTTAAGTCCAGAGATTTCTGTGGGGCTTTCAAGTACTTTATCCTCAAGACTTATGCCCTCCTTCCATAAATGTGCTCCCTAGGCAGTGGCCAAGTCCCTGCCAAAGGAAGGATAAGCTAAATCAAATGTAATGTCCTCAAAGCAAATATAGCAATATGAGCTCATACCAGGCTGTGGGCTCCACCTGCCCATAGAACTTTCTATTCAGTCTTCAGTTCGCAAACCATAGCAGATATTATGAAGAACCATTAGAAGGGGGTTAAGACTCCCAAAATTAAGGGTAGCCCTCCAGGAGTCTATGTATCCTTTTTGTAGACAGAATAGTCAAAGTTGTGGGGGTGTGAGAGCTAATTGAAGGTAGTCTTCATGTGACTGGGTATATTCCATGCCCTGAGTGCTGTGCTGTCTAGTACACAGGTTATTTTATTTAATCCTTGCCACATGCTCATTTTGCTTTTTAGCCAAGTAAAAGACAAGATCCAGAGAAGTGAAGTTATTACTCATGGACAGGGCAAATCAGGAGTCTGGATGAAGTTGGGATGAACCTAAAGATTCTCCTCTCCATTAAAGCGTGCTGCCTCCCAGCTTTACAAGAGAAAATAATCTCATCTTCCTGCCACCCCACTGAGAAGCAACAGTCACCTCTGGTCCTCCCTCGTTCAGTGGCCAGCTTCCCTCAGCTCAGGTTGAATGGAGATGAAACTCCCACTGCTGGCTATGGCTGCAGCCCCAGGTGTCCCTACCCATAATTCTGGGGAACAGACAGAAAGAAGGACCAAGGCAGGAGGCAGAGATGGTCAGTTCCCAGATGCAGACCAGTGGAGAGGAGACTACGTTTTAAGTGAACATGAGTTTAAGCAAATCTTTACAAACAATCAGAAGTAGTTGAAGAGGTAGAAATCGGGACTATATTTCCTCAGGACTTTAAAAACTGATTTTTAATACATGTTAAGTGATATAATAATTAGTTGAAGCTTTCCAAAAAATTCAAACCTTATGAGGTAGCAATAATAAAACACATGCCAGAATGTCTTTGAAAGCTATTAAATGTAAGTGGTGTGTCATTAACAACACTGACTGTTGGGGAGAGGTTTAATAAACAAGAGATATATTGTAACTGTATTTACTTTTATTATTTTTTTTTAATTCTGAAGGAAATTTCAGACTGGAATACCGAAGCAGAGAGGAAATGAATAATACATCTGAATAATTGGGCTAGCATGAGATGCTAAGCTTCATTTTCAATGTGGGCAGATAAATATGGAAGAAAAGATTTTGGTGTAAAGATGTGGATGCTATTTAAATGGAGAATATTTGTGTTGAAAGCATATCCAGCAACATCTGAATACCAAATAAAAGACTTTACAGTTTCATCTCTCTCCTTAAAGGTTTTTTTTTTTTTTTTTAGTTGTTGTTGTTGTTTTGTTTGGGAGAAAATTGCAGCTTAAGATTTTTGAACCACTTCATTTGCAAACTGCTATTACTATAGTTTCTGCCTCTGAAAATGTTTAAAGCTGCAGGCAATGAAAAGACGTGATATTAGAGTTTTTCTTTATAAAGAAAGCTCTCCTATTGTTAAAAAAAAAATGAGTGGTATAACAATACAGTATTATTTATAGAAAGTTATTCATGTAAGTAGTATTTCAATGTGCCGTGCTGAGTTTTTGAGATAATGGACAGCAGAATCTCAGTGAAAATATATTTTACACAGTTGTTTAAATGCGATAGAGTTCAGGTAATTATCTTCATCATGATAAGACCCAAGGAAATTTACACTGATAGTTGGAGCTTGTACTTAAAATCCATTCCTTATCACAACATAAAATGGAGTTTGTCACTTGTTTTTTTCCTCAAGTAAGGTAAGGTTAGAGTTTCCTTACGTAGGGTTGAGTTTTCCATTTGATACCTGAAGAAGTTCTTAGAGCATTCCATTCAGAAGATTTTTCTGATTTTAGCATGTCTTATTCAAAAATATGCATAATTGGCCATTTATTTCCTTCTTTCCTAGATCTGTTTATCTTGGATCTTTCACCTTAGAGAATCATCCCTTTTACCAGGAGTGTATTAGTTCCCTAGGGCAGCCACCACCAATTACCACAAACTTGGTGGCTTAAAACCACAACAGTGTGTCCTCTAATCATTGTAGAGGCCAAAATTTCAGGGTATGGTCGGGGCCAGACTGCCTCTAAGGGCTCTCAGAGAGACCTCTTCCAACTTCCGGGGCTCCAGGCCTTCCTTGGCATATGGTAGCATCACTCCATATGGTCTCTGGTCTGTCTGCACCTGGCCTTCTCCTCAGTGTCTCATATGTCTCCAGTCTCCTCCCTCATAGAATGACATAGTCACTGGAATTACAGCCCATCCTAAATTCATGCTAGTTTTATTTTGGAGAAATCTTAATTACATCTGTAAAGTCCCTATTTCTAAGTAAGATCACTTTCCCAGGAATTAGGGGTTAGGACTGGGATGTATCTTTTTGGGGTTTGCCTTTGATCCACATCAGGAGGTTAAGGGCAGATTTGAGAGTTAGGAAAAGCTGGGTTAGAAGCCTGGCTTTGCCACTTTTGTTGAGGATATGTCATCACATCGATAATTCTTCAGAATATTGGTTTACCTCCTCTGTGCGGTGTGAGTGGTAATGATATTGGCTTTGCAATATTGTGTGAGATAATAGTGTGTATTGTGAGATAATATGTATACGGCAATTAGCCCAGTGCCTGGCGGATAAATGGCAGTTGCAATTGCTTTTTAGGAGACGGTGTGATTTTTTTGTTTGTTTAGGTTTTTTTTTTTTTTTTTTTCCAGTGAGTAGTTTTATTGGCTTCAGTTTCTATGGAGTCCCTCTTTTCTCTTCATATAACAGAAGTTACAAAAGACAAAGTACATGCATGAATTGCATCTGTATTGAATAATAAAAATATGATTAATTGTGTCCAGTTAGAAGGATGTTTCCTCATGGGATTGTTATAAGGGTTAAATGGAAGTGATGTTCGTGAAGTGTTGCTACTGTTTAATTCCCTAAAAACTGCTGGATTCACAAGGACAAGGGCAACACAAATTTTTTTTAAACTTCATCATCCTCTAAAACAATTAATAAATGCATAGATATAATTTAATGACTTTCCAAATAGGCCATACATAACAAAAATTAATAACCAATCATGGTTTTACTACCAACTGGTTGTTTCTTTCTAACTTGACCTGAATCCTGTTACTGTATATATACACCTTCCCAGGACAGCTACATTGGTAGTTAAGTTAAGCTCATCAAAACTCCATTCTCCCAAAGTTCTTATTGCCTTCCAGCTGTTTTATACCAATGCCTAATGGTCTCAGAAGGCTTTGAAATTGTTCTGAAGATGTATCTTGTCCAGAAAACCTTTTTGGATTGCTCTCCCACAGAATTAATTATGCTAGAATTATTTTACTAATAACTGAACTTTCTTCCTCCCTAATGGTGGTTCTCTTTGTTGTTGGTTTCTGTTATGGCATTAATCAGAAGATACTGGAGATCCGAGTTGATTCTTTGCTACATTAATAATATGTCATTAAGGGCCTTAGCTTTGTTAATACTGTCTTAGGAGACTACAGGACAAAGGTTTCTAACTTGGAGACAAAGGCTCTGCCTTCTCTGTCCAGGGCAAGATCAGAAATGATGGTTAGCTAAGAGCATGGATATCCTATGCCTGCAGACAGCACGGTTCAAGTTGCTCTCCTGGGCTCTCATGTGCACATTTCTATCTGCATTTTAATGTTCGTGTCTTCAGAACCATGGAAAGCATATTTAGGTAAATGTGCTAATTAGATCTTTGTAAGCAGCCATATGTTATTTTGGTTTATGAAATTTAAAGAGCAATTAAAAACACATATATTTTACAACTTATAAGTGGGGGTGGGGAAGGATTCAATCCACAGAGCATAAGTGAATCTGACGCAAGAGCTAAATTAGAGATGTGCTTAATGATCTTACAGGCGAAATTCAAAGACGTTTGAAACTTTTCTTTAGAAAACCATGGGGCCAAGCGATACTACACATTGAGTCTTGCCATAATTAAATAGAAATGTTTGAAAATTACATTTCAAACCTCTTTTCAACTAGTGTACCTACCTTGGAGGAATTTTCAAAAGAAGTCTGTGGTATGTCTATTTTTAATGAGACCATGTCATTCCTTCTCTGGTGACTTATCCGTTTTTATCAGTTTCGCTGTGAAGAGCAGAGTGATGTATGAGTGTGATAACTTGAGGTGACATCTTACAGTGTGATCCATTATCTGAAAGATTTAGGGAAGAAGCTCTCTGAAAAACATAATTAAGGAAACAAATGTTTTCAGAAATATAATAAAGATCTTTTATGGTTTTGGTTCGGGAACATCCATTTCTATAATATCATACGCTGAGGAAATAGTCTGCCAATCATCTGAATAACATTTGTATTTTGATTTTTCTTGGTTTTGCTTTTCCCACAGAGAAACAAACAAACAAATCATAAACAGACAATAGGGGGAATAAAGGTATCTGGAGTTTTTTTTTGTTTTTTTTTTAAGACATTCCTTCCTAGAAGCTATTAATTGAAAACTAGATTGAAGAAGTAGATTCAAAGGAGACTCAAAAAGGACAAGGTATTTCAAAAACCTGGCCATGTTATAGTGGCGTATTTATTTTCTCACCAGGAAAAATAGGCAGTCGATTGCGAACTGTCTGATGGCCTGGTCTCCTGACTGTTGTGTGGCCCTGGCTTCTTGGTCCGGGTCTATGGAATCAACCAAAATGTTTTTAGTGTTTTTAATCTGACTCATAAGTACCCTGCCCCATTTGATTCCACTCAGGGAACTAAAGAATACCATTTTTTCAACAAAAGCCCTTGTGCCTTGCTTTGGAATTATTTTATTTCTTTAACACTTACTTTGGTTGATTTAAGAAGTCTTTAGTTTCCAGGCCAGAATCATAATTTGAAGATACAGAACTCATTACAACTGAACCCAGAAACTTAAATCAGGATTGCAAAAGAGGACCTGAGTTAAATCAGCTAAGGTGAAAATTTGAAAAGATGGTCTTAGCTGTGCTGATTCAAACTGGTCAGCTCTGAAGGTCCTAGCTTCTCTGTCTCTTTTTTTTTGTTTTCTGGTTTTTGTTTTAATTCTGCTGGGTACAGAATCTGAATTTCATCCATTCCTTCCTTCCTGAAGCTGATCTGTAACCTACACCTTCCCTCAAATTTCTACTTCAGTTGCTTTATATAATCATCACCCAAATAGCAGTGAATAATATGGATATTGTATCCGACTTGCAAAGATTGGAAACAGAAAGAGGATCACGTGGAACATGTTTGTTAAGGAAATAGTAGATTTGAAACATAAAAGATACAGAACCGCACTTACCTCTTCTTATTCCTTAAACAAAATTGGGCTACTGCACATATTTATATAATAAGTGTATAAGGACCACGGCTATAATATTGTGGGAGTCCCTTCTACTTTTGTTAATGATGGAGGTTTTATTAAGCATATTGGGACATATCAGGAGGGGTGTTTATAACATTCAGCCACTCCCGTATCATGGGCACTGACCATTTAGAATGGACTCAAGTGCTAAAACAGCACTGGAACACTGTCTTGAGGCCCCGGCCATTTCTGAGATGTGGAAACCTTCGTGGAGAGGGTTTTGGCGAGGGTCCCAGACATTCGGTACTGAGCGTAGTGAGACTAGATTTAGGAGGCTTAAGCCGTAGCTGTTTACCAACTGTACAAAAGTATTTCTATATTTCAACAACTGTTACTGTCAAAGCAGGGCATATCCCCTAAATATCAGCCATGGACCACATAAATCAATGAAAGTAGACTTTGATCTAAAGAAGTCAGTCTGAGAAAGCAAATTCATTTCAATGTGTATATATACATTGGAGATATATATGAGTGTATGTGTGTATACTATATAGTGTACAGTGTGTAGTATATATGTAATACATATATTTTGGTACGTAGTCCTCTCAAGCTAGGTAATGACTGTAATGAACATAACAAATACTTTTCCCTACTTAATGCATATATGTGTCATGTGTGTAAAAGCCAAGTTTTGCATGAAAGAGAGACGGAAGAGCATGACCTACGCTGTCCTCAGTTGTTTGTGTTTGTTTCACTTGGTTTTTATGGGAATAGATCAGTCTTGGAAACTCACTACGAACCTTGTGAAATGGTAAAGACTTAAGCTTTTCTTAAATCTCCAAACTTCCCGGTATAATGAAACAGAGCCTTCTGTTAGTACCTAAATGAATACCAGTCTTCACTGAAGACTACAGAAAAGCCTCAAGAGGCTAGATTTGTGCTTCAGGGAGTAAAGATCCCAGGCATGAGCCTCAGGAACCTAAAGGCATACCTGAACTTCCTGAAGTGTATCCCCAGTACCAGGCAGGGCTGGACCAGGAGAAATTACACTTCTCTTCCTACAGAGCTGTGTTTTAGAACTCTCCAAAGCTGGGATCTTCTCCAGTTTACCTACCATTCTGAGCATTATATCCAGTCTCTGGCATGTAGAAATGATTTCACTGTTTTCTGAATTGATATAATTGCCTTCAGGAACACTATCACCTGATGATCTCAAAAACTTTTCTCAATACAAAGATATTCTTACGTCTGTTTTTCGAGAATCAAGAGATTCTCTGAAAGGGGGGATTAGAAAGGGTTGTTGGAGAAAAATAGAAAATATTGAAAAAATTCATTGAAAGCCAAGGTTACTAGAAGGTACAAAAATTTTAATGTAATGTAGGTGAGTGTGTGAGTAGGGGAAGACTTTAATTGGAATGAGGAGATGGGGTTTTCTGTCTTCTTGCCATTACTCTCATACATAAGCTGCTACAAAGTAACGTGTATCAAGGCAGTGTAATAAAGGAGTACAGTGATGAATTTTATGAGATTAAGCTGCAGTTAATTTCCTTA
Source organism: Mustela nivalis (assembly GCF_964662115.1). Taxonomy (NCBI): domain Eukaryota; kingdom Metazoa; phylum Chordata; class Mammalia; order Carnivora; family Mustelidae; genus Mustela; species Mustela nivalis. The sequence continues at coordinate 7,699,346 of NC_139031.1, read as the reverse complement.
TGCATTTAAGATTAATAAGCTGCTAATTAGAATATGCAAATAAAGATTTCTGAAGCCTTAAAAATATTTCCTAGCATTTTACCCATAAATCTCGTTAGGTAACCATTTTGTTATATAATTGAGAAATAACAGATTGATGAGCCAATGTAATTATGTGAAATTTACATGTATACAGTATTTTATAATAAAAGACTAATGTTAAAGTAGGGAAAAGTAGCTGTAACATCCATTAGAGTTATTAGTTGCAAATTGAACTTAGTTTGAAAGTACTTGGTGTCACACAAACTAAAAGCCACACCAAGTAATCAGTAATACAGATCTGGTGCCTGACTCCAGGGTGAGACGGAGCACGACAGCTGCTCCAACCATGACTGAGATTGTTGTGTTTACGTCTCTCACACCTCACACCCAAGTACAGGTTTCAGAAAGATGGACAATCATTCAGACACCTCAGTAACAGTTAATTGCCTCATTATACAAAGTGCAGAAAGGAATTCATATTTCTTAAAGTTTTAGGTCTGCAGTTATAGACAGAGGTGCCTGTTTTATGGCAAGCACCACATTCCCATCTAATAGAGTTATTCTTGCTTCTAGTCAGGTTTGTTCATTATAATAGAGTAAGCACCTCATAAGGCTGGAGTGCAAAATGCAACTTGACAATTGTTGTGGTTAGAAAAACTTCTAAAGGGTTTACATGTATACGAAGAATGAAGGAAGTAGAATGGGCTCTGGTGATCCTGTTTACTTCTTTGGCAAGATCTCAAATGAAATAACAATGAGAACCTACTGAAAATTAATTTAACGGAATGGCCAGAATACCACAATCACTTTGGACATTCTTTTTCACTTAATAGCTAACAAATAGTCACATATTCCTGTAACGTAAATTACCTTTATACAATGCATCTGTATTTGATGTGTTTGTCCATCGTTCATTTGAAGGACAAATGCCGTTAAAAACTTCAATTTAAATAGGTAGGATTATAGGACTTGGAAATATACAGATGGTGATTTGTACTTAATAGTGAGAAAATGGAAACTGGCGGCCTTACAGTTTGGCTTTATTGCCTGAATGACTAAAAAATAGTGGTGAGAGTGGACATCCTTGTTTCGTTCCTGACCTTAGGGGAAAAGCTCTGTTTTTCCCTATTGATGATGTTGGTAGTGGGTTTTTCATATATGGCCTGTATGATGTTTAAGTATATTCCCTCTAAGCCTACTTTATTGAGGGTTTTTCTCATGAATGGATGATGTACATTGTCAATTGCTTTTTCTGCATCGGTTGATCCTGTGATTCTTATCGTTTCTCCTATTGATGTGATGTATCATGTTGATTGATTACTGAGTATTGAACCACCCTTGCAACCCAGGAATAAATCCCATTTGATTGTGGTGAATGATTTTTTAAAATGTATTTTTGGATTCAGTTTGCTAGTATTTTGTTGAGGATTTTTGCATCTATGTTCATCAGAGGTACTGGTCTGTAGCTCTCTTTTTGGGGGGATGTCTTTCTGTGGTGTTGGTATCAGGGTAATGCCAGCCTTATAGAGTGAATTTGAAAGTTTCCTTTTTTTTTCTTTCTTTTTTTTTTTTTTTTTTTTTTTTTTTTGCAATAGTTTGAGGAGAATAGGTTTTAATTCTTCTTTAAATGTTTGGTAGAATTTTCTTGTGAAGCCATCTGGTCCTAGAGACATGTGTTTGTTAAAAGTTTTTTGTTTTTAAGGTTTTTTTGTTTGTTTTGTTTTTCTTTTTTAATTACTGATTCAATTTCTTTTCTGGCAATCAGTCTATTCAGATTTTCTCTTCTTGTTTCAGTTTGGGTGGTTTATCTGTTTCTAGGAATGTATCCATTTCTTCCAGGTCCTGTTTATTGCCATATAGTTTTTTTTTTTATTATATTTTCTTATACTTTCCTGTATTTCTATGGGGTTTGTTGTTATATCTTCTCTCTCATTTATGATTTTATTTACTTGGGTCATTTGTCTTTTTTGCTTGATAAGTTGTTTGCTTGATAAGTTGGGGGGTTATCAGTGTTACTGGTTTTTTAAAATTATTTTTGTTAACATATAATGTAGTATTTGCCCCAGGGATAGAGGTCTGTGAATCATCAGTCTTTGCACATTTCACAGCACTCACCACAGCACATACCCTTCAAATGTCCATAACCCCACAACCGTCTCCCTACTTCCCACACCCCAGCAGCCCTCAATTTGTTTCTGGAGATTAAGAGTCTCTTATGGTTTGTCTCCCTCCTGATCCCATCTTGGTTCAAAGAACCAGCTCCTGGTTTCATTGATCCATTCTACCGTGGGTCTTGTTAATTCCTGCTTCTGCTTTTGTTTGTTTCTATATCATTTATATCTGCCCTGATCTTTAGTTTCCTTCTTCCTACTCTTTTTAGGTTTTGTTTGTTGTTCTTTTTCCAACTTCTTTAGGTGTCAGATTAGGGATTGAGATTCTTGCTTCTTGAGGTAGGCCTGTATTGCTATAAACTTTCCTCTTAGAATTGCTTTTACTGCCTCCCAAAGATTTTGGAACATTGTGTTTTCATCTTCATTTGTTTCCATGCATTTTTTAATTTCTTCTTTTATATCCTGGTTGTCCCCATGCATTGTTTATTAGCATGTTATTTACCTCCAAGTATCTGTGGTCTTTCCAAATTTTTTCTTGGGGTTGACTTCTGGTTTCCTAGCATCGTGGTCAGAGAAGATGCATAATATAACTTTGATCTTTTTGAATTTGTTAAGGCTTGTTTTGTGGCCTAATATGTAATCTATTCAGGAGAAATTTCCATGTGCACTAGAAAAGAAAATGTATTCTGCTGTTTTAGGGTAGAATATTTGAATATATCTGTTAAATCCATCTGGTCTACCGTGTCATTCAAAGCCAATGTTTCCTTGTTGATTTTCTATTTAGATGATCTGTCCATTGATGTAAGTGGGATGTTAAAGTTGTCTATTATTATCATGTTATTATGGATTAGGCCCTTTGTGTTTATTATTAACCATTTAATGTATTTGATTACACCCATGTTGAGTGCATAAATATTTATAATTGTTATATTTTCTTGTTGGACTGTCCCCTTTATCATTATATAGTGTCCTTCTTTGTTTCTTGTTACGGTCTTTGTTTTAAAGTCTATTTTGTCTGGTGAAAGTATTGCTGCGCTGGCTTTTTTTTTTTTTTTTTTGGATATGCATTTGCATGATAAATGTTTTTCCATCCCTTCGCTTTTAATCTTCAGATGTCTGTAGGTCTAAAATGAGTCCTGTAGGCAGCATATAGATGAGTCTTGTCTTTTTTATCCATTCTGTCATCTTGTGTCTTTTGATTGGAGCATTTAGTCCATTTACAATCAAAGTAACTATTGATAGAAGTGTACTTATTGCCATTTTATTACTTATTTGTGGTGGTTTCTAAAGATTTTCTCTGATTCAACAGGAATTTTTTAGTATTGGCAAACATATTACATGGCTACACCTCTTCACTTTTCAACCACATCCTGAAGAACTTTCCAACTTACTGATGAGCAAAAACATAGTTGTCCATAGTTATTTTAAATTATACCATTTATTACTTCAGCAAATTCTAACAGAATGACCATTGATGGCCCTGAGATACTGCGTTCTCTTGAATTACTTCCTACCTTATTAGATATGTTTGAGAAAGTTATAATATTAACTGTATCAAACTATTCTAAGTTTTAAGACATCAGTAACACAAATATGATAGGTAACCTAGCTTTCTGTTATCCTGAATATTCAGCCATTTGTGATACCTTATATCAGGTGAGTTTACCATATTTGTTTTTAACAAAAGAAAAAATATAGATTAGTTAGCTATTAATGGGAGCTACTGGAAAAAGTTATCACTTGTGAGTTAAAACTTACCAAGCTTCACTGGGTGCCGGTCACCTTGATTGTCTGTTGCTTATTTAAGATTTGGGGTTTTTAAGTATGGTTAGATTGTTTCCCTTCCATGCAGGTTTAAAAAACATAATCAGAAGTATGAGCAGGATGGAAGACATCTTTGAAATGTGATTCATTTCATATTGTTGACAAGTGAGGATCTAAAATATTTTCCACATCCTCTTTCACCTGTTGTGCCATCACAAAAATCTATTTCCTCTTTCAAAAAACCACATTGTTTAAAACTATAAAAGCAAACACAGCAGTGGAGAAATTTTCCCCTGGGTCTGTTTATCATACACTTTAAAACAGATCTATTTGAATACCAAAAATTAGCATTCCCGAATTTGAAGATAGAGACTGTTGTTTTGTTTTGTTTTACCACCTGCATGAGGAAAGTCTATTTGAAGAATATTCTTCAAATTCTAATGGCTTGCTGAAAAATCATTTTTATACTGTAGAGTGATGATTCTTGCCACATTCTTCTGATTGGAAGAGTTTCCAAGAGAAACAGAATGGACTTGACTTCCTTTGAAAATATAATCCAGAATGAGAGAGTTGGAAGTATGTATTCATTCTGTGAGTTTCCAGGTGTTCATTCTTAATCATCAGTAAAATATATTTCAGATCCAAACAATGGTAAGCTTTACTTCATTCTTTCAGCCGTTCAACAATGAGTGTTTTTTAAGTGCTTATTCTGTGTCAGGCATGTTGTTGACATATTGGGTACAGCAATGAACAAAATGGATGAAAAATAATCACCTTATGAAGCTTATATTCTATACAGGGAGACAAGCAAACAAACAGAGAAACAAGCAGATGCATACATACATGCATACATAAATTACATAGCCTGACAGATGGTATTGTGGCTTTGAAAAAAAATAAAAAATAAAACAAGAGGAATAGTGAGTGCATGATTAGGTTTGGAGTGTTAAAATTTCCACAAAGATCTGAAGGAGATGATGATGCCACATCCTACAGCTATCCGGGGGAGGTTTGCCCCAGGCCCTGGGACTGGGAGACTTAATAGCCCTGACATCGGAGCATGGGGAAGAGCAAGGAGGATAGTGTGGCCAGAGCCCCGTGAGGCAGAAGTCAGGTGACCAGAAAGGGGCGGAAGCAGATTTATTGGGCTTTGTGAGCAGTATCAAGGGCACTGGAGAGAAGGGAATGGAAATGCTGTTGGTAGCTTTTGAGCAGATTGATGAAAGCTTATACACTCTTTAAACAATAACTTATTTTTAGCAGCTGTACACAGAAAAGAAGCAGCAATAATATCAGGTAGGAGACTATTGAGCATTCCAAGAGGAGATGATGTAGCCTTGGACCTGAATGATGGTGATACAGGTGGTGACAATTGGTCAGACTCTGGATGGATCCTAGAGTTTGAACCAACTGACTTTTTGTAGTGGTTTAAATATAAAATGTGAGCGAAAGGATAAGTTGGGGATGACCTTAAGGTATTTGACTTGCAGAAGCATAGAGTTGTTTGTTACTATGATATAGAAAAATGTAGGAAGAGTATGTTTGGGGGGAAATACCAGAAGTTTAGTTTTAGACCCATGAAGCTTGAGACTCAAAGTAAATACACAACTAGGAAAGGTGAGCTGACAACTGTGCGTAGAACTCTGTATTTTTGAGAAAAAATCCAGATTAAAGTTCATACTTGGGTGTTATTACTGGGAAACTGGTATTTTAAATTATGCATCCAAATAAAATCACCAAGATTTATGTAGATAAGGGGAGATAAAGATGAAGCCCTGTGATCTCTAAGATTTATAGTTTGTAAATGAAAAAAAGCCAGAAGAGAAGGCTGTAGCCAGTTAAGTAAGAGTAAAACCAGAAGAGGAGTCATCCTGAAAGGATGGATGTTTCTGTTGGAGGTGTGCAACGAAATTGTGGGCATGGTGGGTTTGAAAGACAACAGGAGGAGAGAAACTGGATAGAGTGAAAGTTCTGCTTAACGGGAAAGCAGAGAAAGATGCTAACTAGAGGGGGAAAGGGTAAAAAACAAACAAAAAACTTCACAATTTTTAAAGTTGGTTGAAATAGCTACTCTATTGTTTTGGAATTAATCAGTAGAGAGAAAAATAAATGATGAATGTGTGAGAAAGAAAGAAAGAAGAATTTCTGGAGAATTGACCCTGACTGTACAAGAAATAATGAAATACAGTGCACAAGTAGATGCATTCCTTTATTATTTTTCTAAGATTTATTTACTTATTGAGAGAGAGAGAGCATGAGCAGGGCAAGGGCGGGGGGAGGATCAGAGGGAGCGAATCTCACATAGACACACTGCTGAGTGCAGAGCCCACTGTGGGGCTCGATCTCATGACCCTGAAATCATTACCTAAACTGAAACCAAGAGTCACTGGACACTCAGCCACCTAAGCCACCCATGTGTCCCTGGATGTTAGAAATAAGGAGTGTTGATCCAAAGTGATAGGAGAAGCAGCAAAGTCTATGGGCTCATGTACAGATCAATTAATGGATATTGTGATGAAAGCTTTGGAGTATTTCTTCTGACTCCTTTTTTTCCCTCAGCGAAGTAAAAAAAACTAAGATGAGAATGTACAGAAGCTTCAGAAGGAAAACTGATGCAATAGCCCTCAAGGGGAGAAGAAGAATGAGTGGACTAGATGTGGATAGTGGGATTTCCAGATGGTAGCCGAGATGACTCACAAGAGTATAGTGGTCGTGAAATGAAAGAAGACAATTCTTCATGCGATTATTGGGTTTTTTCCTAGAATTCTATTCAGCCTAGGCGAAAAGGCATAATTTAACCATTGACTGGGGATTGTGTAACTGTGTACAGCATAGCAAGAGAGGAGCAAGGGAGTTGTATACAAGTCAGTGAAGGTAATGACCACATGCCACATGTGGGAGAGGGAATGACGGAAGGCATGGCCGAGAGAGAGGTAGGAGAGGCAAGGACACTGGAGTTAGTGCACCGAGGAAGTGAACTCTCATCTTCCCAATGTTAACTTCCATATTTAAAAGAAAAGATCTGTGTAGGCACATGTTATGATACAGTAGAGCATTTTCCACTCTCCATTGAGAAGGATTCTCATCTATTTGTGCTATGCCTCATTTTGCAAGGAGGGCATTCTTATGTAGGGAAATCTTAATGATTATAAATGCTCTGCAGATAGTCCACGCTGGCAGAAGCCATGTTTCACTGAAGGAAAAATGCATTAAATGTAATGTGCAAGAGGGATCCGTGGCCCTTCCCCAACATTTCTTTTTTAATCTCTCTCTCCATTTTAACGTTTTTCCTTTATTTTTTAAAAAAAAATTCTCTTCTTACCATTTGACCTCTGAAAATTCCTGGAAGGGCTGTTTTTATCAGCGGCCATTGCTAGAGATAGATAAAGGAGGTGAATTACCGAGAAAAACCAATGATTAAACAATAAAATGCCTATAGCCCGAAAGGGAGATCTCATCTTAAAAAGCAAAGAAAAGAATAGGAAAAAACAAACATCAAAACCTCTAAAAGTACATAAATGCCTAAAAGAGTAGTTTTCTTAATGGAAGAACTCATGCTAAATTTACATTGCCATCCCAATTTCTACTTCCCCAACGGCAGCCTCACAGCCCACATTTCCTGCTCTCCCGCATACGAGAGCTTCAGTCCCAACACAGGCTAGCAGGTCACACACCATAATTGATCATTTGTCTGTGCTTCTTCTGTCCTGTTTGCCTGACAGCTGCTTCTCTTTTAACATTATTTTTTCCCCCTAAGGAGGGCAATTGAAAAGTGGAAAATAAAAATGTTAGCCTAAGACAGATGGGGTTAAGATACCAAGAGCCTGGCATGAAGTTGGGCATGAATCTCCGGGAATGAAACCTCAGGAGCTGCTGTGGTTATACTATGTTTCTAAGACAAAAGGAAGTTAAACATGCCCGTGATATTGCAAGAATTTGGTGAGGGACTCTTAGTTTTAGTAGTTGCTTTGACCCAGTTCTAGCAATTTATAAGTGTTATAAATATCTCAGGCATCCACCTTAACCCAAATGATAGTCTTGAATTTTTTACTATATGCACACCAGTATTTTGAGGTTTCCGTAGTTTTCTTAAACAAAAAATACCATCAAATGGCCATTAAAACACACAGTTCATGTTGTAAGAAACAGTTATCACCTTTTTAGATCAAATTTTCCATCACAAGCTGTGTAACTTCAAGTTTCTGGATCTTATTCTACCTTTAGGGGAAAAACAGGATTTGAAACAGGATTTGAGTCAGTATTTGAAAACCAGTATTTGAAGTACAGGATCACTCCTTAAATGTTATAGAATGTTCAATTTTTTATTCTTTGAAAGCAGAGTAGAGTCACAGATGCTTGATCTACCTCAACATAATTAAAGAAAAGGGTCTTGTTATCTTTTCCCTCTCGTGTTTTTCTCTTTACACATTCGTCCTATTTCTTTCTACTCCTAGTGACCTATTTTAATGCTCATTTGTCATTATGTTATTATAAATAGTGATTTAAAATAGCAAGATATACTTTGTGTTATACATCTTACTGTGTACTGTGAGTGACTACAAAAGAAATTAAAAGTTTGGATCCAAAGTCATGGGCATGCAGAAGGGAACATGACATTTTCTTGTGAAAATTTTGTGTTTGTAGAATACCTTTGATTAAAGTTGGGTGAGATTATTGAGTAAGTATTTTTGGAGGAGCCAGAACTTTTTAAAAGGATTTTATTTATTCATTTTTCAGAGAGAGAGAGAGACAAATAGAGTGAGTGAGCATAAGCGGGGGGAATAGCAAGCAGAGGGCGAAGCAGACTCCCCACGGAGCAAGGAGCTGGATACAGGACTTGATCCCAGGACCCTGGGGTCATGACCTGAGCCAAACTGAGCCACCCAGGCATCGAAGGAGCCAGGATTTGAATAAGGAGATGTTCAAGGGGATAATGAAAAACCAGTTTCATATTGAAGAAGATATCACAAGGGGGAGCTGAACTCAGCTACCACAACTTGCTCCCTTCCATACCTTAAACCAGAAGGTACACTCAGATAAACCTAGCGACAGGTGCAATTATGCAGTGTTTTTATTTCTCTAAATTACATGGCACGAGAAGGTAGAAGTACAGGAAGCAAATAATACAGAGTCGCTCTCACCAAACTCATCCTCCAGCCTTCCTGTCTACTTCTTCGACACTGTCTCCAGAAGATGCTTCAAGAAAGAAGCTCATCTCAGTATCTCAGTTCTTTTCTATAAATACCTTCAAGTGGGAGTGCTGGATCATGTGGAGGTTCTGTTTTAATTTTCTGAGGAACCTCCATAGTGTTTTCCTTAGCAGCTGTACCATCCTACATTCCCACCCACAGCACACAGCATTCCGGGTCCTCCACATCCTTGCAACACTTGCCTCTCTCTCTTTCTCTACACACACACACACACACACACACACACACACACACACTGAGTAGCCATCCCAACACATGCGAGGAGACATTTGAGCTCCTGTGTTTATTGCAACATTATTCACAATGACCAAGAGGCAGAAACCCTCTAAATGCCCATCGGTGGACACAAGGATAAAGGAAATGTGGTGTATGCATAGATGGAATGTTCTTCCAGCTTACTGAAGAAGGAAATCCTGCCATATGCAGTAACATGACTGAACCTGGAGGACAGTGTGCTGAGTGAAATAAGCCTGGCCCAGAAAGACAAATACTGTATGATCCCACTTATATGAAATATTTAAAGTAGTCTGACTCAGAGAAGCAGAGACAACGGTGGTTGCCAGGGGCTGGAGGGAGGGGGAATGGGGAGTTGCTGTTCAACAGGTAGAAAGTTGCAGTTACGCAGGATGGCTGTGTTCTAGAGCATCTGCTCCATCATGCCTACACTTAAAAAATACAGTATTGTGCACTAAGAACATGTTCAGAGGATGGATTTCATGTTAAATGTTCTTACCACAAAAATCAAAAGGGAGTCTCCTCTCGCCATTTTCTTATGATTTACTGGATGAACAGTACACCTTTAGAAGAGTCTGTGGTCTTCTTCATGTTGTGGGTCCTGTTTCACTAACCTTCTCTCCTTCTCTGCTGGCTCTGTCATTTCTCGTAAAACGTCTCTCCACTGTTACCCAGGCAAACGGCCCGATTCTTCGAGATTCAACTCAGAGGCCACCTTCTTCATGAAGCTTTCCTCTAGGTAGAATACAGTCATCCTCTTGTGCTTCTTTCAACCTAAACAGGCTCCTTTCATTTTGCTGCATTTATGGATAGCCTTCCTTCTACTTCCGTGAGATCCTTGAGGGCAGGGGCTGGGGCTCACTACTGATCATTGCTGAGCTGCTGCTCTGCCTCAAATATTGTGCCCTGCGTTTGGGACAGTGGTAACCAAAACCCGCAACCGGCAGTTGTGAAAAGGGAGGTGGGTAGGGGCATGGGGATAACTGAGGGATGAGCATTAAGGAGGACACGTGATTTGGTGACACACAACTAATGAATCATGAACATTACATTAAAAAAAAAAAAAAGACCCGAATCCCTCCTTTTTGAAAGTTATTGAGTAATTTCTAAAAAGATGCTCATTAGATAATCATACAAGCAATTATTTTAAACATGTCATAAAGGGAAATTGCAGAGGAGAATATGGACAATGGAAACTGAATAAATTTTGAGTTATTATGGTAGGAGGCACCATTAGGAGTCAAGAAAGCTTCTTTGAGTACGTAGATTTGTATATTCATGCATTTCTCTTATAAGTTGGAATCATTTATAAACCTTTTTAGTTTTTCTTCTGGTTACATTACATATTTTAATAATACAATTAATCATCTACTTCTAGTTGTGCTAACCTTAAACCATATCTATCGACTCTTCAGTGTAGAAGGTGAGGAAATTAAATTGTATTTGCAATGTAATTTTTATAATTGATTTTTGTTTGCATTTCTAATGTAATTTATAATTGCTTACCATGCTTCTTTCCCCTTTGCCTCAGGATTTTGGTTTGTTATATTGTCATTTCAGTTTTTCGAGCAGTTATTTTTACACACTAGCGTGCTGCTAACTGGCTGTCCAAGTGTGGTTCCAACAAAAAAGCTGGTTGATATTTTTATTTATGTCAATGAGCAAAACAAAACTTCCTCATTTGTCCATGATGTGAATTAGTCACTAAATTGCATAATAGTTCTCACATCCTAGATGAGTGTTTTCTCAATATTTTTTTTGTGCTATTCACAATGGATACAGACACAACACACTTAAGTTTGATGTGCATTACTAATATTTTCTTCATTACTTTCGTAAATTAAAGGAGCAGCGTCAAACCCTGTTTTGCCAAGTTACTGAGTTTCTGCGGTGGTGTTGCTTGCCACGGGCCTAGCGTCAGGGTACCTGCCTATCTTCTCAGAATACAGAGGAGGGAAGAGACGAGCGCTGGCACACCGTTATTAGGATTTCTGTCATGCAATTGCAATGACATAAGTGGCCTCAAGAACAGAGAATATAGTAAAACTGTAGAAAAATAATTTTAAAATTAGGACCTTTGAGTATTTTATACATTTGTTTTCCTTTAATTGTAGATTTATGTACTTTAATGTTTAATAATGGATTTGTTTACCAAGCAACTTGCAAATGTTCTGAAAATTTAACAGCCATCTCTTAGGAACTAGTTCAGAGGTCAGGAAGGAGGAGGGCTCCAACACAGCACTGCCTTCATGCCATTACATAACCTATTTAAACATTTGTTATTGGCTGACTTGTTTTAAAATAGTGTCTGATACCGGATTTCTATTAAAGATGAGGAAATTAGTGCATGCACTGTTTCTTCTGACTCTTTTCCCCTCCATCCCTAAGTTTTTCAACTCAATGCCCTAATTTATTACTCATCTCCCTGTAAAACCAACGGCAACTCCTTGATGCACATTACCACGCATCATCAGAGATACTAGCCCCTATAATTAGAAAAGAGAAATAAGAAAAAAGTAAAACCTTAGGGCAGAAAAAATCACTAACAACAAACTTGGCAAATGATGGAGTGAGAAGTATCTTTCCAAGCAGGAAAGAGAACCCAGACATTATGAAGCATAAGTTTGACCAACTGAGATAAAGAAGAGTCTAATAAATTTGAGTACATATAAACTTTAACATATATGAGAGGAAAGTGGCTAATGCCCTTCATAATTGCTTATTACATCACTTAAAAAACTGTAACTTGAGAGAAAGTGAATATATTTATGAATGGTTGTCCTTTGTGCCTTAAGGAAGCCAAATAGGAACCAAAGCTCATTCTCCTCCCCACTAATTCTGTTTTTATTTTTTTTTAAGATTTTATTTATTTATTTGACAGAGAGAAATTACAAGTACACTGAGAGGCAGGCAGAGAGAGAGAGAAGGAAGCAGGCTCCCTGCTGAGCAGAGAGCCCGATGTGGGGCTCGATCCCAGGACCCTGAGATCATGACCTGAGCCGAAGGCAGTGGCTTAACCCACTGAGCCACCCAGGCACCCCCCCACTAATTCTGTTTTTAAAAAATACAGGGTTCTTGGGTGGCTTTCAGGGTTTTTGGGTGGCTCAGTCCATTAAACATCTGCCTTTGACTCGGATCATGATCCAGGGGTCCTGGGATGGAGCCCTGAGTCAGGCTCCCTGCTCAGCGGGGAGCTGGCTTCTCCCTCTCCCTGAGCCCTTTCTCCTGCTCATGTGTGCTGGCTCTCTAGCTCTCTCTCAAAGAAAAATCTTAGAAAAAAATTTTTTTAAATAAACTTTTTCTTGGAATAATTTTAGTATTACAGAAAAATTACAACAGTGGATTTCTCTTTAATTTTGTAGCTTCTTTTGTAAGATTTCATTTATGTATTTGACAGAGATCACAAGTAGGCAGAGAAGCAGGCAGAGAGAGAGAGAGAGGAGGAAGCAGGTCCCCTGCTGAGCAGAGAGCCCGATGCGGGGCTTGATCCCAGGACCCTGAGATCATGACCCGAGCCGAAGGCAGCGGCTTAACCCACTGAGCCACCCAGGTGCCCCTAGCATTTTTTTTAACCAAGGTGAAATTCCCGTAATATCAATCAGCCATAACGCTCTGCCTCTAGCTCCCAAACATTTTTCTCACCCCAAAGGAACTCCATCCTCATCAAGTGGTTACTCCCATCACTGCCTCCCTCAGCTCTCAGTAGCCACCAGCCTACACTCGGTCTCTGTGCACTTACCTATTCCGAATATTTCGTGCATCAGGAACCATACAATATAGGACTTTTTATGTCCGGCTTCTTTCCCTTAGCATGTTGTCGAGGTTCATCCTCCTGCTGATTCTTAATGGCTTTTCAAGTTCTGACACAAAAAATCAGAAAATTTATTATTTTCACAGCCTTTCTTTGTTCCTCACCCTGTGTTGTTAATGGTCTCAATCATCTCTGGTCCTAGGTGGGGCTGAAGTTTTCTCTCCCTGGAGGTGCTTTCCTCTCAATTCCACTGTCATATCTGGAAAGTAACTGTGAACCTGTGGGGCTGGTGGGGACGTCAGTGAGAGTGTGATGGGAAAGTCGACCGTGGATCTGAGTGATTTAGAAGAGTGACTGAGGGAATCATGAATTGTTGACATTCAGAAGAACACATCTGGGGCTGGTGGCCCAGGTCTAGGGAGGGCCGTGCGCGTGACCCCATGAGTGTAACTGTCCCCGTCCATCACCCTCATGGTTACAACGAGCTTCCGTCATCCAGCTGTGTTTTATACCCAATATACTTCACATTCATCCCCAGAAATTATTCTCTCCAGTTCCCACATTTATTCTCCGAGGGCAAGAAGGGCAAATGCCACAGCGCATATGCCCCAAAAATGAAAGAACGGAGCTGTTGTGTTGCTGCTTAATTGAAGACACACGAGAAGGAAGAAAGGGAAGCAGAAGAAAAGTGATCGAAACCTGGGAGCTCACAGGTGTTTTCTGAGGAGACACAATGGCTCCCACAGAGCTCTCCTGAGGGAAGGGCCGGCCTGCAAATGAGAAGCTGACATAAATGGTGTGAGGCCAGTGTTGAGCGTTTCCTTGAGGAAAATGGCTTGAAGCAAGAGAGGTCCCTAAACTCCGGGTACCGTTTAAGATGTCACCTGATAACTATTGCTCACGCCTGGCCCCCGGGGTCTCCTGAGGCTGGGCTGAGTGGCTCCCCGTCATGGCCTCTGGAGAGACGAGCAGCACCAGCGGCCTCCGGGTCTGCTGTGAAGCCCGAGGCTCCGAGGATGGATGCGCTGCGTCCGGCGTGCTCCTCCGGGGAACCTCATGTGGGCAAAGCAATTCCATTTTTAAAAATACTTCCGAATCGCTGTGAGGCTTCTTCACGAAGCTCCTCTCAGTCACACCCGCGGCTCCTTAGAGATGCATCTCGTCAGCGAGGTCTCTCAGTGTGTCAGGCTCTTTTCACGTAAGCTGAGATGTTTTAGATGTTGGACCATTATAGCTGAGTGAGTCTTTTTTTCTTTACTTTCATGGAAGAATGACCCTTGTGTAAAGTATAAACTAGGTTTGTTTGCAAGGAGGACACACTCTCCCCTCACATGTCGCGGGGGAGGGAATCTGTCAGGCGCTGCCTTCAGTTGCTGGTAACAGTACCGGAGTCGGCTTGCTTCACTGTAACATTAGTTTATCATGTGACTCAGTGAGAGTGGGAATACAGCCCATAAAAAGCCATAAAAATAAGCTATCAACTAAGAGGTATTTCGATTTTTTAGAAACTCGCTGGTAACTTGCCCACAGATACATTTTATTAAATTACATAAAACAGAGTACACTATGAAAATCAGGTTGGAAATTTGTCTTCTAACTTTTTATTATTTTTTTAATTTATTTTTTTTTCAGCATAGCAGTATTCATTATTTTTGCACCACACCCAGTGCTCCATGCAATCCGTGCCCTCTCTAATACCCACTACTTGGTTCCCCGACCTCCCACCCCTTCAAAACCCTCAGATTGTTTTTCAGAGTGTCTTCTAACTTTTTAAAAAAAAATTTCCATTGTCTGTAGTGAACAAGGCTTCTTACATGAGACCACTGCAATTCTTTTAACAGAATCAGAGATTACATATACCATACACACACACACACACACACACACACGCACACATACTAATTGTACCTCTTTACAGATATGTAGAATATTCATTAACCCGAGTTCTACGTTTCTCCACCCAACATACATGGTATATTCAGTTTAACACCAAATACATTTCAGGAAACTTCCTTTTGGTCACGGGGCCTAACCCTCAGTACCTAAGATCATTGGAACCTCACACTGACATTTTCAAAGCCCAATATCTATCTTTGACACATCTAAGCCAAAATTCACACTAAAATAAAAATCTTCTCATCTATATATCTGTATATCACTATATATATCTGATTTGTCTTCTGCTTGTCGCAGTTCTCCCTGAAGTCATAGATATGAAAGCAGTTTGAAAACTCTTGTAACAGTGCAGAGAGCTCTGTCAGGGGCAGAGTGTATGTGGGTTGGGGTCCAGCACTCTCTAACTATCCACGTGAACATGAGCTTGTCACTGTACCTGTTGCTCTAGTCTGTTTTCTTATCTGGGGGTAAAAAGAGGGATTTCAAGTAGAGAAGTAGTTCCTTTTTTTCTTTCTTTTTTTTTTTTTTCCAAGATTTATGTATGTATTATAGAGAGAGAAGGTGCAGGGGGAGGGGTCCAGGGAGAGGGAGAGAGAATATGAAGCAGACTGCATGCTGAGCATGGTGCCCAACGTGGGGCTCAGTCCCAGGAGCTAAAACCAAGAGTCGGCAACTTTACCTACTACGCCACACAAGCACCCCCGTAGAATGGTGATTCTTAACCAGGAAATCGTGAGATCATCTTAGGATTTTTTTTCCTTCTTTTTAATACATTTAAATACATATATATATATATATGTAATACATATATATATATATAAATACATTTAATACATTTAATAGATGTATTAATGTCCACACCTCCCTGCTTTCCCCCAACACTATTCTGATTTGGTAGACTTGGGGTTGTTCATTTCTACTTAAATTCCCTTTGGGAAGGTGCTATCCCTCCTCTGGTCCAGCTCTACAAGGCTGCTCTGCAAGCACCTGAGCTGTTCTTGCAACATGTGTAACATTAACAGCAGCAGCATCAATGATATTATCAAAAGTGTTGACATCCAGTGCTAGCCAGGAAGTCTTGACCCCATGAAACTCTCCGTTAAGAAATGAGTTAGCTGTTCTCACTCTATTATGACAACAAACCAATTTCTGAACCAACAACCTTGATGTATGGTGTAGGACATGGTCCAACATCTATTCCACCAGGTACAGAATATTTGAATGTAGAATTTGCTCCCTCAACTTCTCCCCTGGTAAAAAGTTGGGACCGGGGGCGCCTGGGTGGCTCAGTGGGTTAAGCCGCTGCCTTCAGCTCAGGTCATAATCTCAGGGTCCTGGGATCGAGTCCTGCATCGGGCTCTCTGCTCAGCAGGGAGCCTGCTTCCCTCTCTCTCTCTGCCTGCCTCTCTGACTACTTGTGATCTCTGTCTGTCAAATAAATAAATAAAATCTTTAAAAAAAAAAAAAAAAAGTTGGGACCGAATGGGGATTTCCTAACTGCTGCATTCATTGGTAACCTCCCTTCCCCAGAGCCCAGAGGGCTAACAGGCCATACCAGGCTAAGGGCAGAGTAATAGGAACAGAGCTTTCTCAGGTGTGCAGATGAGGTGTTAATTGGTGATCTGGGAAAAAGTGCTGCATCTCTTGTACAGTTGCCTTTTGAGTCTGTATCCAGGGCCAGCTTCGTGGGTAAGTGACCTGTGCAGTCACACACTGGCCCTTTGCTTCTTTTAATGCCATGCTGTCGCTGTCTTGAAGTTCTTAGTTTTGAGCAAGGGTTCTGCCTTTTCATTTTCTACTTTCATTTTCAGTTTATGGAGCCAGCCGTGTCGTAGCGATCAAACACTTTGTACCATTTTCTTTGCTTCTCTTCTTTTGCCTTCGAGGAGTACTCTTTAAGTGCGTAGTTTCATCACCAGCAAGGAGCATCCCTTTCCCTGGCCACAACCCACATGTCCGCCACAGAGCAAGGTCGTCCTCTTCAGTTCCGATGACGGGCCCATCCTGGTCATTGCAACTTTGTCCTGGGGTGTGGCCATCCTCAACAGTTATCCATGCATCAACTTCATTACCAGCCCTGTCCCTTATCCAGAAGGGAGGATGTGGGGCACCTGGGTGGCTCAGTTGGATAAGCCACTGCCTTTGGCTCAGGTCATGATCCCGGAGACCTGGGATGGAGGCCTGTATCAGGCTTCCCCAGATCTGCAGGGAGCCTGCTTCTCCCTCTCTCTCAGCCCCATCCCCTGCTTGTGTGCTCTTTCTGTCAAATAAATAAATAAAATCTTAAAAAAAAAAAAAGAAAAAAAGAAAAAAAAAAGGAGGGGGGATGTGCTATCCTAATGCCCAGATCCCAATACTTACTAGACCTCCGATACTAACAACCAAGGTAAGTGACTGCCAAGCAGACTTCACATACTGGTCGTTCTGGCAGAAGTGAATGCAGGAGTGATCATTTCCTTGCTACTTATAAAGTACTAGCAGGAAAGGGGGAAAGTGGGGCACCTCCGGAATTTTATTTCTCCTTTAAGTTTTTGATAGCCAACAAGAGGGTTAAGTAAGTGTTATTAAATAAATTTTTAAGAATACAGATCAATAAAACTCCACAAATGAACAGATTTATAGTTTTGCTATTTCTAGAGTATGGACAGTATCAACCTATCCATCCATTTATCCATCTATCTATCTGTCTATCTTTGTATCTATGTCTGTATTTGAAGTAGTTAACTGATGATTCTCTCCCACTTTTGAAATGGATCAGAGGAGGACCAAGCTGAAAATTCAATATAGTCCATTTTGTAATATGATCCGTAATGGGATCCTGCAAATCAATTTAGACAGATAATATAGATAATAGTGTCCAAAAGAGAGGAGCATATCCTTTGTGCAGGTTATGCACAGCTAGTCCTGCTACTGAGAGCTATTTCTCCCAGGGCTTCATAAAAAGAGTATCGCATAATGAATTTTCAAGCCTCTGTGGTGGAGACAGAGCTGTGCGCCCCACATCCTGCTTCAGGCTTCAGGAAAGGACTGGCTGCCTCACTGAGAGGATTGTGATCCAGCTGTTAACTCCTCTGGGTCTGTGTGGGCTTTCAAGCTGAGGTCACACTTCTCCAGGTGGCCTCCCAACAAAGACAGCAGGTTGATGGTGCAGGGGCTGGGCCATTTCCGCCCCCTGTAGGACTCCTCCGTCACGCGCGCCATCTTTGTTTGCTCCAGAGCTCTTCCTGGGCTGACAGAGACTTGGTCAAGTCTACACGAAGGCTGTCAGCCCCTGTGCCGTTCCCTGCATTGTGCTCTTTTCTGTGCTTGATGCCACCCCCAATAAAACGTTGCAGTCCTGATTCCTTCTCAGCATGTTTCCCAGAGAACACAGTCTGCAAAGCATCCCAACAGTAAAGGCAAAGATGAATTTTACAGAGCTCCTTTTTATGAAGATGAAAATGTACCAGAAAGTCTGAGCACATTTCATGGAGGTAACACAAGGAGGACAGCAGGAGAGCAGAGTGGGACTTGGCACTCAGCCTGGATTTATTTGGGAAGAAAGGACACCCCACCTCACTTTGCAGCCATTTTCTGTTCCTCAAAACGTATTGAGCAATCTTGAGCTCAAAATTAGAGTCCCTGGAAACCAAACCATGTCCCGAGACCAACCCTTGGAGGGTTCCTAGGACTCTGACTTTAAGCTGTATCATCATTGCAAACTGAGCCTGTTGGTGGAGCAACCCCTTTAGTACCTAAGTCTTCCATCTTCGCTCATTTTATTATCTTCACAACTCACTGAAAAGCTCAGAAAGCGCAGTGATTTTGAATCAAAATTTCAGTCACTAATTTTTTATTTAGCCCCTTATGTCCAATTAATCATTCAGCTTTGTTTATGTTTTCCCAGAAACGTCTCGCCTTTCTCTTGATCATACCATGCCTGACTGATCTTTTGCCTAATTCCATGGCAGAGAAGTGCTATTTGTGCCCCAACTTTGTTTTCTTTTCCTCCTGGGCAGAATAACTGACTGGCATCTTATCAAGCACACGCGAGCATGAATTGTAAATAGGAGCTCCTGAGGAGGCTGTGTTTCTGCCCATTGGGGGTCTTGTAAATTACGTTTACAACTTCTTTATCGGTATCGTGATGCTGATGGAGCTATGCATCTCCTGTGAATATGGGCACTGACCATTGAACTGTTCCCTTGACTAGCATTTGGTACACATTTTAAGCTCCTTAGTTGAGCGCGTAAATCACATGCTGTTCATGGCATGCCTCCCCCCGCCCCCCATCACTGCCCCTGCAACTCAGCTACACAAACTAGTGTTTCAGCTCCTGGCAGTTACAATGCTTCACTCTTTGTGCTGTTTGTTGTTGGGAGAATCTTTTTTGTTGCTTCTTGCTTGAAGATAGCTCCTTCAGTCCTTCAAAGCTCAGCCTAAGTGTCCCTTCGTAAGTGAACTTTTCTCTGATCCCCTAGTTTGATTCCTTTCCTTTCATGTGTTTCCACCAAACTTCAATCACACTCCTACCATAGCCCGCCATGTTGCTCCTTAAATGTCGCTATACCCCAGACACATTGTGAACACCCTGAGAACTGTAATCCTGTGTTATTTGACTTCATATCTGAACGAGCCCAGAACTGTTGAATGGATGCAGTTTGGTTTTCCATTCTGACATCTTCATGCTCTCTCTCTTTTACTCCAGGGCCCGAAATAAGCTGTCAGAACAGATGGCTGAAAGGAACTGGCCTCAAGTATGCTAAAAAGTAGGTTTAATTGTGATCATGGACGTGCTTCTTTCTCAGGGGTTCCATTTCTGAAATGGAAATTAATTTGATGCTTCTCTAGAGTGATGTTCAGAGTAATGTTATGCCATTTGTAAAGGCCTCTAGGACTCTCCGATGAAGGGCATTTGATATTAGCCTCATTGTTACTTGAAGCTGTGTTTTAGGGTTCATCTGTTTGCTGCTCAGCAAGACATTTGATGTTCTCTTAAAACAGCACATCCTGGGAATAATTAAGAGATTTCTCGAAGGCTCGGGGACACACCTACTGTAGCATCAGTCTGCTTTGAATATTGATCTTGACACCTTTACTTTCAATAATCGTGGTGTGTTTAAATAATAATCTAACATACAATTAAGGCTCCCTTGTTCCTGTGAAGATTCTGGGTAGAATTTTATAGTGAATATGTTCTTCAGGATTTTATACTGAAAAGAAACCCACATTCTTGAGCTTTTCTGACTTAACTATGACATCTGCCTAAATAAAGACTCTTTGCTAAAACCACAGAAGAAAGAACTGAGGCATTTATGAGCACAAATAACCCCCAAAGCAAAGATTTAGAATTGCACTCTCCTCTACTCATACGCACGCTTCCAACATCGGAGCGGGTGCCCCTCCTCAGTGACTTGATAGAAGGGTCAACATGTATTTGAACTCTGGACATAACAGCTCTCTGCTGTCAGATTGCCAAGTGTTTATTATTTATGAGATCAGGAATGACAGTGAAGCGCTTGGGTGGCTCAGTGGGTTAAAGCCTCTGCCTTCAGCTTAGGTCTGATCCCAGAGTCCTGGGATCGAACCCCACATCAGGCTCTCTGCTCAGCAGAAAGCCTGCTTCTCCCTCTCTCTCTCTCTGCCTGCCTCTCTGCCTACTTGTGATCTCTGTAAAATAAATAAGCAAAATCTTTAAAAAAAAAAAAAAAGAAAGAAAGAAAGAAAAAAGGGAACGACTTGATCATGTGGCCGTCTAGACAGCTGCAGTCCCCACACGCCTAAAAGAAAACAGCCACCTGAGCAGCCATTTCTATATATGATGTCTCATTCCCAGAAGCTATAGAAGTAAACTGCTAGAGGCAGCTGTGCTTTCCAATTGCCAAACATTCAGAAGTTCCATTTTTAACACAGGATATCTATTATTAAGACAATCAGCTCAAAAGCTGCAAAGGAATCTAGGTCTGCAGCATAAATAGCACATTGATTCCCCTTTCCTGCCAGGTCAGAACATCCCTTCTTTCCTCCTTTTGTAGGGGGCACGACTTCCAGAGTAATGATCTGGAAATACCTCTTTGATATGGCAACTCCCCATTCAAGAACTTACTATAAGGAAAAGACTTTGATCCAGTCACCGACTGTGTTTAAAACGTGAGACCCTCTGGGATCGGGCTCCATTGTCTTTATCAAGTCCATTTCTCATGCCTCTCACCACCAACCCTGCTGCAGTCCAGTAAGACTCCTCACATCTTGCTCCATGTTTTCTACCCACATGACTTCGGCCAAAATACTCTAGTTCCCTGCCCAGCCACGTCCTGCCCATTCTTTTGAGGTTTGACGTTGAAGCCCCACTGGAGCCCAATGGGTCCTCTTCCCATATTCGTCAGCGGTCTCTTTAAATTCAATTAATGAACCTCATCATTCATCATTAGCAACCTAAGCCTCATAATTCAGCAACAAATTACATAGAGGTACACATGATTTTCATATTTCTGTGCATCAAATAGTCTCATCTCTTAAGTTATATCTGAAGCCAAGTGGCCCATGCCAAAGAGGTTGCTGCCTAGGGTCTCCGTTAGGATTTTGATGGATTCCTGCCTCACATTGAGGTCTTTCATCCATTTTGAGTTTATCTTTGTGGTGTGGTGTAAGAGAGTGGCCGAATTTCATTCTTCTGTTTATGGTTGTCCAATTTCCCAAGCACCATTTATTAAAGAGACTGTCTTTCTACCATTGGATATTCTTTCCTGCTCTATCAAAGATTAGTTGACTATAGACTTGAGGGTCCATTTCTGGGCTCTCTACTCTGTTCCATTGATCTCTGTGTCTGTGTTTGTGCCAGTACCATGCTGTCTTGGTGATCACAGCTTTGTAATAGAGCTTGAAATCAGGCAACGTGATGCCCCCATCTTTGTTTTTCTTTTTCAACATTTCCTTGGCAATTCAGGGTCTTTTCTGGTTCCATACAAATTTTAGGATTGTTTGTTCTAGCACTTTGAAAAATACCATTGGTATTTTGATCAGGATGGCCTTGAAAGTATAGATTGCTCTGGGCAGCATAGACATTTTAACAATGTTTATTCTTCTGATC
Source organism: Mustela nivalis (assembly GCF_964662115.1). NCBI lineage: Eukaryota > Metazoa > Chordata > Mammalia > Carnivora > Mustelidae > Mustela > Mustela nivalis. The sequence goes on along the minus strand of NC_139031.1, from coordinate 7,677,290 downwards.
CATGAGCATGGAATATTTTTCTATCTTTTTGTGTCTTCAATTTCTTTGAATAAACCTAACTGAAGAGGTAAAGGATTCTATACTCTAGAAGCTACTAAACACTTACAATTCCAATTTTAAAGAAGTCACATATATGTTGACTAATTGAGTTTAAGTTAAAAAAAAAAAGGAAAAAAATCATTTTCAGGCTAAAATTCCTTTATTTTTCTATTTTTTTAAATTAAGGTGAAATTTGCATAAGGTAAAATTCACTCTTTTTGTACATGTCTATGAGTTTTGGCAAATGCATACAGTTGTGTAACCACCACTATAATCAAGATATAGAAAGATTCCATTACCCCAGACTTTTCCTCTGTGACCTTTTGCAGTCAGCCCCTCTCCCACCTGCCGTTCCTGATGACCGTGTACCTGTTTCCTGTCTCTGTAGTTTTGTGTCTATGGAACCATTACAGAAAGTACACTTTTGTGTGTAGATTATTTTACTTAGCATGATGTGTTTAGAATTTAATCATGTTGTGTGAATCAGTTGCACATGCCTTGGTATTTCTAAGTAATACTCCATTGTATGGACATACCCAGTATGTGTATACGTTTACCAGTTGGGGAATATTTGAATAATTTCCACTGTGGTGCAATGAAGTCACTATAAACATTCCCACACATATTTTTGTTTGAACAGACTTTTTATTTCACTTAGATAGTTTCCTAGAAGTGGAGTCGCAAGGTAAGTGAATGTTCACCTTTATAAGAACCTTTCAGGTTTTCCATGGTGGCTGTAACATTCTGCATTTGTACCAGCAATGAACGATATCCAATTGCTCAGCATCTTAGTCATTGTTATAGGTGTGTAGTGATATCACATGGTTTTAATTAGCATTTCCCTAAAGACTAATATCATTACTTTTTCATGTATTTGTTTCTACTGTACACTTAGTTTTCCTTTGGCTATTTCATGGTACCAGCAAAGTTCTAAGACTATATTCAATGCTTAATGAATATTTGTGCAATGTTGAATTGCAGAAATAGTACCATTCCTTTATGTGCCAGTTGCCTCCTTTTACTAGCTGCTACCATTTATTGAGCACCTGCTGTGTGCCAGGCACTGTACTAAGTGCTTTATGGATGACATCTTATTTAATATTCACAATATTCACCCTATGGGGGTCATGGGTATTATCTCCACTTGGTGATGGAAAGGGCAAACAATACTGACTTGTCAGTATCCAAATCCTTCTCTTTCCTTCAAGAGGTTTTGTATTTATTAAGTTCTGGAACTTTTTTGTACGCCGCCAATGAGGGGAGAAGTGAATTAAAATAATACAAAGTAGGATCTAGAGATTGGCAGGATTATGGGGAAGAAAGGAACCTGTACTTGAAGGAGGCAAGGGGAGATATGGCTGTAGAGATGGGGGAAAGAGGAAGAGAAAGAGAGGAAATTTGTGTGATTGGTTGTTTGGCTTGATTTGATTTGGGTTGGGAGAAAAGACGGAGTAGGGAATGGCAGCTATGAAGAAGAGACTTTGGCCAGGTAGACAAATGATAAGAGCGCTTAGGATGTGGCTATTTACTTATGGAGCATAATTCTTTTGGAGGTTTTATGAGTGATCTAGCAGGCTTTAGGGGGAGAATTGAATTTGTTTTTGATTTTGACAATGGTAAAAATCATAGGTTTTTTTTCAGATTTCACTAGCCATCTGGGTCCTGTTTTGTGTGTATGTGTGTGTGTGTGTGTGTGTGTGTGTAGTTCCATGCAGTTGTATCAATGTGCAGCTTTATGTAACCACCACCACAATCCAGACTTTTTAATGATATTACAAGACTCCATCATGCTACTCATTTTTAGCCACAACCCCCATTCCTAACCCACTGCAGCCATTAGTCTGTCTTCCATCTCTGTGAAGAGGTTATTTCAGAAACATCATAAATGGGAAATCATGCAGTGTTTGTCCTTTACACACTGGCTTTTTTACTCAGCATGATTCTTTGAGGTTTATGCAAGTTATTGTGTGTACCAGTAGTTCTCCCCTTCTATTACTGAGTAGTGCTCCTTGGGATGAATATATCATGCTTGGTTTCAATATTCACCTAATGAAGGACATTTAGGTGGTTTCTAGTTTGAGGCTATTATGAATAAAGCTGCTATGAACATTTATCTGTCAGTTTCTGAGTCCTTTGGGGTTTTTTTCAATTAAAAAAAAAAAACTGTCAAACTATTTTCCAGCCTTTTATATTCCTACCAGCAGTGTGTATGTGATCTAATTTCTCTACCTCCTTGCCAGTATTTGGTGTTAGCATTATTTTTTACTTTAGTTATTCAGATAGGTGTGCAGTGATATTTTATTATGGTCCTAATATTAATTTTTTTAATGAGTAATGACATTGAACATCTTGTCATGTGCTTATCTGGCACCTGTAAAGCCCCTGTTTTGAAACATCTCTTCATATCTTCTGCCCATTTTCTAATTTTATGTTTGTCTTTCACTGCTGAGATTTGAGAGTTATTTATATGTTCTAAACACTAGTCCTTTGGCAGAGATACAATGGGCAAATATTTTCTCCCAGTCTATAATGGATTTTTTTTTTTGTCCTTAACAGGGTCTGTTAGAGAATAATTTCTTTTCATTTTGATGAGGTCCAGTTTATCAATTTTCCTTATTATGGACCATGCTCTTGGCATCAGGTCTAGGAACCCCTTGCCTCATCCTAGGTCCTGAAGATTTTTTCTTGTTTCTTTCTGGAAATTTTATAGCATGAGATTTTACCTTTAAGTGCATGGTCCATTTTAAGTTGATCTTTGTATATGACATTAAGGTCAGAGTTTACATCATTTATTTATATGTGTAATTTTTTGTTTATGAAACATCCAATCATTCCAGCACCATCATTGAGTGGCCATCCTCCTTTCATTCAATTGTTCTTGCTCATTTTTAGGAAATTAATTGGCTGGAATTGGATTTCTATTTCTGTGAGGTCTAATCTGTGCTAAAACTGTGAACAAGACAACTGATTCCTTCTCACGCTTCATGTGAATGGGTAGACTGAAACTCTGGGAGTTTAACATGATGTAGCATCTGTCTTTCCGCTCTGTAATTGTCCTTTCCTCAGTATCTGTCTCATATTATTAAGACCCAAAATCGAACAGTATATTTTATAATGTCTTAGACGTCAAAACAAGATCCCTGTGCTGCATTAATGCAGTAAGCCCAGTCTGGGATGGAGCTTGAAATAAACTTCACATTTGTACCTTTCCCTTCAATAAAGTTAGGAGGTTAGGGACTGCAACTCAGCAAATGCGGAAGAATCCTTAGGCATCTTTATAAAATATTTTGAAAGAACCACCAGCAGAATTCTGGGAGACTCTTACCTGAATGTGAGTGTAACAAGCCCTTTGATATCTCAAGAAAAAGAAGGAAAAGCAGTTGTCTTTCATTTAGCTACTGTCCTTGGTTCTGAAAGGACTGGATTGCTAGGATTTCAATGACATGTTATTCTCTTTACATACGGAAAGCTGTAGTGACACAGCTCTGGGCAGAGTCGCTCCTGCCTGTGGAAGGCTCACGACAGCCCTCAAGGTGTGGTAGTGTAAGATTTAAACTTGCCACACAAATAGTCAAATATAGTAGAAAAGCGGCCCAGGATGACTCAATTTACTGGCAGTACCCGCACATAATTTCACGTGTATTTTCTAACTTGACTTTGAGTCGGGCAATATCAATAAATAAATATAAATAAAAACAAGGACATTTTTATGGAGAGTTTCTTAAAGGCAATACAAAGGGGTGTCTGGGTGGCTCCGTCAATTGGGCATCTGACTTGATTTTGGCTCAGGTCATGATCTCAGGATCCTGGGATGGAGCCCCGTGTCAGGCTCTTCCCTCAGCTTGGAGTCTGCTTGTCTCTCTCCCTCTGCCCTTCCTCCCGCTCATGTTCTCTTTTCTATCTCTAAAATAAATAAATTAACCTTCAAAAAAAATAAATAAAATGAAAAATAAAAGACAGTGCAAAGGTAGCCACGACACCTTCATTCCCTTTGTTTTTCTGAATTCATTTACATTTCTGTAACACCAGTTACGCTATATTATAACTGTTTACCTATTAAACGTTCACCCTTCACTAAATAATAAGCTTCTTCAAAGCAAGGATAAATTCATGATCATCTTTGGAACCATATTGCCTGGTACAGTGCCTGGTTTATGAATGAAAACTAATGACAGCATGATTATCATTAAATTTTCTTATTTATTTTTAACTTTGACCAGAGAAGGAAAATTGTATCAGCCAGGGATAACTGCCTCAAATACTCTTCATGCATGGGTGGCGTAAGAACCAACACAGACATAACCAAACTTCAACTTTCCATAGGCATTTGCATGAGCACACACCATGCAGACAATTGATACAACTTTGGCTCTTTCTACAAATGGAAATACTCTTGAAGAAGATTTTTAGCTTTCTAATTTCTTTGTGCTACAGTGCACAATGACTTCAGGAAATACATGTTCTACATGATGTTTACTGACCGTAACATTAAGTTTCCAGTTTTTGTATAAGAATCAGAGCATTAGGGATTAAAAAAAAAAAAATCAGTCTTCAGAGAGGTAAATAATTAGATACCACAAGTTCAAAAAGCAGGATTCGTGATCATTTTGGTGAGACCTATTTTTGCTGACTCTCCTTGTATCTAAATGGCATCTTCCCCCTCTCCTGCCATGAGCACCGTACAAATGGTAGAGAATGATGAGCATTGCTCACTGAACTCATTTAGGCCAGCCACTGTTGGTTCCTGCAGATAGTAATTACTAAAAAATATCACATAGCCATTTACAAATATAAATGCTAAGTTTTGGTTGCAGAGCAGGACTCTGGAGCCCCATGTAATAGGGTCATAATATAATTATACACGTAGATGCTTGTAAACACATGTACGTTTCCAATCAGCTATAACAGTGCTGTGGATAGATCTCCAGAGCTTTAATATCATTATTGCACTGAGACATAAACATTTTTAATAATCTCCCCTTAAGGAATTTCAAAGAAAAAGCCATGAAAAACCCCCTAACATAGAACTTTTCTTTGAAGGGAAATAAAAAAATAAAAGGACATAAAGAGATGCTAATATTTTGAGGTTGCCTTCAAGGAAAAGTTTTATTAAAAGATATTTAAAGAGGTTATTATTACATATATGTGAATGCAAATGTTACTGCCTTCATTTGATTTTCTGCTACCCACAGGGAATTTCTGTGGCGTGCTTTGCCGGGGAGATCCCCGGTGTCCGGGCACTAGCAAATGCTCCAGTCAGGAATTAGTCCAGTCCGGGAATTACTAAACAAGGGCAGGAAGGAATGTCTTTCACATTTCTCACATTTGATGCAGCTGCTGAGCCTGCTTCTCTCTAGTAGCTGCAACTGCAGATAGCACTGGTCGCTTCAGCAAATTAAAAGCAAAGCCCACCACTAGATTAATTAAAATTATTCCAAACTGGCTGGTATTCCGATGAGTTACAACTTTACATGACAATTTGACAGACTCTGGGTGAACATCCTAGCTACTGTATACAGACCTCTCGCTGTCTCTAAATTATTCTACTAGTGGTCGTATATGTAATTAGGCGACAGCACGGCGACAAGGAATGAATTGAAACGTTTTGCACAGTCGTATTTTCCGTTGGCTGAGGCCATCACTCAAAATTGTAAATTATCTCACAGGGAGTATGAAAGTTCAGCTCAAATTTGGAACCAAGAATACGCGAGTTAATATCTAAATATTAAACACCAGAGTGAAAGACTTAAGCATGTTCTCCTTCCCCAGCATCCTTCTCACAGTCGCCCACACTGCGGCTTGTGCTCCCCTGTGTTGGAGCTCCATTACTGCCTCTGTAACTGAAACACACCCCCTTTCCAGGTTTCCCTCACCAGACACGGTTTTATTTTCTCTGTCCTTTTGCTGCTGCAGTAATTGAAAATCCCCTACTTTCTATATTCCCATCATCCCCAGTGAAGCGGAGATGTTCCCACCCCTGACACAACTATCCCGTGTGTCTTAACTAAAACAGACACACCTCTATTCTTCCTGTTTATCACCCAAGCTTACCCTGGTCCTTCTCTTTTTCTTGCACTTTCTTCTTACACTCAGTGTCCATTATCACGTCACCCTGAAACTGACATGGACTTTACAAGATCCAGTTTTCCAACTACCAAATGGCGTGTATGTATATCTTTCCAATCTAGAGTCACCTCAATGCTAATAGCTTTCAATTTTACCCCAAGAATAAGCAAATAAGAGAGAAAACGTACTATGTATTTGGAGGAGAGACATTATTCTAAAAATACCTTCTCAAAAGCCAATACCAGACAGGGGAAGGTTAATGTTAACATGCATCGTATTTCAATTTATTTTCTTCCTCTTGTGTTGAGGATCACCAAACGAGCAAATAACCCTGAAGTGTGGGGTCATGTTAAACAAAAGGAGGATGTTTTGATTCATGGATGCACCATGTTATAGAGCCTGTCCTTTTTAAAGTTTGATGTGGGCTTTCAGGCCCCTCAGGCACTCTCGTGGGCGTTGGCATCCTGAGGCGCGGTCCACAGCCTGGGGGACTGCGGTGACGGTCATCCTGGCAAATCTCAATAGTCACCAAATCAACCGAATGTATTAATTAACACATCAGTTGAACAATTATTTATTCAGTGATTTTTTTTTCAGTGCTCAGCTCTCTCTTAGATAATGTTTATAAATAAAATAAATCTAAGACATAGTTTGTTAAATAGAATCAGTAGGGAGTTTAGTGGGCAGTCATATGCAATCTGTCATTCATTTGGCACTAAACATCAATAGTTTGGGATTTTTGTTTGGGTTTTGTTTCGGGGGGGTTGCCTAAATATCTCTGTGTGATAGCATTTTTTTTTTCTTTGTTTTTGGTTTGGGACTCCGTTGACAAAATCAAGATACATATGTCCAGGCTTTATAGTTTTTAGTTGTTTGCTTAACTGTGTATACTTTACCCCCAAGTGACAAAAGAAAGTCTCTAAGATGTCTGTTAGTCTAAGTGGAATCGAGTTTAGGAGAATGGTGAGGCTGTGGTATTTACGTTTTGTGCTTCCCTTTGCTCCACAATATGAAACTGTCCTGTGTCCTTCAGGGCGGCATCGGCCCCCATGGGGCCATGACTTGTAAGGAGCCGTCTTCTCTTCTGTTGCATCAACACTTACCTTAACTTTGTGCCATTTCTTCAGGGAATTCCCTCTAATATCAAGAAATTTATCAATTTCTCTTTGATTTTTATGCCCTCCTCCTTCTGTTGCCCCAGAATGTATCTCTAAGAAATCAAACATGCAACTCAAATATTAATTAGAATAAAGGCTCCTAACGTCATATTAAACTGAATGCATTTTGAGAGGGACGTTGGTTCCAGAGTTACTTGGACGGACTGCAATCTACGATTTCCATGATTTCCACGGGGGAGCCAAGTCCTGGAACACTGATTTATAAACGCACAGATAATTCTTTCCCAGTGCGTCAGGTTATTAGTGAACTTTGGAAATGACATGAGACAGTGGCATCTTGGATAGGACAGCCCCTTCTGATCTGCGCATCTTCACGTTCGAGACCAAAAGGCCATATTATGGTGCAGGGAGAAGGAAAACAAAGGTGGGTGGGTACTTTGAAGAGATTTTCCACCCAGTGGGATGATCAGTTGTTTCCCTCTCTTGGCTATTTCCATTTAAGGAATTGAGCCCAGTCTTGCAACACTGGCGTGGTCTCTCCTCCACGGTGTTGGAAGGATACGAGTCCATCCCTTTTCTCTGACATTAGATTTCTTGGAGACTATCACGCTTCTAATTTCCCTTGTCCGTATGTATTCCAATGTCTGAGATAACAATTACCCTTAAATTAATTACTTTTTAAATTGACCACAATGTGTTTTTATAGTAGCACTCAAAACATCATCAGGAAGACATTGCATGCATCATTGTTGAAGGTGGTTTACTCTTGAGGAGATGTACATGGCTGGAAATTCCTTGAGAAGCACCCAAATGCTTGAAACCCTTTGCTAAGGTATGGTCGTTCTGGGATTGACCATAGTTGCAGAGAATCATCTAATTAGGTAGTTTGCACATTCCTTCATCTAATTATACCGATGAGCATGTGGGGCAAGCTATATTTTCTTCTGTAGGTATCTATTATATATTTTGTCCATTTCAATAACCTGTCTTCCAGATTTATAATCTATATATAGAACACTTTGGTGAGACATGATGGAATTCTATGTGTCAAACTGACTAGACCATGATGTGCCCAGATTAAACATTATTTCTGGGTGTGTCTAAGAAGATGTTTTCAGATGAGATTAGCATTTGAGCTGGTAAGCTTCATAAAGCAGACAGCCCTCCCAGATGGGACTAGGCATCACCCAACACATGCATGATGTGGGGAGGACTAGACACACAGGAAGGGAGGGTCTGTTTTCTTCCTCCCTGCCTCAGCTGGGACACTGGTCTTCTCATGGCCCGGGCCGGGATTTACACCTTTGGCTCCCCTGATTATCAGGCCTTCAGACTCAAAGTGGAGTGTCAGCTTGATGGAGTCTCCAGCTTGCAGACCGCAGAATGTGGGACTTCTCAGCCTCCACAATCGTGGGAGCCTGTTTCCCATAAGTAATAAATATCTATTTATTAATAGACTCCTATTCCCACACTCTACCTTTTAGTACCTCCAAACCTGGAATGATACAGTTGAGTGTTCCCAAATAGCATTATTGCTTAAAACATTGAAGTTTCCAGAAGCTCATCGAATTAGTTATGTAATATATTAAACTGTCATGCCTGCTCTGCAGGCGGGGTCACAGGTCACTTCATCTCTCTCGGCATCTGGGTTCTCAGATGTCAAGATAAAGGAGAGCTGGAAACATGGTACAATCCCTTGTCAGTCTAAAATTCTGGGACTCTGTGAGTAATGCTATAGATATTCTCCTTTTTTGCTTTACTCACATCACACTGACTGACTGATGTGGATTATTACCTCAAAAAATAAGATTGTTAGCTCTGTAGGGACCTTTGAGATGATCAACTAACACCTTCATTTTGCAGGTAAGGAAACACAGGGTTTGAGAAATGAAGTTACTTCTCAAACTTTCCACAGTCTGTAAGTGACTGACGTGAGATGTCATCCTCTCTCCTCTGTGTCATGGCTTTTTTTTTTTTTCTCGTGTTTTTACTTAAATCAAAGATCTTTCAGAGCAAATCTGATCAATGAGATGCAACTCCTATGCACAGATATTTCAGTCTATTAAAGTCAGAAAACACGCGAAGGGAGATGAAAAAGTGTTGGCTAACAGCACCCAGACCGCCAAGTTAGCATCAATTCACAGTCCTGGGGACCGAAATGAAGTAAGGACAGGTCTAAAGAAATTCAAAGGTTTGGGGCAAGGAAGAAATGTAATAAAAATGGAAATAAGGCCTGGAGAAGTGCAGCTCTGCTTACGCCATGGACACTCACTCAGTGCCATTCGGTTCATCTTTCCTGGGATGTTGGGAAAGCAGGAGGTGCGAGCTCTTTGCAGACTGAAAGGCTTTCTCACTCCAGAATGGCAGACTCTGTGTTTCCCTTTGGAACCGTAGTTTCAAAATTCTACTTAGACTTCACATGAAAAAGGCGCAATCTGCATCTGTCACTGTTGCTAACGGCAACCTTCTCTTTCCCATACCGCCCGCTTCGTATCTGGAAACGTTTCGGGCCGTTTCACTTCACCTCACTCAGTCTCCGGTGCTCACAGCTTGTCTTTCTACGTTTTCAAGTATTTTTGCAGCTCCTAGGAATGCCTCTGGAGTTCTCTGTCTGGTCTGCACCGCGCAGTTTTCTCCTTTCATCTATTCTTTGCCTTGTCCCTGCATTTCTTGGCAGCCGCCCTGACGCATTTCAGGATCTGAGTCCTTGTGTTGTCCACCTGAAGCCGAGGTAACATTGTATGTCAACTACCCTCACATAAAAAAATAAGAAGACAAGAATGAAGCTCTAACATTTTCCATATATACCAGACCCCTACACTTCAACTCCTTTATGGCGTTCGGAAATTTTCTTAAGAGATAAGTCTACCCAATCTCATACAGAAATTAAATGTTAAATTGCATAACTGATGTGCTTTAAAAATGCCCGTAGGCGCTAGCTCGAAGGCTGAACAACACACCAATCTGTTGTTTATAAAGTCATTCTAGCTCTTTCTTCTTCAAAGTTTCTGTGGAGTCTTGCAGGACTCTTAAGAACTCTGAGCATGAATGGAAAGGACTGAGTATCAAAGGATGATCTAGTAAATTCAGGTAGGCGGTATGACCCTCTGGCTAGGAGAGGAAGAAGTTCTCCATCTCACACCTGCGGATTGTTTTTCAATCTCACTGTCCTTGCTTTGCCAACCAGTCCACACCAGCCTCTTTAAGGGACAGCGAGATTCAATTCCTAATGATGGGCTGACCTTGTGAAACCCTCTTTCCAGAGAACTAGTTTCACAGAAGTCTCCACAGGACTTCTTATAATGCATGCATAATGTATGTACTAATCAGACCATGACAGTAACTCCTAATCCTTCTGGATAAATGTACCGGATGTCATTTTTACTTCCCACATAGTTCAGAAGCCAGGGTTCAAGAGTATAGTCCTTGTTTACCTTTTTAGGATAACACACCTACCTTCAAAACAGTACAGCAAGGAGAAAGGTGGGGTAAACAGAAAACCGTCAAGCCGCATGCCACGATTGTAAAGTTGTTGAAAAGGTTGTGTGTCAGAAACCAACCTAATTAGGTGACTTAGAAGTAATAACTAATTGCTTTGTCTACTAACCATCTTCTCCTGGTGCCACAGGCACAACACATTTGCTCTCAACTCCTCAAATCAGGGTGAGTTAAGTGTCAGGATTGCTATTCTGTTTTATCTTCCATCTTCTCAAACAAGCAGATAAGAAACAGAAAACGAAATATTGTTGGGTTGTCATCCCTGCAGAGAGGATGGTCTAAAAACGGCCCCACTCCAGGAAGGAGAGAAGACAATCACATCATCCCCTCACCGCCTTCTCTGCAGTAGAAATTTAGAGGTGAACCTATGACAAAATGTTTAGCCTTTGAAGAGTCGTTATCTGTTCCATGGTTTAAAAAAAAGGGGGAGGGCTGTCATTGTGAACTTTTAAACTCATTATTTAGCATGATTTTCACACAAAGATATACAGGCATTGCACTAAAATCTAAACCAAAGAAACTACTAAAATCTAACCATGTATACTTAGTAGAATTAATGCTGTTGCCTCCAAGGAACCGAAGGTAGAAAGCATGGATGTTGTAAATGCAGGTCTTGCTGTAACACTGTCGTTCTGTGCTTCAGAAATTGCTGATGATCAAAATAGTTTCCTGCCTTTTTATATGAAAGTTCTGTCTTGGGCAGGGAGCAAAGAGGAGTATGTCACAACTGGTAGGAAGCTCAGTGGGAGATCAGGGGCCCTTTCTTTCTCTTTTTCTCTTGAAGTCCAACTTAGCTGTGACTTGGACTCTGCAGATAGAACAAGATGGGAAGCTGGTTCTCCACCAGAATGTCCTACGTGAACAGTCTCCCTGCCCTCTGGATAAGAGTCACCCCAAGCAGGGCATGTATTTTGAATTATTTTTCAGGTGAATTCGTAGGTCTCCACCAAGCAGTCCTCCTGAAGGTGTAGACCCAACACAGGACTAGATATGAGCATTTCTACATTTCTGTCCTCTTTCTGCCAAAAACCGATTTTATGAATGTGAGAAAATTGTGTGTCTGCTCAAGGCCTCTCTTCCACTCTCTTTCAGAGGGGGACGTAGAGCGTGTGGCTTTCAGTCTTTTCCAGTTTATGAGGACATTGTTTCTGATTGATGAAAGCTTAACATCTCTCTCCCAGGGGACATTTCCTTTAAAGAGAAGACAGCAGAAGAGAGGTGATGTCCCCTGTACCTCCCCAACCCACTCAATCCCTAGTAGACCGAGCTCAACGAGTATCAGTAGGAACTCCATTTTTCCTTCTCCAACTTCCTAGTATCTGGTACACTGGGCACCTTGTCGGTGGTGCGGAGTTGCAGATCTGTATTTGAATCAAACAACTCAAAGAACTACCTTCCCAAGAGGAGAATTTGAGACCTACATTGCAGGTACAAGCAGTGAGACCCTCTATCCTTCTTCCTTTCCACATATGATTAACCTTGCACTGGCTATGTTCGTTCCAGTCATTAATCTAATGAGTTAGTCATCAGTTGCACGATTTTTATCTGATTATTCCAATTCATCACATTTAATTATGTTATTATTTCTGCTTTCCATGAGTGAGGAAAAGAAAGCATTTGCTGAGAATTTTATGTGGTAGGACTATGCTAGGCACCTTATAAGCTCCATCTTATTTAGCAGCATTCTCCAGAATACTGACAAAGGAATTATGACACTTATTTTATAGGTGAGGAAGAAGATTATAGAGTTGAAGTGACTTCCCAGATTCTTATCACTTAGCCACAGCATGGCTGGGATTGGAAACAAGCCTGTCCGGAAGCCCACGTACTTTCCACTACACTGCACTGGCTTTGTGTTACCCTACCAAATAAGCCAGCATTATTTCTGACATCTCACAGTGGGGCTACAGGGGGACTTGGACAGGAAGCAGAGAAAGTCTGTCTGGTAGTGATAGATTACATCAATCCAGTGAGAAGAACATTTCACTGACCAACCCTTTGGTCATCAACATGCGTTCTGTTATGTGTTTTTGCTGCAGCTCATGGTCCAGATAACACCGCAGATGATACGCCCCTATAAGGCAGCGGGCTGTTTTAGATGTACCATCCATGTCCTTTGTCTCATTAGGGTCATATGCTACCCAGTCCAGTGAGTGAACCATAATTCACTCTTTTTCAGATGAGAATGGGTAATCCTAGTTTTTTTTTTTAATATTTATTTATTTATTTGACAGAGAGAGATTACAAGTAGGCAGAGAGGCAGGCAGAGAGAGAGAGAGGAGGAAGCAGGCTCCCTGCTGAGCAGAGAGCCCGATATGGGACTCGATCCCAGGACCCTGAGATCATGACCTGAGCTGAAGGCAGCGGCTTAATCCACTGAGCCACCCAGGTGCCCTGGGTAATCCTAGTTTTATATTTATGTAAGTGATCAATTCTTTCTGTTCTTTGTAAAAGAAAAAAAAAGTTTTCACTTGAAGTTTTTGACAGTTAAAATAGTGAATAGCACTCATTCTTTTTCTCAGGGGAAGCTAGATATAAATGTAGTCGGGTAATGATCACTGACGGCATGCAAGGAAGTGTATTTGTTGTATCAGTTTGGAGAAAGAGGATCTTCTATCTGAACTCATAAAGTTATGAAAAGAGAAATTGAGATTCTTTCCCCTTTTTGGTTAAAACTGTACATAAATCACTTAGTTCCCATAAATAGAAAATGGGCATCATAGTGGGCCCAAAATGATGCTGTAACACACCTTGCAGGATTCTGCCATCTTGAAATTAGTGAGGCCAATGACTGCTTTCCATCCCAATTTCTTTATCTGCTGGGCCACTATCAGAGCCACTTCCATTCAGTTGCTGTGGTCTCAGGTCCCAAGGTCACAGCTCTGTGTTAGCTCAGTCCTCCATGTTGCCAAAGGCTGGCTAGTCTTCACATAGCCATGGCTCTCTCTGCCACACAACTCTGGGGGCCTGGGTAGCTGTGACCGGAGTCTCTGACAAGCCGCCCTATATCAGATTATGCAGTTTGGGAGGTGTGGTGGCATATTCTCCTCCTCCAGGCATCCACAGAGAGCTGGCTTCAAGTTTATTTTAGTTCCACTGCCCACCGTGGGTCAGAGAAGCAGATTAATTAGGTTAGCTCCTATGTGAGATAGAACTTTGCAGGTGAAAGTGGTTCTGATTCTATTCTGGTCATATGGAAGGGTTTGCACAGTTTCTGAAAGGTTGTGATGTGTGAAACAAGCTTTTTTTTAAGTTAGAACTTTTAAAGTTGTATTAAATCTCAACCTCAAGACTGATTTTTAGTATTGTCATTTGGAGTGAACCAGAAAATAGTAACAAGAGATGTTTAAGTGGAGGAAAATATTTGCATGGCAGTGTCTCACCCCGTCACACCTCATTCCCTGACCTACAGACCCACTGAGGCTTGCTGCTAGAAATAGCTTTATTAAATAGGTTTATACGAGATCTGAAAGTGGTAATAGAGAGTGAATTCTGTGAGCTTTTCTATATAAAGAATAAAGTGCTATACTGATAAAGATAAGCTTCAGGCAGTCCAAAATGGGTTTTATTTTTCATTTTTATTTTTTCCAGCTTTATTGAAATAAAACTGACACATAGCATTGTATAAGCTTGTGTACAATGTGATGATTTGCTACAAATATATATTGTGATGTGTTTACCATAATGAGGTTAGTTATACATTCTTCACCTTATATAATTACCATTTTGCTGGTAGTGTTATGGTGAGAACATTAAAGCTCCATTTCATAGCAGCTTTCAAGTATATAATACAGTGTTGTTAACTGTAGTCACCATGCTATACATTAGATGTCCAGGACTTACTTATCTAATAACTGAAAGTTTGTAGCCTTTGACATGTCCCCTGCCTTCAGCCTCTGGCAACCACAATTCTATTCTGTTTCTGGGAGTAGGCATTTGTACATTCCACATATAAGTAAGACCATACAGTATTGGTCTTTATCTGAATTGTTTCATTTAGCATAATGCCCTCAAAGTTCATCCATGTTGTTGCAAATGCCAGGATTTCTTTCTTCCTTATGGCTGATTAATACTCCATTATGTATACACATCTTCCTTAACCATTCACCCATCAATGGGCAGTAAGTAAGTAAATGTTTCCCTTTCTGGGCTATTGTGGTTAATTGGCCTTATGAATAGAAACTTGTAGTTCACTGCTTGTATAGATAAGTAGACTATATGAGTTTAGGTTAAAATATCGTAAGTAATTCCCTGAAGTTATTTTTGGAAGTAAAATGTCAAATATATTATTAAATAATCAAACTGTTTTTGTTTCATTAAGTAAGATTCCCCAGAAGTAAACCCTGAGATGAGGATTTGTGGGCGAGAGATTTATGAAGGGAATAAGGTAACAGGAAAGCAGAACCAGAAAGAGGTGGAAAACAAGCAAAAAGGAGATCTTGGTCAAAAGTCTTTGAGATCAATGGGTAGAGCTTAGCCAGTCCCACAGGAGACCTCTGGAGGGAGTTAGAGTTGTTTCGACCAGAGATGATGGCGCTTGCCTGCCATTCCCCCACACCCAACAATTGTTGATTACCAAGCTCTGGCAACGATGTCAGCTTCCAGGTACTTTTAATTCTTGGAAGCTCCAGTAGGCAAAGGACAGTCTAGAGCGTAGTCATTGACAGTGTTCTGTGGTCCTATCAACTGAATGTCTGTGTCTCGCAAAAACTTGTACACTGGAACGTAATCCCAGCGTGTATTTGGAGGTGGGTCTTTGGAGGTGAATAGATTGTAAGGGCGCAGCACTCGAGAATGGGATCAGTGGTCTTATAAAACAGACGCCGGGAAGCTCCCTAACCCCTTCTGCCATGTGAGGCCACAGCAGGAAAGAGCCGTCTATGAACTAGGAGGATGCTGGACACTGAAGAAGCCAGGACCTTGATCTTGGACTTTCAGCCTCCAGAACTGTGAGAACCCTGTGGGACTCTGATACAGCAGCCCAAACTGACTAGGACACATGGATTGAGATTTTTCAGACCTGGTTAGTAGGATGTAAAGGAATCTGGGTCTTCACAGCATTGATCATGGCAATATCTGCTATGATGGACCTCAAGCCATCCTTCGTGTCCAGACAAGGAAGCCAGGTGTCATTTCAGACACTGGCTTCACAAAACCTGCCTGATGACCAAGGCCAATTTTCTCAGCAATTTAATGGCAAATACAACAGGTCCTTTCATGAGGCTGTTTGTTGCTGGGTTGCAGTTTAATCTGTGATTTTCCCTTTTGCTTAAGTGAAATCTGGAAGGGATGTTAAATTAAGAGTCATCTTCTATCCTGCCAGGAGGAACAAATAATTTTCTGTAACAAAGAAATAGAATATTTGAAACTTCTTCAATCTGTTGAAATAGGAGTTTAACTAAAAATTAATATATAATCCTTTCTTCATGAAACTCTTAATTTTTGATTTAGGCATGCTTCTGTATTAAGCTATATACTGTCAATATAAAATAAAACTGTGGGATTGGCTTAATACCAAAGGTGAGCTCCTAATGGCCAAGTGTTAGACTCTTTCAAGTCAATGTGCGGTCTTATGGTAAAGTTACCCCCCAAACAGTCTTGTATTATTAGAGCTAATTGACGTTAATCTAAATTAATCTCTTCACCCTTTTGTGCTCATCACAGCTCTTTGCTTAAATCTCCCTATGGTACTTATCCTACTCTATTTCATATTATATTATCTTGAAGGCAAAACAGTATGAGTTTTATCTCTACATCATCCAAGATACATATCACTCTACCAGCTCATAGTAGGTGTTTGAAAACACTCAAATGAAAAAATTGGCCTACAGTTCCCTTTCTTTGAAACAACTTGTCATTATTTTAATAGTCAAGTACATTTGCTCTTTGAATAATGATTCACCATAGAGTCTCCTAGCTGCTTGTTAATTCCTGACTCCTTCTCTCTTGCTCATTTGGAATCTGTCTGCAGTGTTTCCACAGGATGTGGCAAGCATCAGAGCATATGTTGTCTGCATATGTACCAAAGGAGGCATTTCTTTCTTTCCTTCTCTCCCCAGTGCTCTTCTCTTTAACGTAACTGTAAATTCCCAGAATGTACATCCTATTTTGAAACAAGGTTCGGGCTTTGAATAAGACTTTGCTCAAGTAGAGCGGGATTCTGGGTATTCGAGTTGAATACACAAGTTAAGAATTTTATGTAACTTTTCTCACTATCTCTGAAAATGTATTTTAAAGTAGTCCTTGTCTGTAACTTTTCTCATGCTCAGAAACAGAGTATATTTATATAAAACAAATGCACAGCTTTCTCAAAGATAGAGTAAGAGAAGGGAAAGGCTCTCTAATAGGCTTTAATACACTAGTGAGTTTCATGGATTTATTTCAGAGCAAATACATGGTCCCCACAGTCAGAAGCCTTGCTGAAAGCTGAAAATTAGGAAGAAGACTTGGACAGTATGTGTTCCTATGAGAATTCCATTTTCACTGCACATCAAAAGTCTCTGCTGCCTGTCAGGTGTTTCTGTAATAAAGTTTATTATCAGAATAACTAAAAAAAATTTCAAACTTAATGTTTGCCACCTCATGTGTTTTTTAACACACATTGAGGTCAGAGCCAATAATGTAGTCAGCTGCTGTACTATGCGAGGCGTGAGGTCCAGCCAGCCCCTAGTAGGTCTTCTGTGACGTGGTCATGATGAGAGCTCTCTGTGGTCGTTACTCTTTTGGGAGAAAACCATCTCCATCAGAAATCTCTTCTGGAAAGTGAATATGGGCTGGCAGAGGAAAGCTGGTAGGGATTATTAGTTCGTTAGATGATCACTGAGTAGAATAGAGGTCCGTAAGATACGGAGGAGCCCAACTTTGATCAGCTTCTCAGAGTCATAAAAAAATCTCAAGCTGGAGGGAAGGAATGAGGCAAGGCTACGTACGAGGCTGGAGTCCCAAAACTTGCTATTTTTCCTCTCCTCTCCCAGAGTCATGCCTTTTCCTCTCAGTTAAAGGAATCACTTTTCTCCTCAGGCACCAGGGCTTTAAAACTCTGGGTCATTTGACTGTCATTTGGCCCCCAGTCATCAAGCTTTAGTTATTCTGCTTCTGCTCCTTTTCCTGCTGCTTTGGCTCAGGTTCTCACTCCCACCATTCAGCCCGATGCCGATGCCTCCTTCCTGACCTCTTTTAGGTTACCACGGTACTGTTCAGTGCCCAGCCTTTCTTCAATACTGAGTTTATCTACATCTCTGCCTTCTCCACCAGCCCCCTGGAATACCCCCACTCTCTCCCCCTGCCCTTACCATGGTGGTGGCTGCTCCTGAGCAGAGTATTGGTTAGGACAGTGGAGTCTAAAAGATCTGCCCACAGTGCCTGGGTCTGCCTTGTAATAGCTGTGTGACTTTGGCCAAGTTCTGGAATCCCTCTGCCTCTCATTTTCTTTCTTTCTAAAAGGAGATAGTATTAGTGCCTAACTGAAAAGATGGTTGTAAATGTTAAATAAGGTAATACCTATAAAAAGCTTAGCACAGAGTTAAATATTCTTCAGAGAGCAGCAGTATTGACGATTAGTGTTGATATCACTGAGGCTAGATGTTGTTGCCGGAGCTTCAGTGGGGATGGGCATATTCTAGGTAGATGAACAATATTAATTTTTTTTATTTTTTATAAACATATAATGTATTATTAGCCCCAGGGGTACAGGTCTGTGAATCACCAGGTTTACCCACTTCGACGCACTCACCATAGCCCATACCCTCCCAATGTCCATAATCCCACCACCCTCTCCCTACCCCGCTTCCCCCGGCAAGCCTCAGTTTGTTTTGTGAGATTAAAAGTCTCATATGGTTTGTCTCCCTCCCTTCCTAGCCCCAAAACCGCCCACATTGAATCTCCACTTTCTCATATCAGGGAGATCACATGATAGTTGTCTTTCTCTGATTGACTTATTTCACTAAGCATACTACCCTCTAGTTCCATCCACGTCTTTGCAAATGGCAAGATTTCATTTCTTTTCATGGCTGCATAGTATTCCATTGTATATATATATATATATACCACTTCTTCTTTATCCGTTCATCTTTTGGATGGAGATCTAGTTTCTTTCCATAGTTTGGCTATTGTGGACATTGCTGCTATAAACATTAGGGTACACATGCCCCTTCGGATCACTACATTTGTATCTTTAGGGTAAATACCCAGTAGTGCAATTGCTGGGTTATAGGGTAGCTCTATTTTCAACTTTTTGAGGAACCTCCATGCTGTTTTCCAGAGTGGCTCCACAAGCTTGCATTCCCACCAACAGTATAGGAGGGTTCCCCTTTTTCCACACCCTCACCAGCATCTGTCATTTCCTGACTTGTTAATTTTAGCCATTCTGACTGGTGTGAGGTGGTATCTCATTGTGGTTCTGATTTGTATTTCACTGATGCCAAGTGATGTGGAGCACTTTTTCATGTGTCTGTTGGCCATCTGGATGTCTTCTTTGCAGAAACGTCTGTTCATGTTGCCCATTTCTTGATTGGATTATTTGTTCTTTGGGTATTAAGTTTGCTAAGCTCTTTATAGATTTTGGATACTAGCCCTTTATCTGATATGTCGTTTGCAAATATCTTCTCCCATTCTGTCAGTTGTCTTGGTTTTGTTAACTGTTTCCTTTGCTGTGTAAAAGCTTTTGATCTTGAGGAAGTCCCAATTGTTCATTTTTGCCCTTGCTTCCCTTGCCTTTTGCGATGTTCCTAGGAAGATGTTGCTGCAGCTGAGGTCGAAGAGGTTGCTGCCTGTGTTCTCCTGAAGGATGGATTCCTTTCTCACATTGAGGTCCTTCATCCATTTTGAGTCTATTTTTGTGTGTGGTGTAAGGAAATGATCCGATTTCATTTTTCTGCATGTGGCTGTCCAATTTTCCCAACACCATTTGTTGAAGAGGCTGTCTTTCTTCCATTGGACATTCTTTCCTGCTTTGTCGAAGATTAGTTGACCATAGAGTTGAGGGTCTATTTCTGGGCTCTCTGTTCTGTTCCATTGATCTATATGTTTGTTTTTGTGCCAGTGCCATACTGGATGAACAATATTCTAACAGAGATGAGATCCCTGCCCTTTCCCCTTTTTATAAACTAAAAACATTTTAAAAAATGAATGCTGTAAGTAGGATTCCTTGATATGATTATGAAATACCAACTTTTCAATTGATTAACCATCAACTCTCTATTTGTTGGTATAGAAACATGGTCCAAGCTTCCAGAAATAATAGCATCATCCTGCCTTATATACCAGCAGCTCATTTTTAAAAAAACATACAGTGCTGTCCTTCATGCTATGCAAGGCTGAGCTAACTGTTGAAGATGTCAGAGGACAAGAAATGTTTAGTCCCTTTCCTGAGAAAACTTATTCTCTTAATAAGAAGGGAAAATAAAAGATCAGTAACCTTTTGCTGCCAGAAGGGCTTACCTAGGTTATCTTCAGATGAACTGGGTCCTTTACGAATTAGCATAAAAACATTTCTGAAAGAGGGAACAAGGAGCATTATGTGGGTGCTCTCATTCAAAGATCCTGGACTGAGAATTGAGATATCCAGGTTCTAATTTTCCTTCTGCAGTGGCATTGCAATTTATGTAAATCAATTACTCAAGTCACTCTGCCTCTCTCTGACTGAATCAGACGAAGCCTAATGGTGCTTACAAAGCTGTTGTGAGACATAAAAGAGCTCAACAAAGGTAAGGTTCTGTGATGTTCATCATTAGCTCCCAGCTAAAAGCTGAACCTGATATATTCTGCTGTTTCAGAGAAGGCAATCTTCATCTCCAGTTCAATTATGTAGCATAATTTCAAAGAATACCGATGTTAAAATGTGAACTTCACTATCAATGCATTGATCAGACATGATTTTGAATATGTTAAAAGAGAGAACTCCAACCCACAAGCCACTGTCACCCATCAACAGACCCCAATCAAGAACATCTTTAACAGAAGATTGAATTCTCCTTTGTTGAAATTCCATGGTGTGTGTTGCTTTATTCCACTTACAAGATGTCTGAACATGAAAATGTAAAGTGATTTCCACGCAGGTCTTAATTTTAAACATCCAGAGTGTGTTTCTCTGTAACTGATGGAGAAGTGTGACTGTGATGAAGTCAGTGCAACTTGGTAAAGAGAAAAAAAGAAAGCTTTTTCCGAACATGCGAACGCTTGTGAGCTCAGTGCTCTCATGCATGGGTGGAGGACATCTTTAACATAAAGCAGGTCAAGGATACACCAGGACAGAATTTAAGAGTATTCATCAGCATGGCTATTCCTTTCTACTGAGCTGGAATTATTAAAATCATTTCCCATCTTTGAATATATCTGTTTTATATGCAAAAATCTTTAACGTCAATAGTTATAGATGTGCAGGTAAGAATGGTATATTACTGAAAGGACTTCTCTTTCATGGGGAATAATCTATATAAATTATTTTATACAAAGAAAAAGATAATAAAGAAATTGCCCCTATCCTCCGGGGATGGAGACTAGAAGCACCCAGGATCGAATGTGTGAGTTTAGATGTGTAACGACATCCATCAGGTGCATAGCTCCCTTTTATGTGGTCTTTCTGTGAGAGGATAACAGGCTCCCTGCTTATCTCTAGTCATGACAGTGATTGGAACTTGGGCAGAGAGCAGAAGATGGCCTGAAATTAAGAAAAATTCTCGGTCCCTAACTCTGTGTTTGCTCTACTGCATGAACCCTACCAAATTTACCATCCATTAACCCAATGCTAGACTAGGACACAGAATAATCAAGCAGCAAAACCCAACTTTTTATTTCTTGTGCCTCTTAGATTATAGGTCATCAATAACTCTTTCATAAAGAAATGAATGGGTCACACAGATGCAACACAGTTGGGCTAGCTGATCTCACACACCTGCTGCGAGGTATTTAAAGGTCATAAAAAAAAATGAAACCTTCCCAGTCTGCCACCTTTCTCCCTTCTTCCTCTGCCACAGTACAAAAACTCATCTCATTCCCAGTTCTAACACCTTCTCCACACACAAGGTTCCTGCTTATCTCACATTGCTTCTTCTGGAAAACTTTACTCACCACAGAGGAAAGAATGTAGGGAGGAGTTCTCCTCAGATACCCGTTGGGACCAATTGTTCCTTTCCCCTCTCTGCTGTGGTAGCCCCGCAACCCACCAACCCTAAGTCTGCCTCAGAATAGATGTACTTTATTAAGAGTGGTGGAATCTCAGTTTTATAAGCAATTTGTAGAACAGATATGTCCCAAGTACACAATTTTGGAATACACTGTGAAAATAACACAGTGTAATAATGAGATGTTACTAAGCCCACACTATTTTATTCTCCTTACACTGTGTGTGTGTATTTTATTTTATTTGTTTTGTTTTGTCTTTACCAGTTCACCTTCTCTTCGATGCCGAGCCCTAGTTGATCATATAAAGGGCTACTTGCAGCCCTTTATATGATCTGTGGAGAAACAGTTCTTGTATGTTCAGTAACAGAGGATCACTTTTGACTCTGGTTCTAAGTGCCCTGTTTGCTAAGAGCTGAATCGTGATTGGAGGTATCACGCTATGGATTCTGTCCACAGTATTTCATTGACAAACCTCTGGTCTGTGCGGGAAATGCAGAACCTCCCTCAGTTTCTCTGAGATGGTTTTTACACCTTGATGAGCACACCTGGGAGTCTCCCCCTCTTCTCATCATGTCCTCCTTGCTCCTCCTTTTGGGTCATTTTTCTAAAAACCTGATCCGTCCGTCCTTTTCCTTCTCGATGACATCACACTGACAGCTGCTCCGTCTCCTTTTCTCTTTGGTTCTTTCTCCGTTTGAAACCACAGACTTTGCAGGGTTCCAAGTTTTACTGACTCTGCCTCAAAGATGCTCCAAGTTCTTTTGCAAAATTGAATCTCCATACAAATTTATGTCTTCTGTGATTGACAATTTAATTATAGTATTATGTCCCTTCTCTAATCAGTCTGGGGACAGCTTGAAATCTACAGTGGCTTTAAGGAGATTTCCTTGAGAGCAATTAATTACTTGTTGACCCACCCTGCCCATTCTGAGATAAAGCATATCTTGCTTGTGGGGCCCTGGACTGGCCAGATACATCCCCAGAATGGAAGAACGCTCAGAACAGAGCTTTGGAGGATGCCAGTCACTCACACGGCAGGCACCCTTGCTGAGTCCCTTTCCATTCCAGAGCAATAACCACATGGACTGATTTGCATGATAAAAAAGAACATTCTCATTAATTTTGAAGATTGAATCAAGGTGTGTGGGAAGAATGAAGATATAAATGTAAATGACCTTCACGACAGGCTAAGACAAAATTCGCTGGAGCATTGAGCCCAGTGATGTTTAATAGAGATATGGGTTGAGTTGTACATTAAAACATTTTTCAAAAGTAAGCATACATAAAATAGCGTCTAAGTCACTGCAAGGTAAAAGGTCATGTGAGAAACTTTCTGAATAGGGGTTAGAATTGTTCTTTTCTGAACCTGTGCATTTAGGATTTTAAAGGCACCACCCTTTGGTTGGATCTTTTGTTAGTATTCTTGGTGATAAATAACTGAACTACATTCAAACCTGCTTAAAGGAAAAAAGCAACTTGGGGGCGCCTGTAATTAAGTCTTCAGAGGAGCACGAGCTTCAGGCACGGGTAGGTCTGAGGATTCGGAAGCTGTCATCTGGAACACTTTTTCTCTCTCTCCTCTCATCTCTACTTGTCTTTCTTGGCTTCATGCTGCTTTCCTTTGGCAAGCTTATTCCTGGCACACCTCCCTGGGACTCAGAGCACGTGACCTGAAGGGGTCTGATGGGCCCACCTCTGATGGAGTCACATGCCGTTCCCTGAGCGAATCACTGGGACCAATGTGTGGCATATTCTGTGTCATGGCAGACGGGCTCACCTGTTTAAAAGTTCTTCACGATTATGTAGAGTAAGGGGCTGATCCCTCCCCAGTGGAAAAGGTGCTGGGTGGGGGTGGACTGGAACTAGGAAGGAGAGGCAAGGAAGAACTTTTCCTACAGGGCCTCAGAAGATATCTTGATGACTCAAGGCACAAGTCAGGAATGATTTTCGAGACAGTGTAAGTCATCTAAGTGGTTTATAGGGCTGACAGTGAAGGAGGATTAAGTGGGGCCTTGGAGATTCTGGGGTATGGATCAATGATAGGACAACAGTGAATTCTGAAGAACATTTTTTTATTTGTTTGCTTTTACAGAAAACAAATGCAACTGACTGTAGCACATTTAGGTAGTGGAGGATGAATCCTAGAAGTCAGAGGGAGAAAACAAAAAATATTTAATAATTGCTATTAACATGTTGGGCAATGTCCTTTGTGTTTTATACAAATAGCACATGTTTGTACTAATTGAAGTTATTGCATATCAACACTGTATTTTTGTGAAAACATAGAGAACATTTGGGCACATGACTGAACTAATCCGCAAATTACAAAGGTTTTAAATGCCAAAATAATAGCGTATTTAGTGAATATACTGTAGTCAATGATCAATGCCTTATACAAATTTAAGTTTTCTGTTTTATTTTCATAGACAAACATTTTGGGACCACATCTCTTGTCATTTCCCTAAGACTGACTTCTAGTAAAATTACTAAGTGATGGAATATGAACATATAAAAATTCTTCATTTCTTGTGCCATTTCTACACAGAATATTACCATTTTTACCAGAAATGTGGTAAGATGATCCTTACTCCTGGCCAAAGATGGTGATTTTTCAATAATTAAACTATGAAATTTATGAAACAGTCTTATTTCCTTATAGGGGCTATCATTAAAATCAGTTAATAAACATGTATTAAATTTTAGAGAATGGGCCTATAACCCATAGCAAAATGTATGTTTTAAATTCTGAGCTACAAAGCCAAAGGAGAGAGTTTGAGTTAATGAAGTAAATCTCTGTTCATTATAATATTGACAACACTCATTGTTGTTGAGGATATATTATATTATATTATATTATATTATATTATATTATATAAAATAGTATTCAACCTGGCAATATATATATCAAAATTGAAGATGTGTACCTTTTAAAACAGAAATTCAATGTTTGGAAATCTATCTGAGGAGATTGATCAAATACACAAAGTTATACTTAATGGTCTCAATAAGGTCATAAAAGCATCAGAAATACTACATCTAAGTACCCATACCCATCAGTATTAATTTAAAATAACCATGGATATTTATTTAGTGAGTCCAGTGTAGCCATTATAAGGGAGTATCTTAAATCAGAATTGCCTGTATTGAAATTTTGTTCTATTTCAATCCTGACCAGTAACAGCCTTGTGCCAGTGAGCAAATAGCTTATCTGTGACTCATTTCTATAAAAGCTATTTTGAGCATTGAGTTAGATTCTACACAGGAATAGTTTACCAAGTCCTAGTTATTATAGTTTTTATTAAATGGAAAAACTTTCATTAAATTATTGATATTTGCAAGTGATTAAATCGCATGGATGAGGGGTATATGTGCGTGTCTGTGTAGCAGTCCAAAAGGACATTAACCAAAGTATGCATTGTGCTTACAAAGTATGCACTGATCTCTTAGTTGGAGACCCATGGAGACCGTCTCTTAGTTGGATGTTTGCTTTCTTCTTTGTGTTTTTCTCTTTTCCTCAGATTTTCTGCATGAGCATTTGTTATCTTCATGATCATAAACAGTCAATGATAACATTTATTTTTTAATCTGATTGTGCAAGAACTTCTATAGCAAGTTCTGCACTTCCTAGGTGACCTGCCCAAAGCTGTGTAGCCCAGTGGTTGCATGAAGTCAGGAGAACAGAATCTACCAATCCCTAGCACATAGGTCCGTTGACTGCTATTAGCTACAATAACCAATGGGAAAAGGCATTGTCTGTGGGTTTAGACTAAAACAGCTAGAAGATTCCAGACTATTAAAACAAAAGCTAGAAGTTCTTCTGTAATTGGCTGTGTGACCTTAGGCAAGACTCATGATCTCTCAGATACTGCTCTCCATTTGTAAAATCACTCTCTGCAAGTTCCTGTCAACCTAAGTAAAGAGGTAGATTGAGGCAAGTACAAATTGTCGTGTATATTCTGGAATAGCAGAGGAATTGCAATTTGGAGAACTCATGCTGCAGCAAACCACGGATGACTCTTGAGGGCTTGGGGCAGGTGGTATTTATGGGCAAGGAATACAAAGACTGAGAAGTCCAGCCATAATCCAAGTAGTAAGTTCATTGGCTTGAGGATGGAGAGAGATTCTTGGTGGATGTATGTTGGTCAGGAGAGAAGTCTCTGTCTTCTAGAAATCAGGCATTTGTGGGCATTTGGTCTCTTAGTACCTGAGTTGCATTCTTCTGAAGGTGCATAAGTGAGATTTTCCATTTCATGTCCTCCAGTTCCACTTTGGGTTGAAATCCTTTCACATTCCTGTCCCTATCATATAAAAGATGAGACTTTTGGCACAGGAGAAACATACACTTATTTAGTTAATTACTTGTTCGTTCATCTTAACAAAATCTGAAAATACTAGTGTTAGTCTAAATATTTATTCATAGTTGGGGTGGAGGATTGAGGTGGTTGATTCTGCCTTTAAAATCTGAAAAAAGAAAATTTAGTAAAAGCCAAAGGAAATGTGTCTTTGCAACTGCATAAAATCTATGACCTTAAAAGTTTGTTTATGTTCGAAAAGATTTCATGAAGTTTTGGGTAAATGTGTGATTAGGTATTTATCACAGGGACTATGGGAATTCGTATTCACAACTGGGAATTCATTGCCACAACTGCTGAGTTTGAATCATGAGAGGCTGTCGTGGTCCCTCTGCACCACTGTCAGGAGCCAGAATAAACACGGATAGAATTTGTGCAAACACAAGCTGTCCGTCTTGTGCTCTGTAATTCCTAGAGAAGTCTTGATTTCTTAATAAAGTGCCTGAAGTTACCAAATGTATATAAAGCCTAAAATATTCATGGATCAAAACTCGGGTATTTTTCTAATTTATTTTTTCCTTCCTATTTTACTATGAAAATACTAGAATACATACCTCTGTTGAAGGCCTGTGTTGAAGCAGGCCCTGTGTCTGGATTACCTGCATGACTTCATCTAATCCCCATATTTGACTGTCAGGATGGTATTATTCCCACTTGCTACCAGGAGAGAGTCAAGGCCTGGCAGGTTATGTACATGCACACGTCCAGGGGGTTGGAAGTGGTAGATCTGGGTCTACGCACAGCTTATTCTGATGGATAACACATTGTCCCCCACTCCCGACACACTGGGCTGGTGATGGTTAATGAGGATCACGGTGGCTTCGGTGGAATCACTCATCTGACTTAATGAGTCTGCTGAACACCAGAAGGTGTCCTGTAGAATATGTTTCTTTGACCCACATTTGACTTCTTTTTACCCTTTTTAATGTTGACTTCCTTTTTAACCAAAGGGAAGCAACACATTATCGACTCACGCAACATAACATATTTTCAGAATGTCTAGTAATTTGTTCTGCACCAAGAAAGCCTGTACTTTGTCTTTTCCTGAAAGATAATCTTCAGGGTATTTCCCTTGAAACTTTTTTTCCCCTCTGTAGTTTAGAGATGGGGAAGAGGCCCCGCGCCAGAAGTTAGGATGACAGCTGGAAGAGCCTAATTGTGACAGGCAGAGTTTGGTCCTTTTCCTATTTCTTCTGGGAAAATGGAGCCATCATTCAGTCAGCTGGGAGCCTGGGGAGTAGGGTGTGCCCCTCTGGGTGACTCTAAAGGCGGGGGCCCTCCATGATTGCACAAGGCAGACAATTCATCTAGAAGCTCCAGAAAATGGGGGGGGGGATGATCTCTAAATGTCCATCTGGGTTTTGGAAAGTAGAGATTTGAAGTTGTGACAGGCTGCTTTGTAATTCAGTCAGTCACCAAGGTTGGTTTTCATAGCAGTCCAGTTCCAGATGTGATCATCACACAATGAACCATCCCTTAATAAACGTTACATTTCCCAGGATCAAAACATCTGCCAGGATTTTCCTCCCAATTTCAAGAGTTTAAATACCACATTATTTTGAATAGTGCTCTTCTCTGCTGGTGTTTTTGTATCATGGAGAACAGTTGGAGGCCATGACATGGAATAAGAGATCAAGGAAAGCCTCCCTCCTGTTTTTATAAAAACTGAATTCACTCGACTCACATCCTGCTGTCCAGCCTTGATTCAAATGTGCCAATTTCTCTTCTGGCTACTAAGATAAATGTAGCATTTACTGAATAAAGGTGATCATATTTTCTTCTCTGTGATACAGCAATCTTAGCAGGTCAGAATGCACTTGTTCTCTAGGTACATGATCCATTATATAGAGAGGTATCTCACTTGTCTGCAATTGGAACCTGATCTCTAACTTATTTCTATTTTGAGCTGAATTTAAAAGCTGATTACCCATCAGAGAAAGAGGCTGGCATAATCAAGTTAGACAAGGGCAGGCTCCTTGGAGTCTTTCTTAGATAGATTTTCTAATAGACTGGAACTAATTCTGAGACTCTACCTGTCACTGGGAACGCTAATTCCTATGCAACTGGATGGATTTGTGTGAAATACTCTCTTTCTGAGACCCCCCCAGACAGTTAGGATTCATCTCCGTTCTGAAGCACTGAACAATTGCAGAGATGTTCTCCTGCACTAAAAATTATCTATAGGCGGGATCAGTGGTGGTGAATACAATAAAAATAAATTTTGTACATGAGCTATGAAAGTAATTAGAACCAGAAATGTTCATGAATTAATCACCATGTCTAGGTACTGATGACAGTGAAATTTTTAAAAATTTTAAAAATTTGATCTTGTTTAAGACAGGAAATAACTTGGGAAGCATTCGAAATAATTTGTAGTGGAGGTGAAAAAATTCTCTCCGTGGCATTCGTCCTCTGTCCTTGGCAAGGGGGATGAAGATCTCCAAATCCTCTGGACAGAATTTAGGGCCTTGACAATGTAAAGCATGACAGAGAATTACATATGTCTGGTCTGAGCTAAGGGATGAATTAGAAATCAAAGCAGAAATGGCCTTATCAGCTCAATAATTCAACCTTTGAGAGGCTCCTGGGTGGCTCAGGTAAGTGTCTGACTCTTGCTTTGGGCTCAGGTTGTGATCTCAGAGTCATGAGGTCAAGTCCTGTGATGTGTTGGGCTCTGCACTCCACAGGGGAGTCTGCCTGAGATTCTCTCTCCCTTCCTAAAACTATAAAAATTAAAAAAAATAAAATAAAAACTTTGAGGAGAATCTAAAAATAAAATTTAGAGCAAATCACTAGTATAAATAAACTTTACAAAGGACTGATAACACAGTATCAGTGTGAACACTTCTTTTTTTCTTGCTCTTTTAAACACCGGTGTTTCCATCTGTGTTCACTGAAAAGGCCCAGAACCACCGGTGGCAATAACCCCTAAGCCCAGGGGGTGGGCTCTGCCTACAATGCAAAGGCTAATGATGCCACTTCAAAGGGTCCTAGGAGTCTGCTTAAAGAGGCTCCTGCAGGCGGAAGATGATACAATTTCAACCTCAGAAACAAGAGTGGATACAGCCGATTATAACAGATCACCTATGCCCCCCCAACCCAGTGATGCCATTGATTCGGGTCCACAGCAGATGGTAAAACATTAGAGCAGATCTGATGGGAAATGAGGGTGGTGGGATCAGGCTGAGACCCCTGACCCACGCTGAGGTGTCTTAGCCACACCAAAGTGTCACGCAGACTTTGTGCTGCCACTGAGATGGCGCAGTGGAAGGTAGGAGAACCACTTCCGAGGTAGCTTGGAACATTGCAACTCCAGCCCATTCACCTCTCTGGATTTCAAGTCCCCTTGGCGGGAAACACAGAGGTGAGAGTGTCAAGCTAATGCACCAGAAGCACCTGGTCAAATGTAAGTGTCACAGACCTGAACAGGGTAATTTTTACAGTTCCTTCAGTAAGTCAAAGAAGAAAGAAATGGAAAAGGCAAGCATGGAGTGCTGTTACTGCTTCGAAGAAACAAATGAGAGGGGTACATGGGTGCTGAGTCCGTGAAGCATCTGACTCTTGGTTCCGGCTCAGGTCATCATCTCAGGGTCCTGGGGTCAAGCCCTGCATGGGGTCTGCTTGAGATTCGCTCCCTCTGTTCCTCCCCCTGCTCTCTCCCGTTCTCTCTCTTTATCTCTAAAATCTTTTTAAAAAAGAAACAAGTGACATTAACAACCAAATATAATGTGTGGGACATCATTGGATCCAGATTCAAACCAACCAACCCTAAAGATACCCTTTTAGACAACAGGTGAAATTTGAGTATGGACTAGATGTTCGGTGAGAGTAAGGATAACAAATGTTTACTAAGTTTAGCAGAAGCAATAATACATTGCATTATATAAGAGAAAAACATAGAATACACTGAAGTGTTTTTGGGTTAATTACTTGATATTTGGAATTTGATTGAAGGTATCTGAGAAGGAGGGGCATGGAGAAAAGATGGAAATAAATAAAACATAACAGCAAAGTGATGGTTTTGAGCCTTAGGGATAGATCTGTGTGGACTCTATTTTATACTTCGGGCATGCTTAGAAATTTTCGTAGTAAGTTAAAAATAAAAGGCACACAGACACGCACACGCACAAAAATAGACAGACAAGAGACCTTGAGGCATGAGCTTCTACTACAAATATCTAACCATTTTTAAGTGTTCCCCAAAATCTATACAACAGAGAGGATTGCGAGTGCTAAGTAGATGCCTACATTGGTACTAAATGGAATGAAGAGAAAGATTGGTGAGTTGTATCCTCAGGCAGAAACACTAACCCTGACAGTGTGGCTCCTGGCCACTTAGATTCATCTGAGTGACAGGAGTTGCCGGGGAGCCTTGTGTAGGCGACATTGGGCACCAGGATCTTCCTCAGCCATGTCTCTGTAGATGGGTTGGACACGAGTCACATTTGGAGAAAAAATGCAGAGAAACATACTCCTTGGTGATGTGTCACATTTTACATATTTTTGCTGTATTTTGTTTTTGTTTCTAAAAGGTCACCAGCATTATATAGCAGTATTAGAGTTAAAATCAGGGCCAAGTTCATGGTTATATGGACATGCGACCACCAGAGCCTTTGCTTAGTAGTGCTCTACAGTGGGTTCAGTCATTGGCTGCCACCATCTTGAAACTCTTAAACAGGAAGCCTCAAATACTCAGTTTGCACTGGACCCTCCAAATTATGCAGCCTGTCCTGGTTAAAGTATATATGTTAGGAGAGAGTAGATTTAGTAGACTTCATTAAGTTTATAATTCATTCACCTGAGGGAGTCACTTTTATAATACCTTTGGTTTTTCAACCTCCTCTGGGGTCGGCTAAGCAAACACAGCCTCCAGCACTGCATTATCACTCAGGACACTATTAACTTCATGAACATGACACTCAAAGGCCAAGTCCAATTTTAAAACATGATTATTGCTAGCTGGATCAAGAATCTGTTTTGAAATAAAATTTTCGGATACAGTTGTGCTTGTAGTTCTAAAACAGTGAGCTTTAAGAAAAGGTCTATATCTAGGGAGTTCTTCTAGCAGTCTTCACAATGCAAACAAATACTTTCTTCTGAGTGTAGCTTTATTTTTTTCCTGTTACAAAAGAATATTATTACTAAGGGAGTGTTAGCAAAACATGCAAAGTTACTATTTGGTATGTTCATGTTTTAATAGCAATGTGATATTCGACTAATAGCAATCTTTCGATGATCTCAGCTGTGTGGAAATCTTTACTGAAGTCCCCCAGAAAGTCACTTGGCACCTTGTAGCCTGTATTCTTGTGAACTGAAAGTTGATCATGGTCTGAGAACACTGAAGACATGAGTGTGAACTAATCACAATTACAGACAGGTTTAAAAAGTAAGTCAAGCAGAGAGAGTCAATTATCATATGGTTTCACTTATTTGTGGAGCATAACAAAAAGCATGGAGGACATGGGGAGTTAGAGAGAAGGGGGTTGGGGTAAATTGGAAGGGGAGGTGAATCATGAGAGACCATGGACTCTGAAAAACAATCTGAGGGGTTTGAAGTGGTGGGGGTGTGGAAGGTCAGGGTACCAGATGGTGGGCATTATAGAGGGCACGGATTGCATGGAGCACTGGGTGTGGTGAAAAAATAATGATACTGTTATGCTGAAATTAAATAAATGAAAAAAAAAAGTAATCCTGAAGGTCATCATTTAAGAAGAAATTGTTTTGCATAATTCCTAATTCTTCCAGTATTAATAAGATACTTCCAGAAGGGAATACTTTTCCTAAGAAATTACTACTATAACTGTAG
This sequence comes from Mustela nivalis, assembly GCF_964662115.1. Lineage (NCBI taxonomy): Eukaryota > Metazoa > Chordata > Mammalia > Carnivora > Mustelidae > Mustela > Mustela nivalis. The sequence continues at coordinate 7,645,290 of NC_139031.1, read as the reverse complement.
GCAAGACGTTGTTTTTTAGAAATTAACCTTTTATGGTAACTCCATTGGGTCACCAGTTATTTTAATTCCAAAAACAGGAACTTTCTAAGTGGGTTTTCATGTGATATTTGGTATTCAAGAAAGGAACCAAATCATAGCCTCTCAAATTGATGTTACTTTTGACCTTTTTCTCTCATAAGTATATTTATGTTTATCCTGCTTCTCTTTCTCTCCCTCTCCCTCTTTTTCTCCAAATAATATTTATCATGGCTTCTTACATAAAAATTTATTTCTTCTTTGTAGATGTACCACAATTTATATGGCCATCCTTCACGTGGGTAGTTTTCTCAATATTTACTGTTTCAAATGCTGCCATATTATAGTTCCTTGAAGGTTTTTCCACATTTGTTCTCTTATTTGTATGTAAATTCCTAGAGGTATAGTGCTGGGTTATAAGGTAATACAGTTAACATTTTGGAACATGCACCCAAAGATTGTGCCAATATACATGTCTGCCAACAGTGGCTTTAGACTATCTTCGCTAACCGTTAACAATGCTGTGTATGTTAACTTTTACGATTCTAATATTATCGGCAAAAAAAAAAAAATTGTTCTAATTTACATTTCTTTTTTTCAACTTTATGGGGGTTATGTAACTGGCAAAATCGTAAGATACTCGGAGTGTATAATGTGAGATTTTGACCTGCATATATATTATATTATAGGATACAGTGCTATGAACTGCAGACACCATATTATATAATAGGTCCTCAGATGTTATTCATCTCACAAGTGGAAGTTTGCACACTTTTACCCACTTCCTAATTTCCCCACCTGCACAAGCATTGCAAATCACTTTTCCAATATCTGTTTCTCTGAGTTTAACGTTTTTTTTTTTTAATCCCTTTTGAGTTTATCTTTGTGTATGGTGTAAGAGAATGGTCGAGTTTCATTCTTCTACATATAGCTGCCCAGTTTTCCCAGCACCATTTATTGAAGAGACTGTCTTTTTTTCACTGTATATTTTTTCCTGTTTTGTCGAAGATTATTTGACCATAGAGTTGAGGGTCCATATCTGGGCCCTCTACTCTGTTCCACTGGTCTATGTGTCTGTTTTTATGCCAGGACCATGCTGTCTTGGTGATCACAGTTTTGTAGTAAAGCTTGAAATCAGGTAACGTGATACTCCCAGTTTTATTTTTGTTTTTCAACATTTCCTTAGCAATTCGGGGTCTCTTCTGATTTCATACAAATTTTAGGATTATTTGCTCCAGCTCTTTGAAGAATACCGGTGGAATTTTGATCGGAATAGCATTAAAAGTATAGAATCCCACAGATAAGTGAGATCATGCAGTGTTCATCCTTTGCTGGCTTATTTTACTTAGCATAATGTCCTCCACTTTTCATCCATGTCTTGCAAATAACAGGATATCCTTTTTTAAGGCTGAAGTAATATTCCATTGTCTATATATGTTACATTTTCATTAACCATTTATCTGTCAATGGACATTTCAATCCTTGGCTATTGTGATTAATCCTGCAATGAATATGGGAATACGTAGGTCTCTTGGAGATAATGATTTTGTTTTCTGTGAATATATACCATGGAGTGGGCTTACTGGATCATATGGTAGTTCTAATTTTAAATTCTTGAGAAACCTCCATACTGTTTTCCACAGTGACTGTCCCAGTTTTCATTTCCATCCAGCAGTGTGTAAGGGTTTTCTTTTCTCCACACCTTTGCTAGCTTTTGTTCTCTCTTATTTTTTTGATCACAGACATCCATCTAGATATGAAGTAGTATCTCTTTGAGGTTTTGATTTGCTTTTCCTGATGGTTAATGATGTTGAGCACCTTTTCATGTACTTGTTTGTCATTTATATGTGTTCTTTGTAAAAACGTTTATTCAAATCCCTTGCTCCTTTTTAAATTGGGTCATTTGGGGTTTTGTACCATTGACTTGTATGAGTTCCTTGTATATTTTGGGTACTACTTTAGTCAAATATGTGGTTTGTAATTTTTTTCCCAGCCATCTAGGTTGCCTTTTCATTTTGTTAGTGGTTTCCTTTGCTGGGCAAATCTTTTCAGTTTGAAGTGCTTCCACCTGTTTATTTTTGCTTTTGTTGCCTTCCTTTCCTTTTGGTGTCAAATCAAAAAAGACATTGCCAAGACGAAGGTCAAGGAGCTAATCTTCTCTGTTTTCCTCTTGAGTTTTATGGCTTCATGTCTTAACGATCGGGTTTTTAAATCCACTTTGAATTGATTTTTGTGTACTGTGTAAGGTACGGGTCCAGTTTTATTCTTTTGTTTATGGCTATGCAGTCTTCCCAACACCATTTATTGAAGAGACTATCCTTTTCCCATTGTATATTCTTAGCTTCTTTGTTGTAAATTAATTGGGCATTGATCTATATGTCTGTTTTTATGCCAGTACCATACTGTTTTTATTAGGATAGTTTTGTAATATGGTTTCAAATCAGGAAATGATACTTTCAACTCTGTTCTTCTTTCTCAAAATCGCCTTGACTGTTCATGGTCTTTTGTGGTTCTATATGAATTTTAGGATTTTTTTTTCTATTTTTGTGAAAAATGCCAACGGAACCTTAGTAAGGATTGCATTGAATCTGTAGATGGATCACTATGGTTAATACAGACATTTTAACATTTTAATTCTTCCAATTCACAAACACAAATATTTTTTTCCCTTTATTTGTGTCTCTTTCAACTTATTTCATCACTGTCTTACAGTTTTCAGTATGTAGATCTTTCACCTTCTTGGTTAAATAATCTACATTTCTTTTATGAGATTTTCAGCCCCAGTTATGTATTTATTTTTGTGGGAATCATCTGTTTGCATCATGGTTCTTTTTTCCATTGTATGTGTATGTTGTAGAAACTCTTTCTACATAAACAATATTAATTAGTTGTTATGTGTGTTTTATATGTGCTGGCCCAGCCTGTCACTTTTCTTTCAACTTTTGGTATATTATCCTTCCCCATACAGAAATTTTAATGGTTTTATCACTAAATCTTTTACATTTTTCCTTTGGGATTTTGAGTTTATTTTCTTAAAAGGTCTCTCATCACAAATTTATTTTTTTAAATCCCATGTATTTTTTTCTAATGCATTAATAGCTGTATTCTTAAACTTAGATTTGTAAGTCAACAGATAGGTGCATGTGTACATGATGAGAAATTTGACCCTAATTTTGTTTTTTTTCTTTTTTCTAAATTTTTATCAATTTTCCCAAAACAAATCAACTGAATTTTCATTTTCCTTACTAGTTTATGTGCTACATATATGTTATCATAAGCAACTGGATTTCAGATTTTAACACTTTCTCAATTTTTTCTTCAGAAGAGTTATTTTCTAGGTAGACCATGTCTATGGATAGGAATATGTTTGGTATTTAAATTCCCCAGAGCTGTTATCCATAGCCAATTCTTTCCTCTTATTTTTATTCATCACTTTCAAGGTAGTGTGCTATATGTTGATAAGATACATAGGTGAGCAAGCCATGTCTTAAATCTAAAATGGGAAGAAATTTTTCTAACCAGTTACATTTATTGGGTATCAGTTATGTTCTAGATACAGTTTTTTGCTCTTTTGAAAAATTTCCCTTATTTAATTACCCCAACAAACCTGTTAGTTAGCTATTGTCCCCTCCTATTTTACTGAAAAGGAAGCTAATGTTCAAAGAGGTCATTAACTTGCCCAATGCTGTTAGAGAGAGAGCCAGAATGGAGACCTACATCTTATTTAAAATCTACTACCTTACACAAATCTATGCTCATAGTTTATGACCTTGGAAGGCCAGTTGTAATAAATACCTTCAGTGTGATACAAAGTGTTGTGAAAGGAAGATGTTAAAAGGAACTTTTAAGTGAAGGAAGACAAATTTTTTTATTTTGAAGAGGGTTGTCAGATGCTGTCTGCAGACTGTCATGTCCTGTGGACTCTCTGCAGCCTGTTGTCATGATTTCATGTTGTTTTCAGGGACTCTTTTTCCTCCCTTCATGAGAGCTACTTGAACCGTTCATGGTGGTAATAGTTAAACTGCTGCTGGTTTACCCAGGCCTATTATTTAGGTTTACAGAGCATCAGCTTTCACCTAAGAACTAAATGCAAATGTGAATTGGATTCTGGACTCATCTGTCTGTCATCATCCCTTTAGTGAATTCATCAGGGTAGCCAGAGAACTTCAAAGTTCCAGAATATTCAAATGAGTCTGTTAGAAATGAAGGGAGGAAGATGGTTATCTAAATGGTCAGATAGCTGTGTCATGAAAGTAAGTTATTAAACTTATTAAGCCCCCTGGATGAATAACCTCAGAATTATCTTACATATTAAGGCCAGGGAATCATCTGTCACACCACTTTTTGGTTTAGTATTTGTGAATAGATATAAGAAGGAGAATATCAGAGACCTACTTCTCAAATGATGCAAATTGCCAAGTGACTCAATTCTGTCACCTGCTTTGGCATGGCCCATCACCTATGCCTTGTCCAAATATTTCTCTGCTCTTCCAGCCTTGATTTACTGCTTACCTGACTTTTCCAGATAAGTCGCTATATTTTTCTTTCCTTTCCTTTATTTTTCTTTTCTTTTTCCTCCATTTTAAAGAGTGCTTGTTTTGGAATATGACATTTTCTTAAATTACCCAAAGAAACAAATTTCCAGACAGAAGGAAATTTACATTCAGATGTTGTTTAGAGTTTCAAAGACTGAAGGCTTCACTGCCTTCTCTGTAGCAACTCCTTGTCACTTCAGTCCTACTTAGCATCTCTTGGCTGTTCCTAAGATGACTCATTTGAAGTCCTAGACATTTCATTTGTACCTTAATTTTGACCTCTCTCAATATAAATAGAACAGAAAACCACTGCATGAATTAGCACAGAATAATAATACATATTGTCCTTGTTCTTTCTTTCAACATTGTAAAATTTAAATTTTCTGTTCTTATTTTTCTCTTAATTGGCACTAGTGTTTCTGTATTTTCTTCATGGTAGTTCCCTTAAGTAAGCCTTCAGACAAAAATCTGAACCTGGAGTTTAATAATTATACCCAACACACCAAGGACTGGGTTCAGTCAAATAAATATTGTAAATGATCAAAAGCCAACTTATTAACATGTGGTAAATGTGATTATTTAATTAGAAATGAAAGGTAGCAAGTTGTATAGATGCAATATGATCATTGTCTTCAAGCTACCTATTTGTGGAGGGCATATTTAATACTTTGTAAGAAAGTTTTATTTAAAAAAGAACACCTGAAACTCTGAAAAGATAGACTAGCTTAAAGTGATTAGGAGGGAAGAAATTGTCATTAAAAGAAATAGAAAGTTTATATGAGTATCTCTCCTACTTTCTTAGCATGAAACAAAGTAAAACTGAAAAATCAATCAAACCTAAATGAGGAACAAAATTCTTCTCTTTGAGACTTCAGGAACACATAGTTTTTCAGGTTCATCAATCTGATTACATACAAAGGCAAAATATAGTTGTAGTGAAGAAATTTAATTCTTTTAACATCAGCACCAAGTCTGTTTCTTGGGAAATTGGGACATATGATAACTGTTTTATCTCTCTTACTACAAATTAATCTTCTAGAAATTTATTGATAATGTTCCTTTCTTTGCTCTAGTTCCAAGAAGCATACAGGAGCCCCCACACCAGGCAGTAAGAGGTATTCCAACTGATTTCCCTACATTAAGTTCTAGCTTGGCTTCTGATGCCCTGAATTGTGAAAGAAGAACCAAGTATTCTGTCTAAGGCCAGTTCAGCTTTGGGATGAAGTTGGGGTTGGGAGAAGAGAAGTAGCAGGGTCTTTGAACTTGGTTTTCATCAGCTCAATAAGTATTTTACTTCTCACAGCCACAGGCATTTGCTTTAGGTTACTTATTATAAAGGAATGCTGTTCTTTTCCTTTAGATTTTCTTGCAATAAGTCTTCTTAGTTTCCAAAGAGTTCTACTTATCAAGGTAATAAGGTATTTTTATTACTTTACTCATTGCATTTTCCAGATAATAACCTAGTCATAAAACCTTGAAGAAAAAGTAAAAAAAAAAAAAATTTTTTTTTTTTTTTACATTCGTATCCATTATGATTCCTAAGGACAGTCCAGTATCCCTTTCCACTTTTAAACCTTTCTATTAGTTGGTTGTGCCTCTGCTCCCTGATTAACTCTTGGTTGTTCCTAATAGACATGAAATTATTTTTGGAAAATAAATTATGTTCAATGTAGATCTATTAATTTATTTAAAAGTCACCTAATTCCTGCAGCCTGTTTATCTAGACTAGTCAAAGTCTTCTGAATCCCATAAGACAGTTTCTCTGAGGACAACACATTTTTAATATGAGAGAAACCTTGGACGTTCCAAGTAAAATAAAATGTATTTTAAAGCAAAATAAAAAAGAATTACTGACAGCCCAGTGCTCTTTGAAATGAGCACCTAGAGCCTACCATTGAGAAGGAAATGTTAAATTTACTTTCTCCCAAATCCATTTGTTAGCTACAAAGGTGCCCATTATCTGTTTAAATTTGAGACCCAAGATAGCAAAACGAGCCAGATTGTCACATCAGACTCAAAGAAGCAGAGATCTTATGGAGGATCAAACTTTACTAATAACTTGCCCGATACATGTGAAGACAAAGGCAGTGCATAGAAACATCTGCCACCGCTAGTCAACGCCCCAGGATCCTTCCATATGCAACATTAGGATGTGGTCTGGTCCAGATTTAATGTTTGAGATCCATAAGTGATGCATGTAATTACCAAATGATTCCCTCTGATACATGGATAATAAAGCTGACCTAACACTTTCCAATGGGTCATATCCCACAAACCCGTAAGTTCCTCATTGGTTTACTAAAACAACCTAGACAGATACAGCCTGCTAGAAGGATTCCACAGGAAGGACTTTCATTATCTTTTTGCTAAAAAATACCACTAGGAGGTCTGATTGGCATGTTTACAAGAAGTCTTTGTTGGATCATTGATTTCTCTTTTTCCTCTCTCTCACCTCTTCTTGGGCATCCCCAAGGGAGAGGAGATGGGTTACAAACAAGTTATGAAGACTTTCTTTCTCAGGACTCAACCCTGTAGCAAATGTTATTATATCATGTGTTTTTAGATATCTGTTGCTCTCCATATAATGACTTACCATTTGTAACGCGCACCTCACATACCCAGACCTTCAGAATCAGTATATGACAGTTTGTCACTACTGACAGTGATAACATTAGAGCCTCACTAAGGAAAAAAAAAAAATTAGCAGAACTTCCAAAGAATGTATTCCAGTCTTTGTGACTGGTCACTAGGATCATCCAAGGAATTAAGATGCCTTTTCTCCTTAAGATTTAGTCCTGGGATTATTGCCAGATCTACTAATCTCAGTATCTTCTCTTCCTGGTACATCAACATTATCACATACTCTCAGCCATTTAGAGTATAAGAAGAGACATCACTCAAACATAAAAAAAAAATGATTGGAAACAAATTATGTACATATTGGAAATGTATACATTTATGCCAGAGTTACAGAATCTGGTTTGAATAAATTAACAAATTGTTTGGCTGATGTTTCTAGCTCTTCCGGTTTTGTGTCAAGCCATCTGGATAACATTCCTATCCCTTTGGTTCTTAGGATGACAAAGTGCTTAGAGGCTGAATCTCCAGGCAGACCTTTGGCTGAAATCAAACCAGCTGACCTAGGTAGTTCTAGTCCATCAGTCCCTTAAGTCAATAAATTGTTATTGAACCCCTACTCTATGGAGAGTATTATCCTAAATGCTGGGGATCCAGTATGGAATAAGATAGTCATGGTTACTGCCCTCATGGTTCTGACCTCTTTATAAAGATGTATAGAAGAATCAAGAAAAGAAAAGCAACCAATTATAAATTGTGATAAGCCAACGGATCTTTGAATTGGGCTTTTTATGATCTTTAGATGCTTATGAGGTCATTCAACAAAGATAACTAGCAAACAAAAGAAGATTGAATTATGGATTCCAGCTGCTGGCATTATGCTGTATGGCTTAGGCTCTTTACTAGACTCAAGAATGAAATTAATCATCCAGTATTGTAGAAAATCAATAAACTTCAAGCTGCTCTGAAAATACTAACGTAAAAATGTTAATACTTTGCTTATAAAGTTATCTGAAGTGACAGATAATGACAAATGTCTCGTCTTCTAAAATGCACAGTGGAAACTTTCTGAATTCATACTGAGTGATTTTTTTTTCCTTTGGTAATTTAAATTTTAGAGAGTAGTTTCAAATAAAAGATTTCCTATTCAAGGCATGAGACACCTGTGCCACTTCTTAAGCCTGATCGCCTTGCTCTTTCCTGCTCTGTTGTTTCCAGCCCCAGGCGCATGGGGGTTCCTGTCCTTGGAGCCAAGTTATATGCAAAAGTGCCATTCTGTTTTTGTTCTGAATATGGTGAGGCTTTAGAAGTTTCCTTCAAAACAGAAACTGTGTGAAGGGATAAAGGATATTTCTGTCTTCTGGTCCCCAAACTGCCTCTTTTGGGGCATTGATAGTCACTGTTGTCTTTCCTTTTCCTTCGTCTAACCACTGGGTTTCAAGTCCCAACCTGTAGAAGATCCGTGTTAGGTAGTCAGGAGATAATTATTCAAGGTCCTGTACACAAGAGGGTTATAAACTTACAGGGGAGATATAAATAATCACGGCACCATGGAATTGTATCTTACCTGAGATTGGGTTCTAATATCCAAGAAGGCAAAAATTACACATTCAAAATAACACTTAAAAAATTTAGTTCACCTACAAAATACAGAATATATGGTAATACTTACAGGCCAGATTAGAGACAATCTAATGAACCTAAAACAATCAGATATTGCTCTAGGACTAGAACAGAGCACAGGTTCTTCAACTGAACTTCAAATAACATGGATGGCCGCTTTGTATGAAAACAAGCATATTAGACCATCTTGGAACAGCATTACGTTCATACTATGAGAGACGTGGAGAAACTCTGGAACAGTAAGGCCAGTAAAGCAAACACAGACTTGGGACTCCATCCCAGACTCACTAATACTTGGAGCGCATATGTAGTGAGCATATGCTGAGCAGAATTGCCTGCTTTACTTAAATCTCTCTGTATCTCTCCGTCTCTGTCTCTCACAAATACACCCCATTCTCATCAACAGGAAAGACATAAGCAAAGCTTCAGAAAGTGTAGATCATGTGACAACAATGGAGCAAAGAATACAGGCAACTTTAGCAGAAACTAGGGGCAGAATAATAGTGTGGCTAGAAATTGTAGAATATGAGGAATACCAGGGAGAGAGTATGGGCTTTATTTTAGTAGTTAGATAAAGCCACTGAAGATTTTTGAGACAGAGAGTAGCCATGACCTTTCTGGAAGACAAACAGGATGAGTTCAGTTATAAACCTACTAAATCTGAGCTGTTCTGGGAGCATTCAGACCCAGCTGGACACTCGTACCTCGTCCCTGCGCAGGAAGTCTTAACTGGATATACAGCCCAATGAGCCATTCCCAGAGATACCTTTTTTGTTGCTGTATCTTCAGTGCCTACAGTGGTTCCAGGCAATAATATTCATTCAGTGAATCATTACTAAATTAACACTGTTTGATTATATTGAAGTGATGATGAATTTACAGCTATTTAAACACTATGGATGAGTGGAAGGAAAGAAGAAGGGAGGGCCGGATGGGAGGAAGGAAAGTAGGTCAATTTTGTTTTTCTTGCTAGGCTGTCTCTTGGATTTTTCTAGTCTGAACATTTCCACTAAAGATCTATTGTGTTCAGAGACAGTTATCTGTAGACATGAGGCTAAATTCTGGGCAACTTCTGCCACCCCAACAATATTCTGCCAGCGTTGTCAAGAGTAAAGGACCAACATCGAAACTGCCAATGATGAAGAAAACAACTGAGAAGAAACGAGCAGACCCAAGGGCTAGAGCTGGGATCGGTCGGTTTGCTAACCGGAGGAACAGAACACCTTACTGAGCAGCTAGAGCTATGAAACGTAGACAGTTTGGGGATGAAAGCTGTAGTGTTGGAAGAAATGAGAAGAGGAGCGTACATTAATCTGCTCATTTTTCTCTCTTTCCCGAGACTGACGTGGCAGGAGACATCAGAAGAGCATCCTCGCAGGCATGCATTCTGACAGTGGAGAAGAGAGGCAGCTGTGAGGAGACAAGATAGAACAGCTCTCCTGTCTGGGGAGGCAGAGGGCCATTAAACTTGTGAGGTCAGCGTCCTGTTTCTCTAAAGAGATCACATATGGCAAATTCTGCCAAGTGGAAAGGGGTCAAAAAGCCATTTGCTAAAAGGGCAAGCCAAGCCCTTCTCACTTCAGTAGCTTCCTGGGGCATAACTGTACTGAGACAGCAGAGCACTTCACACCTCACTGTCACTGCCCAGTGGAGCAGCCTTGTGGGAAGCTCAGCCTCGTTCCGGAGAATATTCTTGCTTGAAGGACTGGGAGTGCACGTCCTCATCATAGACCCCAGAGGGCGTTAACAAGTGTCTGTCTCCCTGCTCCCCATCTTAAGGCCGGTCTCATGGACAGGTTCCATGGCATTCCATCAATCCAGTGCTTAGTCAGAACAGAACGATCCCAAGTGGGCTCCCGCGTCCTTGGCGTCGGCATCGTCATCATCCTTGTTCTTCTTCTTTTTTAACAAGTAATTTATATATTCTTTAAAATAGAAAATACAGGTAAACCAAAAGAAAACGCAACCATAGTTTTATGACCCAGAGATTTAAACACTACTAACATTTTGGTTTATATACATATTCACTTTACACTCTATTTATGCAGACGGAATTTTTTCCCAGCTTTATAAAGTTATCGACAGAGAAATGTATGTTGTTAAGGGGTATGACTTCATGAGTTGATAATATATCTACACTGTGAAGTAATTACCACAAACTTACTAACATATCCACCGCGTCACAGTTAGCTTTTCTTCCTTCCTTCCTTCCTTCCTTTCTTTCCTTCATTTCTTTTTCTTTCATTTTCTCTCCCGCCTTGCCCCCGTCCTTCCTTCGTTGCTTCTTTCCCTCCTTCCTTTCTTTCCAGACCTGCCTTCTTGCATGATCTTACCTTCTATTTTGACTCTTTCAAAAACTGCTCTCAGCTTTTCCTTTGTCCTGAATGTTCTACCTTGTTTATTCCAGAACCAGATCCCTGTCTTGCTGTAGGTCATTTTAACAGGTGCTCGGATGCCCTGCATGCCCCTCATCTTAGCTGTCAGATCCCAGCCATGTGGGGCACCTCTGTCCCTGTCGACTGGCTCTTCCCAGCCTACCAGTGCCCCCATGGACTCTTTTGTTTGGTCACTCTGTCATTCCTACTTAAAGTCCCCAGCACTTTTGACTGCATGTCTAATTTTGCTTTCAAATAGTATTCATGAGAGCACACCCCAAACATCTAATTTTTACTCTTTTGGGAGTTTCTGATCCTTCCTGCTCTTACCTTCCTCCATCATCGCCGGAGTCCCAGACTGACAGAGACAAACTCCCTCACAGTCCCCGGTGAAAAGCAAAGGGCACCTGCATCAGAGAGTTGTGCTTAGCCCTAGAAGTGAACATAGAGATACTTACATAAATTCAAAAGGTTAAGCATAGGAAAATATTGATGGATCAATATAATACTGCTTTGTCTTTGTGATATGCCATGATACTCCCTGAGAAAGGTCACTAGTTAAATATATCGTAGAGTCTGTAAACTAAATTGCTGGCCTTGCTGAGCAGAGTCCATGAGCAAATCAGACCTAGATAGTGTGTTTCATGGTTATTCTTAATTTTTAAAAGAAATCAGAGTTCACCCCATCTCTGCTCCATGCTGCCTAAAAAGCCAAGAGGTTTCGTCAGAGCTAATGTAGTTCATAGACCATTTGGTTTTGGTCTTTGTTTTGGTCGTTAGGTCAATCCCAGTATTTAGAGACCTAGGAATGGTGAGCATAAACATAGTTCCACATTTTGTGGTCTTTTCTAACAACTTTTGATAACTTCATAATGCCGCTAGAGCTGGTCAGATTTAGCTATGCTTATAAAGTCTATCCTTTTGTATACTTGTGAGCCCAATACTGTGGTTTTAGATAAAATAAGAATGGTTTTCTAAAAATTCACATTTGATCACATCATGCCCCTGGCTGAAGCACTGTTATTTTGGGGCACATTCTCTGAGCTTCCATGAAATAGAACATTTGGCAACTGTTGTATTTTATCATCCTGAACATTTTAAAAGTGGCATTCGTTGCTCTAGAGTTTACCAGTATAAGTGAGCCCAGAAAGAGTTTCATGCTATATTCACTCTGTGCCTCTAGCATTTGCATAGGGCACCCACAGAAGATATTCAATAATCCCAAGATGAATGAGTGAATGAAAATAAATGAAGTTATCACTTAAACTTTGGGCAAGAAAATATTTTCTGTATTTTTTGTATCTTTATCATAAAATAATTTTAGAACCCTGAGGTTACTGTAATACTACTAGGAAACTCACTGTGGGGTATTTAAAAGTTAAAAAAAAAAAAAAGGAATAAAGAAGGAAAGGCATATGAAAGCACACTCACCATCATTAGTCAGCAGGTAATGATTAAAACTACAGACTTAGTAGAGCACTATGCACTAAGAACACCTAAACTTAAAAATATCAACAGCACCAAGCATTGGCAAGGATAGGAAGAAAAGGGAACTGCTTCCTGTTGATGTTTGGAACGTAAAATGTTAAGAACACTCTGGAAAACAGTTTTCAGTTTTTTATAAAATATACAATCCTCAATTCTACTGTCAGGGATTTACCCAAGAGAAGTAAAGACATATATCTCTATAATGTCTCTTTTCATTAAAAATACTCACAAGTTAGAAACAATTCAGTGTTCGATATAAATCCAGAGGTAAATGGATAAAAATTACGATATGTCTGTATAATAGAACACTACTCAGTCAAACAAGGTGGGGAGAGGGGTGAACTAACCATGTGTACCATGGATGGATCTCAAAAAGATCACGAATGAAAAAAGCCAAACTCAAAAGAATTGGTACTAACTAATTCTATTAGTACGAAACTCTAGAATAGGCAAACCTAGTCAGTAGTGATAGAAAAGAGGTAAGTGGTTGTCTGAGGCAGGAGTAGACAGAGACTTGACCATAAGAGAGCACAGGGAACTTTTGAGCTGATGACCAAGTTATAGATCCTGATCATGGTGGTAGTTATGCCGATGGAGGTCTTTGTTGAAATTCATTGAACTATCTGCTGAAAATTAGCGCATTTTATTATATATAACTTACACTGAAAGTTGATTACAAACTAAACAAAATTAGGGAAAATTTGAAAACCCGGTACCTGTTTTTATAATTATAGAAATGATTATAGGCTTTAATTATCAATATTTTAATCAATTCTTCGTAAAACCCTGCTATATAGTTCTTTGATACTGCAAGCGATACGGCTCCTTCATACCCACCGAGTAATAACACGCACGTAGATAAAGTGAAAGAGATGATAGCTTCACAAAGTGTTACCCAGGTTCCACTGTATTGATGATGTATTTGAGGCTTTATATGATTGTAAGTATAAGGCAAAAATTCATTCAAAGGTCAAAATTACCATTTGGAAGAAGGCTGTACTTTAAAACTTTACATCCTTCCGTGAGTTACTTTGCCTGAAGCTTGTTTTGTTATGTTACATCAGGTATAAAGCCACTGAATATCAATTGTTTATCACCTGAGAAAAAATAGAAAGTGATCAAAAAACAAAAACAAAACCAAAAACCCCACCTCATCCTAGAAACTGTTTAAAGAAAGCCAAGTTCTGGGGCCCAGTGTGAACCCAGCTGCCCCTCAGCTCTCTGCCTCACCGTCTGCATGTGTAGCGACCCCATAATATAGTGCTTGGCAATGCTGAGAAAGAAGAGATTAAATTATGCCGAGGGTGCCCTCTTAAGGCAGAGAAACCTCTGATCACTTTTGAAAGACTCCTGAAAAGCAGTTGAAATACTGGTTGCCCTTAAGACGTTGTCTTCAAGTTAACTGGCAAATTTACTGATCCAGAACAGAATGTCTCAGATCACGCCAAATAGCCAAGATACCACAATTATCAGGAGTCAGTTTCACAGGCTAATTGCTAGAATTTAGGGTAGCCATTTGACTTATTACCCAAGCCCAGGACATTTTAACAAAGGAGGTGCTATCAATATAATCATGCTGGGACAGCAAGCATAAACCAGAACTGTCCCAGGCAAACTGGGGCCATGCCACCCTAGTAATATACAATATCGGAAGAACGCACTTCACGTGGTGCCACCCAGGGCCAAACTATAGGAAAATGCCCCAAGAATGTGTAGGGAACATGAATGAAAATGTCTTCAAGGCAATATCATTCATTTTCACCCAAGTGTTGTTTTTTAACCAAAGAAAGGACAGAATTTGGTTTTTGGTAACATTTACTCCAACGTCACATAAAAGACATGCCCTCTTTCAGCCTACTCCAATTTTTTTTTTTTTTTTCATTTTAGAAAGAGCTTCATTCTGCCTGGAGGGGCATTCTGTCTCTCAGCTCCGAGCCCCCCAGTAGGCACCCAAAAGCACCATGTGTGAAGTAGGTTCCATAGAGATTAACCAGCTTAATCTCCAAATCGCTGTGTCTTATCCTTTCTCCTGAATCAGTCATTGGTTCCAGGTGATAACTGGTAGATTTTTTTTTTTTGGATGAATTAAGTGTTCCTAGTCTTTGTTGGAGATTTTAGGGTACTGAAAATTTGACAAATAATTTCTAAAATAAGCATAAATGCTCATTCTACGAAATGTGCCAGTATGTGTCAGTGAGTATTGGCTGTTTGTCTGATGGTTAATCATTAAGACAGCATACATACCAGACACCACTTTTTTCTCTCTAGTGACTTGTTGACATTTAACTAATTTAGCTTGTAAATTGTTTACATTTGTGGAATGCAATATATAAACAGAATTTTGAATGCATTAAGAAGGATATTTTGACTATAGTAATTTTTAAAAACTCGCTTCCATAGAGTTGCAGTTTGAACTAAAACAACCTTCTCCGTTTGTGTCACTGACAGCTCTGAGTTGACTCCAGGATCATTCAAAAAGAAATGATCACAATCCATATAATCTCCTAAGGTACATATTTTGGAATAGATGATGCCGCAGATCAAATAAGTTGGTCACTCCTCTCCTTTTTCTGTTGCCCTGTATCCTCAGTTGTGTCATCATTTGACAATGGATTTGCTTTCAAGAAAAGCTCCTTTTATTTTATTACTTATTATTACTGCTAGTAATTAATATTTACATCATGCCCAGGGCTGCATTATGTGCTTCATTTGCATTATAATCTTTAATCCTCAAGACATCCATCCAAAACAGACTGAGGAGCCCAGGGGCACCCAGAGGGTGAGGCTGATTCCATAGTTCTTAGGATCCTGACAGGTGAAGTGTCCTCACGTGAAAAAGAAGTGGTGTACTTTTACAAAAAACAAAAGCTTACTTATGAGAAAAATGAGCCAGAAGTACACTTACATCATGTGTTGGGAGAATTTTTCAGAAACTTTCAGGAGAGGAAATGTAGGAAAGAGAGAGAGGAAAGAGATGCTGCTTTGTCTGGGGGAACATGACAGTCGAACTGAAACGAGCAGCGTGTGAACAGAATGAAATACCCAGAGTGCGGATCTTCGTCTCAGGCGGCTTTCCACCTGCTCTGAGCGGCAAGAAGAACTTGAACTGTCCCAAGGAGGGAACTATGCTTCTACTCTTGACAGTCTCCACGAAAGGACAGCAAAGAATCCCCCTGCCCCCCTGCCCCAAGAAGTGGATCCTGATATCCTCAGAATGTTGGAATCTAGATTTTTCCTAGCTTCTGATCTGAGAAGGTTGAAACCACAGGGAAACTGAGCCCAGAACATCTGTTTGCAGTCTCACTGATCAGAAAACACAAGCGGAGGCTGCTTCACAATATCCAGCTCTGAGAAGCCAGGTGGGAAGCACACGAAGTGTGATCCTCAAGTGGAGTCAGTCAGTTGGGAGGAATTTTAGGGTTAAACAAACCATAGGAAAAATGCATCTTTTGAAACCGTATTTTTAATCTATTTCTTCCCCATATGTAAAACATCTTGAATGCTATTTCAGTGCTAGACACATCATCTCGATACATGCAGAATGATCGATCCAGGGAATGGGAAAAATAGGAAAACGCTATTTTCCATGATCTTCTGAACTCTTGTCATTAAAACGTGTTTTTGTTTTGTATTTCCCCAATGTCTTTGAAACGGCATTTCTTGAAAGATAACCAATTTGAGAGTTTCGGAAGAGGACAAGCAAGCAGTTGATGACTGATTTGCTCATTAATGGCCTGGGTGTCACAGAAAACAACTGAAATTCCAGGAAACTCATTTTTAATGGCATTAATGATGCCTTTGAAGGTACAATTACTACTGTAAAACCACAGCCAGTGGCTTATTGCATTTGTTTCTTCAGTATGAGCTACAGAAATGTTATGAACCAAAATATTAATAATAATAGTAATACCTTTCAAAAGCCATACACTCAAAATGAGCAAGTTTTTGCTAGGTCCTAATACAGGTCATCATTGGAAAAGATACAAGTAGAATTCTACACCAAAGACCTTATTTTCTTTCTTTTCCTTTTCCTTCTAGTGAGATGGGAGAAACAAGGGATTTTATATTATTTTTGAAAACCAAAGTGCAATTATTCACAGAAAATAACATTTTAATCTTTCTTAAATGAGTACTTTTAGAAATGAAAATAAAGTTGTACTAGTAAAAATTTAATTAGCACATAAGATGGAAATTTCTTATGGGATTCTTAGATTTCCTGACTGGTGTTAATTCATGCTAATTGGTAAATAATATAGTAGAGTCAGATAATATATTATTTAAGAAAAGAGAATAAACATTCTTTGGACTTATTCTTCAAGAGTTCTAACAAAAAGATTTTTTTAAAAGATTTTTATTTATTTATTTGGAAAACAGAGATCACAAGTAGGCAGAGAGGCAGGCAGAGAGAGAGGAGGAAGCAGGCTCCCCGCTGAGCAAAGAGCCCGAGACGGGGCTCCATCCCAGGTCCCTGAGATCATGACCTGAGCCGAAGGCAGAGGCTTTAACCCGCTGAGCCACCCAGGTGCCCCCAAAAAGATTATTTAAAAAAAATCCTTCCCTCCTGAACAGTGCTGAGTATGTTCCTTGTGAGCAGAGAGAAAGTCTGAGAATTATCTGAGACCTAAACATCAGCAGTGTCTAGAATAATAACTTTCTCAAAAGAACACAGTGTAAATATCCTTTTTCTTCTGTTTGGTTATTTTGAACAGCATGCATACTTAATACAAACTCTAGTGAAATGTTTGCTTAGTCAAAGAAAAAGCCAATATTTGAAAAGCTGTTATTCACAGTGGAACCAAAGTAGATATAAGGCAAAATTGTGGTGGGGTTAACATGTGAGCGAGGGACACTGCTGTTCCAAGGATGGGAAAGAAAAGTACACCTTGGGATTAAAGACAAAGTGCCTGGTAATGATCACTATTTGTGTTTCTAGATGAAGAAGCTATGTATGACTAGGTTTTTTGCCCCACAGGATACTCATAAAGAGCATTGTTTGACTTGCATCAACATGTTGTTTACATAGTCTAGACGTGGAGAGATTTAAGACAAGTATAAGAAATGCTTAGATATAAAAGATTTTACCAACACTGGGAAAGCATGGGTAATGGAATTTTCTAGATCAGTCAGTATGCCCAGGCTTTGGTTGAGGTTAAGGGCAGATCTGCTTCTCGTTGTGTGACATATACTAAATAACTTCAGTTTGCTAAGCTTCAATACTATGGAAAATTGGAGAGTGGCTAGAAGGTATCACTTAGTAATGCATAGGTATCACTTAGTCTTCAGAAAAAATGAAGTTCTACCATATGATCCAGCAGTCTGACTTGAGGTATCTATCCAAACAAAGAGGAAGAAGAAGCTGTCTTTATCGTCCTGAAATTCTGAAGAATCTGAAGACAGAGGCAGAGTATTCATCTTTGTTTCTCACTGAAGGTTTTGACATTGGAAATCAAAGTAGAATATTTGTGGAATAACAATTGGACACAAAAGTAGAACGAAGTTACCAGAATGTTGAACTCCTGTAACACAACCAAGAGCCCCTTGAAAGATGAAAAGAAATGGCATCAGAGGGAGACTTGCCAAACTGATGAAGATGGCTTTGTTTTGACATGTGAGGAGTGGAAGAAAAAGGAACGGATAAAACCATAAGCCTCTATGCTACAGATGAAAACAGAAGTCACACTGAAAGAAAAATAGTGGTGGAGGTAACACCGTGTTATTTCAAGAAGAAATAACTAGAAAAATGATTTAGAAGCAATCCTTGGGACTCGGATTTCAAAATGTAGAGAGTATAAGAAAAAAAGAGAAAAAATATTTTAAAACCTACATATTACAAAAACAACTTAAAAAAAGACTTATTTATGTGAGAGAGAGAGAGCATAGGCACCAGGACACATGTGAGATAGTGGGGGAGGGGCAGAGGGCAAGCAGACTCCCTGCTGACCGTGAAGCCCAATACAGGGTCTGATCCCAGGACCTGAAGATCACAAACTGAGCCAAAACCAGGAGTCTGGTGCTCAGCTGACTGAACCACCCAGGCAGCCCTGCAGAATCAACTTTTGAAGCACTGATAAGAGAAATAAAAGGAACATAACTATAATCTTCCTGATCTAACAAATCACATAATTTGTAAAGTCTTAAATATATACTGAATGTGTAAAAATTTTGAAAGGTGGGGAGAAAAAAGTAAGCTCCGAGGTGCATGCTTGTGCACTCGCACACACAGTCGTGCACACTGACGTTCTAGAATCACATTATAGACGTGATGCTTTTCATGTTGCTTTTTAATGTACCAGTATGCTGGTAACTTCTTTGTGCCACTGAACGTTCTTCAGCAGTATATGTTTGGCTATAAATAAAATATTTTGTCATATAAATAGACCACAATATATTCAAATGTTATTTTTGTATATTTAGAATTTTTCCACTTTTCGTTTTTAGAAATAAGTTACTTATATCCATATAAATAAACATTTGAATTGTTCCCTTAAAATATATTCAGAAAAGTGGAAATGCTGGAGGAAAAGTGTAGATAAAATGTTTAACATGTTAATGTTTTCTAATTATAATAGTAATATACATATGTTACAGAGAATTTAGAAAATATATAAAGTTTCAGAGCAAAATTATAAACTTCCCACTCTACTTTTTATTCCCTCAAATGCATATTTTAATTCTGTAATGCCATTTTCAGTTTCTTTGACATCTCTATTGATTTTACCCACCCTGCTCCCTGTCTTTGTTCTGCCTCATTCCACTCCCTCCCTTTATGACCTGCTTCCAGTTCACAGGGTCTTGACCTCCTGCCCCCCTGGATCCTGTACTCTTTCAGAAGTGTTTCTTTTAGTTGAATGTTCTTTTTCTTTCATTCTGCAGCATGTTTTCCTTTGGGCAGAAAGGAATGAGAACATAGAGATTCAGAGCTTGTCCTAGATACAACTGTCTGGTTTGAGTCCCAGCTCTGGTGTTTCTGAGTAGTGTGGTCTTAGCCACATCATTTAGAATATCTCTGTACTCAACTGTAGAATGGACATAATACTCATAACTATCTACTAGGGTCTTTGAGGGGGTGAAATGAGCTCATACATTTACATCACTTAGTATATGCTCAGGAAGTGTTCACTCTTATTGTAGCTCTGTATTGGCCTTTTTTTCTATTTTTCCTTAAAAGGGGAAATATTTAAAGGTTTAATGACTGTGTGTGTGGGGGGGGCTATATATACCTGTTTTGGGGGGAATAAGTCAAATCCTCATTGAGGTCAGATTGATGGTCATAATTCCTAGCTCAGTTCCTGATTCATAGTCACTCACCATGGCTCTTTCACACCATGATGAACTCACTTGCTTCCTCTGTTACATGGTTAGGTCACAAGATGATCACAGGTGGCCTGTGACAGTCCTCAATCTGTAGTAAGCACATACTGCTACCCAAATGGCTTCCATCATTCCCTACCTGGTAGTTTCACTCCAGAGAATCATTGCCCCCTGCCCTACTTCCCAACAGAATGTGATGGAAAAATAAAGACAGAGGAGTAGGGGAATGGATTAGATAAACAAGGATTCCAAAGAAACTAAAAAATATCACTACAAAACTAAAATATACATTCATGAGGATAAAGAACAGGACTGGACCTGTGTATATTTTGCTCTGTAGCTTTCTAAATTTTTCATGTTATTTGATTTTCTATCTCAGAACAGATCTAGAAAGAGATCTAATAAAAGCAGAAAAGAGGAAATGAGATTTTATAAAATGCCATTTACAGTAGTATCAAAAGTATCAAGTAATTCTGCATAATCTAATAGATGTGTTAGTGCTCCAGAGGAAACATTGTAAAACTTAATGAGATATATAAAAGAAAATCTAAATAAATGGAGATATGTAACATGTTCATGAGTTGGAAGACTGAATATTTTAATGATATTACACTTGCCAAATTGATCTATAGAGTTAATGAAATTGTAATCGAAATTCCAACAGGCTTTTTCTTCAGTAAAAATAGACAGGCTAATTCTAAAGTGTATATGGAGAAATGTCTCCAAAGAAGACATCCATATGGCCAACAGACACATGAAAAGATGCTTGACATCACTCATCATCAGGGAAATGCAAATCAAAACCACAATGAACTGTCACCTGTCAGAATAGCTAACCTCAGCAACACAAGAAACAACAGGTGTTGGTGAGGTGTAGAGAAAAAGGAACACTTGTCCACTGTTGGTAGGAATGCAAACTGGTGCAGCCACTGTGGAAGACAATAAAGAGGTTCCTCAAAAAATTAAAAATAGAACTACCATACAGTCCCGTAATCATACTGCGTGGGATTTACCCAAAGAATATAAAAACACTAATTCATAAGGACACATACTCTTCTGTGTTTGTAGCAGCATTATCTACAATAGCCAAGATATGGAAGCAGTCCAATGTCAATTGATAGACGAAAGGATAGAGAAGCTGTGGTCTAATATATATATATATGTATATACATATATATATACATATAATTCCATTATATATTCCATTTCATTATATATTCCATTATATATATTCCATTATATATATTCCATTATATATATTCCATTATATATATTCCATTCCATTATATATATTCCATTCCATTATATATATAACGGAATATTACTCAGCCATTAAAAAGAATGAAACTTGCCAATTTCCACAACATGGATGGATCTAGAGAGTAAAATGCTAAACAAAATAAGTCAGTCAGAGAAAGACAAATACCATATAATTTCACTCATATGTGAAGTTTAAGAAACAAAACAAATGAACAAAGGAGAAAAAGAGAAAAAACAAAAAAAGACTCTTAACTGTGGTTACCAGAGTGGAAGTGGGTGGGGGGGGGGGTGGGTGAGATAAGTGATGGGGATTAAAAGTACATTTATCTTGATGAGCACTGAGTAATATATAGAATTGCTGAATCACTCTATTGTAAACCTGAAAATAATTTAATACTATAGGTTAACTATACTGGAATGCAAATAAATAAAATTTAATACAAATAAGTAAAAAATAAAATAAAGTAAAGTGTGTATGGAAAAGCAAAGGGCCAAGAGCTGCCAAAATATTCTAAAAGAAGAAAAAAGTGGAAGGATCCACTCTACCATCTGTAAAGACTAATTATAAAGAAAAGGTCATAATGAGAGTGTAATTTTGACATAAGAATAAACTGGTAAATCAATGGAATAGAATGGAGAATCCAAAAATCAAACTGTATTATGGATACTTTTCTGCGGCCAAAGAAATGATAGAGTAGCTGCAGTAAAGATACTATTTTAATGAATGGTGCTGGGATTATTAGGTACATATTTTTAAAATAAAATCAGACTTGTATATTACACCATTAAAAAGCAAAGCTTAACAGTGAAAGGTGAAACTATTAAGCTTTCAGAAGATAATATAGGAAGATACCTCAGTAATCCTGGGATAGAACATATTTTTAACCCACAAAAAGCACAAATAATTATGAAAAAAAAATTCAAGAACTTCTGTGCACAGATGCCATAAATAAAATGGAAAGTCATAGAAAGGAAGATATTAACATATAACTCTGACAGAGAGGACTCTTACTCAGTAGTGAGCCAAATGAGGACTTTGTGGTTGATTCAAGGATGACATCTCCAAGGCAGGGAAGCCAGTAAAAATATCAGGGTGCATTATAAATACAGAAAACAATCTGGTGAGTGCCAGAGGGAAGGGGAGTGGAGGGATGGGCAAAGTGGTGAAGGTGAGTGGGAGGTATAGGCTTCCAGATATTGAATGACTAAGTCATCGGGATAGAAAGTACAGCATAGGGAATACAAGAAATGGTGTTGTTGTGATACCATTGCATGGTGACAGATCAGAACTACTCTTGTGGTGAGCATACTGTGACCTATGGAGTTGTTGAATCACTATGTTGCCGTCCTGAAAGCAATTTTAACATCATGTGTCAACTCTGTTTTAGTAAAAATTTTTAAAAAGAATACAGCAGTCAGGAAAGAAGTATAATCCAGCCATTTGGGAGAGGTACATAAAATTCTTAGAAGACAAAATGATAAAAGACTTCAGGATAGATGCTGGCGGAGTTATAATTAAAATATTGTATTCTTTTTTTTTTATTGACATATAATGTATTATTTGCCCCAGGGGTACAGGTCTGTGAATCCTCAGGCTTACACATTTCACAGCACTCACTGTAGCACATACCCTCCCCAATGTCCATAACCCAGCCATTCTGTCCCTACTCCCCCACCCCCCAGCAACTCTCAATTTGTTTCATGAGATTGAGTCTCTGATGGCTTGTCTCCCTTCCAGTCCCATCTTGTTTCATTTTTTTCCTTCCCTACCCCCCACATACCCCAACCCTGCCTTTTAAATACCCCATATCAAAGAGATCATATGTTGTCTTTCTCTGACTTATTTTGCTCAGCATAATACCCTCTACTTCCATCTACATCGTTGTAATTGGCAAGATTTCGATTCTTTTGATGGGTGCATAGTATTTCACTGTATATATATGCCACTTCTTTATCCATTCATCTTTAATGGACATCTAGGTTCCTTCCATAGCTTGGCTATTGTGGACATAGCACTATAAACATTTGGGTTCACGTGCCCCTTCAGATCACTACATCTCTATCTTTAGGGTAAATACCCAGTAGTACAGTTGCTGGGTCATAGGGTAGCTCTATTTTCAACTTTTTGAGGAACTTCTGTACTATTTTCCAGAGTGGCTGCACCAGCTTGCATTCCCATCAACAGTGTAGGAGGGTTCCCCTTTCTCTGCATCCTCTCCAACATCTGTCATTTCCTGACTTGTTAATTTTAGCCATTCTGACTGGTGTGAGGTGGTATCTCATTGTGGTTTTGATTTGTATTTCCCTTATGCCGAGTGATGTGGAGGACATTTTCGTGTGTCTATTGGCCATCTGGATGTCTTCTGCCCATTCCTTGTTTGGATTCTTTGTTCTTTGGGTGTTGAGTTTTTTATTTTTTATTATTTATTTATTTATTTATTGTGCGTGTGTGTGTGTATATACTACATCTTTTTTTATCTATTTATTTTTTATTTATTTTCAGCATAACAGTATTCATTATTTTTGCACCACACCCAATGCTCCATGCAATCTGTGCCCTCTGTAATACCCACCACCTGGTACCCCAACCTCCCACCCCCCGTCCCTTCAAAACCCTCAGATTGTTTTTCAAAGTCCATAGTCTCTCATGGCTCACCTCCCCTTCCAATTTCCCCCAACTCCCTTCTCCTCTCTAACTCCCCATGTCCTCCATGCTATTTGTTATGTTCCACAAATAAGTGAAACCATAAGATAATTGACTCTCTCTGCTTGACTTATCTCACTCAGCATAATCTCTTCGAGCCCTGTCCATGTTGCTACAAAAGTTGGGTATTCGGCCTTTCTGATGGAGGCATAATACTCCATAGTGTACTACTCCATAATATATCTTCCTTATCCATTCGTCTTTTGAAGGGCTTTCTTGGTTCTTTCCACAGTTTGGCAACCGTGGCCATTGCTACTATAAACATTGGGGTACAGATGGCCCTTCTTTTCACTATATCTGTATCTTTGGGGTAAATACTGAGGAGTGCAATTGCAGGGTCATAGGGAAGCTTTATTTTTAATTTCTTGAGGAATCTCCACACTGTTCTCCAAAGAGGCTGCACCAACTTGCATTCCCACCAACAGTGCAAGAGGGTTCCCCTTTCTCCACATCCCCTCTAACACGTGTTGTTTCCTGTCTTGTTAATTTTGGCCATTCTAACTGGTATAAGGTGATATCACAATGTGGTTTTAATTTGAATCTCCCTGATGGCTAGCGATGATGAACATTTTTTCATGTGTCTGATAGGCATTTGTATGTCTTCATTGGAGAAGTGTCTGTTCATATCTTCTGCCCATTTTTTGATATGATTGTTTTATGTGTGTTGAGTTTGAGGAGTTCTTTATAGATCTATGGGCAAATAATCTTTGACAAAGCAGGAAAAAATATACAGTGGAAAAAAGACAGTCTCTTCAATAAATGGTGCTGGGAAAACTGGGCAGCTATATATAGATGAAACTCGACCATTTTCTTACACCGTACATGAAGATAAACTCAAAATGGATAAAAGACCTCAACATGAGACAGGAATCCATCAGAATCCTAGAGGAGAGAACATAGGCAGTAATCTCGATATCAGCCACAGCCACTTCTTTCAAGATATATCTCCAAAGGCAAAGGAAACAAAAGCGAAAATAAACTTTTGGGTGTTGAGTTTGATAATTCTTTATACATTTTGGATACTACCCCTTATCTGATATGTCATTTGCAAATATCTTCTTCCATTCTGTCAGTTGTCTTTTGGTTTTGTTGACTGATTTCTTTGCTGTGTAAAAAGCCTTTGATCTTGATGAAGTCCCAGTAGTTCATTTTTGCCCTTGCTTCCCTTGCCTTCAGTGACATTTCTAATAAGAAGTTGCTGCAGCTGAGGTCGAAGAGGTTGATGCCTGTGTTTTCCTCAAGGATTTTGATGGATTCCTGTCTCCCATTGAGCTCTTTCCTCCATTTTGAGTCTATTTTTGTATGTGGTGTTTCATTCTTCTGCATGTGGCTGTCCAATTTTCCCAACACCATTTGTTGAATAGACTATCTTATTTCCATTGGACATCCTTTCCTGTTTTGTTCAAGATTAATTGACCATAGATTGAGGCTCCACTTCTAGGCTCTCTATTCTGTTCCATTGATCAATGTATCTGTTTTTGTGCCAGTATCATACTGTCTTGATGATGACAGTTTTGTAATAGAGCTTAAAGTCTGGAATTGTGATACCACCAACTTTGGCTTTCTTTTTCAACATTCCTCTGGATATTTGGGTTTTTTTTCTAGTTCCATATAAATTTTAGGATTATTTGTTCCATTTCTTTGGGAAAAAGTGATGGTATTTTGATAGGGATTGCATTAAATGTGTAGATTGCTTTAGGTAGCATAGGCATTTTCACAATATTTATTCCTCCAATCCATGAGCATGGAACCTTTTTCCATTTCTTTGTGTCTTCCTCAATTTCTTTCATGAGTACTTTATAGTTTTCTGAGTACAGATTCTTTGCCTCTTTGGTTAGGTTTATTCCTAGGTATCTTATGGTTTTGGGTGCAATTGTAAATGGGATTGACTCCTTAATTTCTCTTTCTTCTCCTTGCTGTTGGTGTATAGAAATGCAACTGATTTCTGTGCATTGATTTTATATTCTGAGATGTTACTGAATTCCTGAATGAGCTCAAGCAGTTTTGGAATGGAGTTGTTTAGGTTTTCCACATAAAGTATCATATCATCTGCAAAGAGTGAGAGTTTGACTTCTTCTTTGCTGATTTGGATGCCTTAATTTTTGTTGTTGTTGTTGTTGTCTGATTGCTGAGGCTAGGACTTCTAGTACTATGTTGAATAGCAGTAGTGATAGTGGACAGCCCTGCTGTGTTCCTGACCTTACGGGAAAAGCTCTCAGTTTTCCCCCATTGAGAATGATATTCACTGTAGGTTTTTCATGATGGCTTTGAGGATATTGAGGTATGTGCCCTCTGTCCCTGCACTGTGAAGAGTTTTGATCAAGAAAAGATGCTGTACTTCGTCAAATAATTTTTCAGCATCTATTGTATTATTAATGTATTGTATCACATTGACTGATTTGCGGATGTTGGACCAACCTTGCAGCCCAGGAAAAAATCCCACTTGGTCGTGGTAAATAAACCTTTTAATGTACTGTTGGATCCTATGGGCTAGAATTTTAGTGAGAATTTTTGAATCAGTGTTCATCAAGGATATGGGTTGGTAATTCTCATTTTTGATGGGGTCTTTGTCTGGTTTTGGGATCAAGATAATGCTGGCCTCATAAAACGGGTTTGGAAGTTTTCCTTCCATTTCTGTTTTTTGAAACAGTTTCTTGAAAATAGGTGTTAATTCTTCTTTAAATGTTTTGGAAGAATTCCCCTGGGAAGCCGTCTGGCCCTGGGCTCTTGTTTTTTGGGAGATTTTTGATGACTGTTTCAATCTCCTTACTGGTTAGGAGTCTTTTCAGGTTTTCTATTTCTTTCTGGTTCAGTTTTGGTAGTTTATACATCTCTAGGAATGCATCCATTTCTTCCAGAGTGTCAAATTTGCTGGAGTATAGTTGCTCATAATATGTTCTTATAATTGTTTATATTTCTTTGATATTGGTTGTAATCTCTTCTCTTTCATTCATGATTTTATTAATTTAGTTCCTTTCTCTTTTCTTTTTGATAAGTCTGGCCAGGGGTTTATCAATCTTATTAATTCTTTCAGGGAACCAGCTCCTAGTTTCATTGGTTTGTTTTATTGTTCTTTTGGTTTCTGTTTCATTGTTTTGTGCTTTGATTTGTATTATTTCTGTTCTCCTGCTGGGTTTAGGCTTTCTTTGCTGTTTTTTTCTCCAGCTCCTTTATATGTAGGGTTAGGTTGTATACTTGAGACCTTTCTTGTTTCTTGAGAAAGGCTTGTATCACTATATACTTTCTTCTCAGGACTGCCTTTGCTGTGTCCCAAAGATATTGAACAGTTGTGTTTTCATTTTCATTTGCTTCCATGAATTTTTTGAATTCTTCTTTAATTTCCTGGTTGACCCATTCATTCTTTAGTAGGATGCTCTTTTTTTTTTTTTTAAGATTTTATTTATTTATTTGACAGACAGAGATCACAAGTAGGCAGAGAGGCAGGTAGAGAGAGAGAGGAGGAAGCAGGCTCCCTGCGGAGCAGAGAGCCCGATGCGGGGCTCGATCCCAGGACCCTGGGATCATGACCCGAGTCGAAGGCAGAGGCTTTAACCTACTGAGCCACCCAGGCGCCCCTAGTAGGATGCTCTTTAGCCTCCATTCATTTGAGTTCTTTCCAGGTTTCCTCTTATGGACAAGTTCTAGTTTCAGAGCACTGTGATCTGAAAATATGCAGGGAATTATCCCAATATTTTGGTACCTGTTGAGACCTGATTTGTGACCCAGGATGTGATCTATTCTGGAGAATGTTCCATGTGCACTAGAGAAGAATGTGTAATCTGTTGCTTTGCAATGGAGTGTTCTGAATATATCTGTGATGTCCATCTGGTCCAGTGTGTCATTTAAAACCTTTATTTCCTTGTTGGTCTTTTGCTTAGATGATCTGTTCATTTCAGAGTGGGGTGTGTTAAAGTCCCCTACTATTATTATATTATTGTCAGTGTGTTTCTTTGATTTTGTTATTAATTGGTTTATATAATTGGCTGCTCCTGTGTTGGGGCAGAGATATTTAAAATTGTTAAATCTTCTTGTTGGACAGACCCTTTAAGTATGAAATAGTGTCCTTCCTCATCTCTTATTATAGTCTTTGGCTTCAAATCTAATATATCTGATATAAGGATTGCTACCCCTGCTTTCATTTGATGTCCATTCGCATGGTAATTTGTTTTCCACCCCCTCACTTTAAATCTGGCAGTGTCTTTGGGTCTAAAATGAGTTTCTTAAAGACAGCATATCAATGGGTCTCCTTTTTTTTAGCCATTCTGATACCCTGTGTCTTTTAATGGGGGCATTTAACCCATTTACATTCAGGGTAACTATTGAAAGATGTGAATTTAGTGCCATTGTATTGCCAGTCAGTTGACTATTACTGGATATTGTCTCTGTTCCTTTCTGGTCTGTTACTTTTAGGCTGTCTCTTTGCTTAGAGAAGCCCTTTCGATATTTCCTGTAGGGCTGGTTTGGTGTTTGCAAATTCTTGAAGTTTTTGTTTATCCTGGAAGCTTTTTATCTCTTTTTCTATTTTCAGTGACAGTCTAACTGGATATAGTATTCTTGGCTGCATATTTTTCTCATGTAGTGCTCTTAGTATATCATGACAGTCCTTTCTGGCCTGCCAGGTCTCTGTGGTTAGGTCTGCTGCCACTATAATATTTCGACCATTGTATGTTACAGACCTCTTGTCCTGAACTGCTTTCAGGATTTTCTCTTTGTCAATAAGACTTGTAAGTTTTGCTATTAGATAATTGGGGTGTGGACCTATTTTTGTTGATTTTGAGGGGGATTCTCTGTGTTCCTGGATTTTGATGCTTGTTACCTTTGCCATATTAGGGAAATTCTCTACTATAATTTTATCTCAATATACCTTCTCCCCCTCTCTGTCTTTGTTCTTCTTCTGAGATCTTCTGGGTGTATTCTGGTATCTTAGCAGAACTTACCTCCCAAATTTTTAGAGAAAGAAAATATATATATGTAAACATGATGAAGGGAGGAAATATGACTATAAAAATGAAAATTAAAAAAAGAGTCTAAAAGAGGAATTGATGAGACAAGTTGGTTGGGGAAAAAATCAAGAGGAGAGAATGTGATCAGGTTGGAGACTAGAATAAATCCATGTGCTAGATTTAGGGTATATTTTGATCTATTAGAAGCAATTGTACACCAAAATTGTAAAGAAAAAAATTAATATGTATACAATAAATAAGGTTAAATACAGTGAAGGGATAAAATATGACTGTAACAATGAAAATTTAAAAAAAATTTTAAAGGTATTGAGAAGATAAAATAGTTTAAAAATGTTAAGCTAGGAAAGAGTGAAAGTTAAAAAAATAGAATAAGAAAAAAATAAAATTAAAAAAATTTAACTTTGAAAGACTAAAGGATCATGGGAAAAAAGCCATGAATTCTATGTGTTGCTTTCCCTAGCTCTGGAGTTCAATTCTCATTGATTGGTGAACTTGGTCTTGGCTGGATGTTCTTGCTAATCTTCTGGGGGAGGGGCCTCTTGCAGTGATTCTCAAATGTCTTTGCCCCAGGCTGAATTGCACTGCCCTTGCCAGGGGCCAGTGCAAGTAATCTGCTCAGGTTAGTTCTCAGGAGCTTTTGTTCCCTGAACACTTTCTGTAGAGCCTTGCAAGATGGGAATGGAAACAGCAGTTGCCCAATCTCTGGCCCCAGAGGAGCCGAGAGCTCAGGGCCCCACTCCTCAGTGTGCCCTCAGAGAAAAGTGGTCAGTCCCTCCTCTTTCCTCCCTGTTCTCTGGCTGCACTCTGAACTCACCCAGCCTGTGACTGAGCGTTTCTGTCTCTGGCCCCGTTTGGAGACTCCAAACTGCTGCGTGCCCCCACACTGCTTTTCCCAGAGGAGGAAGGAGGGAATCTCCCCAGACCTACCACTCCTGGGGTCCGTGCTTGAAGAGCAGTTGCCTGACTGTGCCTTGGATCACAGTTTAAGGTAAACCAGAGCTGAGACCCCCCCACCTTGGCTTCATCTCTGCAGCAGGCTTCCCCTCTCTGATACCTGGCAGCTCTGCCACACTCAGACACCCCTGGTGTTTCTATGACCCCACAGGTCCTGAGACCACACTGTCCCCACGAGGGCTCCACCCCCGCTTAGCCTCTGGAGTGATGTCCCTCAGTGGAGCAGACTTCTGAAAGTTCCGATTTTGTGCTCTGCTGCCCTACCACTTGCCAGGAGCTGGCCCCTCCCGCTGAGGTCTATCTTCCCATTGCTTCGGATTCACTTCTCCATGTGTCCCACCTTCTGGAAAGTGGTCGATTTTCTGTTCCTAGAATTGCTGCTCTTCTCTTCTATATCCTCTTGAGTTTATAGGTGTTCAGAATGGTTTGCTAACTGTCTAGCTAAACTCCTGGGGCCTGATGATATTTCAGTCTCCTACTCCTCTGCCATCTTGCCTCCTCTAAAATATTGTATTCTCTTAATGCTCCACTTAAGATGAGACACAGAGCAATAAAGTACAATAAGCTTAAAAAAAGGGGGGTACCTTTCTACTTTGTTAAGCCACTGAGTTTCCTTTGTTCCTTGTTGGCAGCCACATCGAGGCCACATGACAGTACTTAAGAATTCTGTTCACATTCTAACTTATATAGGGTATTACTGCTCCTTTTCAGTGATGTCATTGGTCCTCACTTTCCTTTATGCCCTCAAAGGTATTTTAGAGGACATTTGAAATCAATCTGGCCCAACCTGCAGGCCAGATGTCATCTTAACTCTTTTTTCTTATTCCTAAGGTCTTTTGTAATCTTTACTATATGACTCTTTAGTATTAGCATAGATTTGTGATTTAGGTATATTTTATGCCATTCCTATAGTCCTTAAAATTACACCAGTAGTTTTCCAGGGTGAAATCTAGTCCTACATAATATTCGATTGGGTAACTGGAGTTTGTTCAGGCTGTCTAATTAGTCTACCATTCCCCCTTTGTGATGAATTTCCCATTACTTCCATGGTATCATAATGACAAAATTTCAATGAAAGAGAGCTCTTAGATGGAATTTACCAACTATTGGATTTTCAGATAAATTCTCAGGAGTAAGATAACTAGGTCATTGTGGATACATCATGTTATGCTTTTAAAATACCTTGTCACACTTTTATGCTACCAACAATATTTGAAAGTACCAATGACCTTGAAATTTTAGAACCAGAGGAAAAATATGATCTGATGATTATGACTGGGATTTAATAGTATGAGACTCTGGCCTGAATGTCCCTAACTGGATATGATTTTCTTCAAAACAAGTTTTGCTTTTTATCTTCCCTTTCTCGACTTGGAGAGTGGCACAGCTGCACAGTTCAGACATCTGAATTGACTCCTACCTTAATATAATTCTTCACATCTAATTCCATAGGCAATTCTGTCAGCTTTGCTCCCAGAATTCTCTTAACACCCTCCCCTTCTCTTGTTCTCAGTGTTGCCTACCTCTTAACCAGACCGAGGCACAGTAACCAGCCTGCCCTCTAGCATTTCACACTGTTCTTTGTGCTGCCTCCAGAGAGGTGTCCTGTGTCACGGATACAGCCATACCATTCCACAACCCATAACCTCCAGCAGCTCTCACTGACTACAACACAGAGCCAGTCCCTGGCATGTCAGCTAGAACCCTTATCATCTGTGGTCACACAGGCTAATAAGCCATTCCCCTAAAATGCCTTTCATACAGACCACCCACCACCTTTGTGATTATGTCCAACCCCTACTGGGATTTCAGCATTTCTTAGGGAGAACTATGTCTTGATCATAGGTGAGGGCCCTCTCCCCACCACCGCCACCTGCCCTGTGCTTCACGCAAGACCAAGTAAGTGTACGTGGGAGAAGCTTGGGAGCAAACTAAAATGCAGAGAACTACATTGCCTTGAACTCAGCTATATTAATGAACAATTATTACTAAAAGCATAGTGAATGATCAGCAAGTAAAAATGAGGGTGATTTCTGCTGGTGCAGAGGTGGGTGCATAACCTGAGCCCACCTGAGATTTTTTGAGAACACTTAGATAAGGGTAGCAATCATGTTCATTACGGATGCTGAAAACACAAAACCAGAACGATAGCTAACATGCTAGAAAAAAATAATTGGAATTGAAGATAAATTTGCTAGGCTGAGTCAGAGATACAGAGTGCAGAACAGCAAATTCTGCTGTTTCTATCTTTACATCGTTTGGAGAATTTGATTACCTTTCCACTCCTTCACTGCCACCCCAGAGGGTCAGGCCCTCATCTCTCACTTGGATGATGGTCATGGCCTCCTGACTGGTCCCTCTAAGCTCTTCTCAATACCCAGTCAGAATTCCATGGTTAAAACATCAGCCACACCCTGCCCCTCTTCCAGTAAAAGCCCTCTTATGCCTTTCCATTATAGTCAGTAAAACCAAGTCTTTTTTATGATCAGTCAGGATCTCAGGATGTGATTCCCATAACCTCTTGAACCTCATATCTTACTACCGGAACAGTCGTTCAGTCTGTCCCAGTGATATTTTCCTGTTTCCTGACCAGCCCGCCATGCTCCTAACTCATCTTCTGATACCCGCTGTACTTCTGCTTGGAATATTCTCCTCTCAGATGTATCCATATAGCTGCCAGCTAAACTTCCAGCTCCCCCACCTTAATATTTAATAACCCTCTTTCCTCCTTTACTTTGGTGCTTTAACTCTGCAGAGGACCTAGTACATTATATGTATTTTATTCTTACTCATTGTCAGCCACACAGTAAAGTATGAGCTCCATGTGGAAGTGGATTGGGGTCATTTTTTTGTTTACTAATAACTTCCCAAACCTCGGGCAGTGTCTGATGGATAGCAGATACTCAATTATGAACTCAGTTATGAATAAATAAGAAATTCCATGGAGAGAAATAGTAATTTGCTTTTGGGTTCAATATATTGCTTTTAAAATGGGGCAGGCATGACTTAACATGGTTTAAATTTTTAAAAACACAGCCTGAGAAAGTTTAAACAACAGAATTTCAAGACAGAAATTGTTATGGACTGAATGTTTGATTCCTCCCCAAACTCATGTATTAACACCCAACCCCCAATGTAACTATACTGGGAAGAGAAGGCCTGTATGAAGATAATTAAGTTTAAATGAAGTGTTAAGGGAAGGGTCATGATCCAACTGGATTAGTGTCGGATAAGAAGAGACACGAGAGAGCTCACTTTCCCCCCTGTGTCCACCATGTGAGGACACGGCAAGATGGCAGCCATTTGTTAGTCAGAAAAAGAGCTCTCACTAGGAACCGAATCAACTAGCACATTGGATCTTGGTCTTCCCAGCCTCCAGAACTGTGAGAAAGAGTTTAGGCCACCTGGTCTATAGTGTTCTTTTATGGCAGCCCAAGTGGACTAAGATAGAAATGTACCTTAAAAAATCTTCAAACTTAATTTCCTTTCTTGATAGGTAAGGAAAACCAAATCTAGAGAAGTCAGGTGACTTTCTAAAGGTCACAAAATCAATACATCACAGAATTAAACTCAATATCCAGGTTGCCGCTCAGTGTTTTCTTCCCTTGCATGCTGACTCGTATACCAATCCATGTAATATGTAGTCATTGTAGTGCAGCGGTTCTCAAACCTTATTCTTAAGGAACTCTGTTCTTCCAAAGACTACACCAGGAGTTTTGCCACTAAAAGTTAATGATGGGATGGGGCGCCTGGGTGGCTCAGTGGGTTAAGCCGCTGCCTTTGGCTCAGGTCAGGATCCCAGGGTCCTGGGATCGAGTCCCGCATCGGGCTCTCTGCTCAGCAGGGAGCCTGCTTCCCTCTCTCTCTGCCTGCCTCTCCATCTACTTGTGATTTCTCTCTGTCAATAAATTAAAAAAAAAAAAGTTAATGATGTACTCTTTTCACAATGTCTTAAGGGGGTGAGCAGGTATTTAATTGATATTACCCCCAAATTTTATGTGTTTGGCCAATAAATTTGTCTTACCCCAATGAAAAGGTATAAAAGGGGGAAAAAAACCCAGATGTTCCTGGAAAAACTCTAAACCATAATTCTCTAAAAGTAATTCTGCCCTTTGGAGGTGTGGAAGGCTGGAAACATATAATGGCTCATTTCTTACCAGCACAATTGATCTTGGTTCAAAAGATAGAATGAGTGCTGCTCAGAATTTCCCTATATTCCAAAAAGCACCCCATGACTTCTCAGAGCCCTGCTTCCGAGACACATTGAGAAAGCACTGGTGTAACAGCGTGACCGAGGCACTCATAAAGCCATCATGGGCCAGGGCTGAAGTGATAGAGAAGTGTTGTGATCCAAGAGCGCCCCCTCCCCGTCCCTCTGTACTTGAGGAACATACACACGTCCTTGTCTCCTTGCCTCTTCCTTGGTCTCACATTTGACGTGTTACTGACTAGCGTCCAGAGACAACAGCGAAGGAAGGGAGGGATTGGTTAGTTTGGGAAGTGAAGATTTCGGGTAACGTGGCCTGTTTGCAGACTCTTGAAGATCTGAACTAAAGTGAGGGACTAGATTCATCTGGTGGTGTTTCATGAGCAGAGCTAAGCTCTGTGTACAGACACTGCAGGAAAGTCAGTTTTTGACTCAGTATAGGAAAAAGTAGAGTTGTCTCTGGAAGAGTCGCCTGGTGAAATAATTAGAATGTATCGGAAAGGACCGGGAATGTTCTAGACATCACCCCAGACAGTGCAGAAGAAATCTTGATTAGGAAGTGATTTCAGACAGATGACCTCAGAAGGTCATTCCAGCGTGAAAATTCTGCCATTCTATGAATGCAAAGAACCACGTCGTTATTTATTACAGTGAGTACGTCACCATCAAGTGAAGATGGCTGGTTCTCTCTTGCCTTGTAGAGGGGGAGGGCGTAGGGAGCAGAAAGGCCTTGGGTAACTGAAATGACTGTGGAGGGAAAAAAGAGTGAAGAGGAATTCTGTACCGTTCTTAGCATTTCTGTATAAGGATGACGTGTCACTTGTTGGCGTATATTAGAATACAGCACGTCAAACCCAAATACAAATTGCCTCCTGTACTTTGGGGACTGCATAGAGGAAGAAAAGAGAAAAATTCACTTTCTTTAGATTTGAACAGTCCTCACATTTGGGAACACGTAAACCCTATGAATCTCTTTAAGGGCAGGATATTATTTAAAACACTGGAGTGGAAATGTCTAAAGGAGAGAAAAAATAAGGCCCCCCTGTCCTTTCTCTGAAAATGAATGGTGGTCATTTAAAGAATAATTTAGAATGGGGACGCCTGGTTGGCTCAGTGGGTTAAAACCTCTGCCTTCGGCTCAGGTCATGATCCCAGGGTCCTGGGATCAAGCCCTGCATTGAGCTCTCTGCTCCTCGGGGAGCCTGCTTCCTCCTCTCTCTACCTGCTGCTCTGCCTGCCTACTTGTGATCTCTGTCTGTCAAATAAATAAAGAAAATCTGTAAAAAAAAAAAAAAAAAAAAAAAAAGAATAATTTAGAATGACAAATGTTGGAAGGTGTGCCATCCATAAATTCCTAAAGAGGTCCCCCTCACGCACCCTCCCCCCGCTGTCCCACGGAAATGACATCCCCAGGAATGACCCGGAACAAAGAGAACGGGGGGACTGCCTCCCAGTGACCTCTACCTCCAGGGTCAGCTGCATGGCCCCTACCTGGGGGGGCGGGGCAGCAGCTTATGTACTGGGCTTCTGCCCTGTATCCTTTCCAGCCTACTTAAGTCGATTCCTTTTGTTTTCAAGGTCTTTGTAAGCAACAGTCAAAAAAACTGATTCTACAACCTATGCCATGGCATTAACGACTAATCGGGCTCTCATATATTTTCCCTCCCAGGTAATATTTGCCCAATAAGGGCTTTTATAACGCAACCTAATGTGGTGGTAGGAATGTTAAGCCCACGTGCCTATCAGCATATGCACATAGAACTAATCTTTTTCTCATAGCAATAATATACATTGACGTTATATTTCCTTCCTGCGGTTTTCCATCAAGCCATCACTTTGTTCTGGATTCGGTGTTTTAAATAATAGGTCTTTGTCCTGAAGGAGCTGTCCATCACAGAGCTCGTTCATCCCCACACATTTATCTGTCTCTCCCTACCTTAATCCCTTCGGCTTCGTCTTCCTGTATTCCAGTTTACTCTTCCAGAGATCTCTTATCATTTGAGGAGATGAGTTATCTTAAGGAAATGTGAAGATAGTTGAACTTTCATGGTGCCGTCACCTGAGTCACGCTTCAGCATAATGTCCCCCATTGTATCCCCACACTCATCTACATATTTAGTTTTCAGAATTATGTTATTGCCTTTTGCTTACTGTGCCACTGGAAATACAGATGTATTCCGTTCTCTGGCGCTGCCTAAAGAGACACACTGTAATATTTTTTTGATATGGTAGTCGCAGGTCAGAATAAGGAGAAGACAGATGATTTGTGGGAGGAAGAAATGCTGAAACCCAATTTACTTTGTTGTCATCATGCTACGTTCTTTATGTACTTGACACACTCGGGGGATGATTTGGAGTAAATATAATTAAAAGCAAGGAACATATAAAAATGGTATCTTGGTATTTATACTCAGGAGTAATTATTTGATATTAATGTCATACTAGAAAAGCTGGGACTATTTTCTAGGGGACTGAAATGTGGGAACAAAGAATGGTTATCAGCCCCCTGGCCATGGACAGGGTGGAGGTGCCTTTAGTTTTAACAATCCACAGTGACCAGGGTGTCACCCTGGTTTCCTAATGGGAGAATTGGGCTTTGATTTGCACGTGTTCTCAAAAGGGACACATATATTATGAAATTCAAGTGGCGATGGTATTGTCTTTTGCAGTCCGCACAAGGACTTCCTCAGTGGAACCTCAGTGGGTTTGCCCCCACAGTCCTGTGTGTATGGAAAGGAGAAACCGTGGGTAGAAGATTCAGTTCTGCACAATCATTACAGAAACTTAGCTATGCCTCCCAAGCATTTTTTTTTTGTTTCCTTTAACAGTCTATTCTAAATCAGATATTCAATTCACTTTACTAAAACTTTATCTATTTGTGGGTCATATGACCTTTTATAATCTAAACAGAAGCTGTTCACAAAAATAGCTTTAAAAAGGCTAGGAGAATTACCAAAATTATTCTTTTCCTGCTATGACATTAGCGTGCAACCATTTTTTTTCTTGTAAATAATGCAACCATTTCAAAGAGGATGCGCCCTCCAGATAATAGTGAATAAAAAATACAGTGAAAGAAAGTGAGCTTATGGCTGCTATAA
This sequence comes from Mustela nivalis, assembly GCF_964662115.1. Classification (NCBI taxonomy): domain Eukaryota; kingdom Metazoa; phylum Chordata; class Mammalia; order Carnivora; family Mustelidae; genus Mustela; species Mustela nivalis. The sequence continues at coordinate 7,608,179 of NC_139031.1, read as the reverse complement.
TTTTCCAGAACCATTATGTGTCCTGCTGCAGCTGGTTTGGTTGGTGCTACTAAGGACTTCCTCCTGGGCCCATCCATTTAGTGTTTATGAGCATTAAAGGATGGAAGGAAGGGGTGGAGAGTGAAAGTAAATATAAATAAATTTAAGATGATAAAAATTAATATCGTGTGCATGTCACATGTGACTTAGACCAACGGGAATTTTCATGTTGGTTATATATGTTTATAAATTTGGATATGCAAGCATGGAGTAAGAGAAGAAAATCTGTATGAATGAATGCGTTAAGAGAAACAGTAATCCTTACACTTTGATGGTTTGTAGTTTGTGTTAGGATAACGTAGCTTCATTTCTTCAAGCGTTCTTTGATAGCGATCCCCAAATGTAGAAAACCAGGTGCTCTTACATAACTATTCAATGATTGAATCAGGACTCCCAGCCCTGTTTTCTGACCCCAAGGCCTCTATTTAAAACATTCTTTCAAAATTCCACACTCGGGGAAGTTGACATGTTTAATTGGAAGAAATCTAGGAACCTTTCGGCAAAGTAGTGAATGTTTTAGAAGAGTGATAGGTTTTGAAATATGTGTGAAACTGCCTTAAAACTTTTTATCTCTTTGCAAGTCATCAGAAGTTCACCAAAAGTCTACCTACCCTTTTCATCTGCTTTCCTTACATGGGAATTTTAAAAAGTGAACGGAAAAACACCACACTTGACTTGTGAGCAATTGTAGGGAGCCTTGGAAACAGAATCTATTCCCCTTTCACTGGTACAGATCTCACCCTAATGCAGTGGGAGACTACATAGGGTGATTTTAGTGTGGTGTTTTTCCTATTTCCTTATGCCACAAAATCATTTTTCCACATACCTTGTGTAGCTCCTACAAATGATTTTCAAGGGGTCTTTTGGCATGTGCAATTATTTATCATCAAATATTTGTAAATGGAAGTGCTGGGGGTGAGACAGAATACAGACAGCTAATCTTAAAGCTGCTCTGAATGACAGGCACAGAGGCAACACGGACATTTCCAAAGGAGCAGAACGTCAGTCTGCAAAATTGCCTGTCCTGGCTTGATATAGGTCCTCACTGCTCAGAAATGAAGATGAAAATCATTTGCGAACTGTCCTCATAGAATCAGCAGCAGCTGCTCCACTGTATGGAATTAATTAAGATATGTACACATACTTAAAAAAAAAAGCAACATAAATGATTTAAAGATTAACATGTTCAGAAAAGGAGTTTCAAGACTTATTTGAGAGTATTTCTAAAGTCCATGTTTAAACCTATGCAGATTCACAACTAGCCATTGAAAATCCAAATACAGTTTACTTTGGAAATGGAGTTGCCTGGTCCTTAAGAGTAATTACCAGCTTTAGTTTGAGTTATTAGATGGTATCCAGGAAAAAAGAAATAAGACACATGAAAATATTTTCATTCCTACTGTCAGGGAGTGAATGATTCCAGTTGAATGTGTGTCGGATGTCTAGGACAACACCTGTCCAAGCTCTTGGCAGATGCCTGTTTGATGCTTGGCTGTGCTGTCCTAGCAAACTAACGGGGTTCCTGAGTCTAACAGAGTAAGTGGGATCTGCTAGACAATAAGGCTTTTGGGGTGCATCTTTCCGAGTGTTTGTTTTTGTTTTTGAATGTGAAAGGCTCGGTCTAAGAGAAGGAATACCATCTAATGAGTGTATATCATTTTCCTACTGTAAAAGGAGGTAATATTTACTCCAACTTTAAAATGAAGGAACAGAGGCCCATGGTAATCACGCGCTCCCACAATGGATAGCACTTTCTGGACACATTGTCCCTGTAGCTCCCCCCGTGGTTATACAATGTTTAGTGCAGCAAGACCCCTGAGCTTCAGTGACTAAGTTACTAACATAGTCTTTTTTCTACATTGCTAACAAAAGTGAAAATGATGAAAAAGGCATATTTTTATATTCCTGTATGACAGTGCTGGTATTTTCTTTCTTTGACTCATTTTTCAAATGTTAGGGGAGTTCCTTAGGTTGTCTTCATAAATAATGAAAGGTAGTTTACCTAATGAAATCAAGCTCTTACTGCTAGACTTGTTATCAAAAGAAACCTGGAACTTAGGGGCAAATCTGGACTTGTCTCAGATCTGTCACTTTGGCCTGTGGTAATAGCAAGCAAGTCACCTAACTTCTCTGAGGCTGTTTGTTCATCCTTACGAGGAGGAGATTGGACTTCCAGCTCCTCCAGGGGTTGTGAATGTGGCCCAGATACAAGTAGCTTTGGGGGGGGGGGGGTAGGGGTGAATCTTTGGAGAAAATGAAGTTATTTGTCTCGGTACTCCCCAGTGATGGCAGTACCCTAAAGAAGGGGCAGAGGGGGCCTGTCATGTCTCCAGCCCCGTCCTTCATGAGTGGCTTACAAGGAAAGGAACTCCCAGAAGAGTGGATCCTTAGAATCTTTGGATCCTTAGGATCTGTACGCCTGACAGACCCTCCGTCAAGATTGGATGCCTGCGAACAGCAATCGCTAAGTGGGCCCAGGGGATTGATCCTTTATCAGCATATGTCCAGTGCCCCAGGGGAAGAGTATGGACATCTGTCTCCCCATGACAGTGAACTTGAAATGAAAACATAAAAGAAAATTTGAAAATAAATGAAAAGAATTTGGATTCCATGAGGTCTGATGTCTTTTCTAGGTTCCAGTATTTTTGCAAGGGTAAGAAAATGCAAAGCAAAACAAGAGTCTCTGTCGATGAGTTTGCAACATTTACAAATATCCAGTCATTATGTTGTGTGCCTAAAACTAAATAAATGTGTCAAAAATAATTTTAAAATAAATTTAAAGAGCCTCTAACTCCAAATTTGATAAGTTATCTCTTGCGGCCAAGGCCTTGTATGTATACTTTGCCTGTTTATGTCCCTTCATCTTTGAATCCCAACCACTGCCCCCCCCCCCAGTCACTTTAATCTGTCCTCTGCCCTGCCAGGTGCCCGCTTATCTGGGTGTAGTGGCTACATGTGTGGTAGCTAAGTGTGTGGTAGCTTCCAATCCTTAGGGTGTAATCAAGAAAATAATACATTATGTTAGAAATTAATGCTAAAGTCTGAATTATGTCCATATTCTATTTTTTTTTTGGCAAGTTAGGATTGTGGGACCTTGTAACTCAAAACAACATCTTTAAATAGTCATGATGTGTTCACTGTCAGCTAATTAACAGCCACCCCAATACTTGGCAAATAAATACATGAAGCCAACATTTGTCACAAGAAAGAACTTAGTTTTTATCCAAACGGTCCTTGGGGTATGATGAGGAAAAGGATGTATAATGTTAGAAATTAATACGGATGTCTGAATTATGTCTGGTTGGAACTTGTGGGACCCTGTCATTAGTAGTGAGTTCATGAAACTGAACTTTAACTCCTTTTCCTTCAGATTACAGATTTTTCAGAGAGTTTATTTGTTCCTGTTTTTTGTTTGGGTTTGGTTTCTTTGCTGGATATGAATGTGTAGGGGTATTTTAAGATTTTCATTTAAGAATAATTTTTTCATGAAATAAAAGATTTACCATGACCTGAGCCTCTGAGAAGTATGGTTCCTTCCAATAAAAGAGTAAGAAGGCCAACATCCTTTTTAGTTCTTACATGCAGTTCCCAGGTTGCTTACACAACAGCAATTTATTGTCTTACAGTTCTGGAAGCCAGAAGTCTGAAATCGAGGTGTTGGCAGGGTTGGTTCCTTCTGAGGCTCTAAGGGAGACTCTGTTCCAGGACTCACGCTGGCTCCGGTGGTGTTCTGGCAACCTTTCCCGCTTAAGACCCATCCTCCTGAGGTCTGCCTTCATATTCATGTGGTCTTCTCCCTGTGTGAATGTCTGTCTCTGTCCACATTTCCTCTTTCTGTAAGGATACCATTCATATTGGATTAGAGCCCACCCTAATGACCTCATCTTCACTAATGACATCTGCAATGAACCTATTTCCAAATCAGGTCAAATTCTGGGGTATTGAGGGTTAGGTTTTTAACATGTGAATTTGTGGCTGAGAGGGTACTGTTCAACCCATAGCAGAGCAGTTACGAAAATAAAACTAAGTAAAAAAAAAAAAAAAAAAAAAAAAAAAAGTTAAGGCACAAAGGAAAAACTGTATCCATACTGCTCTATGAACTGAAGCAATGATTTAAGGTTATCACTTCTGGGTATATTGTAGGGAGAAGATGACCTTTGACTTTGCATCTGAAGCAGACGATTTGGTATCACTACTGTGTGCAGACATGCATCCCTTCCTCAAGGAACTCGAATTTGTCCCTTGTATTGTGCATGAGCACGGATGTCATTTGTGTAATGACCCACTGATGCACAGATATTTATTGCAAACCTGCAGTGCTCAGCCCTGCTCTGACACCTCAGATACTATGAGTAGTTGAAAGAGACTCTGGCCTGTCCCCTGGAGCTTCTAGTCTGGGGAGGCGGGAAGGAGAGAGAGAGAGATTGATTCATCCAAAAATCATGTCAGTAATTGTAAACCCATCCTTGGACAGTGATCTAAAATGAGCAGGGGCCACAGCTCTTATGAGCAGCTATAAAAGGCAAATCACCCCAAAGAGATGATGTTTGATTTGGGATCCAAAGGATCTAAAGCTGGGGATTTAAAGGGAACATTTCATGCAAAAGGGAACAAGTGTTCCAGAGGCCCCGCGGCATAAGAGAACGTGTATGTTCAAAAACAAACAGAAAAACCATACTTGACTATGGACCAGAGCTGGTGTGGGCAGAGTGGGAAATGAACGAGAAAGGTCAGAGTCTTTACTTTCAGAGGACGGGAATCCGCTGGAAGGCTTCCAGCAGGCATGTGGCACGATCAGATTTGTATTTTTTAAAAATGATGCTGGCTGCAGTGTCGAGAAGGGGTGGCAGCCAGGCCCGAGGGGCTGGCAGACTGTTGGAGAAGTCTAGTGAGGGCGACTACAGCTTGCGCTGTCGTGGGGCTGATGGCTATGGACAGATGCCCTCAGGGGCTGTCTGGGAGGTGAACTGGAACAGGATACAGTGACGAGGGAGCCTGGGGGGTAAGGAGAACACCATCACCAAGGATGAGTCTTAATTTTTAGTTTAAGAATAGGAGCACTGACAGGAGGTCAGATCTGTGAGGGAAAACCATGATTTTGTGTTTGAAAATGTTGAGTTGGATGTGGCTTTGAGGTACCACAGTGCAGATAGCGTGTAGGCAATTGTAGTCTTCCATCTGGCACTCAGAAGCGGGTCTTGGGCAGACGTACACATTCTGGGCTCCTCTGTGAATCGCTGACAGAGCTCTGGTGTGGGTGCGTTGTCACCTAGGGAGAGGACACAGCACGAGAAGAGTCCCTGAAAATTATCTTTGAAACATTCCCAACATTTAGTTTCTAGGCAGAAGAGCATATTTCAACAGGCAGAGCTATAAAACGGAACTCGGGAGCCTGGGAATGAGTAAAGCCATGAGAAAAGGGTGGTTCAGGACGAAAGAGCCTGAAATGGTGCCTAGAGGTCAATGTGAGAGGTCAGATGTGAGAGGTCAGATGAGATAAGAACAGGAAGGACTCGGTGAACTCAGTGATGTGGAGTTGCCTGGTGCCCTAAATGCTACTACTTAGGTGGGAAAACCCAAACGGAGTCGGTTAGAGCGGGACAGGGGACCAGAAAACGGGTCAAGCAAGTGTAGGGTAAATGAACAGAGAAGACAGCAACTCGGAAGCTGTGGTAGGAATTAGAGATGCTCGAATGCCACCTTTGGGGGAGATGGAGATCATGCAGCGCCGACGGGAGGCAGAAAGGATACGAGCGGACAGAGAAGATTATGAAAAACAAGGTGGGAAACCAGCGAACACCATCCTGTTCGATGAGTCGTCTGCACAGTCTGGGATAAACAGGTCCAAAGGAGCCCAGAGAAGGGGGTGGGAGAGGCCAGCATGGCAGCAAGGAGAAGGCAGAGAGGGCGACAGGCCACGTGGCATGAGCGTGACAAGAGTCCGAGTAAGGACATGGTCACGGAGGGTCAGGCCTCCGTGCCACCAACAAACGGGGGTCACGTCGGGGGAGAGAGGCAGCCGCCCCTGGAGAAGGCTGAGGCAGCGGGGGCTTTCCCTGGACGCGTGACGTGATGCGAACACGGCTGCAAAGCCTGCGGGCTTCTGCTCCGCTGCTGCTCGTGGGCTGCAGAACACGTCTCTCTCAGCCGGTGACAATGGTGGCGAGTCCCACGGCAGCTCACTGTGGCTTGGCCGATTCAGGGTAGCCAGGGGCAGCCCACAGAAACGTCCAGAGGAGCAGAGGAAGTTTCAGGCACTGTTGGAAGTGTGATTTCGTACATACAGCTTTCATGGAAAGGAGGGCGGGAGAGGATGACTGTCAAATCCAAATACTAAGGCTGCGCAAATAAATTCCAGAACAGTTATTATATACCAAATGGTTAAAATAACTTATTAATGGATTGAATTATTCATTCTTTTTAGCTGTTTTTATGTTATGTAACTGTAGCCTACAGCTGTACTTTAACATAAAGCTACAACGTTTACCGATTTGAAGTAGTTGAAGAAATGAGAGTATAAGAGTAATTTTTGAAGATGAGCAAAAAATATCAGACTTCACACACATACGCGCATACACACACACACAACACTGCAGAGAAAGCTAGTTACTAACATCCCATTAGTAAGACTTCTTTCATTTTATAATAAGTAATTAGCCAACCACATTAGGCAATAATGAGAGCTAGTAATCACTTTTTTTATTACAGAAATTAGACGGGACTCATTTTAAAACCCCAGCTAATGCATACATTGTAATGAATATGCAAAAGGTACAAGTTACTTAAGCAAAAGGTGTAAGTTTGGGTACTCCTCCGATCAGAAACAATGACTGGAGATGGGCTGAAAGATAGAGTTACTTTTCTCAACTTGGGGGAGAACATTTGGTGTAAACCCTAAAGAGTTGAGTTGACATTGTAAGCCAGACTGAGTTTTGTATGTTCCAGAGAGTGTCTGAATAGGATGAGTTTCATTTTTGTGATACTTTGCCACCAGGAGCAGTAACAGAATGTGCCTTCCCTCCGGTTACATGTGCCATGTGCGGTATCCTGGGTCACTTAGACTGTTGGATATTTACGAAACCCACAACTAAGTGTAGGGTTTCAAACACCTACTACAGCGGATTCCTGTTGACCGAGCAATTTGATGAATAAGGAACCGACCCTAGTCAATTTCTGCATTCTTCTGAAGATCTTGAGAGAAGAGGCAACCTTTCAGGGGAAATAAAACATCTGACTTCACCTACAAAACTCAATAATTGTAATATGGCCCTGTCAGGCCAATCACCTACAAAACTCAATAATTGTAATATGGCCCTGTCAGGCCATGGGAAGATCACGGTTAGTGCTTACTACTTCCTTTCCAGATTAGCTAACAAATGCATCATGAATTTGAGAGACTTGATTAAGACCCCTCAGCCAGACCATGCTTCCTGGATGCTTACACCCTTTGCTGCTAAAAGAGTCACGATGTGAAGATCTTCACTGAATTGCATTGTAGATGATCTCTTCATTTCCAGGGCTTTAAATACCATCTATATGCTAATGCCTTCCGCATTTCAATCGCTCACACCGTCCTCTTCGCTGAGCTCGAAACTTACATACCCAACTTGCTATTAACATCTCCCTTCAGATGATTCACACTCATCTCAGACTTGACTTGACCTGACTTGCCCCCCCACCCCCTGCCTTGGCTATTGCAGTGAAAGGAACCATGGTGTACCCAGATTCTGATGCAGAAAAATCGGAACCCTCTTCTTCCATTCCTCCTTGCCCCCATGTCTGAGCAAGCCTCATGAATCACCAGTAGGATGTATTTTAAAGTAACAGCTGAGCTCCTGCCCCTGCCATCCTTAGGACCTATCCTAAATCTAACTTCTCACCAGATCCAAACCACCAGCAGCTTCCCCTTCCACTAACACAACTGCTCCTGGCAGGTCCTTCTCTGTCTACACTGGCCTTCCCACTGACAATAAACACAGTAGGGTGTTTCATATCCTGAAATGCACATGTAGTCACTCCCCTGTGCACATTCTCCGACAACTTCCCATCCCCTTAGAATGAAACGTTGACTCCTCCCCGGGTCTGCAGGCCCTTGTGCCGTCCAACCCTTGCCTCCCTCTTTGTGCGCGGCTTACTCTATGTTGGGCTCTTTGTCAGCCACATGGGTGAATCTGCAGAGAGCTTCGAAGCCCTTACCTTGCTGCCTGGGGTGCCCTTCCCCCAAATTCTCAGTGACCAGGTGTCATCGCCATTCAGTTTCCTGCTTGAATGTCACCTGCTCAGGGAAAGCTCCCTCAGCTACTCTGTAAAATAGCTCATGGCCCAGCCCTGGCACTCCGCACCACCTGCCTCTCTTTCCTTCATCACACGTGTCATGTGATTCCTTTGTTTTCTGTCTTCTTGATACGACAGGAGAACCTTGGGCAGGAGAACCTTGATTTTGCAGGTGAATGGATCCTTAGTAGCTGCCTATAAGAGTAGAGCTCGGTTAAATATTTGCTGAATGAAAGATAATCCTATAATTCTTCCACTGTAATTTTATTTTTAAGCTCTAAACATTACCAGTTGACTTGTGTCCCCGGTATGAGAAAATCTGGCTTCTTGTATTATCTCCTACTTTCTCCACTCCATGCACCCCCTCAAACTGCACTGGTCATGTTGTTATTTCTGCATGTTAGTGAACAGCAGTATGTACATTCTGTTCTAGAGCTTGAGTCTCATCGTTGTTCAAAGTTTTGCATTTGCATGGATTTGTTGTCTATCTCTGTTTCTTTTACCCGTTTACCAACTCTTGGTTTTTGGAAGTTTATCATTTCATCACTTTTAAAAGAAATACTCATGAGAATGAAAGTCCCAGAGGTATTGTTTGTTGGGAAATATATACCTCCACCTGTATAGCACTTGTTCTGGGTATGACAGTTACTGAGGCATACCGTCTTCCAGAAGATTCTGCAGACATGATTCTGTTATCTCCTGGCATGAAGGTACTACAGTTAAGAGAACTGAGGGCACCGAGGTGGCTCAGTTGGTTGGGCAACTGCCTTTTGCTCAGGTCATGATCCTGGAGTCCTGGGATCCAGTCCCGCTTGGGTCTCCCGGCTCCTTGGGGAGTCTGCTTCTCCTTCTGACCTACTCTACTCTCTTGCTCTCTCTCAAATAAATAAATAAAATTTAAAAAAAAAAAAAGAATTGAGGCCACCTTGATTTCCTTTCCTTTGTCTGGACACCCATAGAGTTCTTTGATACCATTTTTCGAGTGATTTCACTACAAGGTACTCTGGTGTTTTATTTTTTTTTTAATCAGTTTCTGCAAGTATTCACTGGGCAGTTTATGCTTTCTGTAGAACTTAATTCTTTTTTAAAAATATTTTCTTATTGGGACGCCTGGGTGGCTCAGTTGGTTAAGCAGCTGCCTTCGGCTCAGGTCATGATCCCAGCATCCTGGGATCGAGTCCCACATCGGGCTCCTTGCTCAGCAGGGAGCCTGCTTCTCCCTCTGCCTCTGCCTGCCATTCTGTCTGCCTATGCTCGCTCTCTCTCTCTCTGATAAATAAATAAAATATATATATATATATATTTTCTTATTAGAACATGAATCTTTAAAAATGTTTAAATATTAAAAATCTTTTAAAATGTTATCTGTGATTTTTAGTTGTATTTGTTGTCTTTCATTATTATTGTTCTTTTACTAAGATTAATCAACATTGTTGTCCTTTTGAATTTTATTTTATTCATTTTATCTAGTTAGTCCTAGATGCTTCTGATTATATTTTCAGCAGAGCCTGATTTCTTTGTGCTGATTTTTATGTGACTTCCCTTTTTTTTTAATTTATTTCTTTTCAGCGTAACAGTATGCATTGTTTTTGCACCACACCCAGTGCTCCATGCAATCCGTGCCCTCCATAGTACCCACTGTCAGCCTCACTCAACCCCCCATCCTTTCCCCTCCAAAAGAGACTATGGACTCTGTAAAACAATCTGAGGGGTTTGAAGTGGCGGGGGGGGGGGGTGGGAGGTTGGGGTACCAGGTGGTGGGTATTAGAGAGGGCACAGATTGCATGGAGCACTGGGTGCGGTGAAAAAATAATGAATACTGTTTTTCTGAAAATAAATAAATTAACTAAAAAAAAAAAAAAAAAAACCTCGGTTTGTTTCTCAGAGTCCACAGTCTCTCATGGTTCATCTCCTCTTCCAATTTCCCCCAACTCCCTTCTCCTCTCCATCTCCCCGTGTCCTCCGTGTTATTCCTTATGCTCCACAAGTAACTGAAAGCATATAATAATTGACTTTCTCTGCTTGACTTATTTCACTCAGCACAATCCCCTCCAGTCCCGTCCATGTTGATACAAAAGTTAGGTATTCCTCCTTTCTGCTGGCTGAGTAACATTCCATTGTATACATGGACCACATCTTTTTTTTTTTTTTTTTAATTTCTTTTCAGTGTAACAATACATTGTTTATGCACCACACCCAGTGCTCCATGCAATACGTGCCGTCCTTAATACCCACCACCTGGCTCCCCCAACCTCTCACCCCCCACCCCTGCAAAACCCTCAGATTGTTTTTCTGACTTCCCTTTCTGTGATGATTTTATTTTGTCCTTCCTTTTCTTTCCCAAGATCCATCCGCTCATTTTCAGCTCATTCTATTGTTTTACCACCTCTTTCCAGAGTACTTCTAACCCTTTATCCTTTCTTTGGGCTCTTGTTCCTTTAAGGACATATGGTCATACATTTTATCTGCTTTGCGGAACTTCTTACCTGATGTATGTTCTCTCTCTCTCCTTCTGTGTGCTGCACTTAAAAAGCAATTTCAGCATGTTTTCATAAGTCTCATGTTCCTCCTTTTCCGTGTTTACTCAGCATTGCATCCAGGAACTCCTCCCGCTCCAGCTGTTGGCACAGAGTGCAGGGGCAGGGCGAGGTAGTCACTCAGGACAGCACAGTTTGCAGTTTGTCCTGATTGTTCCATGTCTTCTTGCATCTCAGCCCCAAGCAGCGAATCAGCTCTGGGCTCACCGTGCGAGATACGCAGCCCACGTTCTTGTGTAGTGATTGAGCTTTTATCCCTCTTCAATTAGCAAAAGAGGTAATTTCGGGAAGTGTGTGTCATCCACAAGCTCTCCTCCACTTGGCCACGTGGAGGATCTGGCTCCAGAAGCTGTGTCAGTGCTCTTGCTTCTCCATTCAGCCTTCCATTCCCAGCAGCTCCTTGTTGCCGCACTGGGCCTGGGGAAGCTTGGTCCACAGACCATGAAACCAAACCTTGTGGTTCCAAGCTGGATTTTCCTGTTTTTCCTCTGCCGATGCCACCTTGCTTAGAAGTATTCTTTGCTCTATAGCTCTGTCTAGGTTCTCCTGGGTCTGTGGTCCTCTCTCTGTGGCCCCACCTGCCTGCCCCTCTCACGGTCTTTTTCTTTCTATGTTCTGGCATGTTCTTCAGGCATTTCCAAATTGCATTAAAAATGGACTTTCTTTTTTTAATAACAGCCTTTTTGAGATAGAATTCACATGCTATACAAGTCGTTTTAAATTATTTCATTTAATGCTTTTTAATACGTTCCTACAGTTGTGTAGTCACCACCACAGTTAATTTTAGAATATTTTCATCAACCCAAAAGGAAACCCTATACCCTTTAGTAGCCGTTCCCTATTCCCCCCAACTCAGGCTGAAGTGACCAGTAATGTACTTTCTATGTCTGTGGACATGAGTTACCTGGCCATTGCAAAGAAGTAGAAATCATACAATTTTAGGCCTTTTGTGTCTGGCTTTTTTTTTTTTTAAGATTTTATTTTATTATTTATTTGGCAGACAGAGATCACAAGTAGGCAGAGAGGCAGGCAGAGAGAGAGAGGAAGGGAAGCAGGCTCCTCCCCGCTGAGCAGAGAGCCTGATGCAGGGCTCGATCCCAGGACCCTGAAATCATGACCTGAGCCGAAGGCAGAGGCTTTAACCCACTGAGCCACCCAGGTACCCGTCTGGCATTTTTTTTACTAAGATTATTTTTAAAGATCATATATGCTATAACATGTCAGAACACTTTTTTTAAGATTTTATTTATTTCTTTGAGAGAGAGAGCACCAGCAGGGGGAATGGTGGTGGAACAGAGGGAGAAGCAGGCTCCCCACTGAACAGGGAGCCCAATGTGGGGCTTGATCCCAGGGCCCTGGGATCATGACCCAAGCAGAAGGCAGAGGCTTAACCAACTGAGCTTTCTTTTTATTGCTGAGTTATATATCATTGTATGCATTTACCGCCTTTTATTTGGTTCATCAGTTGCTAGACACTTGGTTTGTTTTCACTTTTGAGCCATCATTCACAGTGTTGCTATGAACATTTGTGTGTGAGTATTTCTGTGGACACGTGTTTTCAGTTTTCTTGGGTGTGTATGAACAAGTCGAATTGCAGAGTCAAGTTATAATTCTGTGGTTTACATTTTGAGAAATGTTAGACTGTTTTCCAAAATGTCTGCACATTCTTACATCCCTCCAACATTATCAGTGGTTCCAGTCTCTTCTCATTCTTGTCAATACTTGTTACTGTCTTGTCTTTTCTTTTTATTGTGGTCTTCCTGGTGAATGTGAAGTGGTGTTTGTAGTTTTGAGTTTTTTTCCCTGATGAAATGATGTTGGGCATCTCATCACATGCTTATTGTCCGTGTCTGTATCTTGTTTAGAGAAATTTCTATTCAGATCCTTTGCCCATTCCTAAAGTTGGGTTATTTGTCTTTTTATTAATGAGTGGCAAGTGTTCTTTTTGTATCATAAATAAAAGTCCCTTATCACATATTGGTTTTCAAAAAAATTTCTCCTTTTTGTGGATTCTTTTCACATTCCTAATTGGATCTATTGAAGAATAAAATATTATAACTTTGATGATGTCCAGTTTATTTATTTTCCATTTTATTGCCTGTGCTTTGTGCGTCATCTCTTTGAAACCATTGCTTCAGCCAAAAGTACAAAGATTTATGCCATCTCTGCTTCTAAAAATTTAGTCATATTAGCTGTTATATTTATGTCTTTGATCAATTTTAAATCATTTTTTATACAGTGTGAGGTAGGAGTCCAACTTTATTCTTTTGCATGTAGATGTCCACTTGTCCCAGGTCCATTTACTGAAAAAACCATTTCCCCCAATTAAATTGTTTGGCAGCCTACTTGAACATAACTTGGCTATAAATGTGCCATGGCGAAAGCCTTCAGTAAAATGTTAAATTGAAATGGCAAGAATAGATAACCTTGTTTTGTTTCTGATTTTAAGAGGAGAACATTCAAATTATAATGTTAGTTGTGGTTATTTTCTTGATGCCTTTATCAGTTTAAATAAGTTCCTTTCTATTATTAGAGTGTTTTTATTGTGAAAGGGTATTGAGTTTTGTTAAATGCTTTTCCCACATTTATTGAGACAGGAGTGTGGTTTTTGTCCTAACCTATTGCTATGGTATATTAAATTCATTGAGATTTGGATATTAAACCAACCTTGTAAATCCATCTCATGCATGGTGTTTGATCCTTTTTATATTCCTGAGTGTGGTTTGCTAGCATTTCATTCAAGTTTTTTGCATCTGATTCTTAAGAGAAACAGATCTGTGGTTTTGTTTTCTTATGATGTCTTTTTCTGGTTTTTGTATGAAGGTAAGACTAACCACATAGTATTAGGAGGTGTTTCCTCCCCTTCTATTTTGTGGAAGATTTTGTGAAGAATTCTTATGAAGTTTTCTTCAAGTGTTTTATAGAATCACCAATGAATCAATCTGGGCGTGGACCTTCCTTTGTGGATTATTTCTTTTAAAAAAATATATACATATATATTAGTCCTCGGTGTCCTGGGTAGGCCAGTTCGTTAAGCGGCTGCTTTCAGCTCAGGTCATGATCCCAGAGTGCTGGGATGGAGCCCAAATTGGGTTCCGTGCACAGCAGGAAGTCTGTTTCTTCCTATTCCTCTCTCTCACCCGCTCGTGCTCATGTTCAGTCTCTCTCTCTCTCATAAAATAAAATCCTTTAAAAAATAAAAAATATTAGTCATTTTATTGCTTTTTGAGTTGGTTTTGGTAGTTTGTATCTTGGTAGTTGTATCTTTGGTAGTTTGTATCTTTGGTAGTTGTATCTTTCTAAGAATTTGTCCATTGCATCTTACTTAATTAGTTGATACACAGTTGTTCATAGTATCCCCTTATTATCTTTTTTTATTTCTGTAAGGCCTATGGTAATGTTCCATATTTCATTCCTGATTTTAGTAATTTGAGTAGATTCTGCATCCCCTGCCTTGCATCAGTCTACTTCAAAGTTTGTCAATTTTATTGATCTTTCTGAAGAACCAACTTTGGGTTTTGTTGATTTTTTTTTTTTAATATTCTCCATTTTGCTTATCTCCACTCCTATCTTTATTATTTCCTTCCTATTCTTAACTTCGGTTTAGTTTGCTCTTCTTTTTTCAGTGTGTTAAAATACTGCTTGCGTGATATAACTTTTGCATTTATTACTTTCTACCAATTTATATGTTTTAATCTCAAGGATACCTCGTAAAGAGAGCATAGAGTTAGATCTTATTTTTTTCTCCTAGTCTGATAATCTCTGCCTTTTGGATTGTTTGACCCTTTCAAGTGTATCACTAATTGTTTGACTATCACTAATTGTTTGACTATCACTAATCACTAATTGTTTGACTATTAACTAATTGTTTGACCCTTTTAATTTTATCACTAATACAGCAGTATTTATGCCTTTTGTTTTACTTTCTGTTTTCTATCTGTCCCATATCTTTTATATCCCTCTGTGCTTTTCTTACTGCTTTCACTGCATTTAACAAATATTTTCTGGTGGTGTTTTTTTAAATTTCTAATTTTCTTTCTTGGTTTTGGTTGACTTCAGGGGGTAAGGAGAAGCAGAGGTCTTTATTCTCCTGTTTTAAACCAGAAGTTCTCTATTCTGGATCTGTATTTTATAATACTGTACAACACCCATTGTAGATATGTGTGAGTTTCATCACAAATCCTTCCCTCCAGACATATTTTCAATTTGGTTCAGTGACTGAGTCAGGGGGTAGTAATAAGGAAATCTGGACTCTTGTCATAACTTATTAACCACTTGTATGGTCATGTGATAGCCAGTGTCTCTCTTGGACTGTTATTCTTAGGTGTAAAATGAAGGAGGCATTGAATTAGATTTTATTTAGTGTTCTTTTTTGATACCAGTGTATTAAAATTCCAAGAACACAATGATTATATGACCCTAAATGCATAAGCATACAAACCAGGTAGAGTCAGACCTTTTGCCTCTTGGTCTAGGCAATCTTATCTACAACTGAAGTGATTTAGGGCATAAGATTTAGCTAGCTCTACATTGTAGTAAAATAGTTATTTGTTTTACACCACTGGCCAGTATGCCACTGACCAACCCCATGGATGACCATGATATAGGGAAGGGAGGAAATAGAGACTTTGAAATGATCATAACTATAAGATAGTCGAGGATGCCTCATTAGCATAAGAGCTTTGTGTCCACTCTATACCCATGTCCAATTATTTTGTAAAGATATTTCATTAGAAAATCCATTACCCATTGGTTGTGTACAGTGTGTATACCCCTCAGTGGTGACTTATATACTATTATATACCAAGAGGACATGATCCCTACTCTAATGGGTCATATTTGAAAATTAAAGGGAGAGTAAACACAGAGACACTTTTAATTATTCATGACAGTTGAAGGGAGCTTTAGCGCAAATAACTCCAAAGACATTTCAATTTGGCTTGGAATTTTAATATGATTTTTGAGAGATCTATTTACCTAATTATATTTTATCTAGGATGGTATTAAAATAAGCTTCCATTCTCTAAGCACTCACCAACAGTGTGGTAGAAGCCATGTCTACAAAGCATGTTAGTTACAGCAGGAAGCTGGTCCAGGATTAAAAAATGTTTTGTGAATTATCCATAACAAGGAAAGCCTTCACGTAGATAACCAACAATCGAATATACATAAAACCACAGATGACAAAAAACAAACAAACTTCTCTATAACTGAGCACAGCTAGGCAAGGATGCACAGAGGCGCTGAAGGGGCTTCATGGGGAGACGGGAGCCAGGACGATGAGTCTGTAAAAGCCTCGTGCTGATGCCCTCCTGCAGCACATTTCTTTAACATCTTTACAAATGTTCCTGGTCCAGCTGTTTCATGGAACAATGTGGCCTTTTATGACCTCTTTGTTACTCTCACTCATTCTTTTACTTCCGTGAATAAAGAGCAGATCTCAGACAACTGAATGTTCTAGTTACTTACTGATCAAAATCATGGAAATATGTTCAATAATTTAATGGATTAAAGAATCCAGAAATATCTTGAGTTTTATATTTCCAGGCTCATCTGCCTACCCACTGAGTTTCAGTCCCACCTGGATCCGTGGTTACTTGCTGTTCAGTTGCAAACCCTCTCGTGTGTACATTTATAGTTGGAGGAGCATTCATTTCATCTCCATAATTACCTTCATAAGAAATTATCTCAATAAGACACCTAAACGTAGTCAGGATCATATTGTATTCTATTATACATGTCTTATATTGATCATGTGTTATATTGCATTAGTCTTCAGTGCCTTGGGACAGTTTTTCAGTTTACCTTCCTGTTTTATGAAGACCTGATCAGTTTAATATTTTGCATTTCAGATTCCCTTAAAACCAGCCAAATGTGTTCGTATTGACCAACAACAAATAGAGTATTTGTCAAGAGGTGATATTTGATTTAATGCATGTATGCAGTCAAACTATATAGTTGCATTTCCATTTTAAGCTGCTTGATAATGACCATCCCACGACAGCATTCCCCAAAATATATTCCACAGAATATTACGTAACAGATACTTTGTGAAAATAAGTTTAAGAAATACTAAGTAAAACACAGTTAAACAGGTTTGATTTTTAGGACTTATTAGAGATCTGTGGAGAGGCTAATATAACTTATGAATCTCCAGGAAAGGAATATAATATTACACAGTCTCCTGACATGTTTCATTGAGCATCTAGTAGGACTAGTGTTCTGAGAAATACCCTTTGAGCATCATCCTAATATAAATTTATAAAGAGGAAGAGATAAATATTTAGACTGTGAACACTAGACCTTGTTTACTACTTTTTTTTCCAGATAGTACAAAAACTCCTCATCAAAATTTTAACATTAAACAAATAGATCAGAAATTTCAATCCAAGCTGAAGAATATGATAATAACATAAAGCAGATATTTAAGTCTTGGGTGCCTATAATTATCCTTCAAAGAACATTGTGCTAGTACTCTAATGTGGTGTGAACCCTGACAGATTTTTTTTTCTCTTTTTTAATGCAAGTGCGTGATTTAAGCTTTGATTCCCTTCAAAGAAGGACCTACTTCAAAGGCAGTTATCTGGAATAAACACATTGCTAGCCCCCTGACCAGATAAAGAGCCAGGCCACCTTCCCCGACTGAGGGTCTTTTGGTTTAGAAATCTTGACGGATTTTGATAACTGACCATTTGGGCCACTTGTCTTTTCTCTTCCCTGGACTTTAGATTCCTGCTCTTGTATTTTCAATTTACTACTAAGGAATGAATTTACAAACCCTAGGCTCCCATCCTCGACCCCAGTAACAGTAGAACCCCCAGCCTGTGTGTGCACCCTCTCTACCCCCAACCTCGCTTTGTGGCCCAGGTTTGCCATGTA
The DNA here is from genome assembly GCF_964662115.1 of Mustela nivalis. Classification (NCBI taxonomy): domain Eukaryota; kingdom Metazoa; phylum Chordata; class Mammalia; order Carnivora; family Mustelidae; genus Mustela; species Mustela nivalis. The sequence continues at coordinate 7,590,450 of NC_139031.1, read as the reverse complement.
ATTTCCAGGTCTAGTAACTAATAAACCTATATTTTTTGCAGTTTTCTGATGGTTATTATTGAAGGGATCTTGCAATTATAATAAAAACCACAGGGGCACCTGTGTGGCTCAGTCGGTTAAGCATTCAACTCTTGATTTCAGCTCAGGTCACGATCTCGGGGTCCTGAATCCCTGGTTCGGTTCCGCCCTCTGTGGGAAGTCTGCGTGAGATTCTCTCTCTCCCTCTCCCTCTGTCAATTCCCCCACTCCATTCAATGCTTGCTCACTCTCTCTCAAATAAATATATATATCTTAAAACAAGAACTGCAAGGACTGGTCCAGGCACAACATTGGTTATGGATAGGATGAGACCATCACAAAGCATCTGAAATAAGTGCATTGATAGCTTTCCTGACTAAAAGATATAGCTGTAACTTCTCTTTCTACATAGAGAACAAAACGGTAACCTAATGATGTTAACTTACAGATAATACATAATGTGTTCTTTTAGACAATATTGACCATACTCCTACTGAGTAGATTATTGTTAAAGTGCACAAAATTCTTAATTTCACAAGAGGTTTTATAAGATCAGTGGTATACATTTGAATATGTTTGGCAAAGGAATGTGAACATTTCAGTAATAATAATTTTTTTAAATTTATTTTTTATTTATTTTCAGCATAACAGTATTCATTATTTTTGCACCACACCCAGTGCTCCATGCAATCCGTGCCCTCTATAATACCCACCACCTGGCTCCCCCAACCTCCCACCCCCCACCCCTGCAAAACCCTCAGATTGTTTTTCAGAGTCCATAGTCTCTCATGGTTCACCTCCCCTTCCAATTTCCCCCAACTCCCTTCTCCTCTCTAACTCCCCATGTCCTCCATGCTATTTGTTATGCTCCACAAATAAGTGAAACCATATGATAATTGACTCTCTCTGCTTGACTTATCTCACACAGCATAATCTCTTCCAGTCCCGTCCATGTTACTACAAAAGTTGGGTATTCATCCTTTCTGATGGAGGCATAATACTCCATAGTGTATATGGGCCACATCTTCCTTATCCATTCGTCCGTTGAAGGGCATCTTAGTTCTTTCCACAGTTTGGCGACTGTGGCCATTGCTGCTATAAACATTGGGGTACAGATGGCCCTTCTTTTCACTATATCTGTATCTTTGGGGTAAATACCCAGGAGTGCAATTTCAGGGTCATAGGAAAGCTCTATTTTTAATTTCTTGAGGAATCTCCACACTGTTCTCCAAAGAGGCTGCACCAACTTGCATTCCCACCAACAGTGTAAGAGGGTTCCCCTTTCTCCACATCCCCTCCAACACATGTGGTTTCCTGCCTTGCTAATTTTGGCCATTCTAACTGGTGTAAGGTGATATCTCAAAGAGACCCCGAATCACTAAGGAAATGTTGAAAAACAAAAATAAAACAGGGGGCATCACGTTACCTGATTTCAAGCTTTACTACAAAGCTGTGATCACCAAGACAGCATGGTACTGGCATAAAAACAGACACATAGACCAGTGGAACAGAGTAGAGAGCCCAGATATGGACCCTCAACTCTATGGGCAAATAATCTTCGACAAAACAGGAAAAAATATACAGTTGAAAAAAGATGGTCTCTTCAATAAATGGTGTTGGAAAAACTGGACAGCTATATGTAGAAGAATGAAACTTGACCATTCTCTTACACCATTCACAAGGATAAACTCAAAATGGATAAAAGACCTCAACCTGAGACAGGAATCCATCAGAATCCTAGAGGAGAACATGGGCAGTAATCTCTTTGATATCAGTCACAGCAACTTCTTTCAGGATATGTCTCCAAAGGCAAAGGAAACAAAAGCGAAAATAAACTTTTGGGACTTCATCAAAATCAAAAGCTTCTGCACAGCAAAGGAAACAGTCAAGAAAACAAAGAGGCAACCCACGGAATGGGAGAAGATATGTGCAAATGACAGTATAGACAAAAGGTTGATATCCAGGATCTATAAAGAACTCCTCAAATTCAACACACACAAAACAGACAAACATATCAAAAATGGGCAGAAGATATGAACAGACACTTCTCCAATGAAGACATACAAATGACTATCAGACATATGAAAAAATGTTCATCATCACTAGCCCTCAGGGAGATTCAAATTAAAACCACATTCAGTAATATAATTTTGTTATTTTCCCTTATAGTCACCAACCAACTGAGAAATAGATCTAAACATCAGATGGGGAATTAAATATAGTGCCAGCTTTATTATGGGGTCAATTTAGTTTTGCCTCTAAGGAATGGAAATTACCCAGTAAAACTGGCCTAAAAAGTAAAGTAATTCACCAACTCACATAACAAGGAGGAGATCTACTCCACGATATTAGAGCTTTGGTATTAACTTAGTTAGTCTCTGGTTTCTGTCTTCCTCTACATGCTTGGCTTCATCCTCAGGCTGGAAGTGAGAGCACTGTGTTAGTTATAAGTGTGATATCTAGGCATGAAAACATCCAAAGGAAGAAGAAAGCCTTCTTTCTTAAGAGTAAGCAGATTTTTCATGGAAACCCCTGCTGACTTTCCTTCACATCTCATTGGGTAGAAATGGGTCACAGGCCATTCCTAAATCCTGGCAAGGGTCCTGGGATTACCATGAATGGTTTAGACAAATCAGTATTCTGGCACTGGGGATAAAGTCATCTCTTCTTCAGCTGCTTGGGAAGAATCGGTTTTAGGGGAAGAAAGCAAGAGAGGAAGAAATGAGTATTGAATTGTAATAGGAGTATCTGCTCTATAACTCAAATAGGGGTTCCCTGGGACGGCCAAGTAGTGTTTTCTAATTGTTTCCCTCCCTCTATATTGCTTTATTTGCCATAGCACCAAGCAAAAAAAAAAAAAAAAAAAAAAAAAAGATGGTAAGCCTGTTGCTGTTGACTCTTCCTCATGTGCCTACCACAGGCAGAAGCAGCCAATGTGGAATATCAGCTTTTCCTGCAAATCCACATGCGAGGCAGCAGGAGAGAGGGAGAGATGCAGGAGTGATAAGAAGAGGAGAAAGAAGATTATTTTGCTCTTACCTCACCTATTGTAGATGTCACTTCTCTTCAGAGAAAAATAAGTGAAAGGATGGAAGGGATGATAGGTATCTACTTCCCCTTTACTCTCCAGGACGTGTTGGCAGAATTCCTTCACTAATTGGTGGAAATTCTAGAATAAAATCCAAGGGCTTTTTTTTTTTTTAATCCAAGAGCTTTCTTAGTAGTGAGGATAGCATCAGGGGGAGGGGAAGGATGCACTAGTTTACCATCAGCCGTCTGGTAAGCATCCACTCACCTGGGAATCTGTAGTAATTCCTCATCTTTACCATGCGGAGCGCTAAGTCCTGGGTGAGCTCGGTGAAGAAGACATGGTCCCAGCCCTAAAAGGACTCCATGCTCTCTGTCTCTGTTATGATATAACAAGTAAATAAATACGTGTGAGAAATACTCCCGTATTTTAATCTACAAAGGACTGTTGATGAAACAAGGCAAGAAATATTTTCCTGAGGAAAAAACGGAGGGTTTTGGAGGGGAGGTGGTAAGGGGTTGGGTGAGCCTGGTGGTGGGTCGTATGGAGGGCACATATTGCATGGAACACTGGGTGTGGTGCAGAAACAATGAATTTTGGAACACACACACAAAATTTAATTATATATATATAATTAAATTATATATATATATATATATGTATATATATATATATATATACATATATATATATATATATTTCCCCCTACCCACCCAGTAAGTCCAAGAAGACTTTACCAAATGATAGCTTATGATTTGGGAAGATGAACAGGTTCTCGTTAGAATTTCAGACAAAAGGAAGACCCTGGATCAAGGCATAGATACATGGGACCAGAGGTGGTACTCAGGAAGCTGTGGGTAAACTTCTGTGGTTCAGAAATTGTGCCCTCAATTGGATGAATCACAGAGGCAGAAAAGGGAGCTCAGGGTCAGGTTATGGTGGGTTTTAACCAGTCAGCATTATAGTTGAGGCAGAATACTATTTTCCTCTCTCCACCCTAATCTTTGCAGTAAAATCTTTCATTGGATCTTAGATACTATACGATGTATGCAGTAAGAAAACATAATTAACAGGCCTTCACCATGGGCACTCAAGGATGAGTACAAAAGAAATGAAACACATAAATTCTTCACACAACAAATATATAGCAGGTGCCAAAATTAAATTAGGAAATACTATAAGACAATGAGGCAATAGTGCCCTTGCTCATGGCCATTTTTTTAACTCCATTTTTGGAGCCCAAAGCACCTAATTTTGACTGTCCTCCCAAGTGTCTAAATTCAGTCATGCTGTCATCAAATAGTTATTGTATGCTGTGTGCTAGATAAAAATCTTCATCGTTGAGGGCAGATCTGATTTGGGGAACCCTCCCAAAGTCCCTAAGTTGGCCGGATAAGGTAGCCCAGCAGATAAAGGACTATCATTATAGACTAAAATTCCGGTGTGAGTATTCAAGCAGATTTTCTTTTCCTGGTTTGCCCTGCAAACTGTGAAGCACAAAATGAGAACTGTAAACGTAAGGCCCTTTCGAAAGAGAAAAGCATCTTAAGCAAAGGCAGCATCAACTGAGAAAATGGGTCAGTAACTTCCCACTGAGCCTGCCTTAAAGGACACATCACGTTCGGATGTCTGATCCCTGTCCCAGTGAGCCTCCGTACGTCTTAGCAGCACCCCGCCTCTCCGTCCCAGAGCATGCGGGAGACACAACATTGCTGGGCAGTTTCAAAGGACGCTCAACTCACTGTGGTCTGCAGCCACCAAAAAAGATCTTTAGAAAGCTTTGGCCCCAGCACAGACCTTCAAAGCAAATATCAGAGAACAAAATGGTATCTACAGAGTCTGGGATGCATGCTCTGCCTCAGCTTATCTCAAAGAAGACTTCCAAATCAGAAGAACTGTTTCGAGCAAAGAGCTCTCAAATATACCGAGAGGATACTATGTATTATTATTCTATATCATGCATATTTATGTATTAATATGCAATCATATTTTATAAGCATATAACGTATTTGCCTATTAACTAGATACTCAGCTTGGACCTCTGGGAAGTTCATCAACCTGTCCCCTAAAGTACCATGTGTCAATGACTGTTCACTTCAAGCCAGTACTCACTTGAGATAAGAAAAAAATCACAACTATTTGGAAGCAGCAGCAAAAACAGTAGTCGTAGTAATAATAAAAATAATAATAACTTAGATCATTGAAATGAAAACCTAATAAAGAGAGGAAATGATACCAACAGAATAGTAATGAACAAGAGAAAAGCCTTAGAGGGGTGGAAGTTAGGCAGTAAGATGGCTTCAGGGGAAAAGGGCTGTAAGTCACATTTCTTCAATTATTTGAGGGAAAGAGGCCACACCAGTTTAGACGCATTTTTACAGAGAACTCCAGAGGAAGAACATGTTGTCAGTATGGCATGTCCCTTCTTCCCTTCTTTAACAAGGATCCGCACCCCCCCACCCCCACCCATGAAATTTGCACCCACAGAACTGGGACCCCTTGCCCTCTGTTCAGTTGAGTGTCTCTCAGCTGAGAGCCGGGCTCTGCTCTCGGGCACACGATGCCTGTGTACACAGCCCTGCGTTCTTATTTCCACAGTTGAGCTGGCAGTCTTGGGTCTTGAAGGGGCCACACGCCATGCATCTCTGGCCCTTGGACCCGCCGGCAGCAGGATCCCAGGCTGGCACAGACTGGTCCCTCCGGTAAAGGGTTAGAAGCCACCAGCTCCATCCTTGGCAGAGGGGCCACTCGTGTTCTTCAGCAGAGTCTCCTTTGTCACTGAGAGCAGTCGCCTCGTTGGAGATTTGCTGACCTTGGAGAGAGTAATGTATTTCAGCTCTCCAAAGGCAAGGATGACATTGAACAAAGGGCAGTCTTGGCTCTGCTCGGTGGTGCCAGAGGGACTCTCCACCTGGTTCTGGAAGGAATATGTCTTGTTTCAGTCCACTTCATCTAGCCTCCGCGTCTTGGCCTGTTTTGAGGCTGTCAGCTGGAGGCCAATTACTGCCGTTTAGAAAAGTGGATGTTTTAATGTGAATATTTGTCTGCAGGAATCATATGAAGATCTCTGCCTCATCTCGCAGAAACCCTGTTTTAATACCCGGTAATCTAGCCTTGCGCTTTCCCCACAACAGCGAAACGAATCAGATTCATTCCCCCTGTTGCCTGGATTTAATTTCTTGGACTCATTTACATGTCAGCCTTTTGAAGTCTAAGAGAGAATATGAATTCAGGTTTCTCTGTGGCTGATGGCAGTTTTCACTGTGTTCTTAACAACATAAGATAATAGAAGACAGTAGCACCCTTGCTTGGGGGCAGTTTTTCTCAGCTGCGCACGTTTATTTCTAGCCCATTTTAGTTGAGGTCTGATCCAATCTCGTGCCAAATTGGACATCGAAGTCTTTACTGGTACCAGAAATGCAGACTTAGAAATCTACCAGATATATAAAGGCATTCACTGATGTTTCTTAGTTTTTTTTTTTTTAAATATAATGGCCTATTTTCATCAATTGATAACAGATTCTCTAAGAGCCAAACTGTCCCTCATTTAAAAAAAAAAAAATTATTGGTTAATGGTAGTTAGTGGTTGTGCCTGCTCGACCGGCGTGGTCCCCCTGTAAAATGTAGAGTCACACTAGAAATTCTATCCTGCAATCTGGTCGTCCTTTGAGTCAGTGAAAGATTATTCCACAATTTGAAATCTCATCAGTTTCCTGCTCCCCAAAACCTCCCGGAGACTTCACGTTGCCTCTAGGATAAAATATGGGAACCCTGAGCATAACCTTCAAAGGGCTTCCCACCCGCCTGTCTCAGCTCCCCTAACAGCGCCCCACCTTGTGCCCTGTCTCAGCTGCCTTCACCCACCCAACCCCGTTCATCCACTAGCGTCTCCTCTCATAAGCTGGCTATCCTCAGCTGCACAGCAGAAATCCAAAACCTGGAGTTTCCACTTGTGCCGGTGCTCATGGCCCCCTGAAGCTTCCCCTCAGTGGTAATGAAAACAGTCCAATGCCATTCTTGACTAATTAGCTGAAACTTCCAGAGAATGCATTTTATGTCTCTACTGTGCTCCCACAGCACTTAGTCATTCTGTCCATCCATGCATCCATCTGTCAATCAATCAAGTGCTGTGTTCCAGAAAACTAAGTTTTAGCCCAATACTTACATTCTGGAGATTATATTTCTTTAGTGAGCATCTGTTATGTAATGAAATACAAGTTATGGGTCTCTGTACATAGGTAGTTGAGTTTAGTGGGTAAGAGAGGCCAATAAACAGATCAGAATATGATGGAAGAATATATCAGGACTTTTAGGAACATAAACAAGGGCCCCTTAACACACTCTAGTTGTCATTGTGGGATTCAGAACAGTTTCTCTATGAGTTGATCTGAGCTAAGTGTTAAATCACAAATAAGAGAGGTACTTGATTTGTATTTTAAAGAAGTATTATGATACTGTCATTGATGCCTCCTAACTACTTTGCCAGTCAGAGAGAGAGTGTTTGATTCACTCATTAGTAATATATTCACTTGTCCTTTTTGGAAAAAAGCCAGGGGGAAGGAGAGAGAGTTGAGACTCTAGTTAAGTGGTTATTAATAAATCTGGACCAGGTCTGTGATGTTGATGTGAATCTCTTGGGACCCCTCAGTGTTCCTCCAGGTGGCCCTCCCTTCCATGTGATGTCCCGTTGTCATGGGCCTCTCCATGTGGCCTCTCTCTGTAGGATATTCTGGAGCTCCTTAAAGCTTGTCAGCTGAGGTCCATGGGAATAAAAGCAGAAGCTACTGGGACTCATACTACTGGGCCCCTGTAGGGCACAGCATCACTTCTGAATCATGGTGCTTGGTCAAAGAAAGCCACGGGCAGGCTAGAAAGCCACGAGCCTGCCCCTATTCGGGGAGGAGACATGGGTCCCTTTCCTCCTGCCTGCTGGGACTAAGGAATCAAGGAATTGCTGATGGCCATCTTTGGAGACTACCTGCTGCATTCCGTTCTCTTACCATCACCTTTTTCTTTCCACCCCCCGCCCCAACATTGCATTGTGTCTATTCAGACTTCTTCCGTGTATGTGTCATAAACTGGTTGTTGTGAATGACTCTTTTCCTATCCCCAACCCCAACTCTTGTCCTCTGATTCTCCCTGTATCTTGGCACTAATGTCTGTGCTTCCGATATCACTTCCTTGTTCAGCAATAGCAATTTATGACCACATTAAAATGCTTCCAGAACACAACTTCTTTGTTAACAGAATTAGCAGTGATGGGCATTTCTTCCCTGTCCTTCAGGACTCAGTTAAATCTGACTTCTTCCATAAACTCTCTATTGATCCTCCTGAAAAAGGAGAATCTCTCTTTCTAAAATTCATAGCCATGTATTTCTGGAACTTACGGTCTGGTTTCAATTATGTTAGATATGGGCATGCCTTATCTTTCTAATAACATAGAAAACTCAGAGGCAGGTAGTAGGATCTACTCTTTTTAATTCATGTTTTGTTTTCTTTATCTCATTTGGAACTTCAGCTGAAGTTCTCTTTCATTGATTATTGGCTTCTCAGCTAGCAATTTTATTTTTGCTCCATATTCCATTCTGATATTTTATACTATGATTTGTGCAGAGATTGATACACAATAAGGTTCTGTCAGTGAGGAAAGCTACATTGCAGAGACGGGCTTTTTTTTTTTTTTTTTTTTTTTTTTTTAGGTTCCTTGAAAAGTGTGGACCATATGCAAGATCTTCCTGCTCAGGTTAGAACGCAGAGAACCCTCTCTCCCTTCTGGTTCCAATCCAGCTCAGTCACATTTTCATTTCTGAGTCAAGAGGTCAAGTTTTACTGGGAACTGCTGGCCTCGTGCTAGGTGGACATTTGTAAATGTGACTGAAGAAGTGACTCATTCCAGCCTGCCCCATGTTTTTATTCAGTGCATGCTTACAAACACAAAGACATGTGGATTCTGGAAAATATTCTCGTTTATAGCCCTGCTCTACGTGACTAACGCCAGCCAGTTCTAAAATGTAGTTATTGAGCTACTCTTCTAAAATAAACATTGTTTGGTTTTAATTTTCAGAAAGCCTTCAACTAGAACAAACTCCAATAAAATCTTATAGCACCTGGGACGCATGTCATTTTGGAAGATCACACAATCGTAGGGATGCAGAGTAGAAGGGATCGACTTGGATTTACAACCCCTCTCATTGTGGGAAAGCTACTTTCTCCATTAGCTCTAGTTACCTGTGCTAAGAAAGCTGTAATAACATGTGCCTCTTAGGTTTTCTATTGAGGATAAAATTAGATGGTATGTCAAAGAGCTTGCCACATAAATGAAAGATTTTGTCCTATCATGGAAATATACTCTTAGGTAGGATGCGTCCCAGACAACCTCATGTATGTTGTAGAATGTAATGCATACGTGTCGATTTCATGTGGACAGAAAAATCTAATACTCGATTTTATACTGACATTATTAAAAAAACAGGTTTTTCCCTTTCTGTGAATTTTAGATAAGGGACAATTAGATTTTAGATAAGGGACTGAGCCAGAAGTTTGTATTTAAAGACATGTATCTGAATAAATGTTGGAAATCATTTTGTAGAAATGTGAATATAATCTAATGACATGTGACTGATGCTCTCCTAGTCATCTTTTATCCTCCCCAAATGAATAAACAGTAGGGACCATGCCTTCATCCTGACCCTGTGATCTTTCCAACGTTAGGATACGTGGATGGAAGAGATCACTAAAATCAAAAATTGTTTCAAGTGTTATTTTGATTATTACAATTTTAAATGCAGTTTTATCCCCTTGCAAGGTTAAAACATACCCAGTTTTGTTTCTTACTTATTTGAGAGCAACATCTGATTGGTTGACTACCCTTTCTGTATTAATCTCCAACAAAGAGGGACAGGAGTTTCAATCTGTTAATGAAAAGCAAGAACCAGTTCCCCCTCCCCACTTTTACAGCATCAGCTACATCAGCAAAGGCCAGAATAACAGAGTCAGACCTCTGTTGGCAGTCTTGTCTGAGAGGTGCTCAATTAGAGTGTCCACGCTCAGAATTGATAGATCAAGATTTGAAAAGGAAGGTATGAACCATTAGCTGCCATGTTCTCCAGTTATCAATCTCATGTGGGCCACAGTATCTTTAAAGAATTACTGTTTCACAGTATCATTGAGTACTGGGCTTTCCAATTGCCTCCTAACTCAGCAGTTCCTGAAATGATGATACTTGAACAATGTTTGGCTTATGAGAACTCGCCACAAGGAAGGCGCAATGCAGGGAGGAAATGCGGTATTGTTTTATCACAGATTAAATAAGTACACGATGATCAACTATGCTTAAGCCTTTCAGGAGAAAGGAGCTTGAGATCAGTGACTCGTCCTTTGGTATGTCCATTATGTCTCCTTACTGATTCACTGATGCATATAAATTTTATTTTCAGTTCTTGACCCCAATAATTCAGATTACGTTTGTAAGCATCTCAATATCCTTATTTTAAGAGGTTTTTTCTTTTTTTTCACTTATTCAGTAAGTTTTCTAATGACATGTGACACGTGACATCTTATGCTTTATGTAAGTCAATAGAGAAGCTCCCCCCACCCACGTTGTGGGGATTGCATTCTAACAGAAATGTGATAATAAATACTAAACACAACACAGTAACATAAAACGCTGTAACAGTAACCAAAGAGAAGTCTATTAGAAGGACAAAGCAAATAATAACAGGGCAAGGGGGCTGGGGACTAGGGGGCCAGCCTGGGTGAAAAGGTAATGTTGAAGCAGACCTGGCAAAGATGCAAGAACTTTCCAGATGACTATTTGGGGGAAGAGTATCCCATCAGGGAAACATCCAGTACAGAGTCTTAGGGCAAGTCTGTGTCTGGGATGTTCAAGGAGCCATAATAAGATCAGTGCTCCTGCAGCAGATTTCTTAGCTTATTCTTTCTTTTCTCACTTCTGATATTGATATCTATATTTTTATCTATATGTCTATATCTAAATTTTATTATATATATTAAAAATATATTTATATATTTTATATATATTTTTAATATATAATAATATATATTAAAATATATTTTAATATAATATATATATATATATATATATATATATATATATATTACCTTTAAGGGAATTTATTTTCCCAAAAATATAAAGGGTTTGGTTTGTAAAAATAACATTTAACCATAAAATGATCATTAATCTTGATGTAGGAACTACCTATTCTCTTCAGAACTACCTATTCTCTTCAGAAGAAGCACAGTTCCCTCAAGAATATTTAAATTGGAGAGTTCTTAACACTAAGTATGAAAAGAAATTTGTAGTAATGAAAAAGAAAAAGAGTCAGCACGGGAACCAGCCCTTTCCTGGAAAAGCACAGTGCATGAGCTGAGTCTTGTTTCAGCTACCCCGCCCCCAACTGTCTGTCCAGCGCTGCGTCCTTCTGGGGCCATCCCAGCCTCTGAGGACCAAGGCACTAAAGCTTCCTTTCTCTGCTCTCGCTCATTCTCATGAGGAGCTGATAAGTCATTACCTCTAAGGGGTGAGCGACTGAGAAGACAGTATACTTCTCCTTAAAAGAGTGAAGGTCTAATAGGAAAATTTCAGCTGACTATGGGAAATGGGAGAAATTTCATATTTAAGTGGCTTCTCTTTCTTACAAAGCAAAGGAACATCTGTTTTCATGATGAATCAAGGTGCCCTGCTGGTATAAACTAACATATACTAATATAATACACACATACACACACACATACATATACACACAAACATACAAATTATGGATATTAAAGAACATGTACATGCTATATATTAAAGCCATTAGCCTTAATATACAATACAATATTTAATTATTTAATATATAATAAGTATATTAAGTATTTAATATATAAGCATTATATATAAATTATATACATAATTTATATATATACATTATACATTGTATAATTTATATACAAAATATAAATTAAGTATTTAATATACAATACAATATCAAGACAATATATTAAATTACATTATAGGCACCTGGTCCCTACAGAGCAAGAAGAATTTAATTAAATCACAGATTTGGGGGAAGCATTTGACCCTCAGTTGATGGGGAAAAAAATTAGATATTTCACCATCTTAAGCTGAAAAAAAGCAGGTTCTGGTGGGCTTACACCATGTCATAATGCATCAGGAAGAGTTGGTTTAGGATTTTATAGTAATAAATGATGTCATTAAAATTACCTTTACGGATGCTGGTGTTACCTGGGAAAGTAGAGCATCGCTGTTTCCTTCCCCAGGTAATTGATCTAGTCCCCTAGCAAGCCGAGGGGATGGTATGTATATGCCTGGAATCTCTAATACCATAGAATCCCTTTTGGGGGAAAAAAAAAGTCATGTCTTTAAACTTTCGTGTGTACGTATATGGCAGAGAAGAAATTAATTGGAGCAGAAGGTAGCTAGAATTTTTAAATGTAATCATTAATCCTTCACAGTTGTGCTGATAGCATCCAACAGGGTTACTTTCTGGGACAAAACACAGATCACTCCTGCTGTTCTTGGAGAAGGAATGAGGGAAAAATAGACACGTGTTCCCCAGACCTCTTAGCTAAGTGATCGCTCTCTAGAAAAATCTGGTCCGTTCCCAAACTCATCCTTTCCCTTTATATTGGCGGTCCTGTAAAATAGCTGTCCTGTGAAATTACTCATTGAACTGATGAAATTAAAATATTTATATTCTACACATGCACGCATGGAGGAAAATCTCACTTCAATTATAGCAGTTAAGCAGTCTGAAGTAATGTTCCCAGCTAGCATTTGGCCATTCCATTGAGATTGAAGGAATCTGCTACAATAACGGTTCTTATTAATTCACTGCTCGGCATTTTGAAAGAATATTATGATTCCTTTGTGCTGTAAATTGTTTGGGCAATATGATGGTGCGGTGCCTTGTGCTTATAAAGTTGACATGCTAAGAGGACAAAGTTCTCAAGAACAATAGCTACCATTTATTGTTTGGCACTTTCTAAATGTTCTCTGTAAGATAATTTTTGTTCTGATTCACTTTTCTTTTTGCCTTTCCCAAAAGGGATTTAAGTTAATTACATTTTCTAATGTGACTTTGATATTTCCGTTCCCCCCAAATCTTACAAGGAATATGCAACTGAAATGTCATTCTTGTTCTTTTATTTTCCTGGAAACTCTGATATTAAATATGGGTGTCACACTGGAAAGTTCCACCAGAAGAAAAAGTTAAACAAGGCATAAAATTTACATTAGTAACATCTCATTAACCCATCATCTAGAAAGCTTTTGTTACATGATTTTCATCATTTATGAAATTATTTTGGTGTCTCTTTTGGTCTTTTTTTTTTGCCTAGAGGACTGGACTTTGTGGGGCATTTATTTCCATCAAAATGTTATCGCTGCGTTTGGCATTATTCCTACCACATTCTTCTCCTTTTTTGCAAAAGGATGACACTAGCCTAGTTCGTTAATCATCATTCCTGATTACTCTCTCCGGAAAACAGCTTGAGAGGCACATTATTTAATTAAAATATTCATATTGCCCTTTAAAACCTTCACTTTCTATAAGCTATTGATTACAAAACCAATTAGTCTTACATGTAAAAACTTACTGTTTTTAGCATCACACTTTTCTGTGCCACTGGGATAGTCATGACTTCATACAATGCATGCATTTTTATTCAAAGGAGAGGTAGTCTCTAAGTTCACTGCTAAGTCAGTGTTTCCATTTGGGAAAAAAATGTTCTTTAATAAACATAGTCCTGTAAAAGATAATTGGGTACCTAGGGTAACACCAAAAGTAAAATAATTATAACACTTTTGCTAATAATACATCTTAGGATAATACTACTACTAATAATGAATAGCATCATTAAGCAAATAACTGACAAAATAATATAGCTAGAATCGTCGCCCCAAACTGTATTAGAACAAGAAGCAGAAGGCAGGAGAGCAGGGCAAGGAGTGAGGGCCATTCTTCAACTGTATTGGAATAACTCTGATATCCTACAGTCCAGGAGCACTGCTGATTCCTTCATCAGAAAGGGTAATGCCCTTCTCCTGAGTGATACTGTAGGCCCAGTGTCAGTTCTCGTTCAGTTTTCTGTTGCTACCACACCAAATTACCACCAGCTTCATGGGTTCAGACAGCCTAAATTTATTATTTCACAGTTCTGTAGGTAACAAGTCTGAGTTGACTCATGTAGTTTCTCTGTTCTGGGTCCCAGGAGGCTGAAATCAAGGTTTGACTGGCGGGACTCGTGTCAGGAGGCTCTGGGAAGAATCGTGTCCAAGCTCATTCAGATTGTTGGCAGAATCCAGATCTTCGGGAAAGTAGGACTGTTTTCCTTGCTGGCTGTCAGGAAAGGGCTACCCTTACCTGCCAGAGGCCTTTCTTGGTTCTTGATGTGGGCTGCCCCATCTCAGAGCCACCAAGCGTGGGCTCTTTCTCAGCCTAGGTTTCTCTCTCACTTTTTCTTCCACCATGTCCTCCTGCTTCCAGCCAGTGAATGGTCTCTACTTTTAAGGGCTCATGTGATTCGATCAAGTCTATTCAGATAACCCAGGATAATCTCTTTATTTTAAGGTCTGTAACTGTGATCATGCTTGCAATGTCCCCTCTGTCAGGGAAAGTGGCATCTCCCCAGGTTGCAGGGATTGGGGTGTGGGCAGCTTCAAAGGGCCACTCTTCTGCCACAGATGTGACACGCTTTGAGTTGTTCTCCAGAATGAAATCCATAGGTTGTATGTTCCAAAGCACGTACCCAAAGGAGCAGCTCCCCTCACGGAGGAAAGCCATACTCACCGGCATCCCAGATCAGTCCCAGATCAGAGCTGACCCGTGCCCTCCTTTAACAGTTCTTAATCTTACTGCCACAGAGACACACCTCATACATTCTTTTGTGCTCTCACACTCTCAGGCTCCAGCTACTGTCTTGATAAGCTCTGTTGTGGCTTGTAAGTTAAAATAAATAAATGAATGAATGAATGAATGAGTAAGTTGAACGGGCTTAATGCAGAAACAGAGCATTATCTCTTTTAGTGTTTTAGATCACTTTATTCGAATTTCTCCCCAAAACAATTCTCTCCCCTTTTTAGAGTGGAGCGTATCTCTGCAATCCCAAGGGTTCCAGTCAATCAGCAGCAGATCTGTTGGGAAGAGATGCCAGTACACGAATGTCCTGGAGAGCAAGGAGGACACTTAAGGGACAGTGATGGGTCCCATTCAAAGATCCTTCATATTGACCTTTGAATTTATTAAAATTTTCATATGCTCCAATATAATGTGAAAATTGACAGAATACATACATCTTGTAGAAAATAAGAGTAAAGAAAAGTATTTGAGACTAGAATTAATCCAGAAATACTTCACAGGAAATCTGGGTCTTGAACTTAAAAGGTAGTGGAGATGATCAACATATACTTTAGCTCATGCTTAGAAATGCTTTTCAAAAACACTTTGGAAGTTAGGATACCAACTGCTTTCTCTGAAAACTGGCAATTAAAAGAAAGAGAAGTATTTATCCTGTCTTTGAAAGAATGGCATTTTTTAGTAATTCAAATGGCCGACTGATCACAAAAATCTCCTTTACAGAAATATGACAGTAAATACAGAAAAAATGATAGAGGGGCACTTGGGTGGCTCAGCCCGTTAAGCGGCTGCCTTTCGCTCAGGTCATGATCCTGGGGCCCTGGGATGGAGACCCACATCAGGCTCCCTGCTCAGCAGGGAGTCTGCTTCTCCCTCTCCCTCTGCCTCTTCCCTGGCTTGTGGTCTCTCTCTCTCTTTCTCTCTCTCTCAAATGAATAAGTAAAATCTTTTTTTAAAAATGTGGTAGAATTAGAAAGTCCCTATTTTGCAATATTGGTGAAATAACTGATTCAGGCAGTGTTATCAGTGATTGAACTCATTAGTTTAAAGATTGAGGAAGAACTAGAGAATACAACACTAAGTGAAAAAACCAGCACCTTTCCCCCCTCCTGATGTAATTTGAAGCTCACTGTGCCCTCCATTATGAAGTAGTCTGGCCAGAAAGTTAAACCTGAGCCTAATCAAGCCTCAGTGAATAACTTCTAGCCAACTGGAAATAGAGGAAAACAAGGAGTTAAATAATGCAACAATAGAACACACAAAAATCTAGAATAAGGGATATTTTCTAGGACAAGCAACATAATTTCTATGCCAAGTTAATGGCATTGAAGGACTGCTGTTGATTTAAAAAAAAAAAAAGAAAAAAGATTTAAAAGGATTTAACAGTGTCTGGTTCAACTATATCATATCAGCTATAAGAAAAGACATTCTTGAGATGATTATAAAATGTTTATTTTGGACTGGACGCAAGATGACGTTGTTAATCCATAGGCGAGGTTGTATTGTTGCCATTCTGGGAATGTCTGTTTTTACAGATGGCTACTTAAAGTATTTAGGCATGAGATCACGTGCTGCTGAGATTTGCTTTTAAAATCTTCAGCAAGGAAGAAAAAATGAAACAAATGTAAAACCTCGATAATTATTCAATGTAAATGATGAGCATATGGAGATTCATGTTACTCTCTCTCTTTCTCCATACATTTGGTAGTTAGAAAATGTTTCACTAAAAATTTTTAAATCACTTACTCGCACTTAATTATATACCTTAAATCTGTTGATATGTACTTTAACAAACAGGAACAATATTACTGTGCCATTGTTTTGTGGTGGTATGAGTGGGTATCCCTATTTTATCAAATATCCTCCTTTTAAGTAGGGTGGTTCCTTATATGAGTTTTAAGTAGCTGGTTCCTTATAGGGTTGGTCTCATGTCCTTGAGGCTCTGTACCTTGAGGCTCAGGACAGATATTAATTGATAAGGCTTCTTTTTTTTTTTTTTTTTCCTTCGGCTCAGTTCGTGATCCTGGGGTCCTGGAGTCCTGGGATCAAGTCCCAGGTCGAGCTCCTTGGACAGTGGGGAGCCTGCTTCTGCTCTCTGCTCAGCGGGGAACCTGCTTCCCCTTCTCTCTCTGCCTGCTACTCTGCCTACTTGTGATCTCCCTCTGTCAAATAAATAAAATCTTTAAAAAAATTTAAAAAAGGAAACTTAAGAGGGGTACCTGGCTGGTTCAGTCAGTAGAGCATGTGACTCTTGATCTCAGGGTCTTGAGTTTGAGACCCATGTGGGGCAGAGAGATTACTAAAAAATAATAAAATAAAAATGGGGGGGAAAAAAGGAAACTTAATAGATATGATGATAAATGCAATGTTTCATACTGGATTTGATCCTGAACCAGAAAAGGAGGTCATTATTGGGACAACTGGTAAAACCTGAATAAGGTCTATAAGCTGGGTTATATTATTATATCATTGTTATTTCCTGACTTTGATCACTGTGCTGTGTTTATGTAGGAAGTTAATATTGGAAGATCTGGGTAAAGGGTATACAGGAATTCTATGTACAACTTTTAAAAAAATTGTCAGAGAGAGCGAGTGAGCACAAGCAGGAGAATGATAAGGCTTCTTTCTCAAAATTCCCATTCACCGACCACCTTCGATCAGAAATGCATTAGTTCTGTTAACGTAATCCGTATGCATCTTTACCCCATTCCAAGATGTGCAGAAGCTAATTATGTACCAACAAGAGAACAGGAACAGTAATTGATCACATTTGCTTAGCCTTGGAGAGCAGCGCAGTGATCGGTCTTAGAGGACTGACTGAATGAATCCGAAGTGATGGATGCCCAGCGCAGTCTGTCCGCGGCTCTTATCCGGGTAGACCCGGGGTGGGGGGGGTGGGGGCGGGTGTGCATCGTCTGTTGGGAGGCGCAAACAGCGGTGTTCTTTGGCGGTAGGGGGTGGAGCTGCTGTCAGGGGGAGATGCTTTCTTCATTTCTAGAAAAACTGCAGTTCTAGTTTTAATTCTGCCTTCTTCCCCCTTGAATTTAACAATACTAGTGCTAAGTTTGTGTATATTTTTTTTCTCAGTGGTTAATTATAATCCCTTCCCTTTATTAAGTTTCATTTTCCAGTCTTAAAAAAAAAGCAACAGAATGGCTTAAAGGCTAAATCATTGAGAGAAAATCTCATTTTCTTAGGAGATTCTGTCATTCTTTAAATTTATAGTTATAATACCTATTTTCAGAAAAAGGGCAGGAAGCGAGGGTAGCTTGATATTCAGATAATACCCTTCAAGGTACATCCATAAATGTCAAGTTGAACAGAACTCCTCTCCATTTTTGTTGTATCCTAGAGACCCTGCATCCAGGTTCTTGATGTTTCTTGTAGCGTTTCTCACTCTGTTCTACGGAGCAGTTTTGTTTACAGGTAATTTAAGGTTTGGATGAGGCCCTGGTTAATTCGGCTTCTGGATCAAAGAAGGGGTAATTCAGCTTAAAGGTCACCGTAGAATTTTAATCATCGAGGTGAGAAAGGAAGGAAAGGCGACAAACCTCATTAGTGATATAATGGGGGAAAAAATTCAGTCTCAGATAAATGGTACCAGCTTCTGGAGCTTTGCTGTAAGCTGGAGCAGCATTAGGAAGAAAGGTTGCATTAGCAATACAGGACTGCAGACCTTGCGTACCTTCCTGGTGATTCCATTTTCCCGGCAGCTCCTCGGCAGCAGGACTGAAGGGCTCGACCCACCAGCCAGTGCCTTGCTGTTCATGCCCCTCTCTCCAGCCCCCGCCGAGTCCTGGATTCCGCCTCCCAGTCCTTGAGCCTTTTTAAATGAATTTCCTTTCACTTAAATGTTAGTTGTATTGTTATTATTTTCTTTTTTATAGTATTTTACTTAATTTTATTATTTTATTATGTTATCGAGGTATATTTTTCAGAGTCAGACACAGAACCAGAACATACAGTTTGGTAAGTTTTGACAAGTGCATCTACCTGTGTACCTCACGTCCCCTCACGATAATAGAACATTTCCATCTGCCTAGAAAGTTCTCTCGTGCCCCGCAAGCCAAAGGAAACCACTGACCTGATTCTATCAGCCGAGATCAGTTCTACCTGTTCCAGAATTTCCTATGTAAATAGAGTAATACAGACCATACCCTTTGAAGGCTGGCTTTTTGCTTCATCCTAATACTTTTGAGCTTTGGCCATGTTGCTGAGTAGTATTCCACTGAATAATTATACCTCGATTTATGGAGCCATTTTCCAGTTCGGGGGCATTTGGGATATTTCCAGTTTTTTACTGTTACAGATAATGCTGTTGTGAACATTCTGGTATGAGTCTTTGGGTGTATCTGTTTTTCTTCAGTTCCACCTAGCTTCATCCTTACTGATGTTTGCTGTAGTCACGTTTTGATTTTAAGTTTATCCATTCTGGTGGGTTCGTAGTGGTATGTCATTTCAGTTTGTATTTGCTCTGTGATTCATGATGCTGAGTAGGTTTTTTGCTTACCAACTCACATCTTTCTTTGTTGAATGTCTGTTCAAGTCATTTGTCTGTTTTTTTTGTTGAGTTACAGAATCCTTTATCCTGGATCTAAGTCCTTTGAGATATTTACCTCTCTTCATGTGTAAAGGGAAATTATTAATTTTGATGAAGTCCAATTTAACATTTCTTTTGTGACTACTACTTTCTGCTCTCATCTAAAATAACTTTTCCTCCCCAAAGACCCAATGAGAGTCTCCTATGTTTTCTTCCAGAAATTTTATAATTTTGGCTTTCAGATTGAGGTTACTGGCTCATTTCAAATAAATTTTTGCATAGTGTGTGGTCTAGGGATGGAAATTCTTTTTTTCTATAGTTGCTCAGTTCCAGAAACATTTGTGCAACAACTTAAGATTGCTTTCCTCTCCTTATTGAATTCCTTTGGCATCTTTGTTGAAGATCAATTGACCATATAGCTTTGGGTTATTTCTGGGCTATCCCGTCTCATTGACCTAGTTGTCTGCCCTTACTACAGTCACATTACCTTTGTACTGATGGTAAATTTTTCATGTGCTAATGTGGAAATGGCCCCCAAATGGACTGTTGAGTGGAAAAAGAGCATACTGATCAATGTGTATAGCATATTGTCATTTTTCTGAAATGACAGAAGGTAAAATTTGTTATGTCTGTTAGAATATGAATTTAAAGGGCATCTAGGTGGCTCAGTCAGTTAAGCATCAGACTTTTGGTTTCAGCTCAGGTCATGATCTAAGTGTCATGGGATCAAACTCCCATCGGTCTTGGTGCTCAGCAGGGCGTCTACTTGAGACTCTCTCTCCCTCTCCCACCACTGCCTCTTACCCCCACGTGTGTGCTCTCTCTGTCTCTCTCAAATAAATAAATAATTTTTTGTAAGAATGTGCACTTAAAACTGTTGAAGGATATGCAGGGTATTAACAGCACTAATTAGTTACTACTCACAGGTTGAGAGTGTATGGTAGCTGGGACAAGAATATGAAGAAGAATTCTCACTATACTTTTAAATGATATTGACATACCAGTTCTTCATAATAATATTTTTAGGTGAAATTGTATTTTTTCAAGACTTCAATTTGGTTAATATCCTATTTATTTATCCAACAAATATTTGTTGACTACCTATTGTGTGTTGAGCAATCTTTTAGCCCCTAGGAATATAGAGTGGAACAAAATTGACATATTCCTTATGTACATTCCAGGGGAGGAAAAAAAGTAATAAATGATAGACAAATAAAACAAGTATTCATTGGAAGTGGTAATGGCTGTGAACGACATAAATAGGAGAGAGAAGAACAAGACAAACCTGAGATGGGGCGTCTGCAGAAGGACTTTTGGAGGAGTGTAGGAGCTGAGATTGTATGAGCTGAGACTCAACTGCCAAGAGTGATCCAGGGGCAGGGCAAATTGAGGGGACAGGAGGGGACACTTTCCAGGCAGCATAAACCGTAAAGAGGTGCAGGTTCAAATGGCTGAGCAGACCCAGGAAGTGGGCAAGCAGGTGGCAGGTCACAGTGTGAGTGACACAGGGCGCAGTCGTGGAAACAGGAAGGGTCTCAGGCCGGTAGAACTTTATAGAAAGTGATGAGGAAGTTGGGTCTTATTCTAGATGCAGTGGAAAGTTTTTGTCTTTTTTGTTTTTTTTTAATACCCAGTACTCATCCTACCACATGTCCTCCTGAATGCTCCTCACCCAGTTACCCCATCCCCCCGCCTCCTCCCCTCCAGCAGCCTCAGTTGGTTTCCTATGATGACGAGTCCCTATGGTTTGTCTCCTTCTCTGTTTTTTACTCGTTATTTTTTTTTCTCTTCAATGGAAAGCTTTTGGAAGGAGTGAAATGATCTGCTCTAAGTTTAAAAAAAAAATCATTTTATTGGGAGAAGAACAGATTAAGTAGAGGATGACAGTGAGAGAGGAAGAACATCAGGAATTATTATCACAGAAGCCAACAAAGAAACATGTTTGGAAAAGGAAGAAGTGCTAGATTGTTCCAACTGAGGACAGAGAGCTGTCTGCTAGATTTAGTCACATCGAAGTCCTTTGTGGTCTGATGGGAGCAACATCTGTGGGGTGGTACGCACAGAGGACAGACCAGAATGTGCTGGAAAGTGAATAGATTTTGTGTATTCTGTACCCCCATACCCACTACCTAGTGTGTACACACACACACACACACACACAGCAAATGAAAGGTAGGAAAGTGGGTAAAAAACTAGAAGTTTCTTTCACGTGTTCTTTAAATCAGTAAAGACAGGGAGATGTTCTATGTGTGTGTATACGGCATCTCTATGTGTTACTTTAACATAGTTGGTACCTATTAAAAATCCTTATAAGGAAAACTGCTACATGCTCTTAGTGTTTCAATGACTAAATAAATTCATTTAATAATGAATAAATAAGTAAATATTTAAATATCTATTTAATATTTATATTATACTAAATAAGGAATTTTAGTGGCTAAATAATTCCACCATGTTGGAAGTAATATTATTGGAAGTTTCCACTGAAATTTTTAGTATGGCTTCTAGGTGTACTTTTGGGGACCTGTATATTTCACCAACCTCTCAGATTGTTCCAAACATCCTTCCGTAATGACAGAACGTCTCATGATCTTTATCCATCTCACTTATCCACATCAGCGTGACTGCTGGAGCCGCACAGCTGATACCCCCATAAGGAACCACGTGCGGATCACTGATGCTTCTCCACTAAGCAGACACCAAGTGTCTCAAAGTCTGATGCTGGTGAGTGTCAGTGGAATTTATAGAATATCACTGAGACAGCATCTTCAGTCAAATATATGGCTATCATTTACATGTAAAGGGTTGGGGTTTTAGCTTACTATTTATGAAAAATCGTTATATGTAAATTTAAATATTTTACTGCTCAACGAGGAGGAGGAGGGTTCCTCAGATTACAAGTGTGCCCTCTGTAAACATTTCAAGGACAATCCAGGTCCCTAAGCTCACAGGCTACTGATCACAGATAAAAATCACTACAGTGTAACCGTGATAACTCCACAGGAGTAAATAAACAATCTTACCACCAAAATAAATAAATAAATAGATGATAGATAGATAGATAGATATTTTACTGCTCTATTCTTATTTGCTATTTGCCACCTCTCTAAGAGACATTTGGTGTGTAAAATATTATTTAGAGGAAGGACACTGTCTTTCACAGTGAGTACCACCGTCTCGAGCTGATGCTGGGGAAAAGCCTGTTTCACGTTAATCCAGCACTTTCCCTACAGTCTATTCGACTCCCTCTATCTGAGCCGTCTGCTCATATACCTGTTGTGTTTTACTGTTCTGACAAATAGTGGGTTCTTTTTTCCTCAGTCTCATGCATTCCATTTTATTTACTCTTCTGCCTTGAATTCGTCTGTGTCCCCCACTTTCTGCCTCAGACGGAGGCTCCTGTGCTTGCCCCCTTCCTCTGCAGCCACCATTGCTAGAAACCCAGTTGTAATCAGCAGTCTGGCCCGCTGCTAAGAGCTATTAGTGCCAATGTTGTTAATGACCGACCCGGCTGAATGTGGTGATTTAAGAGGTAGACTTACTCCTTGTCTCTCCCTAGGGCCTTGTTCTTAAATGAGATTCCCACGCTGTTTACTCCGCTAGCATAAGGAGTATTAACCACTACCCGCCACACTTCATATATCAACACACTGAACTGAAGGAACGGGGAGCTTGAAACATCTCACCACGTGGCGGGTATGAAGCCACACACCCGAAAGAAACTCGGCACCCCTAGTTTTCCCCAAAGGAAGTTGGATCACACTGTCATTTATTTCAAGTTATAAATATTATTTCCTTCTGGGGACCAGAAGGGGAGAGGGGTACAGTGAGATTTCTTTGAGGAACTGAACACATTAGAAGTAACCTGCAAAATCAATACCAATGACTTGCAAGCAAAGGCTGAAAAAATCATTGAAGTTATAAAGTGTGCACAGAGGCGAATGGCTTAAAACAAAGGAAATACTGGCCTGGCCAAAAACACTCACAAAAGAGAAGCCATGTAGCAAAGTTCTCTTCCCATTAATTTGACATTTTGGTAATAATTAACACCATCAACGATGATTGCACTTAAAAAGAAAAATAAATACAGCAGCAAATAACTCCAAATAAGGAGGTTCTTTACTGACTCCTTGGCATGACTGAGGTTTGTGTTGTCTTTCTAGTAAACATCAAGGCATTCAGAAGGTGTGTAGGGATGGCTTATCTACATAAACCAGCAACCCTTTCATTCACTATCCAAGCTTCGTGCATGCCAATATTATGTGTTTAGTGTCTCAAGATTCTATTTAGCAGAATTTCACTTTGAGGGGCTTGGTACAGCCCTTAGAGATTTAACTGCTACTCTCTCCTTTGTTCAAAAGACTGAAATAATGCCTTTCAAATTCCTGGAATTCTTAAGCTTGTGTTTCCCACCAGAGAGAAAATAGAATTTCTTCCTTTCTTATCGTCCTCCAGGACCACAAAGCACGTGTCTGCGAAGACAGGGACCCAACAAACTAATTCTGTAGCCTGGTTGTGATGGAGAGATCCTGGGAAACTATTAGGTCTCTCTACCTTGCTTGAGTCCATGACCGATTTGTGTTATGGGAGTATGTTGGGGAGGGTAGAGGTGGGGAATGCAGAGAGATGCTCTAGGTGATAGGGAGATGATGTCTGTGATTGAAGGTCATTTGAGAGCGAAAAGGTTTAGGCATGTGTGTATCACCAATGTAAAAAGCACAAAAGGTAACTACAGATCCCCTCGGACCATTATTTACCTTGACTTCATTTTTGCCATCTCTGGACATAGAGAGGATTAATATTTGAAAGATTTGTCTCAAAACACAATGTCACTAGAAAAGCCCCCTCTTACTATCTTACTTCTCATTTTTTAATTGCAGAGCCTCTAATTAACATTTAGTAAGTAAGAAGTAAATGGCTAGCCACGCAATGCCTGATAAAGAGAGCTCTTGGTAGTTGCTTGGGGGAGAAAAGAAACAAGAGATGTGGATCACACAATCCCATAATGGCCATCAAGCTCATTCCAAATGGGACAGGTAGATAGGGAGAGGGAAATTTTGCTTAAGGTGGGTTCAAGATGTGTCAGAATTAGGTTGTGGAAAGTTCAAGTGATTTTATAGTATGTACGAAGTACTGGTAAATTCGTTTGTTACAGACCATACTGAAGGCAAAATATTGCTTAAAAAGTCTAAAATCTTCTAAATGAAATATGTACCGCACTATTCATGTTTTTATAAATACTTTATTTGTTTTTGAGAGAGAGTGTGTGTGTGTGATAATGGGTCCGGGGGGAGAGGGAGAGAGAATCTCAAGAAGGCTCTACACTCAGCACAGAGCCCGATTTGGAGCACGATGTTACAACCCCGAGATCATGACCTGAACCCAAATTGAGAATCGGATGCTTAACCAACTGAGCCACCAAGCAACCCTGCTAACTATTCATGTTTTTTAAAAAGTATTACAAATATTGAGATTCAATAGTTATATTTACTTTTATCCTTTGAAATCAAAATAATTCTCATTTTAGTTTCATTTGTTGAGTTGTTAGAAGACCATGCAATTCGTGCCCTCCTTAATACCCACCACCAGGCTCACCCAACCCCCCACCCCTTTCCCCTCCAAAACCCTCTCTTTGTTTCTCAGAGTCCACAGTCTCTCATGGTTCATCTCCCTCTCCAATTTCCCCCAATTCACTTTTCCTTTCCTTCTCCAGTATCCTCCATGTTATTCCTTATGATCCACAAATAAGTGAAACCATATGATAATTGACTCTCTCTGCTTGACTTATTTCACTCAGTATAATCTCCTCCAGTCCCGTCCATGTTGATGCAAAAGTTGAGTATTCATCCTTTCTGATGGAGGCACAATATTCCATTGTGTATATGGACCACATCTTCTTTATCTGTTCGTCCATTGAAGGACATCTTGGTTCTTTCCACAGTTTGGTGACTGTGGCCATTGCTGCTATGAACATTAGGGTACAGATGGCCCTTATTTTCACTACATCTGTATCTTTGGGGGTAAATACCCAACAGTGCTATTGCAGGGTCATAGGGAAGCTCTATTTTTAATTTCTTAAGGAATGTCCACACTCTTTTCCAAAGTGGCTGCACCAACTTGCATTCCCACCAACAGTGTAAGAGGGTTCCCCTTTCTCCACATCCCCTCCAACACTTGTTGTTTACTGTCTTGTTAATTTTGGCCATTATAACTGGTGTAAAGTGGTATTTCAGTGTGGTTTTGGTTTGAATCTCCCTGATGGCTTGTGATGATGAACATTTTTTCATGTGTCTTTTAGCCATTTGTATGTCTTCTTTGGAGAAGTGTCTGTTATGTCTTCTGCCCATTTTTTGAAGTGATTATCTGCTTTTTAAGTGTTGAGTTTGAGAAGTTCTTTATAGATCTTGGATGTCAGCCCTTTGTCTGTGGTGTCATTTGTGAGTATCTTCTCCCATTCTGTGGGTTGTCTCTTTGTTTTGTTGACTGTTTCCTTTTCAGCAGTGCTTTTGATGAGTATTCTTGGTAACATCGGGTTGGTTACTAATGGAGTATTGACCCAACAATTTATTGAGACAAATCCTTCTGCTTCACTCACATGTGTTTCATGTTATAATTACATCTAACACTTTATTTCACAACTTAAATTAGTTCAGCTGGGTGGAACTTCGAGAAAGTATATAATAAAGCTATGAATAGAATTATTAATTATGGTAAAAGTGTGTTTTGAAAAGAGAAAGTAGGATTGTTGCTTGGAAAGAAAATTCTTAAGTATAATAATCTTTAGTTTAAAAAGAACATCATAAAGGGATATAAGATTTTTGCTTGGGGACGCCTGGGTGGCTCAGTTGGTTAAGCAGCTGCCTTCGGCTCGGGTCATGGTCCTGGCGTCCTGGGATCGAGTCCCGCATCGGGCTCCTTGCTCAGCAGGGAGCCTGCTTCTCCCTCTGCCTCTGCCTGCCATTCTGTCTGCCTGTATTCACTCTCTCCCCCCCTCTCTCTCTGATAAATAAATAAAATCTTTAAAAAAAAAAAAAGATTTTTGCTTGGACATAGAAAACAACAAAAATCATGTACTTACTGTGTGCAAACACAGGCCTGGTATTTTTCACAAGGTGTTTTTCATGCAGCTAAAAGGAGAAAATAGATGTGCATAATATCAGAATGGGAAACAGCATCTGGTAAACAGGGGCAGAGAAAAGGCGTGCTCTGTGAACATGTGGTACGGGCAGCACAGACCTCTCCTCCCTGGAGAGGCCAAGAAAGGCTTTCTGGAAGAGATGGTACTGAGGGAAGTATTGAGAGTGAGATGTAAAATAAGAGAAAAGGTCTAAAAAAATTCAATGTTTTTGCATGGTGGACACTTAGATTTTAGTTCCTGTGGTTTTCATAGAGAAGTAGAAGAACCATGTGGTCAGGTGTGAGGGGGACAGGTCCTCTCAGGCTAGGGAGCTATAGGTATTCTATACAAGTCTGGAAGGGGAAAGCCATCAAAGGTTTATAAGCTGGGAGCTATTACAATGAGTTCCATAAAGAACAATATGGCTGTCATGTGCGGGATGGACTCAGAGAAAGACCAAAGCCAAGAAAACTAAGAAAATGTTTTCACAATAATAGTAGTAACAATAATAAAGAATTAACTGGACATTTTACCTGATATTTCTTTTTTTTTTAAGATTTTTATTTTTGTATTTGTCAGAGAGAGAAAGAGAGAGAGAGCCCAAGCAGGGGGAGCAGCACAGGTAGAGGGAGAAGCAGGCTCCCCACTGAGCAAGGAGCCTGATGTGGGACTCAATCCCAGGTTCCTGGGATCATGACCTGAGCTGAAAGCAAATGCTTAACCAACTGAGCCACCCAGGTGCCCCTCTACCTGAGATTTCTAACAGAAATATTGAAGGGAATAAATGCAAAAGGAAATCATAGATCTAGTTCAACAAAGATTTAAAATGTGTAAGTGATGATAGAAATTGTGAAATAAAGTGTTAGATGTAATTATAATATGAAACACATGTGAGTGAAGCAGAAGCAATTGTTAGGAATCCATTAATTCTGTGTCTATAATTGGAACAGCTCTAGAATTCTGCATTTTGTTTGACACTCATTTAATTTAAAGGTTCCCTTAAGTGTCAGCCAATCGATATGATTGAGATTAAGAATTTCCTCTTAATTTATAATTTAATATTGACTGGAGAATGGAAACTAGAAAGCTATAGCCCATGTCTACATTTGATCCATAGATACAGAAAATTCAAATTGTGATGCCTCTAAAACAACCATTTGGCGTTTTACTCCCAGTTTTTCTTCTAGTACTTTATAAGAGATCTCAATGAGACTTCAAACACAAATCACTGACTAGTTATGACCAAGTCTTCTTTAACACATGAGAAACTCTGGGGTGAATGGAAATTGCTTGCATTTTTCCTCAAGTGAAAAACAATGTGTAGGAAATATATTTATAATCATCCTCTGGCAAAAGGGGACATGACTCTTCATTATAGGAAAACTTAATGAATCTAGTTGATTCTTCCACCATTATCATCTTACCAAGAAATAGGAAAGAATATTTTTAACTGGGTAGGTCCTTCCAGTAAAAACTGAATAAATTCCAAGGGCTGATAGCCTTGTGAGTGATAACTTCAGTAATTACTTACTGTTGATGAAAAATATTCTGGTGCCAGATGGTTTCTTCATTTGTCCCATCCTTGGTCGGTAGGTGGGTGAAACAAAGATTTCTGAATCAACCTGACTACTCCCTGAATCCCACAAAGCCCTCCATAGCAGCATGGCTTTGTCAATCCACCTAACCCCTAGGGAAAAAACTCATATGGTAGTTATGTAAATTGTACACAGTACATGTAGAGTGCTTATTAGCACACAGCCTGGCACATGGTAGGTGCTTAATAACTGCTTGTTGAGTGAGTGAATATTTTTACTCTAAACGGAGTGGACCATGAGGTTTACTAAGCAAACTAGATGGTAAAACTTCCTGAGTGCTCACCTCTGTGTCATTGATGAATGAGGAAGGAAAGT
This sequence comes from Mustela nivalis, assembly GCF_964662115.1. Taxonomy (NCBI): domain Eukaryota; kingdom Metazoa; phylum Chordata; class Mammalia; order Carnivora; family Mustelidae; genus Mustela; species Mustela nivalis. Next base: position 7,561,958 of record NC_139031.1, on the reverse strand, counting down.
TGAAAGAAAGGGGAGAAGTGGATGAACATAGCACACCCATTGGAAGAAGGGAAGATGTGATTTCTGGGTACCCAACCCTGGGCGCCCAGGTGCATTCTAGAGTGTGGCTCACTGTCCCTTACTTCCTACTCACACTTACTGGAGGGCCCGGCCATCTGTGCCCAAGGTGAACACAGGTTTTAGGGAACAGACCAAGTTGGATTCAAGTCCAGTTTGCTTTATTTCCAAGTGGGTTGAGCTTAGGCACGTCATTTAAAATTTCTGAGCTTCATCTTACTCATTTGTAAAGTCTCACAGAGCTGTTGTAAAAAATGGCGGATGACTGATTTCTTCCATCCTAGGACACATGCACATTTCACATTTTAATTGGGATGATTCTTAAAAACAGTGTTGTGTCCATTTTGGGGGGAGAAAGTGGCACATAAAATGATGGGGCCTCCTACAATAAATGGAATCTTAATTTGATGAAATACAGGAAGATAATAAAGGCAAAGTGCTTTTCACAACATCTGGGACATCATCAACAAAAAGCCAACAGTCTGGAAGGGGACGCGCAATGCTGCTGTTGTTACGCTGTGCCACACCACACACAGAACACATCCCTTCCCTCGTAAATGCTCACTGACACGCCAGTTCCCATTAATGCCACCCAGAGCACATTTTGCGGAAGAGTAATTAAAGCCTTAAATGTCCTGGTATCTCTAATCATCTAAAGTATCATAACTTTTTAATGTGAAACAATAAAGTCCAGGCCGTGAGTACTCAGGGTCTGTGATGTGCTGGGCCCTCTACTAGGCACACATTTTTATTATTTTTTCCTAATATGACTTTAATATGATTTAATGTCACCACCACCACCAACACCATATGGCAGTTTCCTCATTTCCTCTAAAATAATTTAGTGAGACTTTAATGTGTCCAAGTGACCAAACTCTCTATACTGAATTTTTCTCAAGGTTTCTTCAGGACATCAGAAAATAATGGAGATTTTTTTTCAGGTGGCCGTCGACCAACTGGATATGAAATTGGATCAGCTGGAGGCAGAACAGATGGGGTTGAGCAACAGATGGAAAGACCCTGTTTAGGGTATGCAGAATCATTCCGGCAGAATCCATCATACCACAGGAGTTAGTCTCAGTTTGTTAAAGAAAATGAACTGAACTAGACAATTGAGTTTCTGAGAAATTAATACGGGCTCATACTCTAGAAATAGTCTTGGTTAAGTGCCAATAAGACAGATGAGCTAAGGATGCTGAATTAGAAGTCTTAAAACGTCATGCTTGTCAATGATGATGGCTCTCTTTATTGGGTGCTTCCTGTGTGGCCGGCACTTTACATACATACTCCTTCAGTCCTCACAAAAGCCCTCTAAGACAGGCATTTTCCCCATTTTACAAAGGATGAAATTGAAGCAGTAAGTAAATTGATTCAAATCACGTGACTCCAGGTGACAGAACCAGGATTGGAGCTCTGACTCCAGAGTCTGCGCAGACTGGGGCCGCTCTACCGTGCTGCCTGCCAGTGCTAGTTGGTGCGCACAAGAAAAGTTAGAAGAGCAAAGGGTCAGTCTGGAGGAGTCCTAAGGAGCTTTATTTATAAATAAATAAATAAATATTTATTTATTTGTATTTATCCTAAGGAGTAGCAATAGGAACAGACCTACAATTTGACCCCTGTGGCAGCTGGCTTGGGTCCTAGCAGGAAACACAGAGCCGCTGCGGTAGCCATGTAGCACCCAGTGAAGGAGAGGCTCATGGGGACCATCCTTGGGCTGCGGTGAGCCACGTGGACTCCCTGTAGAAACCTCCCATCTGCCTCCCCCCTGGAAGGTCTCCAGAATCCTGGAGCGGCACTGATCCAGAAGTGGATCTCCACGGAGAATGTGGGCCAGAAGAGCCCCAGGTACCTGTTCATGTCCAAACACACTGTGAGCAATCCTCCTTCCCCTTAGGACAGTCAACAAATGTGTGACTGTGAGGTGGGAAGGAAGGAAGATTTGGACCCCAAATCTGTGCCCTGTTCTAACTTTGAAGCAAGACTGACAAGGAGGAGGGAATCATCGACTGCCTCCTGTTTACCAGGCACTGTGCAGACCGTAGGCTTGAGTGGAAAGAGGAAAGATAAGGTAAACAGCAGGCGGACTGATGTCTGTCGGGCGCCATGCTCTTTACGTGTCATTTCGTTTCATACAGACTTCTCTCGTGTCAACGAGTCCCTGTTGAATACAAAGCCGCGTTGTCTGCTCAGCCAAATGTTCGAGAAGCTGGTGCTAGTTTTGATTAAGCAGAGCATGAGCCCATCTTCTGAGAAGAGTAACAGAGATGGCAAATAATTCCCTTAAGGAAGGGAATTTCGTTCTCTGACTTTTTTTCATCCAACAAAACAAGACTTTGCCATTCCATTACCATAGCCTTACTGTCCATACGTAAATATCACAGAAATCTTTGAGCTTTCGGGAAGGTGGACGAATTATTTAAGAATAAGAATGAAGGATCTTAGGGCACCTGGGTGGCTCCGTTGTTAAGCATCTGCCTTCCGCTCAGGGCATGTTCCCAGGGTCCTGGGATGGAGCTCCCTGCTCAGTGGGGAGCCTGCTTTTCCCTCTCCCACTCCCCTTGCTTGTATTCCCTCTCTCTCCGTCTATCTCTCTGTCCAATAAATAAATAAAATCTTTAATTAAAAAAAAAAATAAGGGATCTCGGGGTACGTGGGTCAGTCGGCTGGGCATCTGGCTCTTGGTTTTAGCTCAGGTCATAATCTCTTGTCCCTGGGATGGAACCCCACATCGGGCTCTGCACTCACTGTGGAGTCAGCTAGAGGATTTTCTCCTTCTCTCATCTCTCAAATAAGTAAATAAATTTAAACTTAAATTTTCCCCCGTCTCTCAAGTAAGTAAATAAATTTAAAAAAAAAAATGAGGACTGTCTTCCACGCAACCATGCCTGGTAGTATGAGAACAATAAATGCCTATTGGGTATACATTAAATTATTAAATTTAAATTATTAATATAAATTATAAATTATATAAGTTTTAATTAAATTAAAGCTATAGGTATAATATATTCTAGACATTAAATTAATAATAAATCATCATTAATAGACTGCTTTAAAACAATAGGACTCTGAATGTTCATGGCATAAGCCTCAGTTTAAGGAAAAATGATATCCTAGTCTACCGTTACATTTACAGTTTGGCATACTAAAAACAGTTACAGACCTTGAAAATACATACCAAAAAAATACATGCTGAGGAAATAGAGTTTAAAATGGAACTTAATGAATTTTGTGACACAGTTTTTCACATTGTAATAATTCCGAAACTGGGATGTGCCTTCATAAAGACACATTATAGTCACTTTCAGCAAAGTGGCAGTTTGATGTAGCAAGCATTGCTTCCATGCAGATGACCATCAAAGCCTGTGGGATGCTTGTCAGCTTCTGGCAAGAGATTTCCAGAGAAAATAATGGAGCACTGTTACTACTCCCACGAACCAATAATCTGGGGAGGGGAGAGGTGAGATGGTGCATTAGATGAGTTTACCAACATTTTAGAAGCAAAAGTAAGAAAAAGAGTCTAGCTCTATGTCATTGCAAACTGACTTAAAAGCCCAGCATCAAAACATTTTAGCTACTTAGTAGACCTTATCTTCTCTTTTAAAACTTGTTTCTCTTTTAAAACTTGTTATTTTTTAAAGGACATCAATGGCTGCATCAAAATTTCATTCCAAGAGTCAGACTTAAAGTGAAAGAAGTTTTGGAAACAACTTACCCATTCATTGATTGTGCTTGTATTTTCTTGTTTATGTATGTGCAAGAAAGGACTTTTAAAAATCTAGGATTTTTGAAACAATTCAAAAAGAGATCTTTTCGTAAAAACAAATTTTTTCAAGTGATACAATGTATCACATTTGTTAATGTGGTGGTATTTTTTGTAGTTTTTCACAAAACAGTGATAACTGCTGACCTCAGAGATACAACAAAATGGGGTTCACCCAAGGGGACAAGAACACGACAAGATGGTCTATAAATCTGGAGAAGTATGGTACAGAAGAAATCAGTGCCAGCCTGGAAGTTTCTTGGGATTGTTGTCTTGGTAGTTTAATTAACTGGCTGAGCAACCTTGAGCAAGTCACTTCGTCTCTCTGGACCTCATCTTTGCAATAGGGAGCTGTGCTAAGTGATTTTTGAGCACAGGAGAATCGACGTCAGGAGACAGCTGAATGAGTCAGGAAAATAGAACCTACTCCGGATATTCCAAAGAGAAAGGCCCTTAATGTGGGGCAGTTAGATGCTTAGAAAAATGGTGGGAAGGCTGCAGGAACTCACCACTGCTGTCTCTTAGCTTCTCCACTGGCCGCCAAGGAATTAGATACTGTTGCTGCCCCCCAGGCCAGGAATTCCAGGAAACATCCACCAGTGGTCCCGGCTGCCTGCACCATCTACAAGGGAAACCCGCATGTCTACAGACCATTGTCCCTACACGTACTTCTTTTCTGCCCTTCATACCTCACACAGCGGCTTCTTGCTGGTACATTGTAAAGTAGAACTCTGTCATCAAGGGATTTGGGGAAACATGTTCCCACACTGCCAGTCCCGTGCTATGTGGAGAACACAGAGGAAGGTAGGACAGGTGCTGAGGGTCCCAGACAAATGTCTGACACCCCAGCAGGGGTGCTAGGGGGCTCGGATCAATGCACGTGTGCAAGGAGTCAGGGACTGCGTGGAGACAGAGTCAGATGTCGTGGAGAGGAAGGTCCACATCTGAAGAGTGCTTCAGAGGAAAAATGGAAAGATTGGCTATGGATTGCCCTTTCCATGCACATTAGCAAGTCAATACAATCTATAAATCAAGTCTCTTTAACTCTCCTGCCATCTGTCATGGCTTCTTCCCTGGCTTTCCTGTAACAGGAACCGTATCTCCTGCCCCCTCTTAGTGCAAGAATCATGGTTTGCCAAAGACGCTCTGTGAATCAGCTTTTGCACCGCACATGTTATATTGTTTGGGAACCTGGCTAAATTTTTCCATAACTGCTTTGAAAGTGATTTCCATTTAGAGCTAGGTGGAACAAATTTCTGCTGCCGGCTAAATCTTCTTTTTCTTTTTCTCTGCACAGGATCTCATAAAAAGGACTATTGCTCTTTTGTACTTCTCTGTGATACATTTTGTGTTGGGGTCTATGAAGGAAGCCATCTAAAAATATATTGAGTGTTGTGAAAATATCCTCATAATTCTGCCAGAATTCGACTTTTTAAAAGTTGCCTTTCTTCTCCCTTTGTGTCTCTTTTTCAATTATCTCTTTCCCTTTGGTACACTGCCAGATTAATATTTCTGGATGTGTCATAGGTACCTACAATGGCTAAAAGGATCCATCTCCTCCTGTGAGAGCCTCATTAAACTCCAGCAGTTTGATGACTGCATGAACTCAAGCCCAGATATAGGGAGAGATGATAGCTTCCAATAGAAAACCCAATATCACCAGCAGTTGGAATTCTAACTACGTTCTTTGATAGGTGTAATAGGCAGCCCTCACCCTCTGTTTTGGGTCTGTATCTATGTTATGTTCTACCAGACCCTGGCTAATAATGATGCCGCCATCTAGTTCCTGAGGATTTTAGCTTATCTCAACAACATCTTAGTGTGTTTGGGTTATGTTTATCTTGAACTCTACGGGGTGCTTGTTTTCTTTGTAATGCAGCTGAATCAGAAACTTGGCTCTTTGTTTGCTCATAGCTCTAGCTCGTGTTTCTTCAACTTCAGGGGTCAAACTAGCTTCACCTGGGGCCTGGTCCTCTAATGAGGACAAGACGTGCCCCAGACACCATACTGCTTCATCCCCCAGTTAAATGGTCCGCGTAACAGTTTTTGTTTCTATGCATAGATTTGGCAAGCCATGATCTAGAGCTGACCAACTGGGACTTGTGGTGGACATCCAGCTACTGGGGTGAAGGGCGGCCCGGCCCCCTCCTTCATTGACTCAGAAGGAAGATTGCAAATATTTTAGAACAGGAGAACTGGAGGCCCTAAAGTCAGCAAGGAGCTAGCAGAAATGAGCAGAACCATGAATAGTCATGATGTCAGAGATTCATAGAATAAATGTTCAGAGGTATAACAGAGAGAGATCAAGCGTAACTCCTCATTTGAAGAGCTCATACACCAGAGAGGGGCCCAACGAGGATGAGACCCAGATCTCACAACCAGCCAGCCTGATGCTTGCCTCTGTAGCTGCTGTTCTGTTTAGTGGTGGTGAATGGATACGGAGGATTGATATGAATATTGTAAGAAATAAGATAGATGTAACTCCCACGTTCAATAACTTGTTTGAAATGAACACCATTTTAGTAGCTGGAACTGTGGCCCCTAAAAAGATATGACTAGGTCTTAAAGCCTGGTACCTGTGAACGTGACCTCATTTGGAAGTAGGGTTTTTGCAAATCCAATTACATTAGGGATCTGGGGATGAGATCTTCCTGCATTCGGAGTCTGCCCTAAATCCAGTGACTGGTATCCTTATAAGAGAAAGGAGAAGGAGACTTGGCATATGGACCTAGAGAAGAAGGCCACAGGAAGACTAAAGAATGCTGGAAGCCACCAGAAGTTCGAAGAAGCAAGGAGCAATTTCCCCCAGAGTCTTCAGATGGAGTACAAACCTACTGACACCTTGATGTCTGATTTCTCACCTTTGGAGCCAAAACAGAATACATTTCTCTGACCTTCAGCTACCAGGCTTATGGACATTTGTCACAGTAGTGCTAGCAAACGCCTACCATTACTAAAGATTCTAGAAGAGGAATCTGGGAAGAAGGTTAAATCGTTCTGATAGCTATTTTTTGTGTATACAAAAAACATAACAAAGTGTACCTCAAATGACATAACTTGGAACTTTTATAGTAGGAAGGACTAGAAAAATAAGGGCCTCCCCTAAATGCTTTTAGCCCAAAGTCTTAAACACTGAACGTTCCCTAAAAGGCCCCACCCACCTTCCTGCTCCACACCCTTCCTCCACTATGGCAGCTGCATGGTCTTCTCTCCGTTTCTGGAACATGCCAGACCTGCTCCTGCCTCAGCTTTGGTGCATCTCTTCTCCTGCTTGTTAGACTGCTTCCTCCACCCTATACTTCCTTCCCCAGCCTGAAATCAACCCCAAAGTGGTGCCATTGAGGAAGACCCTGCTGACTCTCAAATAGGTTAGTCGCCCCCTCCCTTGCCTCTTGTAGAAGATCTGCCAACACTTTTCCTTCTGTTCACAGAACTATCACTGTTTGTAATTCTATGTTTATGACATTGCTAGATTTTTTTTTTGTCATTCCCACTAGACTGTAGCCCCATGAAGGCAGCTCCAGGGCTTTATGCTCATCATTATATTCTGCTGCCAGCAGGGTCCCTGGCCGATGGCAGGCTCTTGGGAATATTTGATAAATAAATGAATAGTGATATTTAGCCTTGGATGAAGCTGGACCCGTTGCTTACACTTCAAACTGACCATTGTTCACATAGTTGTCTGTTGTCCACATAGAAAATGGAAACTGTAAGAAAACCAGCATGAAGTCAGAACTCTAAAATTCATTTATTCTCATGACATCTTATTTTCCTCTGTGAATTTCTGAGTAGATGCACATTCTGCTCTCACCCAAAAAGGCATTTCAGAAATCAGTAAGCATACCCCAAAGGGGCTTACACCTGTTACAATCACTTCACTTTGCCATTTTCATGGATAGGCCAGTTCACCTTAATTATCTTTATTCATCCGTGTAATCAATAAACATTTGTTGAGTACCTAATAGGCCAAAGATTACATTCTGAAGTATTCTTGAATCTGTAGGAGAGAAAAGAATTGAGTAAGAGAGGAGCTCTGAGTTCTGGTGGGAGGGTGGCGATGGGATGTCCAGGGCACTTTTTAAGGACAGAATGGGGAATCAAAATGAGACCGGGGGTGTTTAAAGGAACATTTTTAGAGACAGTAACTCCTGAGCTGAGTCTTAAATGAAGAGTAGGAGAAAATAGGTAAAGACATAAAGATTGGCTTACAGTAGGGTCTCTCATACTTGGCATTCTGGATGGAATAACTCTTCGTCGTGAGGCGCCGTGCCGTCATTTTAGGATGTTATTAACATGCCTGGCCTCTGTCCTTGGCATGCCAGTGTGACAGCCAAAGAGCCTCCTGACATTGCCAAATATCCTCCAGAATGCAACCTTCCCTGCTGTTGCGAACCACGGGTCAGGGGCACAGGAAAGAGCTCGTCTAAAGGTAAGGAGTAGCTGGGCGACTACAGGCATTTCCAAAGAGCTCTTGAGAAAGGTGTTTGGTTGGCAGTGTGAGGAGAAGGAGGGAAAACGTAAGGCACACATTACGCAAGGATTTTGTATGTTGGGCTCTAGAGTTCAGGACATCATCCTGAAGGTTCCCGTGAGGAACTGAGGGATTTTAAGTAAAGGAGGAACAAGGGCTAATTTCTGGTTAAGAAAAATCACTCTGATCACAGTGGAAAGAGTGAGTGGAATGGAGATCGGATGAAGGATGTATCCCAGGAGAGAAGTGACGAGTGAGAATAGAGAGGAATGGAAAGATACAAGATGTGTTCCGATCGATCTCCAAGACTTTGTTCAGGATGGTGTCTGGGTTCCGGGCTTGGATGATCAGAAGGTAGAATCATAAGTATTCTCCAGTATCCGGTCTGAATTTGAGCCCCATAACTTCATGAACCCCATGACTATCTGAGGCTCGAACTCAGAAAAATTACTTGCAAAGTGTACGTGTAGTCTAGGTAAAAAAGTCACAGTATGAGGAATAAAAAATGGCGCTGCCTAAGGCTTCAAATTCAATTAAGCCTTCAAACAAAGATTTCTTGAGACTATGGCTCCCCAATACTACTTTCGAAAGTGATCAATATAATAGAAAACCTCTTAGTAAATTTCCATTTACAATCCCCCTACCTCCAAGTGAGGTCTTACGCAAGCAAGACAAATAGGCAAATTGAAGAACTGAAGCCATTTTTCTTGCCTGATTGTCCCCAAATTGTCTCATTTCTTTGCTTCACTTTCTAAGTCTGTATGATAACAGAAAAGGTTGGATTTTTTTTTTAATATTTTTAAATAGCTGGATCTTTGACCATACTGAGAGAAATAATCGTCGACGGGTAATATTAGCATTCTGCAGAACTTCTGTATTTATTCAGCCTCGTGTCAGTGTGTAAGGCCTGTCCTTCCTGTGAGAACTGACCAGATAGAGCTTCACAAGCACCCACTGTGAGGGGAAGAAGGAGCAGGCTGAGATCTCGGTCATAAAGAGATTTCTCAGCTGGTTGGTGCCACACAGTGTACAAAAACAATGAACAGTTCAGGGCAAAGCTTGGTAATTGCTGTAGACTCTTTCTGACTGAAAAGTTCTACGCTTCCTCTTTCACAAAGCTAAGAAGGATAAGAACCATCTTGCAACTGCAAGAGTTTATCTGAAACTCTTCCTGCCTTTCACCAGACGCCGTCATCTGGTTCTGACTAGAGACTGAACAAGTCCCAAATGGGAGTAACTCAGATTGAAGAATGTTTCAAATCTTGACATTTTAAAGAATACAAGAAAAGTATTCATACATAAATGAGTTTGAGGTATACATGGGATTTTTCTGGGTGGATAAATCATATATTTTCAAGTTTGGGGGCTTCAATGACAACATTAAAAAAATCTTAGTAATCTATACAATGGCATGCATTCCTTTTTATTTTATTTTTTTAAGATTTTATTTATTTATTTATTTAACAGAGTGAGAGAAAGAGATCACAAGTAGACAGAGAGGCAGGCAGAGAGGGGAGGAAGCAGGCTCCCCGCTGAGCAGGGAGCCCGATGTGGGACTCGATCCCAGGACCCTGGGATCATGACCTGAGCTGAAGGCAGAGGCCTTAACCCACTGAGCCACCCAGGTGCCCCATGTATTCCTTTTTAAAATCAACTTTAATATCATTAAAGCATCAAACATTGAACAAAACAGATTATTTTAACTCATAAGTCAAGCTATAATGCAGAAATTAAAAATTACAATACAGAACTCACATTGATCTTACGGCTAATTCTTTACTATTACCGAAAAGACACCGTTATTTTTCACTTCCCGTGTGTCCCGCACATTGTGCTTGGCATTTCACACGCAGAGCTCATTAGCTGCCCCCAAGCATGAGGGATGGTTCTACTGTTCCTAGTTCACTGATAAGGAAATGCCCCCCCCAGGTGAAATGACACGGGCAGGCCATCCGGCTAGGAAGTGGCAAGCCTGTAATTAAGGGAGAGCATTTTCCCTCTACTTGGTGAGAAAGAAAACAAACAGAAGCAATTAGTCACTCATAGATTTTGAATACAGTTTTGATAAAGACAACTTGTTACAGATACGCCAGAGCTTGGATGGACAGGGGCATTTTACATGAGAGAACTGGAGGCCATTTTCTGCCTATCTCTACTAATAACAGTGTTACTTTTAAGTGTGTAACTGCTGTAGGTATTCTCACCTCTGAGAAGAAGCAGAAGATAATAATTTTAGCAACTTTAAAAATTTGTATATTTATACTTCAGTATTTCCATTCCATTTCTGTTATTTTTTTTCTTGCTGAAAATGTGCCCTGTCTGGGTTCTCCAAGGCATTTGGGCCTCAAACTTTATTTAATGCTAAGAATACATAATTGAATATTTAATTTCCCGAAATGGCTCCAAATCATCAGAACATAGAGAGAGATTAAGTACCCAGGAACATAAATTCGTAGAATTTAAGGATTCATGATTCATACACAAAACACTAAACCTTTCAATGAATAACTGTATTGTTGCCAGTTTTGAGAGAATTTTAATTTTGTTTCTCTTTCAAAACTAACGCAATCAATGAAAACAGCCTTACACATCTCCATAGTGGAGTCTGTGAATCACATCAGTCATGTCAGCTCCAGCTAAATCTTCTGAAAAGTGTATTAAATCAGGATGATAATTGTTCAGTAAAATTTCTCCTTGAAGTATAGTAAATATGATTGATTTAATGTATCATTGAGATTCTACTGGAAGAAAATGGCATAAAACAGCAACATTCTGTTGCCATTTTATAACTTGCATTTTTGTAAAGTGACCATTAGCATAATATAGTCAGATTATTATGACAGTCTGCACAGATGAAAATATCTCAAAGCCAATATTACATTTTCATCAAGTAAATGACCATGTGTTTCAATAAACACAATTATGAATGTTAATATACCAACAGATTGAGTAATTTGATTCTTCAGCACCGGCGTTTATAGCAGGAAAACAAATTAATCATCTTCGAGGTGACACTTAGGAATTTAAACTTTGAAAGAATATAATCTGCTTCACTAGATTCTTCCTCTAGTCTTTGCAGAAGAGGAATCAAGATCGTGTTCCTCTTTGCCCCTCCTGAGATCATCTTGTCATTAGGTCATTATCCTATCCAGCAGTGTTATCAACGTAAGGCTGGAGAATTTGGCGTGAATCAACTTTGTTTGATAAGGATCCACAGGACACCTAGTTGCACAACAGAAGCATCCAAGAAAGTCTGCTTCTCTTTCCCATTCCATCCGCCGGGGCAGTTCCTGAGCGAGCTGCTCACTACCCTTGCACACTTGTCCTCTTTGGACCTCCAGCCCACCCGTTTCTATCGAAAGGTCATACCCCCTGCCAGCAGGGCAAGTGCGATGTAGGTCATCACTTCCCCTTGAACCTTTTGGCTGGGAGCATGTGCTCGGCCTTGCTGTGGACGTGCAGGTTACATGGACACAAACAAAAAAACGAGAGTCCATGATGATAAGACTTTCAGAGTCAAATCCACAGGGCACTTTGGCCTGTGATAATAACTGAATAATTAGGTCACACAGAGGAAGACCGTTTCCTAGACAGAGGCAACATTTTTAAGACCATTCACAATTAACCCTTACTTAAGCACAAAGGAATGTTTCTGTTTTCCATCACTTTTTCACAAAAATCCTTCAAAAGTAATAAAAGGTTGCTCTGACTTATGAAGGGAGTGTACTGAGAACAGTTTAACCTTCTCCCAAAAATGTATCTTCAACCTTGAAATGATCACTCGCTGTGTTCCTTGGAAGAGTAGCGCTGTAGAGTGTGCATAGCAGAGGTACCGCAGATCCTGATTTGGGTCCTAAAGTAGGGTTTCTTGCAAAAGTCCACATTGTGATCTTTAATTTTAGTCTCGTTTGGTCTTTTAGTCATTTCAGTGAGCCTCTTTGCTAATTCCAAGAACTTTGGAAGTGCAGGTACAAGTTCACCTGGTTACCAGGTTGGAATCCAGTGGCTGAATCTAGTAGCGTTAATCGGCGGTTTAATTGGTTACTGCGGTGGAGTGGTGCATGCACACTAGTCACCGGTTCTCAGAGTTCTGTCCCCACAGCCTTCACCATGGTCTGTTACACTACTGGTCAGTGTCTAGCTCTTAAGCCCAGTTGCAAACTAAAATTACAAAGGATGGATGAATGAGAAATGTCTTGTGTCACTTCGAAAATTTGTTCAGATGTTTTGAAAAGTGAAGACTCCTCACTCTATGAGTGATTTCACAACATCATTAGATAAAACAGAACACAAAGCTTCACTTCTTTCTCTAAAAGCTGTATCAGAATGTCAGATACATTAAAATTTTAATGTTCTCCTGTTGAGATTGAGTAGTCTGTATAATGGCTTTCTGATGGGTCACATTTTCTACTCTTTACTTATTTTATTTTATTTTATTTTATTTTTTCTGAGACTTTGTTTTCCATTGATTCCAAGCATGTTGGCAATTGCTCATTGAAGCATTTTTAGAATGACTGCTTTAAAATCTTTTCCAGACCATGCTAACATCTCTGTCACCTCAGTGTTGCCATCTGTTGATTTCCTTTTTTTTTTTTTTCATTCAGTTTGAGATCTTCCTGGGTCTTGGTACAATGAGTGATGTTTTTTAAATATATTTTTTAATTATTATTATTTCTTTATTTAACAGGGAGAGAGATCACAAGTAGGCAAAGAGGCAGGCCGGATGGGAGGGCAGGCTTCCTGCTGAGCAGAGAGCCTGATGAGGGGCTCAATCCCAGGACCCTGAGATCATGACCTGAGCTGAAGGCAGAGGCTTAACCCACTGAGCCTTTTTTTTTTTTTACAATGAGTAATTTTTTATTGAAATGTAGACCTTTGGGGGGCACATGGGTGGCGCGGTCATTGAGCATCTACCTTGGCTCAGGTCATGATCCCAGCATCCTGGGATCGAGCCCCACATCGGGCTCCCTGCTCAGCGGGAAGCCTGCTTCTCCCTCTCCCACCCACCCCTGCTTCTCTTTTCTCTCTCGCTGTGTTTCTCTCTGTCAAGTAACTAAATAAAGTCTTTTAAAATAAAGAAATGTAGACATTTGGGGTGCTGTGTCATGAGACAAGGGGTTTGCTGCTGTCATCTTCTCTCTGCTTTTATTTTCCTGTTCCTCCTCCACGTACCGCCGCTCTATGCCGACAGTCAAGTAGGACCAGGAAAACATACAAAGTTGGCTACAGATGGAGTGTTGTACTTCATGTGTCACATTTAAATTCTCCAGGAAGAAAGGGCTTGTCGATAAAGCACCTTTATGAGCCCCAGATGGTTGTGAGGCTGAGACGCCTCGCCTTTTCCTTCCATTTGTTGTCCGCTAATGTCACTTACTTGGGGAAGTACCTGAGTGGCCCTGCCACGTTCCAGAACTGTCATTCCCCATCCATATTCAGTCATAACTCACGAGTGAAGATTAACCGGGGAGGAAGGCAAGTTTGAATTAGGAACCACCAAAGAACCACATTGAAAGAAATGCAGGTTCATTGACTCCAATTGTAGGCTTCATTCAAAAACATGACTAAAACTGTTACTAAGGAAATGTCTTCAAGGGCCTATTTTAAAGCATAGAAGCAACGCATTTGTACATTAGCAGAAAGTAATGTGCTTTAAATCCTTAACAATAGCTTGTTTTCTTGAGTAGCTTAACCACTGCTTTTAGAATCCTGTTTATTTATTCTCTTAGCAAATCTCATGTAAATCTCAACCCAAGCCTCCCCTGAATTTTTACAAACTCTCTAAAGTAGGGAAATCCAAATTAGAAGCTTGAGTATATGGGATATTTCCCCTTAAAGAGTGCTAATTAAACTGCTTTGCACTGTGAGCACTAGCATCTGATTTGGCACAACTGTTGCATGATCTGAAATCTAACATGATTTTTTCTGGATGAATCTTTTGCCGTAAAGTTTAACAGGCTATGTTAGCTGTTGGTTTGAGTTGGTGATCTATACATACTAAGCCTTAGATCTTTGAATATTTCTTTTTCTTTTTTATAGTTGACTCAAGCTTTCATTGATTAAGCAGCTGGTTGTGGAAAGTGCTTCCAGAAACCAGTGGCTCAAAGCACCAGACCCTACACATTTTACCATGACATTACTGAACAAGTTTAGGCTTGAAAGTGATTGAGAGTTGCAAAGTCATAGTAATACTGTTATAAGACTATGGGACTGTTATAAGACTATGGGACTATTTTCAGAAAACCTAGGATCATCTTGGAGAAGAATTAGCTCACTCCTTTGCAAATGGCCGTTGAAATTCAGAGGAAAATTCAAACTCGGAGCAAATGGAAAATCAAAGGTAGTTTTAGATCCATTGCACCCCACTGTGAGATGTTTCTGTGTCGATAGCTTGTATTGCTACCCCAGATCAATTGGGCTATTTGCCCAACTAATTCTTATGCTTCCGATTCATAAAACACAAATACGCTTCCTCTTACTGAGAGCAAGTGGAGTGTGAGTGAAGAAAAGTTGCCCCTCTTTGGCCTTGAAGCCTAGCAGTAAAAATTACATGCGCGGTGAAATAGGAAGTAGATTGAAGATGAAGATTAATTGTTTTTTGAAAGCAGACACGGAAGTGTATTTTCTTGAACTCTATAAGGATTTCAAGGTTGATAATTCATCATACAACTCCGCACTCTCGGTGCTAAACCAATGGAAAAAGAGACCCAAGGGTCAGATAGAAATCAAAACATCCATTCAGATTGTGTTTCTCTAGGCGGATAGCCCCTTAAAGCCCTGCTTTTTAATAAGACACATAAAGTAATCACAGCACGACTACATACCCTCAACATTTGGCAAATACAAAAATGCCCAGCTGCTCTCCTGGTTTGTCACATTCTTAGCACCGTCCGGACAGGTACTTCCCAGCAGTCCAGCACCATAGCTGCAAGCCCCATGTCACTGTGGAGTACCAAATGTGCTCCTCGTGACAGAGGAAGGGCCTTTTCATTTTAATTAATTTAAATTTAGATTCAGAAATTGCTACTCTGGGAGCATCTGGGTGGCTAAGTTGCCTAAGTGTCTGAGTCTTGTGTTGGCTCAGGTCATGGTCTCGGGGTTCTGGGACCGAGCCCTGGCTCTCCTCAGCGGGGAGTCTGCTTGGGCTTCTCTCTCTTCCTCTCCCCCTGCCCCTCCCCAGGCTCATGCTTGCTTGTTCCCCCCACCAATAAAATTAATAAATAATTAAAATTTAAAATTGATATTCCATTCACTTACTGGAAGACTTTCAAGTCTTTTTGAAACCACAAAACCACGCAGGTATGGGATTCTGCCTTTTCAACTGTAAACTGTATGGAATCTAAAGTGTTAACTATTTCCCATTCAAATGAAGGGGCCAGGTTCAGATATGCTCTAAGTAGAAAATACATACAAGATTTCAAAGACATAGTCTAAAAAAAGAGAACATTAAAGAGTTCATTAATTGTTTACATTAGCTGCATGTTGAAATAGTCCTTTTGGATACATGAGGTTAAATAAAATATTAAAATTCATGTTCAAAAAAGTGCATCTGTTTCTCCTGGCTTTTGCAATGCAATGACTGGAGAAATTTCCATTAGGTATGTGGCTCACATCGTACCGCTATTAAGACACTCTGTTAGAGAGTCGTGTGGACAGACTTCCATTCTCATTGGCAGGTGTGGGTCCTGGTGGAGACTTAACTGAGTCTGGGGGGAAATGAAATGAACTAAGAACAGTGGAAGAAAGAAAAAAAAGTCTGGCTTTCAACTGCCCTGGAGGCTGACTGGTCTAGGCCCATTTGTATCCCTGCATGGCTTATGAACCTGAACGCAAGTGGAAGAAATCCTTCAACATCCACCATGCTGTCAGATGACAGCCCCTTCCAAAACTGAGGCTTTTAACACTCTCATTAGCATCTTTGCTTGCTGCTTCTCCCTCAAAGTTGCTTTCTTAAAGCTTTTACTTCCTTTCAGCTTTGATTAACATTAACTATACAAACGGCAGTGTAAAAATCTCCTTTTGCCATCTATTTTTCTATTGCTGCATGACCTGACGTTCTCCGGAGAGAAAAGTACAAAGAAATGCAGTATCTCCCAATGCCTGGCCCTCCAGAAACCTTACACTCATAGTCCGGTGGAGACAGCACAAAAGGTTGGTTCTCTGGGTGTTTGAAAAGACGTTCCTCCCATGTTGATTTGGAACATGTTTCTTTTCTAACAAAGGCCTGGCTCTTCCCACGTGGATTCTGAAGCTGCCCCAGAAGTGAAAGTGGCTCCCCAGCCTAAATTCCCAGGAAGAGGCTCTCCTGACCTAAATAAAGACTTGCTTTAGCTGCCCTGTATCTGAACTCTGCTGGATGGTTCAAGGTCCAGGAAACTACCTGAACGCAGGTTACATGCTTTTCCTTGCCACGTGAGGGTAACCCGGTTCACTGTTCCACCCTTCAGCTGGCCCACTCTGCTATGGTTCTTCACCTTGCTTCATATTAGAATCACCTGAATCAACTTAAAAAAAATAATAAATAAAGCTAAGATCTGGGGTTTAGGCCAGGTTACCTCCAGGAGCTTCTCACCTGCTAAGAGGAACCTCAAAAGAGGTTGGACAACCAGAGGCCTCGCTGAATGGTTTAGTCTATTTGTCAGGACTCTTTAATTTATCTTGGTTAATTCCCTTATCCCAGGATAAGGGAGCCATGACAAATGTATATAAAGGTAAAGAAGGATGTTTGCTGTATTTTTTGGCATGAACTGAATTGAGTGATTATGTTTCCACTGTACGGGATTATGACATGTGTTTCTATATAAGATCAGTATTAGTTTTATTCTTTGAGAATGTTTGGATTTCAGTTTTAAAATGGATCCTTTCTATTATCCTTTGAGTTTAAAAGAATAGGTATCTAACTATCACATTATTTAGATAACACGTTACATTGCGGTTTGCCAAAGGTTTCAGATGCTGTGCACTGAATGTGGCAGTCTTGCACCCATTCATGATGTTAGTCTGAGTGTGACTCAGAATTCTCACCGATCATGTTATCTAAAGGGACCTGGTAGCGGTTAGAGCTGGGTTATTGAGCAGAGCTGGTTTTGTAAGGTTTGGATCTGCCAGAAGACAAACGGCCAAGAACTTGACATTATGGAAAGGAGCTCTGCTGCTTTCAGTTGCCGCCAGATGCTAATTAAGAGCAGGGACGCTAATGCCCTGAAGAAGCAAAGTCCATCTCTTATTTTGAAGCTACAGTTCAGAAATAGAACTCTGACACAATGCAGTAAGACTTGGGTAAAGCAAGGCAAAGCACTAGAAAAATTAGGGAATCCCTAACTTGAGTGTACATCTCTCCTACAGATTACACTAGGGCCCAGAGATTTGCTGTTGCAGGCAATTATGGTACCTGTTGTTAACATTTAAGTCACATGAGTCACCATAAGGACATGGGCAACACCAAATCCCTTCAGAGATGGTACTCTGAGACATCTTTCCTGTTCCCGCGACACATTAGGATATTTGAGAACATCGGCTCTGCATATATTCCTGACCCACCTGTGCTGAACTGGGTGAGGTATTGCTTTCAGGGACGAAGAATAGACATGAATCAAAATGAAAATACTTCCAACGTGGAAAGGAGGGCTTTCTATTGTTCATGTTTTGTTTTCTTTGAGCAGAAGATCTCCACTAAAGAAAACACTGGAAATTCTTGAGATATTTTTAACAAGTTCCTGGATGTATAGGTTCAATTACATCTCCCAAAAAAGATAGGTTGACTTCTTCATCCCCGGAACCTGTGACTATGGTGTTATTTGGAAATTGCTGATGCAGTCAAGTCAAGTTGAGGTCATTCTGAACAGCATGGTCCTAACCCAGTGACTGGCCTCCTTACAAGAAGAGGGGACACAGACACGCTGGGAGAACTCTATGTGAGGACAAAGGCAGAGAGTTTAGTATCATGGCTACAAGAAAGGAGCACCAAGGATTGCTGGAACCCACCAGGAGGAAGAAGAGGCAGGGACACACTCTCCCTTAGAGCCTTCAGACAAAGCATGGCCCTGATGATGACTTGATTTCAGACTTCGAGACTCCAGAATTGGGAACAAATAAACCTCTGTCATTCTGAACCACCCAGGCCATGGTCACTGGTCACAGCAACCCTAGCCAGCCCCTGTAAGAGGTTGCATCTAAACTCTTCTCTCTTCAAAAACCAAACTTCGTTCCTAAAGAGAGTACAACACAAAATGGAAATTCCCAAATTAGAAGTTTTAGAAGTATTCCTGGGTTCGGAAATGCTGTAAGATTATTTTTTAAACCATATGTTACCAAGAAGTAGGCAAGTTTCTGCATTAACAATACAGAGCTTTGTAACAATTAGCCATCTGTTTATAACACTGTGAGGGATTGACAGCATCTCAATGGAAGCAGGGAAAACAACAGAAATATTAGATCTGCCAAGTTCTAGTCATTCGTTATCTTACATAGTAATTTGTTGTCTCATGAGATCACTAAAGAGAGAAAGAACCATGCCGTGCTACAAAATAAACTGCGTAAAGCAGGTAGTTTAATAGCAAATTAATGATGTGCTGACAAGATCAAGAGATGATTAAAAAGAAAAAACAGTCACAGTTTCTGCATGGCAGCCAACAATGCAGGTTTGAAAGATTTCTCCTAAGAAGGTAATATTTGTTTTCTCCAGGGAGCTATCTGGAAACAGAGGATAGTACTCTAAGATGACTTGTCTCAATGCCAATTTAAAAAAAAATACAGATTTCTAGAGTTCAGGTATCATTATCTCACTGTCTTTCTTGATATCATTCTTAATAATGGGTTTCCATGTAGTAAAGTCTAAAGTCTTATCTCAGCTTGATGGCTAGTTTCACTGTATTAATAGAATGTGTTAATACAGAGGGATTTATTATCAAGAATAAAGTAAGCTTAAATAGAAATCATTAAAATTAAAAGGAAGTAGATGGCAAATATTGCCTGTAGTATTGGTTATAATTATTCATTAAGATAAACTTTGTATATTCAACAATAAGGGTTTTATATATGTCTCTCTTAAATATATGTAATATATTATAAAATATATATTTGAATATAATATATAATATAATATATAATATAGATTATATAATAATATAATATAATATATTAAAATATGTACTCAGGTATATAATATATATAAAACAAATTGGATTTATTTTTAAGTTGCTATAAGATGGCTTGAATTCTTGAAAACCTCCATGAAAATATAAGGTTCATATACTTAGCCTGATGAAAACCCTGCTTTTATTATTGGTGGAATCAAACTGTCTTTAAGATGAAGACAGAATTTCAAGGGCCACTTTGGAGTGACCCAGTGAGTGACCCGTTATTTTCTTTTTGTAGATTTCTCCCAGGCAGGGAAGACTGATCACAACTGTTTTCACTAGTCTATTAATCTGAACTCTTCCTTAACATCCCCCAATTGCAACCCTTATATGTCCCCTTCTCTGTTAACCAGGCTTCTTCCATTTATAAAGATTTGCACCACATCTAATAAAAAAAAAGCACTCTACTGCAAGAAAGAACTGAAAATTTTTTTTTAAGATTTTATTTATTTATTTATTTGACAGAGAGAGAGAGAGATCACAAGTAGGCAGAGAGGCAGGCAGAGAGAGAGAGAGAGGAGGAAACAGGCTCCCTGCTGAGCAGAGAGCCCGATGCGGGACTCGATCCCAGGACTCTGAGATCATGACCTGAGCCGAAGGCAGCGGCTTAACCCACTGAGCCACCCAGGTGCCCCAAGAACTGAATTTTTGATCCGAAGGACAACTAGTTTCTGTCAAAGCAGGGACCACAAATACAGGCTTTCGCGCTTAGACCAATGCCTTTCCAATCCCACAGTGATTACTGAGTCATCAGCCCGTTGGTTTAGCAGACACTTGTGCATCTGCGTATTGTGAAGCGTTATACTACAGGCTGTAAGGGATGTGACGATACATAAGATGCACCCCAAACCATATATGCTTTGTAACATAAAGGAACAGAGAAATCATGCATAAATGAATACAAAATAAGATTACAGATGAGAATCCATGGTTGTTCTTTTACTTAGGGCATTCAACAAACCCATTGAGTGTCTACCATATGCCAACTTCATTCATCATGAAGGCCGAGTATACAAACTGAACAAGACGTAGACGGCCACCAACCTCAGAGCATTTGCGTTCCAGCTGGGAGAACAAGACAATTAAAACATCATAAATACAGTAAGAGATGGAATTCTGAACTCCTAAGGGAGGCCATGGTTGAGATTGGTAGGTAGCCCAACCTCCAGAGTTCAGAAGATATATCAAAGAGTGGCATAAAAATTAAAGCCTGAAGGATAGGAGTTAACCAATAAGGAACTCTGTGAAAATGCAGATATAACCTAATCACCAGCAAGACTGCCTTTCAGTGAACCACTTCAAGGAAAATTTGGAAATTGGCACCATCCTTTTGGCCAACGCACCATCAGAAAAAAATAGTACCTGGCAAACCCTGGGAATACCTGATACATAGCTGTGGTTACTACTAGAGGTTTAAAATGCAACTAGGGAAACTTGAAAACAAGAAATAGCTACCTCTAGGAATTCATGCTCCTAGCACTTATGGCACTAAACAGCCCAGTGATAGAAAGTGGTTTGCAAAGGCATTATCCAAGAAAGCCTTTCGGTGCAGCTGCTTTGTTTTCTTAGAAGCTAAAAATTCACAGGAAAAAAAAAATAAATAAAACCTTCAGCAACTCTTGCTTCCACAGTGATCCTGGAGTAATTTACTATGTAGATGACATAGTGCATTTCTACTTTGTTGCTGCATCAGCATGTCATTTTCAAAACACAAACAAGTCTATTAAAGTGCACATCAATTGTACAAAGTAGGATGAAAATGTATGGTTTGATCATGAGGTCTTGCTTTCAGATTCAGTCCCCCAAACAGTGTAAATTTAGAAGAAAAAGGGTTTGAGAATACGATAAAAGGGAAAAACTTCAGGTTGACAACAATATGTTAAGAGAATGAGAATTTCAAATTGAACTGTTGAAAGAGCTAAATTTATGCAGACAAAGCGAAAAAGAAACGAATCAAGTCTGGAGGGAAACACGTCAGCACATCACAGACCAGGAAAGCAAGTGAAAGAACAAATGGATATTAATTGCAACTTGCAAAAAGAAAAAGGATTAATTTCAAAATAATTAAGGAAAGAAAGTGAAAAAAAAAACAAAAAACCTGTACTGGGAAGACCAACTTTTGATGCAGAAGGATATACAGGTCTAGGTCTCTGAATAATGACGTTAGTCATGATTTTGTTTTTCTGGTGCTTTCCTGAGGACAGAGACTGCAGCGTGATGGAAAACATACCTTGGGGATAATAACTTTGTGCCGAGGATAAACTGATTTGACCTATTTTCATATCAACTCACAATTTAGCCTAGAGTAGTTCACATCTCATCAGTTTACCTATTTAAATTGATCATTGTGACCCTCTTTTATTTTTTAGGTCATTCAGTAAATATTTATTCAGCATCTAATGTGTGCTAAGTATTTTGCTAGTACTGAGAGAAGCATAAAAATAATTTACTGTGATCCTGTGATATGGGCATTACTTCTGCCTTTAACACACAGGAAGACTGAGGAAAAGCTAAGTTAGGTGGCCAAGGTCACAGAGCTAGTGAATGGCAGAATTGGCGTGTTAGTTTGGGTCCTCCAAAAAGCAGATGCCAAGACAGGATTGGATGTGGAAGAGATTTATGGAAGTGTTTGCCTGGGAGTGAAAAGAGGGTGAAGGAAGAGTCTGGGAGGGTCTCAGACCATCAGGCAGATCTAACCTTGTGCAGGAAGGAAGGGAGGTTGTCAGGAAGTTCCGGGACAGGAGGGTAGTTGTGGACCTTATGACAAGGACAGGCCTGGCTGTGAGTCCTGCCAGGCCCAGCACTGGGAAGGGAGACCCAGACGCTAGTGTGCATGGATTCATCGGTCATTTGTACCCCCAGCATCGGGGAGCTGAGAAGCCATTTCACTGGTGCCACAGCTAGGACCCCCAACTCCAAAATCCAGGATGAGAGTGGACACACTCTACTGTTCCACCATAGTGAATTTTGGACCCGACGTACAATCAGAATATGCAAAGCTTTGTATGTGGCAACCTCTGTTGTTCTACATCTTCCCATTTTCATACATATTATACAGTCTTTCCATTCTTGGAGTCCACTTCTGTTTGTATCAGAACTAGAACATCCAAAATAAACATTATGCTTTTCTTCCATCAAAATAGGTAGAAATCACCGAGACTGAGCGATGGAATGTAAGGAAAATGAGATTCCCCATATTCTATTGTATGTGTCACATTTACATATAATATGGCATATTACCTTATCTAGTGTATATTACATATTATATATGTGTGTGTCACATTTTCTTTATCCATTCACCCACTGATGGACATTTAAGTTGTTTCCATGTCTTGGCTATTGTTAATTGTTAATATGGGATATCTTTTGGGGTTGCTTTTCTTCTTTTCAGTTGTTTTCTTCAGATAAATTCCCAAAAGTGGGATTGCTGGATCATTCAGTAGTTCTGTTTTTGATCCTTTTTTGTTTTGTTTTGTTTTGTTTTTGAGGAACCCCCATACTGTTTTCTATAGTGGCTGCACCATTTTACATTTCTATCAACATCCTCTCCAAAACTTGTTACTTCTTGTCGTTTTGATAATAGTCATTTAAACAAGAGTGGCTTAAACAAGAATGGTTTAAACACTGTGGTTTTGACTTTCATTTCCCTGATTGTTAGTGATGTTGAGCATCTTTTCATGTGTCTGTTGGCCATCTGTTGTCTTCTTTAGAAAAATGTCCCGTTTAGATCTTCTGCCCATTTTTTCATCAGTTTGTTTGGGTTTTTTGTTATTGAGTTGTAAGAGTTCTTCATATATTTTGGATATTAGCCCCTTGTCAAATTCATGATTTGCCAATGTTTTCTCTCATTCAGTAGGTTGCCTTTTAATTTCATTGGTGGTTTCCTTTGCTGTGCAGAAGCTTTTTATTTGATCTCATTTCACCTGTTTATTTTTGCTTATGTTGCCTTTGCTTTTGGTATCAAATCAAAAAAATCAACACTAAAGACAACAGAGAAGCATTTACTGCCTGTGTTTTCTCCTAGGGGTTTTATGGCTTGGGATCTTATATTCAAGTCTTTAATCCATTTTGAGTTGATTTTGTGTGGGTTTTATGCTTGGGATCTTATATTCAAGTCTTTAATCCATTTTGAGTTGATTTTAAAACCAGTCCCATATTTTGCATGTGGCTGTCCAACTTTCCCAGCACCATTTATTGAAGAGACTGTCTTTTACCGATTGTATATCTGTGGCATCTTTGGTGTAAATTAATTGACAACATATGTGTACGTTTATTTCTGGGCTCTTTATTCTGTGTGTCTGTTTTCATATCAATACCATACTATTTGTATTACTATGGCTTTTTAATATACCTTGGAATTGGGAAACATGATACCTGCAGCTATTCTTTCCTCAGGATTGCTTTGGTTATTTGGGATTTTTGTGGTCCTACACAAATTTTAGGATTGTTCTGTTTTGGTGAAAAATACCATTGAACTTTTGATAGGGATTCATTAAAACTGTGGATTGCTTTAGATAGTGTGGACATTTTAACCGATTTCATGCTTCCAATCCATGATTATAAATATCTTTACATTTACTCTATATCTTTTTCAATTTCTTTTAACCATGTCTTAGAGTTTTTAGTGTACAGGTCTTTCACCTCCTAAGTTAGATTTATTCCTAGGTGTTTTACTCTTTTTGATGCAATTGTAAATGGGATTATTTTCTTGCTGGCTGTTTCTGATAGTTTGTTATTAGTGTATAGAAATGCAACATATTTTTGTATACTGATTTTGTATCCTGCAGTTTTACTGACTTCATTTTTTAGTCCTAACACTTTTTTGGTGGAGTCTTCAGGACGGTCTATATATTTTATCTATGCTTTTATGTTTGTGTCATTTACATGAGGGAAGCGTGTCCATGAGATTAAGTCACTTAGTCTGAAGTCCTGCAGGTGGAGGTGAGATTTGAGTTAATGCCACGTTCTTTCTCCTGCATGGTCTTTACAGCGTATGTTATGGGGCTTGGGATTTACCAAATGCTTCTTTGTGTACTCTTGCATTGGAACTTTAAATACTAACTTTCACTTTCCATCCCAACATTCTGGGACTTAAAGAAGCTCAGTGACCGAAAGTGTGTCAGTTCTGTCTACCCCCACCTGCCCCTGATGTGCTGCTCCTTGTTTGGTCATCCCCACAACGGAAGTTATTGCAAGAGGTTAAGGACAGCCCACTTGCGATGCACGGATTTGCCCTCTGCACTCTTTCTTTCCCACTCTTGTTTTGCCTCTTTGCTCATCCTGTCTGTATTCTTTTTCTTTTCTCTTTTTTCTTTTTTTTTTCTTTTTATCTAAAGAGAGGGAGAGAGGAGGAGGAGGGGCAGAGGGAGAGAGAGAATCTGAAACAGGCCCCATGTTCAGCACAGAGCCCGGCGCAGGACTCAGTCTCATGACTCTGAGATCATGACCTGAGCCAAAATCAAGAGTTGGCTGCTTAACCCACTGAGCCACCCAGGCGCCCCCACAGTCTATATTCTCGGGTTCATTGTGCCATATTACTCCTGCAAAGCCGCACGTGTCCCTTTTAGTGGTTCCTTGCCTTGAACCTGAGAGTAATCATAGCAGAGTATTTTAGGGATTTATTCAGCCAAACCTCCATGGGCTGGCCCCTGTCACATCTGCCTGGGCAGTCTTTGGCCACTCTAAGTTCTGGTGGCCCATTTTCAGCTCCCAATTTTTTGCTTGGATTGGAGTGACTATCTTGACATGTTTCGTGTGTTAGTTTTTTCCTGCATTCTAGAATTCTTTTATTCATATAAATGAAACTGATTTTAAAATCAGCCCAGTTCCTTGGGGAAGAGGTAGTGGCAGAGGCAGGAAGAGAACCCGCTCCCGTTGGGCCGATCCAGCCTGACTTTACTGTTAAAAACACCACGTAGAAACAGAGAGGAGTCTTCTCACTCTGTGTGTCCTAATTTATTGAAATACTATTTGAAGCATTAGTTTGGCTCTTTGGGAATGTCTCTGTTTCTGACATTATCATACTTCAGATGATCTGGGTCTTTTTCTTTCTGATACTCACATACCAGGTACAACTTTGCAATTCTTATTCTTAGCAGCCGATTAGATTTTTGAAACCCTCATGCACCAGTAGCAAGGAAAACATCGTTTTAGATCATTCATTATCAATCAGGAAACTACAGAAATGAATAAGAATACATATTATTTAGTTTATGCTTACGATTTGATGTTTTTATTCTTTTTTTAAATCGGGAAGCACAGGGGTGCCCGACTGGCTCAGTCGGTAGAGCATGGATCTTGGACTTGTAGGTTCAAGCTCCACGTTGGGTATAGAGATCACTGAAAAATAAAACCCTTAAAAATAGATAGATAGTGAAGCCCATTTGCCTTTATCTAGAGATCGAAGATTCACCAATCTGCCTTCAAGGGTGGAAGACGGGTTTATGAGCTCTTTCAATAACTAAATGTCATAATGGATTCCTGGAAGGAATTTTAGTGTTCGTGGCTCTGACATTTCTGTTTGAGTTACCTGTGCAATTGTCTTCACAAAATTGTGCAAGAAGAAGAAAAAGTAAATTCTCATTCAATTTATTGATTATATTATGAAGGTTTTTATTTATGAATCCGTAAGAATGCCTGCATTTATGCAATAAATAGTCTCTTTTTGGTGCAGATGCCCTCCTCATTTGCATCTCATTGCAGAGTCCAATTTGAGGAGGATTTTATTCCTCCTAAATATGTTCATTAGGCATCCTTCTCATTTGGAACTCATGCCATAAGCATCAAACACTGGGAAAGAAAAGGAAAATGAACAAATAATTAAAATACAAGTATGTAGTCTATGTTAGCAACTATTGCTTATATGAAAAAACATTCCCTATCTCCTTAGATTTATATACAAATAAAAGTGGAGAAAATAGCCAGAACAAGTGCTGATCAGAGCCTAAATATGAACATTTAATACAAGTGCTAACAAAAAACTGAATTTGGTGTTAGAGTACCAATACTGTTGATCAGTTGTACTTACTGGCATACATAATAGAAGATCATGTCCAAAGTCTATCCAGATAGCCAGAAATTTCTGTTCTGAGGTGAGATCTATATTCTTAAAATTAATGACACTGATTGATCTTCTTATAACTAAGGGATCCTAAGCACGACCTTTATTAAAGTAAAAGAGAAGGACATATTCTTGTCCTAATGCCTTCGGAATTAGCTAGGAAAAATGAAAAGCATAAAGGTCCCCTCTGCTTCAGAATCCTTCCTGCTAGAGGCTTTGGGTTAATAGACTCGGGAGAAACAAACAGAGTGAACAAATATGCTTAACACAATCTTTTCAACTTCAGCAGCAGGGATAGATTCACATTTTGGGGTGTTTTGGGCATCACATTCCTCCAGATGACCTTGCCTCCCAACGCAGATGCCAAGTGTTAGCAACACAACCAAGAAGAATTTGCCTTGAAAAATACATATGAGAGTAGAGTGGGGAGGTGAGGCAAACCGAGGGCTGAATCTCACCACAGTGAAATCCTAGTGAGTCACTTGGTCATGTCACTGTCGAGCAGAGAATCAGTCCATGTATTCTACCCGTAGTAGCCCCAGCGCTGTGGGTCTACTCTCGAAGCCATCCCAGCAACCTCCTGGGGGATGGCCCTATGGTTTCCATTCTCCTCCATATGTCTTAGTATTCTTCCTTGGCTCCTTCTGCACAACTTTTCTCGGGTTTCTTTTCTACTTCTCTCTCTCTTTCACTCTCCTTTGGTTTCTCACTTGTCTACTCTGCTACTGAAAACTACTGGGTGTCTTCCTTACTCATGATCTTATTTCCCTCATCGCTTATTATGGTCTTTGCTGTTGTACAAAGCTTTATGTTTCTTTTTCTTAATTTCAAAAGTAGATTCAAAGAGCATTTATATTTATATCTGTCAGAGTCAAAGTGAGTTTTATTTGCATATGAACCTCAGTGTGTGTGTGTGTGTGTGTGTCCCATAGAGAGGAGGCAAGGTCACTGTCCCCATTACAGAACACGAGGAGGTTCATCCCTCTTAGGTCAGTAACTGCAGATAACAATTAAAGTTGCTAAGATTTGTTACTACCTGCTTGGAGTTAAACTGTAAAAAAGATATCATGCCATTCCTTCCTTTGCCTCCACAATTATAATGTTTTAAAATAGCAGCTGTGGCTGCTGACCTTCCTGGCTTTGCCCTGTTAAGCCATGAGGTAAAAACAGTACCTTCTATAAATGCTTAATATGCATTAATTATGCAAATAATGTTCAGTTTACTGATGCCCACCAGCCAGAATCCACCAGGAACACACCAAAGGAAGCTAGATTTCTGAGCCTGCTACAGCAGCGACCAAGCTCACCATAAGGAACCAGGGGTCATCTGGGTAAAAGACGTTTGGGAGGGCACATTATAGGATTTGATCTGATGGCGGGTCATTTGGGTTTAAAGGAGGGAGGACTTGTTTGGACTGGGTGCTGTTGGGAAGTGAACACACCAGGGGGGCTGAGTATCATCTTATTTTTCTCCCAGGAGGCTGGAGGGTGAGGCTAGGTGGGTGAGGAGAGGAGCCCGAGCTACTCGTGTTAGCCAGAAGAGGGCGCTGTTTGGTTATTTTTGTGGCCACACAGCTTGCTTTGTACACATTTGGAGAAGATGAACACACCTTCTTTTGGTCTTGTTTTACCAAGGTCCTGGAGTTACCCCATTTGATTATTGCTCATATTCTGTGGAGCCTGGCTTTCTCCACAGCCTTGCTATGACTTACAGGCTGCCAGATGTCAGGGCCTTCCTCTTTTTCTTCCTTTCTCAGGTCCCAGAATAAAAGAAATAATCAGTCAGCCCATTATAGAATAGCCACTGTGCCCAGGCCAGAACTAAATGGTAGGGACACCATTTGGAGAAAGACTCATTAATACAACACTAAGAAGAAAACGTAATATAAAAGAACATGAAAGAACTAGAAAAAAACAAGATTTGAAACTAAAGTGCCTTTAGTTACTTCACTCACCAATCTCATACCAGGGAAATTTCTATATCAAAAGTTTTGGTGACATTCTCAATTTATTTCATAGCTGCGAATGTTACAGTCTGAAAATTAATTTTTATAAATAATCCATTGAATTGTTTTCCTCTTCCTGTACCTCTGTTGCTCAAGACCCATGATCATTTGAACCGTCAACAACTTTCTTTTATTCCTAATCACAAATTAGATATATTCTACTATATATGTATATGATACATACGCTTTGTATTTTTACTCTTTGATGATAATAAATCATTAAAAGAATTTAAATTTGGAAAGAAAAGCCTAAATTGACAGAATGCTTTGACATGCTCTCACCAGTGTTTACACATGACTTTAGAAAATTCGAGGGGGTAAACCTGATAAAGGTAGACTTTAAGAGGAGCCCTGTCTTCACCTGCACTCTTTCCTCATAAGCTTCTCCTCACTAGAATTCCGTGGGGAGAAACCAAGTCTGTCGATGCCGCTCACAGCTGCGGGAGCCAGCATGGAGATCTGTTTTTCTGTGGAAACTGGGGGGATTTTCTTTTGCTTTTTGTTTGTGAGGAAAAGGTGACATGAGGATATTCTCTTTCAAAGGACAGAATCTCTAAGAAAGAAGGTGTTGTGTTGTGCTGTTTGGTTTGGTTTTGAGAAAAATGAATCACCTTTAGGTTTAAAAAGCGCGCAAAGAAATACGCCCCCCACACACACACGCATCCTCCAGTGAGTAAATAAGCAAACTGTGCTACATCCATGCAACGGAACATTACTCAGGAATAATATTAGGGAACATAAGTACCGGCCCCACCGCGGATGACCTTAAGGACAACGTGGTCGGTGAAAGAAGACAGACACGAAATGTCCAAGAAAGACCAGTCTGTGGAAACAGAGCAGATCAGTGGTCACCTGGGGCTGGGAGCACGGGGGTAGGACAGACAGTCCCAAGGGAATGTTGGTGGGGATGGAAATTCTCAGAAACTGGATTGGAGTAGTGGTTACACAGCTCTATAAATTTACTGTGAGTCACTGAGTTGTATATTGAGGATGAGTTCACTTCATGACCTATAAATTGTATTTCAATAAATTATACTGTGGTTTTAAAAAAAAATGGCATGGCTCTGAGTACAAAATACATACTCTGGACTTCTATTCCCTTTTTATATTTTATGGTTTTAATTTTCCTTAAAATATACATGTGTGTTTGATACACATGAATGTACACAGAAGGGCACATTGATTGCATAAAGTACATTAATCTCACATGCGCACGTATGTGCCAACCATCCAGATCAAGCTGTGAAATATTTCCAGCCTACCAGCGGCTCCATTGTGCCCCATCCCATCAATACCCCCAGAGGTGACCCCTATTCTAACCTGTATCCCCATGCATTAGTTCTGCCTGTTCTTGAAATGCACAAAAACTCAATCATTTAGTGGCTACCCTGTAGTGTCTGTCCCTTGTCACTCACATAATACTTGTGAGAGCCGTTCAGGCATGAAGTGCTCCTTTTTCTTCTCGATTTGTAACATTTCATTTATTAATGAGCCTCACTTTCTTATTGGTGAATGTTAAAATTATTTTGAGTTTAGGGCTCTGAGGATTAAAAAGAAACTATGAAACCTCTTGTTGATGCCTTTTTGTGGAGCTTGGCAATTATTTCTTTTGGATATGTACCCAAGAGTGGAATACTTGTGTTCCAGATCAGAAATATGGTTGGTTTAGATGCTGCCAGCAGTTTTCCAGAAGGGTGAGTCAGTTTACACTCCTGCCGGCAGTGGATGAGGATGTCAGTTTCCCTCCATCCTTACCAACACTCTGGATTGTTACTATGTGTAATATCACCCGTTCCAGTGAAAGTGTCTACCTGGGCTTGTAATATGTGTTTACCTAATGAATATGGAGGTCGAGTACATTTTAATATGTTTATTGGGCATATGGATATTATCTCTAGTGAAGTGCCTATTTAGGGATTTTGCCCATTTTCCCCCCATTTTTAAAATTGGGTTGTTTTTCTCTGACAGATTTATGGGAGCTTTTAATATATTCTGGATTGGAGTCCTTGCCGAATACGTGTACTAGAAATATCTTTTCTTGGTCTGTGGCTTGTGTGTTTCACTTTTTTAACGGTGACTTTTGATAGACAGCAGTTGTTAATTTTTAGGAAATATTTCTATTCTTTTGCTCTTAAAGAAAAATTTATAAATTTGGAAGTTGATAGAGCTGTATACCCATCACCACAATCTAATTCTTTTTTAAAAATTTTTTAAAGATTATTTATCTGTGGAGGACTGCAGATAGGGAGAAGGGCAGAGAGAAAGGGAGAGAAGCGGACCCCCCCCCCCAGCTGAGCAAGGAGCCTGTTGTGGGGCTAGATCCCAGGACCCTGGGATCATGACCTGAGCCAAAGGCAGAGGCTTTAACCCACTGAGCCACCCAGGTGCCCCTCCCAGTCTGTTTCTTAAAGTTATTTCAGATCACATTTGTTCAGTGCCTACAACAGAGCTGGACATGGCATAGATTCATTATTATTGTGTCTCCAAATCAAGGACATCAAATTAACTCCCGTTCAGCACCTAACACAGTGGGTATTTGCCTCGACCTACCCTACCCTTGACCTACCTCCATTAGTGAGTTGCCCTTACTAATGATTTGTATTTTAATCACTTGGTGGTAATTTTACTTTGTAAAATGTCTTTTTCTTCTTTGGAAGGAAGTTAACGTTTATTATTGTCCAGATTTATGGCACTCTTCAGTCCATTTTTTTTCTGAAAAACTCTTGTTTATTTTTGTCTCTTTAGCAAATACTTCTGTAGATCTAGAGAGCAATTTATTGAAGTTTAATGAATTCAAGTTAGCCTAGTATTATCACTCTGTAGTATTTCATTATTTCATATGAGAAGTAAAGATCATTGTAGAGTCTTTCTAAAATCACTCTTATTTCACCCTGGAAATAATACAGCAACATACGTCAAATCATTTTGAGAACATACACATTATATAGTTTTCTTTTAAGTCTGATGGTGACAGGCCATAATAGTACTAAATAAATTGTTACCAAACTGAAGCTTCTAGGCTCAGTTTCAATGTTTTATTTAATATTATTCCCACCAGTTTCTTCTGACAGGGCTCAATCTAGATGTTAATACCCTCGAGTTTGCATTCTGAACGGGTTTGCGATCACTGGTGTTTACCCCGTTAAGGTTTCACAATAGCACACGCTTGTATTTGGTATTGAAGAGACCTCAGTGCTGGGAAGCGGTAATTTCACAATCCTTGGATGCCGTACTGCGGTATCTGGTGCATTTCTGCACATGGTAATTTTTAAGTGCTTTCAACTTGCAAAGTAGCAAATTGATATACTCAGGAATTTGCGACAGTTCCTTTCCCAGAGTGAATGACACCCCCGGGATGTGGCTTCGTGTAGGAAAACAAGGCCTCCACCGCTGGCCGGAGGAGCTACCATCTGGACTCCAAGTCCTGACAAGGAAAGCGTCGTCTGCACTGGGCTGGCACTCAGACTCAGGGTTGCAAACCAGCTCTTGCTAGGAACAAAATGAAGTTGTCAAGAGAACGTTTGCCGCCTTTCTGCCAGGCGCCATTCAGATATGA
Source organism: Mustela nivalis (assembly GCF_964662115.1). Taxonomy (NCBI): domain Eukaryota; kingdom Metazoa; phylum Chordata; class Mammalia; order Carnivora; family Mustelidae; genus Mustela; species Mustela nivalis. Next base: position 7,529,913 of record NC_139031.1, on the reverse strand, counting down.
CAAACTTGCCTTCTGGTTTTATTAAGGCTTACTAATTCCGGAGAAAGAGAGGACTTTTTTTTTTTTTTTTTAAATATGTGCTCATCCAAAGGTCAGAACAATTTTAAGCAAGGGCAGGCATGGTCCCGCAATAAAAATGCAGCAATTTAGCCGTGCAGTAAGTTCACGTAGGGGCTGAGAGAAGCGTTGTGTTTACCTCTCTGGAAAGGGCACTTTAATCAAAAGACTGATGGCAAGACGAGCTTTGAATTTGTTGTTCTGTTGCTTCTGCATCTGCATGAAATTGTGTCTTTGAAACCATGCATTACTGAGACGAGTGATACTGGAGACGAACACGTGCTCCAGACTAAACAGAAAAATACAGCAGCAGAATGGAGTGTTTTGCCCATTTCCGAAATCTCTGTGGTGGTCGTCCAGGAGGAGGAATCGAGGGCTAGAGATGGGTAGAGCTGTTTGGGGGGACATTATCCCCATAGTGACACACCAACACTTGGATCTTTCTTAAGTGTGTGTTTCCTTAGGTGGGTAATGACAGTCCCCGGAAAAGCCAGTGCCTGCTGTCTAAACACAGTGTGAAAAATGAAGCTTAAACATAAAAAAAAGCAGTGGCGATGAGATCCAATTCTCCAGCCTTCCTCTCACAGATGGGAGAAAATGCTTTCTCTCCCGCAGCCTTAGTGTTTCCTCTGGCCTTTCAGCTCCAAAGAAGAGGGCGTTCTTTAGTAAGCGGTCGGCACTTGCTGGCTGCAGGGCTGGACTCCTCTCTTCTCTAGATTCCATTGTCCCTGCACAGGCTGCTCCCAAGCCCCAGGTGCCCTCACGGGCAAAAGAAACAGGAGGCAAGATTTTATGCAAAGTCAGTCTCTTAAGAATCACATAGCAAGACAGGGTGGGCGGTGGGTCATTAGCAGAGACCCAAAATCCTAAAAGAGGACCAGATTGAGATGAGACGATCCTGATTCTTACTTACATTTGAGTTGGTGACCTAATTGGACTTGTCCAAGTGTGGGCATGAAATAGAGTTGGATGTATTATGCTTGGATCCCAGAGGAGAGAGTCGGCTTAAACCTAAGCCCTACCGAGGCATGTGCCTGTGGAAGGCCGGGGTGCAGGTGAGGTTGCACGGAGAGCAGGAGAAGAAGGAGCCAGGAGGAGAGGTGTGGAGAACACCCCCACTGAGCAAAACCTATTAAGGCCACCGGGAGACAGAAACAGCAACTGGAGAAGGAGGGGCGTGAGGACCCAGAGAAATCCCAACTCCTGATCCATGTAATGATCGCTTTGAGACTGAGGGTGGCGCTGCTGAGCAGAAAACGCTCCCGGGGCAGCGGGTGAAGTGAAGGGTGCAGGCGGCCCATTGGCTCTAGTGAGAGGCAGAAGAAACAGGCACATCCGAGACAGGCAACCCTTTTAGAAACTTTTCAATGCTATGGGAGACGTAGAGAGAGGAGGTAGCGGGGCACAGCTCCTGGGAAGGTGGCGCAGGGGTGGGACCCCACGTAAGACCTCCCCGAGGACTGAGGTGGGAGAAATTTTAGAGGGCGGTACCTGTGGAGATGGGTTTACCTGTTGGTCACGGAAAGCTGCAGACATTCTCCCTGATCGCCTCTACTTCTCCGTGAAATAACACAAGTTCGGACGCAGAAGAGTGACCGTGACACTCCTTGGACCACAGACACACGTGGATGCGTGCATTTGAGTGAAAGCAGCCGGCGTTCAGCTGGAGACAGGTTGAGAGAGAGAAAAGCAAGCCTGGGGTGCAGGCGGGGAGGTGGGCTGGACTTACGCGGTGGCCGCATTTCCGCAGCCCTGTGCTGAAGCTGTGGGTTTGGATTCGTGGAGACACTTGGTGTGTACTGGATGATAACTGCGAAACCTAGCAGGGGCAGAGACATGAAGATAAAGCGAGATGGCCCCAGACCTCAGGACAGGTGCAGTCTTAGAAGGAGGTCAGCATGGACAGAGATAATGACTGAATAGCATATGGGCTCCGAAGGGCTGCACAAATGTTCCAATGAAAATGCACCTCCTGGGGTACCTGGGTGGCTCAGTCGTTGGGCGTCTGCCTTTGGCTCAGGTCATGATCCCAGAGTCCTGGGATCAAGCCCCGCATCAGGCTCCCTGCTCCGTGGGAAACCTGCTTCTCCCTCTCCCACTCCCCCTGCTTGCGCTCCCTCTCTCGCTGTGTCTCTCTCTGTCCAATAAATAAATGCACCTCCTTTTGCTTGGGAGACTCGGAGAGAACTTGAATGGGAAGACAATGTTTAGATGTAAAGAATAAGTAGTAATAAATCTGGCAGAGAAAGAGGAAGCATATTTTTGGTAGTGGGAACAAGCGAGTCACGTTGCTACAGCTGTGAAACTTAGAGAAAGGACGGTGCTGCCCCATAAACGACTTCGGTCACCTCTGAATACACGGAAGAATCAGAGACTCGTGCGGCAGTAAACCCAGAAGCAGAGATCATCGACATCAGCGCCCCATGTTATAGGGCAGGGAAGAACCTGCGGAAGGGGGAGATGAAGCATGAGCCTCGTAGCGGAGGGAGAACTCGGGGCGCACCTCCGGACTCACGCTTCCGCGCTCACTGCTCGGCGATCGCGGTTTCACCAGGAAGCCTGGAATACGTAAGGTCTGAAGGTCTGAATGGGAAGGGGCAGCATTTTCTGGGCTGCACTCGCGAGCAGCAGGTGTCTGAACCAGCTGCTTCTACATGGGGTGATGCTTCGCCACCAGTCTCCAAGCCACGGTTAGAGCAGAGCTCTGTTGTGAGAGGCTCTGGGCTTCTCCCCGTCACTCTTGGGAATCTCTGTGTGTTCTGCTGGAGACGTTACCATAACCTACCAGGAGATGGGGTGCAGGTGGGGAAGGCGTGGTAAAGCCTGTGATTATTAGCTCGGCTGTAACGGAGTAGTACTTCACTCAGTTCACCTGCCTTATCCCACGGGTCTCTGCACTCTCCTCGGGAGCTGTGAGGGTATCCGCCTTTGCTAGACATTGCTCTAACCCTAAAAGGCCTAAAGAATAGAGGATAGAACCCAGGAAATCCAACTTCCCCATAGGTGAATGAACAATGCAATAAGCTCTTTGTTTCAACAAATACATTCCACAGTCTTTAGTTTGCTTAAGATTCGCTTGCCTTTGTAAATGTGATAGACTGCACACTTCTGACATTTATCTCTTGTTTTGGCAAAACTGTCTGTCCTCAGGTCATGCTTCTGAATGTTGGTGTGTGTACAGCATGACGACTCTAGCAGATGTAGAAAATTATGCTGATTTGCCATTGACAGTGTGCTATATGAGGGTCTCCCAGAATATAGGGAGCCTGGTGTGACTCAGAATATGGTCCCTTCTCTGCAGACCAGTTAGACTCATCCAGCCTAATGAGCGCGCTGAGGGCTGGGTCTGTTCCCACTCTTCCCCTTCAAGTCAACATGTATAGTCATAGTCTATGACATCTGTCAAAACAAGTCCCCAGTCTAACACTGGTTTTAAAAAGGCCAGTGTAGGGGTGCCTGGGTGGCTCAGTGGGTTAAAGTCTCTGCCTTCGGCTCGGGCCATGATCCCAGGGTCCTGGGACTCTCTGCTTGGACTCTCTCCTTGGTCTCTCTGCTTGGCGGAGAGCCTGCTTCCTCCTCTCTCTCTCTCTGCCTGCCTCTCTGCCTACTTGTGATCTCTGTCTGTCAAATAAATAAAGTCTTTAAAAAAAAAAAAAAGGCCAGTGTAAGGTCTAAGTGAGCTATGAAGGTACCTGAGAAACTAGATTCAGGATTAAAAGTTTGACTCCAGCCCTGCTAAAAAGAGAATAGGGCTATGATACGGAGTGAAGATGTGATACAAGGTTTGCAAATAGGATTATTGCAAGGGATGAGGCTGATGGAAAGATAAATGTAGTTAGGAACACCAGTGCGGACTGCAAGTCTGTGGTCAGAGGTGGCTCCACAGATGCCATAATCGCTATCACTTTTCAGAGACAAATTGCAGTATTTCTCGGATCACTGGAGGCCCCGAGAAACTGCCGTCAGGCAGAATGAAGTTGCCACCGGTGAAATCAACTAACAATGGATACCGCGAAGAATAGTGAAAGTAACAACAGAACAAAAGCAAGTTGTCAAATCCCCCAACACCAGAATCCAGAATATATCTATGCTTTCTTAATTTTGTCCTCTTTTCTTTTTCTCCTTTTTTATTTGTTTGGATAAGAAAAAGGGACACAGAAATAAAGAGTTACATTCATGTAGTGGAAAAATGTTTATTGAGCACCTATTATGGGCAGGCACCACTTGTCAGTCATCAGTCGCAAAAGCTGAGCCATAATGGATCTCAAACTGCAGTGGGGTGGGAGGGGGAGACCAAAAATAAGCAGCAAACACAACAGTGTGTAACATAGCCAGAAATACTCAATGCTGGGGAGTAAGTAGGGCAGGGTCGGGGGGAAGGAAAGATGCCATTTTAGGAAGGTTATTAAGAGGTGACATTTGAGCAACATCGGAGGGTGAGGGGATGTTGGGGATGTAAATTATCACCTGCAAAGGTCCTGAGGTGGGAGGGTGGTCGGCATTTCAGGATCAGCAGCGGGCACCGCGCCCGGAGCAGCGTGAGCAGGGGAGGAGGGAAGTGGATGAAATTAGAGCAGGGAGCCCAGGTGGGCAGGGGAGCAAGTCACAGGGAATGTGGTAAGACTTTTACTTCTGTTCTTGATGAGAGAAGCTGCCCAGTAGGCAGTGAGCGGAGGCTTGCCGCTGTCTGATCAACCCTTGGAGATGGCTCCCGTCTGGAGCTACAGATGTGGACACAAGGAAACCATTTAGTGTCGTGGGACTGGTTCAGCCATCAGTCATTTCCCTCCAGCAGCTACTGGGTCATCCCTTCTGCCCGCCAACAGTCCGGAAGGCCTGGAGCACCCCAGACATGGACAGAGTGAGGGAAATGCAGAGAGGAGGAAGCTACAGCCCTGCTTCTAGACAGTGCACAGGCCAGCGGGAAGACACACCTAGAGACAAGAACAAGACCCCCGATCCGGGCTCTTGCTGGCCGGGAGCAAGGAGGGGTGCAGGGGGTGGGGGCAGTTCGCACAGGGCACAAAGGGCTCTTACAGAAGGATCCTTCGCAGCTTGGCCCTCTGTAATAAAACGGTTCTTCTGTGCCCCATCTGCCGAGCCTGAGTCGGGCTGCCAACAGCTAAGAATGGAGGGACCTTTTTGCTTTATCACTGTATGTCCCGGGCACCTAGCCCATAATAGCCCATCGAGAAATGCTTGCTGTTTCTTAAGTATTAAGTGAAGCTCACTTAATCTGGGTTGGGTTGGGGAGGGAGAATGGAACAGGCATGAGTCTCCCAAAGAAAGTGACACTGGACCTTAGGGTCCCCACAGAGCCCTGGCCATGAGCCCAGCCTGAGCCAAAACATGGAGATATGGGGAAGCAGGACCTACTCTGGGAACCGAGACCAGTTCTGTGTGTGCAGAGGTTGGGATGTGTCAGCAGGAGATAAGGCCCCAGCAGCAAGCAGAGCCCTTGTTATAAAAGGTTTGGGGGTGAGATTTGGTATTGAGGCAGCAAGAGCTACTGAAAAACTTTCATTAGGGAAGATGAGGCCGTGTGATGCATTGGCATGGGGAGGACGGGCTGAATCAGAAAAATGTGCAGGGGCTCGAAGCATCCTGAGAAGGAAGAGTGATGGAGTAGGTAACTCATAAGACATGAGCAGTAAGGGGCACCTGGTTGGCTCCGTGGGTTAAGCTTCTGCCTTCAGCTCAGGTCATGATCTCAGGGTCCTGGGATCAAGCCCCGCATCGGGCTCTCTGCTCGGTGGGGAACCTGCTTCTCCCTCTCTCCCTGCCTGCCTCTGTTCCTACTTGTGATCTCTCTCTGTCTGTCAAATAAATAAATGAAATCTTTAAAAAAAGGAAAAAAAGAAAGAAATGAGCAGTAAGACATGGCACCAGACTCCGCCTTCTACTGAGATGGGAGTAGGGAGATGGTGCGTTCTGCTTGGACGTCTGGGTTGCCTTGCATTAAAAGTTCAGTGATAGCCTCGAAACTACTTTGGACATCTCTGCAGTGACCATAGGCAAAAATAGTGACCGTGTGTAAGTTCAGCAAGAATATATTGTGTCAGGCTAAGAGCGGAGGATGTAATAGTCGTGAAATGTCATTGTCACTGCTCTCGCGGGGCTGTTGCTCAGCGAGAGATGAAGAGACAGCACCGTCTCACGTAGTGATAAATAGCATAATTCAATAATTAAATAAAACCAAGTGCCCTGAGTGGGAATAATAGGGAGGACCCACTTTTGCTGGTGTGGTCCAGGACATCCTCTCCAGGGAGGTGACATTTAAGTTGAGACTTGAGGAGAACAAAGCGTGAGCAGGGAAGGGGGAAGGGTTCCAGGAGGGACAGAAAGCTCAGCAACAAGCAGGGGGTTAGCAGCAGAGGAGTTGATGTTTAATAAAGAGTGGGACAGTGTATCGAAGCCGGCTATAAAGAAAGTGAACAATTTAAATGGGAGGGGCAGGTGGCTTTGCTACTTTGCCTTTGACGTCCTAATAGACATCTTAATATATTTACTCATCTAGGCCTGCAAGGCAACAGTAACCAAAGAGTATCTGAATATTGTATAATCTGTTACAGTCATTACAATCAAACTGAAATCAGTTGCCTTGCCAGAAAAAAAGCGACTAATTGACATAATGTGATGGTCTCTGAAGAACCTCATTTAATATCGGCAGGTTAATCAGCAGGCTAACAAAACAAGTTTTAGTTAAACACTTACAAGAGAAAATTTATCCTGGGCTTTGGGTGTTCAGTTCACTTATTGTCAGGAGAAAAAGAAAAAAAAGAATGAGGGCAAATTTGAGAGGTTTCACTGTTTAAATAAGTATCCCTTTTACCCACTTGAAAAATCTGACGCTTACTGTTATTGAATTTTTTTGTCATCTCACTGCTCTTCTGTGAGATTGGAGGACTTTGAATTTGTGCCACTTTTATTAACTGCTCTGCCATCGAGAAAGGCTTTAGCATCTTAGTTCCCTGGGAGAAAAGCCAGGTAATGGATGGATAGCGTGTGACTCGGCTGGCGTGGTATCCTGTGACTATGAAAGGGCTGAGTAGCAAGTGTGGAAGTGGCCCCATGGGACACACTGCTTAAACAGGGTCTTGCTGTGCTGTTTAAGGGTGGTTGCTTTTTTTGTTTGTTTTTGTTTTTGTTTTTGTTTTGTTTTGTTTTTTAGATATGGCAGGGTTAGAGATCAAGGGTAATCAGGGTTGGGTTTGTTTTTTGTTGTTGTTCTGTTTTGTTTTGTTTCTTTTTTAACTTGTCAAACAGTTGAAAAGACGAGATTTGTTCAAAATGCCTTCGCTTTGAGATTGATTCTTTCCTCTTGTCCTTTTATGACTCCCCCAGTAATGTCTTTATCTGAGTGGGCTGGAGATAAGAAACCTGAGACTTTCTCCCTGGCAATGCTAGTGTGGGGCTGACTCGGGCTCCAGCATGCTGGGAAGAAGCAGTGTGAGTCATCCTAGCAATTATCGTTCTTAATCAGTATTGGTCCATGACCCACCTTTAACTGCTCTCTGTTAATAGATGCTTGACCACATGTATGTTGAAGACCCTACTGCTTTACAGACCACTTTGTCCCGCTCACATTTCCAGCCACCCTCTCTGCTCACACTCATTGGGCTTTCCTACAAGACTGCCCTTCATGTCCATCAGTGACCTCCTAATCCCCAAGTCCAGTGATGTCGGTCAAGCTTTATCCTTCACCTTCCTGGAATGTTCAGTGGTCATGTGTGCGCCTAGGACCCTGCTAGAAGATGGAGGCACAAAATCCAGCTTCTTGTCTGTTGAGGGATGAGCAGATCAAACAATTGTAATACGGAATGCTGAATGCAGTAACTGAGGTCTGCATAACCTGTGGCTTAGCACAAAATGGGGAGAAATGTAAGTTACCTTGCAGAATAGGAATGAGACCAGATTTCAGAGAATTAACCTTTCTTTAAACCACATTGCCTTGGGGGACTTGCGTGGCTCGGTCAGTTAGGCAGCTGCCTTCAGCTCAGGTCAAGATCTCGGGGTCCTGGGATCCAACCCTGCATCGGACCACCTCTCTGCTCAGCAGGGAGCCTGCTTCTCCCTCGCCTTCTGTGCTCTCCTGCTTCATCTCTCTCACTCTCTCAAATAAATAAATACATCTTTAAGGGAAACAAAACAAAACAAAACAAAAACATGCCTTGACTCTTTTTCCTCATGGTGACTACTTTTCAGGTCTTTCCTCATCTGCTGGTGTGGGCAAACCGCAAAGCAAGGACTTTGCTGGCCTCTCGCCCCATCCTACATAAGGATTCCCTCTCTCAGGCTCTGTGATCACTATGGGATGGTTCACAGATGGACAGTTCAGGCTCCGATCTCTCTCTTGAAGTCAAGTCTTGTCTCCTGTCTATCCTCACAGTTGCTATATTAGAGGGCTTCTCTACCGGAGGACGATTGGCCTCTAGGGTGAGACAGTTTGTTGTACAGGACTAGCTCTTACATTGCAGGGCTGATGGTCCCTGTCTCCGGGGCACTGAACTCAGGTAGCACCTCACAAATGTTCCAGAATCACGCCAGAGCAGGTAGAACCAGCCCCATCACCACCTTATATGCACCCCATGTAAAATCAAACTGAACCTCTTTTCCCCAAACCAGCACCCTCCTCTGAAATAAAAATGTCTTTCAAAGTGTTCCTGTTTCCTTAATCTTAAACCAAGGAGTCACCGCCAACTGTTCCATCTGGTCCCCAGATCCCACTGACTTCCTTTTACAGCAGATTTACCTCTGCTTCCGTTACGTGACATGCCACGTTCGTGGGACTTCGAGTCTCGCTTGCCCCACTCCTAGGATTTCCAGAACATAACATTGGTCATGCTTCCCACTCACTTTAAAACCACGGTAACTGACTTCCACCACAGGATTCAGGCTGCATAGGTATCAGAAAAGCTCTCCCCCATAAACATTCTAAAATCCATGAAAAAAGGCTTTTTAAAACCCTTTGAAATGTGTAATTGAGCTTGCGTGAAAGTGAGGAAGATCCTTAGGGGCTGAAAATGAAGCAAAACCATGGACCAGCAGCATGAATATGTGCTGAAAAGCCAGCGGCTGGCCCCGGGGCTTCTGCCAGTTCCTTGCAACCTATGGATTCAATTTCCATGATGGTGGAGGACGAAGGAACCAGGCCAGGCAATGAGTATCAAACATCCCTTTATGGGAAACGGATTTTACAGGTCAAGACTTGGGGCATGGGGGGACTAAACTAAAAATTAAAACTGAAAACCCACCTGCCCAAGGAGAGAGCATAGGAATTTTCACTGTCCACACCTTGGTTTGGAGTAAAGAGAAAGAGCAGGAGATTATCACTTGACATTACGTGTAACAGAAAGCTGGTTCTGACACGTTTACAGGGACACGTCACACTGTTTGTATGGTTGGGGGGAAAAAAATCAAACTGAGAATATATTCTAAAGAAGCCCCAGCTTGGTAATATCCCCAGGGGGCTGAGAAAAGCAAATGCAAATCATCCGAGAGCGCACAACTTCAGTGGGTCTCGGAAAACTCCCACAGAGACTTTGCCAAGGAACATCCTCCCAAAGGAAAATAATAACCATGAAGTCTGTGGGGAAACAAGATACTATAATTGTGAGAATATAGAAATAACTAATAGCATTTTCAGCCCTGCAAAACCTTAAGATACTGAAATTATTAGATCAGGTTGGCTTTTTTTTTTTTTTAAGTTCTTCTCAACTTTATTTATAAATTCAAAGCAATCCCATTCAAAATCCCAGTAAGTTATTTTGTGAACAACAAACTGATTCTAAAGTTTATAGGGAGAGACAAAAGCTCCAGACTGGCCAATACAACATCAAAAGAAAGGAACAAAATTAAAAGACTGATCACGTTGGCTCTTTTCGGGGGAAATAGAAAGTATGATTAAGGAAGACGCTAGCAAAAATGAGAAGTGTCATTTGAAAAAGGACCAAATAAAAGTCGTAGAAATCAAAATGTCATCAAAATAAAAATTAAAAACATCATGGCAGAGTTAAGTAGCATTTCTACCCAGCTGAAGTGAGAAGAGGGAAGTGAAAAACAGATTCTGAAGGAAATTTCCCAAAAATCTGCCCAGGGAGGCAAAGAATTGTTAATGTGAAAAAGAGGTTAAAAGCAAGAAAATGAGATCAATAACATATAATACATATCCAGGTGGAGTTCTGGAAGAAGAAAGTAAAAGGAATCAAAACCCTATTTGGGGCATATTAGCTAAGAATTCACCAGAAGGGAAGAAAATATGCAGATTTCAGATTAAGAAGTCACAATGTATGTACACAAGAGTGAGGAAAATGCCCCACTAGACGGAAAGAAAATACAGATCATCCATAGAAAGACTAGATAGTAAGCTGACCTGACCATTGACTTCTTCACAGTGGAAACCTACAGCCGCTGGAATATTCTCAAACTTTAGTGGGAACATAACCATCACCCTTGAAAATAGCTGCCAGAAAACCATCTATTATGAATAGAGTCTAAATAAAGACATTTTTAGACAAACAAGAGTAACTACAGATCAGGAAAAATTTTAAATTATTAAGTATCTAGAGCAGCACCTTCAAAACAACTTTGAGGTGACAAAAACATTTGCTGTCCAGTGTGATAGCCCCTACTACAGGTGGCTAGGTGACTGAGGAATGAAATTTTGATTTTACGTAATTGTAATTCATTTGAATTTTAGTAGCTGCATGTAGCTGTTGGCGACCTATTAGGCAACACAATAGGATTAACAAGCATAACCAACAAGTATGAGTTAATGAGCACATATAGAACAATTAGAGAATAAATTTTTCTCAAGTACCAGTAAGGAATTTTTTAATATTGACCACAAACTGAACTCTATAAAACAAATCTCAACAAATTTTAGATTACTGGTATTATGTAAATGCTCTTCTCTGACCAAGATCATATTAAATTTTAAAAGTCAACTAAAAGGACATTTTTAAAACATGACAGCATGAAGTGAAACTTACAGTTAGAAATTTTACAAGGCATTTGTAAATAATCTCTGAGTCACGGAAGAATTATAATCAAAATTAGATAATACATGCTGCTAAATTAAAGTGACAATACCATCCAAAATATAAGAAATATTCCTAAATGGTATTTTGATAGAATCGATAGCCCTGAATTCATTCATTAAAAAATTAGGCTAAAAACTATTGAGCTAAGCATCTACCTTGAAAATTAGACAACTCAAGGCTACATCTAAAGAAAGTAGAACAGACAAAATAAATATAAAAGTAGGAACTGATGAACTATAAGCCAAACATAGAAAAAGGATCAACAGGGGCACCAGGGTATCTCAGTCAGTTAAGCGTCGGACTCTTGATTTCAGCTCAGGTCGTGATCTCAGGGTCGTGAGATCAAGCCCTACATCAGGCTCCATGCTCCTAAATCTTAAAATATCAACAAAGTCTATTCTTTAAAAAGATTAGTGAACTCTATAAGCTTCTAAGTAGACTTCAGAAGAAAGGACACTAAAGGGGGACATAAATACAACCCTTTACCAATTTATTTAAATGTTTAGATGTAATAGACAAAATCATAGAAAATACCACACATAAATAAGTACAGCAGATATGCAGGAACAGAAATATAAATGGATATGATCTTATAACAAAGACATTAAATTTTATTAGCCTCAGATAATTTAGGAAGGATTCCAATCTTTTTTTTAATATTGTATTTATTGGTCAGAGAGAGAGCACACGCACGAGGAGCGGCAAGCAGAGGAGGAAGCAGGCTCCCCGCTCGGCAAGGATCCCAGTGCGGGGCTCCATCCTGAACCCTGGGATCATGACCTGAGCTGAAGACACTTAACAGCTGAGCCCAGGCATCCTGGAACGATTTCAATCTTATACAGTGCTCAAACCATTCTTTGAAGCCAGTATTAACTTGATACCAAGGCATAGTGATAATACAACATGGAGAAATGTCAGGCCAATGTCATTCATGAACATAGTAGCAAAAATCCAAAACAAATGAGCAAAGAATCCAATATATATATAAAGAGTGATTTATCTCAACAAAGTTGATTATTTTACAAGTACCATCATTGAAAAGATATCTATAAATGCAGTTTACCACATTAACAACTAAAGGAAGGGGCATATTATCATCTCATTCAATGCAGACAAAGCATTGAATATTAAAAAAATTAGCAAATAGGAAATGGAAGGAGAACTCGCTTAAACAAAAAGATGAAATGTTTTTTTTAAAGGTGACAGCAAGGGGCACCTGGGTGGCTCAGTGGATTAAAGCCTCTGCCTTCAGCTCAGGTCATGATCCCAGGGTCCTGGGATCGAGCCCTGCATCAGGTTCTCTGCTCCGTGGGGAGCCTGCTTGCCTCTCCCCCCATTCTGCCTGCCTTTCTGCCTACTTATGATCTCTTGTCTGTCAAATAAATAAGTAAAATCTTAAAAAAAAATAAAGGTGACGGCAACATTGCACTTAATGGTTAAACATTAAAAGCATTTTCCATAAAATCAGTAAACATAGGGGAAACGCTCATCACTAATATAGTTTAACATTGAGCAGTAGATCATAACCATTAAGACAGGAAATAAGTTAAAAAGAGACATAGAATAGAAGGGAAAAAACAAACTTAACATTATTCATAAATAAAAAAGGTAGGCTTGGGAAAATTAAAGTATCAATGGATTAATTTGTTGAACTAATAAGAGAGTTTAACAAGTTTCTGGATGTACTATAAACATAAAAAATTCAATTGTATCTCCATACAAAATAGCACAAAGTTTTAGACTATTTTATGTTTAAAAGCCTGCCATTTATGAATAAATCTAACAAATATGTAAATTCTTTACCAAAAAAGTTACAAAGTTTACTGAAAAATGTTTAAAAACATCTAAACGGACAGATTTATCATGACAGTAAATAGGGTAAGTGCATCTTGTAAGTTTGTAAATTTCTCACGAATTTATCTACTGATTCAGAGTCATTCAGTTTAAAGTCCTGCCAGGATTTTCTTTTTCTTTTTCTTTTTGATGGCGTTGAAACTCTTTAGGGGCCCCGTAAGTGAGCATTTCTGTGGTGGTCAGTGCGTTCGCAGTGTCACACAACCACCACCTGCGTCTGCCAGCAGTGGTCATCATCCCCAAGGGGAAGTCCACTAAGCAGCCGCTGCCCATTCCTCTCTTCCCCTGCCACTGGCGACCACCAGTCTGGGTTCCATTCCCATGACTTTCCTCTTCTGAATACAAAGTTAGGAAAAGAGATCATATTGGATCCCTGTGTTATATCATTAACAAAATTAATTCGGGGTGATTTAAAGAACTAACTGGAATGGGTAAGCAGCGAGGGCGCGGCTGTCTCAGTCAGTAGAGTGTCTCAGTCACTCTTGCTCTCAGGCTTGTGAGTGTAAGCCCCATGCTGGGTGTAGAGCTTCCTTTACAAAACAAAAATAAAAATAATAAATAAATAAATAGAAATGGTAAAGCGTTAAGATCTTCAAAAAAAAGTAGACAAAAATATTTTTATTCTATCATGGCAATAAATAATAATAAAGTAGATAATAAATAATAATACTAATAATAAATAAAAGCAATGAATAATAATGTAAGTAATAAATAAATGATAAAAAATAAAAACAAATAATAATGAAAAAGTAGACAAAAATATTTTTATTATATCAGGGCAATAAATAAATAAGAAAATGTTAACTTCACCTAAAAAAAATTAAGAATGTTTCCTCATTAAAAGCACCAATAAAGTAAAATTTACAGGGCCTCCGAGTGGCTCAGTCAGTTAATCATCTGACTCTTGATTTCAGCTCAGGTCAGGTCATGATCTCTGGGTCATGAGACTCAGCCCCACCTCAGGCATGGTCCATGTGGAGTCTGCTTGACTTTTTCTCCCTCTCCTGTCCCTCTCCTGTCCCTCTCCCCACTTGCACTTTCTCTAAAATAAATAAGATCTTTAAAAGAAAAAGTAAAATTTACATCATTACCATTATTAAGAAATTATCTTCCTAGCATTTTCTACAAGTCAATAAAACACACACACAAAAAAAATCCAATAAGAAAATGGGCAAAAAGTATGAAAAGATTGTTTTAAATAAGGAAAGATAAATGAATAAACTTAGAAAGGCGAATAATCTTAGAAGTAATCAGTGAAGTACAACTAAAACCAAAAAGAAGTACTCTTTGTCACTCACCACTTGTCACAAGTTAACAGCACAATACCAAGGATTGTCAAGGATTTTCAAGTTTTATGTACTGCTAGGAGGATTCTGCTTTCATGCAAGTGCTTTGGATGAACAATTTCAAAATGCACAAACCATGTGACCTAACAATGGCACTATAGGATCGTGCTCAAAACTCTTAGGCATTTTCACAAAGCATGTTGAAAGAGCAAAAACCTAGACATAGCCCAATGTTGATTAACATTAGAATTAATAAAGTGTGATATATTCAAAGAGCCGATACCATAATAATTGATACTAAACTAAGCACGAGTCTATTTTATTATTCTTTCTACCTATGTCAAAAGATATTAAACTTCGTGTTTATATGACTTGTATTTGTGTGTGTAAAATATTTTAACATCCAAATTTTATTTGTTTATTTATTTATTTGGGGGAGAGAGAGTGAGTGTGCGTGTGCATGCGCACGTGAAGAGGGGTGGATGGTGCAGAGGGAGAAGCAGACTCCCCAGTGAGCTCGGGCCCAGCACTGGGTTCAACCCCAGGACCCGAGATCATGACCTGAGCTGAAATCAAGAGTCAGACTCTTAACCGACAGAGCCACCCAAGCACCCTTGAACATCTAAAAAGTTTTTAAGTAGGCTCCACATTACTTAAGAACTAAAGTGCAAACACTGTGAAAGTACCCCAAAACCATTTCTCCAACCATAAATTCTGCTTTGCTACACTGCTCCCAGCAGCCTGATTACCCCATAGTTCCAGAAAAAAAGTCAGATGTTTTCTGGCCTCATACCTTGGCACAGCCATTTAGGAGATGCTGAAATGCTCTTAACTTCCTCCTGGTTTCCTGGCTCCATCAAAGCTGCTCTCAGATCTGCCTCCTTGTGGAGACCCTCCTGTCCACCTTGATCCTTGGTAATTGTTTCTTTCTCCAAAACCCTAAAAGACCCATTGCCTGAACCTGAGGACCCATTGCCTGCTCCTATGACATCTGTGTGTATTTTTTCCATCTTATTATGTGTATGCCCTATTAGATATCAAAGAATAATTGTTATATCAAGGCATAATAATTGTAAATTATTGAACATGGTCTTTCCGCTAACTCAGGAACTTCAGTTGGGAATTGGGTTTTCACCCCCATTCTCCAAATTGCCTCCCCAGCACTGAAAAGGTGACTCTTGATTATGTAGAGTACCATTTCAGTTGCAAAGCACTATTTTGCTACTAATTTAAAAATTACAGTTGTTTAAATTAACCTGTTAAAGTTACAGTTGTCCTTTAAATATGAAATAAGCTGAAATGCATCTATTATCATTTGATGAAAGTCAAGGAACAAGATACCGAATATTTCAATATAAATGATGGGCCTGGGGTAAGACATGTTTTAAACAAACAAATACAGTATTTAATGAAAAATGAAATAAAGGGAACAGCCAGTACTCAATCCAGTCACCATCCCTGATATCCAGTTTAATTCCCTCTAAATTCATTCTGTAATGAGGAAAAGAAACATTTAAAGTAATTGGTCAGGGCTTTTTGGGTGGAAAAGACTAGAAAAGCGTATTATTAAATCCACATGCAGTAGCATGTGGTTGCACTGATCACTTTGGTGTTACTAGTCCCACTTGTTCCTGGGGCCGTGGTATGAAGGAATTAGCCAGAATAACTAACGGGGTCCACAAATGCCATGACCTCTGTGGAACGTGCGGCCAAGTTAACAGAGAGTGCGTCGGCCTATTCTGTTCTCTTTAATACTGCTCAGAATAACGAACTCCCGTCTGATCTGTCACTTCAATTCCGTTCAAATTAATAAAATCTAAATCATTTGAATAGGATTCAAAGTGATTTGATTCAGTTCAATCAAATGCCGCTCAGTGGAATCAGTCCTTGATTGAAATCTATTAAGTTCAGTTCAATAAAATCAATTTAAATATTATGCAGTAAAATTAATTTTTAATTAACTAACATTTCAGTTCGGGTCCATTTTGATCTGAACTTCAGTTCTCCACTTCTAAATTTGGTCCCCATTCAAATTCATAAAATATAGTAGAATCCAGCATAATCCTAAAAGATGTACCAGGAGGCTAATCAACGGCATTCATTTCTGTTCATCCCTAATCAAATGAGTTTAGTGACATTCATCACAAAGAGAGAAATGCTCACCTTTCACCACCATATTGAATGTTTATATTATAACTTCAAAATTATGAGTTTTCCCAACTTCACAACACTGTTGGTAATATGAACTCTGTAAGACTTTTTTGGGTTCATTCTTTGTTTGGTCTTTCCATTAACATAGAATCAGATGGCTAGGAAACAAAAGAAAAATGTTATTATCAGGTTTAATAAGCTGATTTCACAAAATTTGTAGGCAGCTTGAAGTGAGAGGCCTTTGTTATCTGTAAAATGCCAAGATACAGGATGTTTCATTTTATTTTTAAAGCTCTTAATCTAAAGAGTAAAATACAGGCATTTGGAATCAGAACCACAGTTATGAAATTTGAAAAAAAGAAAGGTTACAATGACTATTCTGAAAAAAAAAAAAAAAAAGGGTATTTTAAATGGAGGTGTTGCTGTAGTAAACCCCACTGTCACCTTTTCATATCTTACCTGGAGAGTGAAGTCCTAGCTCAGTGTTCCAGCGGGAGCCGGGCTCCAGCCTCTCAGTAGTCTGTGACCTAAACCCACGCTGTCCTCAGGTCAGGATACAGCAGGTCTGTCTGACGATGAGAATCATCAGGGCCTTAGTGACCGGGTCCCCAGATCCTCCTCTGAGATTGTTATTCTGTAGATACTATTTTGTAGGCCAGGGCGTTGATAAGAACCTCAGGTGGAAACTCTCTCAGGTAAATTGGAAACCCTTCTCTCTACTAATGTCCTGCTCTTAGAGAGAAAAACCACAAAAGCAATCACTCCACGACTTCACCCTCCACCCCTCATCTTTCTAGAAGAATCCCGAGACTTCCACGGTCCAGTTCTCAGAAGTGACTGCATGGGGACAAACTCTACATGTTGAAGAAGGGGGGCTGCCTGTATTTAAGGCAGAGAACTCTAGGACTGGTGGCCTGTGCCTGGGGGCAAGGGGAGCTGTGAGACCTGGCATTAGCTGTGATGATTCACATCTCATACTGACAGAAGAGGGGAATGTGGCCTGCTTCATCTTCCAAATTATTGCTAGCAGATTCTCTGGAGGGCTCTGTAGTAGCTTCAGCACCTCCAAATTTCCTCTTCGCACCAGCCCAGCCCAGCACTTACTGTGAGGTTTTACCTTCCTTCTTCTCTAGGTTATTTGTCTGGCAAGGAAGGTTCTCACAGGTAACGAGTGCTTTGTGCCCAGGGTCTAGAATTACGCCAATTAAAGATGGCCCCTGTCCTCACTGTGTGTGCCTTGCCACAGAGTGCCGTCATCAGATCGGAGCAGTCTGCTGAAATTGGTGTCATGGAGGGGCAAAGATTCGGTCGTGCTTTGGTGAAGATAGGACAGGGGAGGAGATGGGAGAGTTTCCAGAGCAAGAGTCACTTCTATAGCAAGCGGATCCGTCCGGCACTGCAGGGGCTTCAACAGCCAGGTTGTTGGCTGGTGCGGGAGGACAGGGACCAGTGAGGGAGCTGCCCCCAGGGGACACCAAGCAGAGCTCTGAAAGGCAGGTTTCTGCTGCAGTTTGTACCTGCTGTTTGCCCTGCTAAACAGTTCCCTGTGAGTCTCTAACAGAACATGTAGGTAAATAGATAGTAGTAGACAAAATAAAACTGGGTTTCATCAAGCTGAAAATGTTCTTTTATGTTTTCATTTCGGAGATTGTAAACCTTGTGGTATTGTGTGTGTGTGTGTGTGTGTGTGTGTGTGTTTTTAAAGACTTTATTTATTTATTTGAGAGACAGTGAGAGAGAGCATGAGTGAGGAGGTCAGAGGGGGAAGCGGACTCCCCATGGAGCTGGGAGCCCGAGGCGGGACTCGATCCCAGGACTCCGGGATCATGACCTGAGCCGAAGGCAGTCGTCCAACCAACTGAGTCACCCAGGCATCCCTGTGGTATTGTTTTTAATGCCCTCTAGAAGTGGATGAGGTGTAAGTGTCCCAGGGACCGTACGGGCGGGGTCTTCTCTGGGAGTGCGCCATGATAACATAATTTAAGCAGATATCAAGGTTCTTTGTGTAGCCCAGAACTATGAAAGAGCACATCTCAAAAATCGCACATTTTCATCCAAAGGTCCCCATGCACCTGTCCTAGGGTCTCTCTCAACGTGTTAGTGGGTGAAAGTAAACCGAGAGTCTCTTGGTTTCTTCAAGTCCTGAGAAGCAGGTGGCCTCTTCCTCCTTCCTCCCCTTCAGCATAAGGAAGCTTGAGCTTGAGCGCAGACAGTGCAGTGATTGTATGTGTTTCAGTCGCTACTCTGGTTGTTTTAATACAACGTGTCTTACTTTGGTCAACTTTGAATACGGTTTGTTAAACTTGTCCCAGTGGCTACGCCCACTGCGTGTAGTTAACAGAAATCTTCATATTTTGAGGTTACAGAAGTTCTTAAACCCGTGGCCCTGGATAATTAAATTATTTCTCTTCTAACCACTTCTTATTCTTGTCTTTTGAAAGTCTTTCCATTTTTATCACCTTTAACTGCTTTTCCCCAGAGCCAATTAACAGGTAAATAATGATTTGTAAGGCAAAGTGTAGTACTTCATTAGCATAGCCCTGGAATAAGGCAATTCTTTGTTCAATGCAAATTGAACCATTTCCTTGCTGAATACAAAATATGTGCCAAATTAATAATTTATTTTAGTTACAGTGATTTGATTCAACCGAAATGTGCCAATGCCAATAACAAAGGGTACAATTTACTTTCTTCCCAGCATATGGGTTTCTCACTGACATGCTTCTGTTCATGGCAGAACATTTTGTACTGTGCTTACTTATTTTCCTTGGAGCGGGGGAAAAAGTAGTTTCGATCTGGTGTCACCTTAACTGGAAACAGTAGCCCTATAAGGTTATACGTGGCTCCAGTCAATGGTGAGAGATGGGGAAGAACTGGGAAATTGGGCCACTCTTTCCTGCTCACTAGCCTGGTGCCTCCTGCACTGAAAAAGGGAACCGTCAGTGCAGATCATCCTGCTGGATCCCACCCTGGTATCTAATAAGAGTCTCTCCCTATAGGAACTGAGGGTTCTGCCAAGTAAGATTAGCTCAGAGCCTAGATTCCCCAGAGTTCAGGCCTCCTGCTGGAATAACCACTGCCCAAACAAGATGACAATGAAACTTCCTCTCTTTGGGGGGTTGGGGGGTGGGAGGTTTCTTCCTATTCCCCACAGGTGCTTTTAGGAATCCATGGGCTCCCTGGTCCATTTCCCCTACCACACATTTCTCAGAATCTCATGCTAAAGGAGAGACTGAAAGTTACCTTGCTCCTTTTACTGACATTGTTCTGATTTTTATAAAGAATACTGAACCACATTCAACTTCTCTCACTAGTGCAATTTACCATCACTGTCTATAATGGAAATCAAACAGTGTTAAGTTGTTTCTATTGGTTGCTGGAAGACATAAATTGAAACTGAACTGAAGTTTTAGATATAGACTCTTCCAAGGGCTATTTGAATGACAAGTGGGGCAGGGGAGTTTCCTGCCGGACAGTCCATTGCCCCAGTTCTACAGATGTCTGCTTTGTTTCGTCCCCTCTACCCGATATGTTGGTATCTCCTAGTTTCCCAAACAATGATAGTAACCAAAATTTCCTTTGAGGGAAAGAACTTAACATTAGGTCACCTGGAAGAGATGCAGTGTGATAAATAGATGTGATAGCCAGTCTAGGTCATGTTTCTACATTTTGGGGGTCAAGTTGTGGTCTGGAAGGCCCCAGGGACATTTGCAAGGTCAGCATGGTACTGCCCACCTTTGCCCTCTCCCTGTAACATGGCCTAGAGATGGAATCAACAGAGACCGTATTCAGGTTACTGGCCGGCTGGCCTGGCTCAGGTTTTATAGCTTCCTTAAATGGAATTTTTCAAGCCTTATTTTTTTAAAGTTTTGACTGCCTCGAAAGAGAATAGTTTGTTATTGGTCATGGTTCCAACACTAGGAAACATCAGTGTGGATGCTCTTACTCTCTACCCTGATGGGAAGAGAAGAGAAAAGGAAGCACCCAAACAAAAACACCTTGAATTCAGAAAGCAAACACAGCTGTCTTTATTCTGGGACATGGCCCACATAGGTAAAAGATAGGGCTTCCGAGCGGACCCTTATCTCAAAGACCTGGCCTCTTCCTTCCTTCAGAACAGGGTACTGAAATCTCCCTTTCTGCTGTTCACCAGATCAGGTCAAATATATTTTTAAAAATTCTTATGATATACATGATCTAGCAAAGGGAAAAAATAATAACTTTTCCAAATTAAGTCAGCACAAGTGGAAAACCTAGAAATATGTATGAAGTAGGAGACTGTCTAATGCCTTTCTAAGTTTGGAGTGTTTGCTCATTTACAACATCAAGCCCGAACCTCCCAGAAGAGTTTCGTGACTTTAAATTGCCCACTGTAAAAACAATCCTATTTACAATTGCACCAAAACATATAATAAATATCTAGCAATAAAACTAACCAAAGAGGGGGTTCCTGGGTGGCTCAGTTTAAGCCTCTGCCTTTGGCTCAGGTCATGATCTCAGGGTCCTGGGATCAAGCCCTGCATCGGGCTCTCTGCTCAGCAGGGAGCCTGCTTCCCCCTCTCTCTCTCTGCTTGCCTCTCTGCATACTTGTGATCTCTGTCAAATAAATAAATAAAATCTTTTAAAAAATTAAAAAAAAACTAACCAGAGAGGTGAAAGACTTATACTCTGAAAACTATAAGATATTAATAAAAGAAATTGAAGACAACCCAAACAAATGCTCAGGGATTAGAAGAATTAATGTTTGTACTACCCAAAGCCATCTATAGATTCAATCCAATTTCTGTCAAAAAAAAAAAAACCAGTAGCATTTTTCACACAAATACATCAAATAATCCTATAATTTGTATGGAACCACAAAATACCCCAAATAGCCAACACAATCTTGAGAAAGAAGAACAAACCTGGAGGTATCACAATCCCAAATTTTAAGATATATTACAAAGCTGTAGTAATCAAAACAGTGTGATACTGGCACACACATGTGTGTGCGCACGTACACACACACACACACACACACACATACCCCAAAGACACATATATCCCTAGAACAGGATAGAGAGCCCAGAAATAAACCCACCCTTATATGGTCAGTGAATCAACACAAAGAAGGCAAAAATATACAATGGGGGAAAATACAGTCTCTTTGTTGGGAAAACTGGACAGCTACATGCAAAGAATGAAACTGGATTACCTTCTTACATCATACATAAAAATAAATTCAAAATGAATTAGAGACCTAAATATAAGACATGAACCCTTAAAACTACTAATAGAAAACATAGCCAGTCATCTCTTAGACATCAGCCTTAGTGACATATTTGTGGATATGTCTCTTCAGGCAAGGGAAATAAAAGCAAAAATAAACTATACCAAGATAAAAAAAAACTTTTGCACAGCAAAGGAAGCCATCAAGAAAATGAAAAGACAATCTACTGACTAGGAGAAGATATTTTCAAATGATATATCCAATAAGGGGTTAATATGCAAAATATATAAAGAATTTATACAACTGGACATCCAAAAATCCCCAGATAATCTGATTAAAAATGGGCAGAGGATGTGAATAAGACATTTTTCTGAAGAAGATATCCAGATGGCCAACAAGCACATGAGAAGAAACTCAGCATCATTCATCATCATGGAAATACGATTCAAAACCACAGGGAGATACTACCTCATGCTAGTCAAATGGCTATTATCTATAAGACAAAAGTAACAAGTGTTGGCAAAGATGTAGAGAAAAGGAAACCCTCATATACTATTAGTGGGAATGTAGTGTAACCACTGTGGAAAACAGTATGGAGTTTCCTTAAAAAATTAAACACAGAACTACCATACAATCCAGCAATTCCACTACGGAGTATTTACACAGAGAAAGCAAAAACACTAACTTGAAAAGATATATGCACCCCTGTGTTTATTGTAATATTATTTATAATAGCTAAGATAGGGAAGCAACCCTAGTGTCCATTGACTGATGAATGGATAAAGAAGATGGTGTGTGTGTGTGTGTGTGTGTGTGTGTATTAGGATATTACTTGGTCATAAAATGATGCAATCTTGTCATTTACATCAATATGGATAGACCTAAAGGGTCTTATGCTAAATGAAATAAGTCAAAGACAGACAAATACCATATGATTTCACTTATGCGTGGAATCTAAAAAACAAAACGAATGAACAAACAAAAAGCCAGAGTCATACAAACAAGGAACAGACTGATGGTTGGCCAGAAGGAAAGAGGGTGGGAGGTGGGTGAAACAGGTGAAGGGGGTTGAGAGTTACAAACTTCCAGTTATAAAATAAATAACTCACAAAGATGAAAAGTACAGCAGTGGGAATACAGTTAATAATATTGTAGTAACATTGTATGGTGACAGATGGGGACTGTCCTTACTATGATGAGCATTGAGTAATGTATAGAATTGTTGAATCACTATGTTGTACACCTGAAACTAATATAACATCATATGTCAACTATACTTCGGTAATAAAAATAAATTGTCTACCTTAAAAAAAAAATGATTGGTGTATCTACGACAGTTCTGCAGCAATCTTCATGCAATTCCAGTGTGGCTCTTGCCTCATTTTTATTTCTGAGCACTTGTACAGCAGACACTGGCAGAAGTGTCTACCTAGCATCCCCAAAGTGGTGGGTGAGTTCTCCTAATGAAATTCTAGCCATACACCTGAAGATTTTAATTGACTGGCCTTCTTAGCTTCCTGGCTGGCACCACCCCCAATAGATTCCATTGCCTCCCAGGCTCCGGCAAGAGAAGCTGTTCCTAGGACCTCCCCTCCGTCCCCTCCATACCCTCCCCGCCTACCGCTGCCTGGCTTCATCTTGCCATCATTCATCTGAAACTCCTTCCAACAAAGTCTCCTGTGACCTTGCAGCTGTCAAATTAAAAGAAAAAGTTAAGATTCGCATCTCCATGGATTTCCCTATGAAATAATCTGGTAATTCTGAACACTCTGTTTTCTGGAAGTACTTTGCTTATTTTCTGACTGCTCCCTCTACTGGGTCCGTGATGGCCATCTGCCTCTCTTTTTCTTCTTCAAGTGTTCCTGTAATCCAGCAGATTTCAGTGGCGTCTCTCCTGCAACCAGTATTGTCTCTTTAACACTCATGTTTCCTAAAATATGATTTTCAGCCCAAAGAATGTTCCTAAGATCCAGTCTTCTACAGCCAGTTGCCTAGTTTATGTATTGAATTCATCATCCTTTCTTCAACATTCCCCAAACTTCTTATCTTCCTACCTAAGAAGGAAGGTAGGAAGGAACACATCAGCCAAGCCAGAAGTAGGGAGATTACTTCCGACCCTTCCTCCCACCCTAATCCCCAAATCCTACACCAATTATATCTCACTAAGCTCTTTCTAATTTATCTTCCTCTCCATTTCCACTCTGTTTTATTATTTCTTTCTGTGTTAACATAGGAGCATCACATCTGGCCTCCCTGACTTCATCTCCCAGAAATCTTTCATCATACTGTATGGATCTTTAAAATATAAATTTGATAATTGCCTGCATTAAATCCTTAAATTGGTTCACATTACTTACAGGATGAAGTCCAGTCTCTTTGTGTTGGGAGGAAGTAAACACTTACAAGAATAAACCAATGTGAAGTAATTTCTTATTTGAACAAAGACATTTTGTGTATGAGGCGCTCATCTACTACTACTACTACTACTACCCCTGCTACCCTTTCAAACATACTTCTTCAGCCCTATTTTACTTCAGCCCTATTATTATATTTGAAATATTGATTGAATTTCAAACATACTTCTTCAGCCCTATTTTATTTTTCTGTATTCTACCTATACACTCCTACGTATGTTTTCCATTTAGAACTTTCTCTCTCTGATTTTTGCATTCTGCTGCCTCTGCCCACAAGCATTTACCTCTCTTACGTCCTTATTCTCTTGGGTAATGACCGTTCAGCCTTCAACACCTAGCTCCAATATCTTACGTCTTCTAGGAAACCTTCCTTCATGGCCTCCTTTCCCTCACTCGGGCTCCTGTGTGTCGTAAATCTTACTAGGTTCAATCTGTATCATTTTCTTCCATCAATTCTGCTGAGTTTCTTACCATGTTTAACACACAATGGAAACTCAAGTGATGTTTGATGATTGGATGAATGAGCCAATACATGAGTGAGTATTAGGCCAAATAATAAAGGCACATGTATTGTATAAGAGCGTTGTATGATGTCTTATGAGATACAGCGTCGAATTTCTGGCTGGAACAGATCTACAGTGTGATTGAGAGAATCCCTTCAGCTTTCTAAACCTCAGTTTCCTTACCTGTAAAATAAGGGGATCAGACTGAGATACAATGAAGGTCATTTGACTCGATAGTTTATGATCCCCTTGACTATTGCTTCCCAGAAAAGCACAATTAGTCATGAACTTAGCTGTAATTTACAGAGTCAGTGCCCCAACTACATGCCTTCATCATGGTCATCCCCATCTTGCCAGCCTCTCTTCCGAGTAGACACCTAAGTTACTGAAGCTTGAACGTCCCAGCTTCTTCCAGGGAAAGAGGTACCTATCCTGGTAGGGAAACATAGGCTTCCCATTCTCTGTTGTATTTTTTTTCCCTGTTGTATTTTTTTTTTATTAAATATTCCTTTGATTGAAATACATTTACTTGTGAGAGGGTAACGTGATGTTCAGTCTACCAGGGCTCAACACTGCCTCTGCGGATGGAGGTGTACAGTTGACATCAGCGTGGTCAAGCCTAGCCCACTTCATGGCGTCTTTCCCTTTTCTCATAGATGGCAGCCCTTACACCTGGTGGGTCGGCAAAGCCAATGAGAAGCATTACTACTGGGGCGGCTCCGGGCCTGGCATTCAGAAGTGCGCCTGCGGCATCGAGCGGAACTGCACAGACCCCAGATACTACTGTAACTGTGACGCGGATTACAAGCAGTGGTGAGTGCAAGCTCCCCTCCCCGTGTGCCTTTCGGTCAGACTAATTCTGTAGCAGAGAACATTGAAAATTGCTGAAATAATAAGAGGAAGGGTTAGGAGTGTTTGGGAGCTAACCCGGGTGACCACGGTCAGAAACACACACAAAAATATAAAAACAGAGAGAGGTCAGTGTTACGAGGGTGTGCATTCAGAAATAAGCGGACACATAATTGATGTGTTTCTGTTTTACTCAGTAGAAGAATAATGAACCATGTAGCAGAAGGTGATTTACACTGTTAAATGTGCTTTGTAGCAGTGGAGGGAATGACTGTGGGCAGGGAGCTCACGCGCGGGGCCGGGGACTGGCCACGGTGCACAGTCTCCTGTGAATGCTTCCCCTTCCGACCCTGTTTGCTTTGAGTAGCTGCACAAGAAAAAAGGAGGGGGGAGGGGAAGGGAAGGGAAAAAGTCGTTCCTTGCTCTGTCTTCAGCAACAGTGCTCACGGATCTCCTTTCCTTCCTGCCTTGAACTGTTTAAAACTCTGATACAGATCAGTTCAAGAAAGATCTATTTCGGGGTTCTTTCATCACTTTCCTGGCTTTTGTTCTGCTTCACAGTGGATGGCTGGGTCTGTGTCAGTAACAGACAAAGATAAAATCAGCTGTCATTCAGCATGAAAAAGAGAGGCCCCAGAAGTTTGGGTGGAAGACTATAAACCGAAGTAGGGCTCTCCCCAGAAGCACACAGGGTGCACCTGCTTCTCACGATGTCCGAACCAACGAGGGCCTTCTGTGTTCCTCTCCTGCCTCTGGACAGCAGCGGAGGGCACGAATCTGGCTCTGAATTTCCTCAAGAACACACACAGTCTACTTCAGTCTGCCTGTGTTTCACACTGTTTAGAAGGACAATTGACAAGTTCATTCTACCAGTTAACAGAAAACTAATTCTGAACGTAAAGTTATGTGATTTCCAGGTCGGTGTCTACCTGTTTTCCAAAAGCCATTTTTCTTTTAGTAAACGAAGTGAATTGCCAAGCCCATATATCCCAGTGTTCTGGAATCGTGCATAAATGTGCGTGCATGCAGAAATAGCTACCTTACTCTTTTTTTTTTTTTTAAAGATTTTATTTATTTATTTGACAGACGGAGATCACAAGTAAGCAGAGAGGCAGGCAGAGAGAGAGGAAAGGAAGCAGGCTTCCCGCTGAACAGAGGGCCCGACGCGGGGCTCGATCCGAGGACCCTGGGACCATGACCCTGGCCAAAGGCAGAGGCTTTAACCCACTGAGCCACCCAGGCGCCCCTCCATTAATCTTTAATTGTGGTTTACTGTAAAGAGAAAATCATGATATTCTGTTTTTAATTTTATTTGTTTGAAAGATGTCTCTACACACATATTCACAGACTCCACCAAGTCTGGAAGTCAGGAGGGCAGAAGCCAAAGGCACAGGGCTCTGAAGTTAACTTTTCATTCGTTCCTGCAGTCACTCATTAACTCAACAGATGCCGATTGAATTTTCTGTGCCAACAACTCTTCTAGGTACGGGGCAAACCGTGAATGGGAAGAACAAGATCTGCCTGGATTTATGATCTTGTTGTCATTTTTTACCGGCTGTGTGTCCTTAAGCAAGGTCTGTGGACTCTGATTCATTTGTTTCTTCATCGTTGACTCCTGCTCCCTTCAAGAAGCTGACTTTGAGTGCATTTTCTCCGAGTAGGAGACGTGGGAGCACCGTCCCAGATGGTTCATTGTCTAGCAATGCAGTGTTCATCCTACCACGGAGGACGGTTCAGTAGTCAGGGAAAGGAAAATCTAGTGCATGCATCCAAGCAAAATTCATTTTTGTCAGACATCGTGGTCAGTGCTAGGGACACGATGGTAAATGGAACATGCACTTTGTCTTTGAAAGAACTCAAAAGTTAGCTGGCGGACAAAGCCCACAGAAATAGCATATTAAAATCAGTCCTCTGACGAAGTCATTGCAGGATACAGCAAAAACAGTGGAAGAAAATTTAAATCTAGGGGCACCTGGGTGGCTCAGTTGGTTAAGCATCTGACTTGGGCTCAGGTCATGATGCCAGGGTCCTGGGATTGAGCCCTGCCATCGGGCCCCCTGCTCAGTAGGGAGTCTGCTTCTCCCTCTGCCTCTCCCCTCCCTGCTCACATGCTCGCTCGCTCACTCTCTCTCTGTCTCTCTCAAATAAATAAGTAAAAATCCTTTTTAAAAAGAAAAAAAGAAAATTTAAATCTAACTGCAGGATTAGAGGAAAAGGTTAGAAAGAGCCTCACAGGAAAAAGGATGCTTGGAAGAGAAGTAAGAATTTGTTAGGCTCACTCTTCCTTAGAAGATCGTCTTGGAGGAGAAGCACGAGACAGCTCGGGCAGTTTGGGGAGCCATCAGTGAAGTAGATTTGGAATGCAATACGGACAGGAGAGGAACCGCAGTCTTGCTCAGTTTGTGGGAGGTCCAGCATTGGAGCTTCCATTCTTTTCAAGGATGGTGGGAGTTTGAATTTATCAGCCACAAGCCCCACGGAGGTCAGCATGGGGCTGGGGCGGGGAGACCACAACAGTCCTTGAAAGGCATCAAAGGCTGAAGGCACAGCCACCAAGGAGAAGGAAAATGTAGATGTTTGGGAGGTGTGGTATCTGCAGGACTAGATAGTTAGGCCTGTATGAGAAGAAAGGGAGAAGTCTGGGTAGACGCCCCTTTGGGCACTTGGAAATGGAGCAGAAGCCAAGCCACGCGTCAGGCTAAGGAATAAAGCTCTGAGCAGTAGATGAGGAGTTCAGCTTTGAAAGGATTAAGTTGGAGGTGCCGGCATAAGATCCTGTCTAAATCCAGAGGGGCACCATTAATGGGATTACTGATAAGAGATAGAGATTTCAGAGAAATGTATTTGCATTTGAAATCACTTCCAAGAACATACCTGAATTCAGATCACAGATGAGAAGACTCCTTGCCGACAGACCTATTCCCTGGGGCTCACAGACACGCCAGTCTCTGGAGCCCTGATTGGCTCATACCTGTTCCTGGTCTTTCAGGGTCCCCAGGATGGCCGGTGTGTGGTCCCTTCTGTACCAGTAGCAGTGAAGACACCCTCACCGCTAGCCCTCACCTCTCCACTTCTGTAAAGTTTTCTAATGTCCCCTAACAGAGGCACTATATTTTGAGTAAACTGAAATATATAATGAATATGGTTATAATAAATAGCTATTAAGATGATCTTCTCTATTTAAGACAAGAAAGAGAGCTTCCGGTGAGGGCTTACTGGTCTTTGAACTCACCAGCCCCTGCCAGAGGGTCTGCTCTGTGAACCATGTTCTTAAAATGGCCCGGATTTGCCTCTTTTGAGGCAGCTTTTAACCACTCTGAAACTTAGATTTGTTGTCTGTATAATAAAAATAAATCTCGATCGGCAGACAAGCGTGAGAGCAAATGGGAATATAGATTATGAAAAGAGTCTGTAAATTGTGTAGTAATGGACACATAGTTCTTTGCAATTCTTCACTCTGCAATTTCCCTCCAAGTTTTAATGATTCCAAATGAATCTTTAGACATGAAAAAAGACTGTGGACAGTGAGTCCCTTCATGCCCTGGCCCAGCAACAGATCCCAAGTCCAAGTCTACGACACCACGTGGCAGGGGGTGGATGGGCTCTACTGGCAAGGCTCACATCAGACGTCATCAAAAGACAAGGTATAGGTCCTCCAGCCCCATCTGACCTCAGGCAGAGATGTTGGAGCCAGACTGCGGTACTGAACACAGCAGGGTCTAGTTCCAAGGAAACCCTTGCTCCCCTGACTTCCCAGAGAGCAAGAATGAGAGCAGTGTTATTGGTGGAGGTAATCTTAGTGCACCAACTGGCTGCGCAAAGGAAACAGCTGTTCACAGGCATTGTCTGAGGTCCTCTTTTCACCCAGAACAGGGAGCGGCCACAGCCCTTCTAGGAACCTGACTTCAGGTGCAACCTCCTTGACTAGAAGGGAGGGCGCTTCCCAGCCGGTTCACTGTCCAGGCAACCCGGAATGTGTGCTCCCAAGATCATGGGGGATCCAGATCTTTCTGTCCTGCCACAGATGAGCGCAAAGAGATTTGGGAGACGGGAAACCCCGTGCCTGAGTCCAAGTGAACTTCACACACGTGAGACCACACTTGCTGTGATACGTGGAAGGACAAATGAAGGTCCCACTTCCGAAGCGCAGGCTTTCAGGCTCCGTGTCCAGCTAAGGAAGTGACTCTCTCCACTAATCGTGACCTCACTCCCTGTGAGTCATTTGAGTAAAATGGAGGGAGGCTGACATGGGGCGAAGCCCTACCATGCCCTCTCCTGTGTGTGTGACCTACGTCAGCACAACTGGCTTCTGTTAAGTTCCCGTGTCGGCAAAACGTAGACAGATAACCCTTCCCAGTCCATGCAGAGATTTGGTAAAGCGCCGTCGTAAATGATTGTTTAAAATTACAGGCGGGCGTGTTACTTTTACTACGTGAATGTTGAATGGAACCCTAGCAACAATTGTTAACAATTTCTTAAATTACAGTTACTTAAAATGGGGTCCCAGGACAATGTAAATTATGTTTCACAAATTATATTAGAAATGAGAAGCAGAGAGAAGATCTAGACCCAGGTTTCCAAACTTCCAGTCCAGTGTTTTTCTGTAACATCATGATCAAGGAAGACTATTAACATTGTTTTTATCTTTTTAATGATTTATGAATTTAATGTTTATAGCTATCTCTAAGTTTTAAACCTAAGGCTTAAACAAATAGACCACATATTTTATGTTCTTCTTAAAGAAAAACAATCTAAGCATTTATTATCATTCACTAGAGTAAAATACACAAAAATGGGGCTGGGATAAAGGAGACCATAGCTCAGGACACAAGCAGGCCTCCCAGCAAAGCGACAATGGCCTGTGAGAACTATAACCATCTCAGTGATTGCCTGATTATCTATGCTGTGAGAAGTTTTGCACAGTTATTTCTGAGATTGAATGTAATTTAACATTTATGATTTACTATTCGCAGCAATAGTAAATATTCCCACCTACCGTGCCAGAATCCCAATTAAGTGAGCCTTGGCCTCAGCGAAGTGCCCACCACTGGATAATTCCTGGTCTCTTGCAGCCGAACCCAATGAGCTAAATCATCACATCTGAAATTAGCAGTTCCAAAAACGGAATTACCAGTGAAGGCGTGCCAGTCATTGCTTGAGTGCCCCTCTCTCGTTCTGCTTGTAGAATTTCTGGGTGATTGTGTCTTGGCCAAGATGAACACATACAGAGGGGGTGATGAGCCCGGTGAAAAGCCAAGAGCAAGTCCGCGTGTTAAAGTTAGTGGGCCGTTCCCACCTCCATCGGAGAAAGGCCAGGCACATGCCTGCTTGCGTGTCCCATTCCACTCACCCCGAATGGAACTGGCTTCTCTGTAGGTCTGTCCTTCCTGGGCCAGAAATAACCCACGACCAGCTCTTTATAGGCAGCAGAGAACCTCTTTACTGTTTTAAAATCAGAAACAACTGATTCAGTTAGCTTACTACCAAACAACTGTTAAGTACTTAGAATATTTTGAAAAGTAATCATTACACACTTTTTCATGGTTTCTAAACAGTTTCATCTAATCTTTTTAAATATTTTTCCCTGAAACGTGTTTATTTTTACTCAAAGTAGAATATTTATATATGCACTCTCATTTGCCATGTTGTTCGCATCATAATAGTGAATATTTAGGGATATTAATTATGTGTCAGACTTTGTTTCAAGAGCTTGAATGTATCATGTCATTTAAACATGACATTGGCCCTATAATTAAAGTACTATTTTATCTTCCCCAAAGAGGTTAAGTTACTTTCCCAAGGTCACACAGTTAGTAAGTGGCAGAGCTAAGATTCAAACCCTGGGCAGGCCAACTCCAAACTCATGCTTAAATAGTACACAACAAGGCATGTTAAGAAAAAAATTTTTTTAATATATATTCTGTATAGACTATGGCAAGAAAGACACCTTTTAATGGCAGTTTGGATAGTGCTATCAAAAGTTAAACACATATTCTTTGAGCATTTTACTATATGGCATTGCCTTTCTTGAACAAATATGGACAAATATAGGTACTGGATTTTCCATTCTTTGTAGTAATCAAAATAAAAGAAACCCAAACTGAAATTTCCAGCAATAGAATTTTAGATAATTATTACTGATGTTAGGTTGTTGAAGGAAAGAAGGGAGTAGACACTCAAATACTTGCATAGAAAAATGGCCAAAGTAAAAATGCAAAAAGAACGTTGACAAATAATCTGTATGATAGGAGTTTTTTTTTTTTAATATTTATTTATTTGACAGACAGAGATCACAAGTAGGCAGAGAGGCAGGCAGAGAGAGGAGGAAGCAGGCTCTCCGCTGAGCAGAGAGCCCGATGCGGGGCTCAATCACAGGACCCTGAGACCATGACCTGAGCCGAAGGCAGCGGCTTAACCCACTGAGCCACCCAGGCTCAGGTGCCCCTGAATCTGTTTTTTAAAAAATTGCATATACAGCTATAACCCTTATACATGTATAGACAAGTTCTGGAAACCACACAAAATGAACCGTTAATAGTTAACACAGTGGACGAGGATATGAGGGTCTTACGGAAGTCTCCTCTTTATCCCCTTCTGCATCTTAGTTAGCCTTTGAATGTCTTGGCATGATCATAGCTAACCCATTAAATTAAAATTAAAATGTTTATAAGTAGCTTAAACATCTAAAATGATGGGTATCTGGGTGGCTCAGTTGGCTAAGCATTCAATTCTTGATTTTGGCTCAGGTCATGAACTCAGGGTTGTGAGATCCAGCCCTATGTCAGGTTTTACACTTGGTGGCAAGTCAACTTGATATTCTCTCCCTCTCCCTCCCTACCCTCTTCTCTCTCAAGTAAATAAATAGATCTTTTAAAAAAACCTAAAATGAAAAAGTAAGGGCCCCCACAGACATCCTGTTACATAACAATACATACTATTTTCCTAAGAAAGCAGATAGAAGAATAAGTTTCAACAACAGAACAAAAGCATCTCCATTCTTGATTCTGCTAGCCCCAATATTGGAATGAGTTTCTTAAAAAAAATGGGAGGAGGTCTCTCTCCCATTTAGCACTGTGACACAGAATATCTAGGCCATTACCCTTTGAACCACATGTAGAATACTGGGTTTTTTATTTTTATTGACATATAATGTATTATTTGCCCCAGGGGTACAGCTCTTTGAATCATCAGGCTGACACATTTCATAGCACTCACCATAGCACATACCCTCCCCATGTCCATAACCCAGCTGTTCTGTTCCTATTCCCCCACCCCACAGCAACCCTCAGTTTGTTTTGTGAGATTAAGAGTCTCTTATGGTTTGTCTCCCTCCCAATCCCCTCTTGTTTCATTTTTCCTTCCCTACCCTCTAAACCCCCGTGTTGTCTCTGAAATTCCTCATATCAGGGAGACCATATGATAATTGTCTTTGTCTGATTGACTTATTTCACTCAGTATAATACCCTCTAGTTCCATCCATGTCATTACAAATGGCAAGGTTTGGGGTTTTTAATGGCTGCATAGTATTCCATTATACTTCTTTATCCATGCATCTGTTGATGGGCATCTAGGTTCTTTCCATAGTTTGGCTATTGTGGACATTGCTGCTATAAACATCTGGGTGAATTGTGCCCCTTCGGATTACTACATTTGTATCTTTAGGGTAAATACCCAGTAGTGCAATTGCTGGGTCGTAGGGTAACTCTATTTTCAACTTTTTGAGGAACCTCCGCACTGTTTTCCAGAGTAGCTATACTAGCTTGCATTCCCACCAACAGTGTAGGAGGGTTCCCCTTTCTCCACATCCTTGCCAATATCTGTTGTTTCCTGACTTGTTAATTTTAGCCATTCTGACTGGTGGGAGATGGTATCTCATCGTGGTTTTGATTTTTATTTCCCTGCTGCCAAATGATGTTGAGATGTTTTATCACCTTGATCTGAATTCTGTAAAACTCATGCTGGTATTTTTAAACCTTCTGGGGTCCTGCTTGGGACAACAGTCCCTTCATATCTCAAGACTGTGATTTGATTCTTGGCTCATAGAGGGTGTGATACTATGAGTAGTATGGGTATCCGTCACGAGGGACGCTCTTCTGATTGCTAACCTGACCAAACAATAGCCAATATTCAAATAAATGTGTGAGCGTGAGTGTGTAAAATAAAAAGTATTAAAATGGATAGTTATCAATACATTTCCTTTTTAGATACATAAATGGAGCTGACCTTTAATCTAATGAAGGCCATCCTCATTAAGTTAAGCTTTGTTTAAAAAAGCAAAGAGGAGGGACATCTCAGTTGGTTAAGTGGTTTGCCTTCGGCTCAGATCATGATCTCAGGGTCTTGGGATCGAGTCCCAGTTCGGGCTCAGTGGAGAGCCCGCTTCTCCCTCTCCCTCTGCCACTCCCCTGCTTATGCTCTGTCTATCCCTCTCTGACAAATACATAAAATCCTTAAAAAAATAAAGAAAGAAAGAAGAGGAAGAGAAAGGAAAGTGTTTATTTTAAACCAGCTTAGCCTCAGATTTCAGTGTGTCTCGGTGTTAGCATGGGGCCTGAGACAATTTCAGGCAGGTCCCACGGCCCCCTGTACTTGAGTCCTTCTGCTTCCGCTGTGAAGTCTGCCGGTCAATTTGCCTGCACCGTGAAGTTGCATCTAAAGAGGCTATTCCTGGAAAGCCTAGCTCCAAAGCTCGTTTAGAAGTGTAACTACTTTTCAGTATGTGGGTCAGAGCTCAGAGCCGAAGGCAGGGGCTCCTGCTCTTTCATTAGGAATTCGCCCTGGGATCGGAAATGGGAAGCAGCAGCGAGGCCCTCCGAGGCGCGTGCTGGACAGCTCCAGATGCGAAGCGTCCCTGCGGGCTTGAAAGACCTCTTGGCTAACGGGGGTAGGGAAATGTCGCTCCTCGTTTCCAGAGGAGGCATAAAAATGATATATCATATTCTGTCTCGGGGATATTTTGGTGCCAACTTGCTTGGCACAGCCTAGAATCTCCTGTCACCTCTCGGATTGTATCATGACAGAAAGGTAATTGGGCACCGGAGAAGATGTCAGCGGACTGTCAATACGGTTTGACCACTGCCCCTAAATAATATTGATGACACGAAAGCAAGAGGGATTAATCAGGTGGGAGCCTGTCAGATGTTCAGAGCGTGCGGCAGGTTCCCGAGATAAATACCCGCTCCGACAGAATGCTAAATGGACTCCAACGAAAGAGATGATTTAGCCGTCTCGAGGAAAACAGAACCAAGATGCCAGAGAGCTTTTGGAGAAAACACAGCTCACTTTCCAGCCCCCTCTCCCCAGCAGGCTTTAGAAGGAGAGGGGTCCGTGATAGTTTCTGGCGGAAAAAAATTGCATCCTCCCTAAGAATCGATCATGAAAAAGGATCAAATTGCAAGTCCTGTCATGTGGTTTACAGCAAAGAGCTGAGCCATCGGGTTTGAAACCCCAGGGGGCAGTTACCTGCCCCCTGGGGATGCCCTGCGGACGCAGCCCATCTGTCTGTTGGTGTGCTCTGTGGCCCTCCGAGAGATCAGGCCCATTCCACATGAAGCTCTCCGTCACGCTGTCCTTACTGGGCCAGCCGCCTCTCCGGGGCCTTTCACAGAGGCTGGGCCCTCTGTCGCTACAGCTTCTTTCTTACCGCAGCTCACATCTAAACCTGAGCTCTGAATAGGACTGTGGCAACCTTCCGAAAGAATTTTGGAATTTGATGCTCCTCCATCCTACACGTTGATCACTGATTACCACTGTCTGGCTTCATAGAATTTAGAATCTCCTAGGAAACATTCAGAATGACGGATCATCAGGCCGTGCCTCAGGGTAATTAAATCAGAATCTCCAGGGATCGCGTCTGACCATCCTGGATTCTGCAGACTCCCGAGATTTCAGGTGGGTAGACAGGGTTGAGAGTCACTGATTGCTGGCTAAGTTGAGCTGCACTTAATAAAAAATAAATAAATAAACCTTAAGCAAGACGTAACCTTAATTCTCTTTTTGGGGGTGAAAGAAGCCCATGATCCTTCCAACAATCAGCACTCACATTCTTAGAAGTTTGATAACATCCTCAGGGTCCAATAGGGCTTCTAGAGCTCCAGCCATCATATTCACGTTCCAGATGGAAGGTAAGAAGGGGATAAAGAAAGGGTGATTTCTCCCTCTGAAAATGAGTTTATACACGATTTCCATGTACAAATCGTTAGCTGGAACTTAGTTACATGACCACACCTGCAAAGCTGTCTGGGTTAGGTAGCTTTTAGCTGGGTGTGAATGTGACTCACTAAAAACGAGGGTTCTCTCACCAAAAATGAAGGAGAATGAGCCTGCTGGTATCCTGTTCAGACACCTTCATGAGTACCCTTCACGATTAAATCCGAACTCATTCAAGTCACTATTTCAAGCCTTCCAGAGTTTCTCCCCATCTTACCTGTCAGCTCAGCCTCGCTGTCCGCCATGGCCATTCTAAGAACTTGTATCCTTTCTCACTGCTGGCCCTTCGACATGCGGCTAAAATATCCTGTCTCATATCTGCCAACCAAATGTCACTCCCACTACAGATGAGCCCCCATGTTTGTTTCTTACAAAAACTCCCCCGCTTGCCCCCACCCCCAATCTTGCCAAAATCCCACTTAGAGGCTTATTTCCCCGGCTCCCAAAGCCAATTTATTATGAAGCTAGTTTGGGTCTCACCTGTAACGACTTTGCCTCCTCTCTCATACTGTAAACTTCATGAGGCCAAACACCACACCTCGTTCGTGTTTGTAAATCCTTTATGCCTATCACCTGCCGCTACTCGGCAACAATTTGCAATTTGGATTAAGTGTGTAGCATTTCAGAGATTTGGATTTTTGTAGTGTTTTTGTCATGAACCATAAACACAAAGAGACACCTATGCTTTAGTCTTTGAAGATGTTTTTGTACAATGTACAGCAAAAATTGGAAAGTTTTTTTTAAAGATTTTATTTATTTATTTGACTCAGAGAGAGAGATCACAAGTAGGTAGAGAGGCAGGCAGAGAGAGGAGGAAGCAGGCTCCCCGCTAAGCAGAGAGCCCGATGCGGGGCTCGATCCCAGGACCCTGAGATTATGACCTGAGCCGAAGGCAGAGGCTTTAACCCACTGAGCCACCCAGGCGCCCCTGGGAAGTTATTTTTGTACAGAATTGTACTGTAATTAAGCCAAGACTGTTCTTAAAATGTGAATACTATGTGATCTATACTCACAAATTACACATATCTACATATATATTAAATATACATACTACATTATTATATGTGATATGTAATAATGTTATTAATTTGTGGAGGGGAGCATGCTCAATATGTTTAGCTAATTAAATGCCTGATATTCACATGAAATAAGTTACTCTATATGCAAGAAAATAAATGCTGAGTTGGAAATACAGGAGGTTTGGAAGATGGAGGAGATGAGCCAGGGTAATAATACTGAGAATAACACTGAGAAGAGTGTTCCTGTACATGGGCAGATAATGGTACCCAAAGATGTTCAGGTCCTAATTTCCAGAACCTGAGAATATGTTACCTTACACAGCAGAAGGGGCTTTGCAGATGTGATTAAGAGTAAAAATCCCTAAAATGGCAGATTATTCTGGATTATCAGGCTGGGCTCAGTCTTATCACAGGAGTCTTTAGAAATGGAGAATGTTTCCCAGCAATGGTCAGAAGGAAATCCGGTGATGGATGAAGGATCGGAGAAAGCCCAGCTTGTTATCTTTGCCAGGGGAAGGAGGGGGTCCGTGAGCCAAGAACAGGGGCATCCCCTGGATGATGGAGGAGGCAAGGAGATGGATTTTCCCATGGAAGCTCCAGAAAGAAACTGAGCCTTGACAACATCTTGATTTTAGTCCCGTTGGACTCATGCTGGAATGTTAGTCTATAGAACTGTAAGGTAACAGCCCTGTGCTGTCTTAAGCCACTCAGTTTGTGGTAATTTGCTATGGCAGCGAGAGAAAGCTTATAGATCTGTTTTTTGCTATGGTTGGTGTCATTGAAAACACTCTGCAAAACATTGCTTCTCTCTCATAGCGCTGTAGAGTCAGGGTTGACTGGCAGAAGAATAGCCTCGCAGCTAGCTTAAAAAGAATGTCCTTACAGGTGATCTTCTGGCCAGTGCCACACTTCAGTGCCCATCCATCACTTGCTGATGCAAGAGCATCAAGCCCATGGAGGGAACACACACGCTCTTCCTCGGATGTATGGCTCTCTTGACCAGGGAGGATTGGTTGCCGGTTCTTATCTGAGATTGGGTCTCCTTCAGGTGGACGACTGTCTCGCTGATGATAGGAGTTTTTCCAGCTCAGAAATGTTCCTGTCTCCAAGCACTCATTCAGCCGTGTCCGAGGCCCTGCTATGTACCAGGGCTGTGTGGGACCCTCCGGCTGGTCCTGAGAAGCACAGGGCAGGTGGGCAGCTTTAATGCTATGCCTCCTGCTGAAAAATTTAGGATGTTTTCTTGATTCCTTCAACATTTTAATTTCACAACCTGACCCTGCTTTTTCTCCTCTTCCTTCTCCTCCACATCCTCCTTCTCCTCCTTCTTTTTATTTTAATTGACAGGCAGAGAAATGAGTGGATAATGAGGGTTTTATCCTTTTCTTATTTTCATAATAACTAATGAATTAAAGAGGGACATTAGGGGCATTATGGGATTTCCGATTGTAATACCTCGTTTTATGGCAGATGCCGTTAGCCTGCACTGTGGCCTGTCTGCATCTGGCCTTGATCTGTTATTTATAGCCTGTTACACTCTGCACTGTCCAGATAGCCCCAGCTCTGTTAGCAGTGAGCTTTTACAGCTAGGACAAGACCTGGAAAATAATGAGCAGTATTATTTCCTGTTATTATTATTTGGGGATATTTGGTCAGCTTCACTGCATGAAAACTATTCTATTTTCTAAGGGCCTTGATGCAGTAGTCAATTATAAGATAGATTTTTCTGGAGTTGTTTGTCCATTCATTTCACCAATTGCACAGTGAGTTTCCATTGTGCTGTCTACTCATGCGAGTGACAGTACGAGACAGTGTCAGCCCTGAACTGCACAAGTCCACGTACACGCGGATTTTTTTTTCAGTAAATACGGTACAGGTGTGTCAACGTCTTTTCTCTTCCTGGTGATTTTCTTAATAACATTTCCTTTTCTCTAGCTTACTTTATTGTAAGACATAAATAAGGATGTGTTCATGAACTATGTATGTTATTAGTGATGCTTCTAGTCAAGAGTAGGGTACGAGTAAAGGTTTGGGGAATCAAAAGTGATTTGTGGACTTTTGACTCTGGGTGGTTTGTGGGGAGAGGAAGTGGACGGGAGAGGTCAGCCCTCTAACCCCCACATTGTTGAAGGGCGGGGCAGGGGATTTATTTGATGAGAATACAAGCTAACACTAGGACACAGGATTGGGCTGGAGACTGAATATTTTCAAATCTAAGAGAACCTGTAAACCCCTTCTAGAGAAAGAAAACCCTCCCAAGAAAATGATTAAGAATGATCCTGTCAGGTTCCAATTAGCCACAAACAAATTATCCCCATTACAGACTATCTGTACTGTTTATTTCTACTATAGAAAGCGTTAAAATAATCACATCCAGTCCTTGTTGCATTTTGAATTGAATGCAAATTACAAATATTGAAAAGCAAGTGAAGTCCCGAGGAAAATAAATGAAGAAATGTGGTGACGGAGAAAAGAGCAGTGATGGGAAATAGCCCGTCTGGCTCATTGAGAGCAGCCATCTCATTTCTGACCATCCGTCCTGGCTTCCTGTTGCCTGTGCCCAGCCCTGCTTATAATTCAAAGTCAATGTTGGAAGAAATCCATCATTGACAGTATATGGCAGCCTTCCGCAGGGTCAGGCCAGGGTGTCTGGAGGGCCACTGCCTAAGCTTCCCTCTCCTTTTCAAGGGTGCAGACTGCCTCCAAGTCTTCTATAAACATACTGATGGCTCCTCAGGGACTTTTCAGGGATAGTGTAGGGTAGGAAATCTGGAAGGAACGTGATGACATGCACATGACATTTGGGATTTTTTTCTAGTGCTGGGTTATTTTCCACAGCAGGTCCTTCCTACCATTGGTTTGTCCCCATATATTTAGTCCAGGTTGTAAAGTCTAGAAACCACTCGAACTATCCACAGTATTCCCTGTGAGTGTGCAGCCATTCCAACTCTAGGAGCACTTCACACCGTGTTCATCAGGGTTAACTCCCTCAAGACCGTAGTCGGAAAGAAAAATAGGCCAGAGGGGCATGATAGATGACTGTTCGTAAAAAGAGGATGCCAAAATCAGCTGTTAGCATTTATCCCGAGCTCACTGTGAGGCCTCAGTGTGACAGGACCACCAAAGTACACAACAAAATAAAATACCCTTGTATCTCCTCAGTCAAGTGTCCAGATCACAGGAGTCTCCAGCATCAGCTGTGCCACCCCTGAAGTATTGTATCTGGTACTGGGAAACCAGAACAAGGACAGTGAAGTCAGGGAATTTGATGAGTATTCTGCATGAAGAAGAGCTGAGGAAAAGAGGAGGGAAGGAAGGAAAGCAGGCTACTCTTTAGTGCAGGCGCTCCTTAGGCTATGGGATGAATTGTGTCCCCTAAAAAAATAGGTTGAAGTACTAACCCCAGTCCATGGGAATGTCACCTTATTTGGCCATAAGGTCTTTGCAGATGTTGTCAAGTTGAGATGAGGTTGTTAGACTGATGAGTGGTGTCTTCGAGCAGAAGAAGAGAAGAGGCACAGAGACAGACACACACAAAGAAGAGAACACCGTGCAAACACATACACACAAGAGGAACACCCCCGCAAGGATGGAGGCAGAGACTGGAAACATGTATCTGTGAGCCAAGGAACGCTGAGGGTTCCAGCAACGCCAGAAGCTAAAAGAATGGCATGGACCAGATCCGCCCCTAGACCCTAGAGACACCTTGATCTTGGATTCTAGCCTCTAGAAGTGTTGGAAAATAGATTTCTGTTGTTTTAAGCCAGCCAGTGTGAGGTCCTTGGTGACTCCAGCCCCAGGAAACCAGTGCCTCCAGCCGTGCTGGCTGCTAAGCCAACGCACTTCCATGTGAACGGCTGCAGGCACGTACTGGGATCTTCTCAAGTGCTGACCACTGCTCAGAGCACTTTATCTGCAGATCTTCATGGACTCCTTACAACAGCCCTCGCAAGTAGGTACCGTTTTTAGGACAAACTTGTAAATAAGGAAACCAAGGCTTAGAGAGGTTGAGGAACTTGCCCTGGACCACATAGTTAATAAATAAGGAACAGGATGAATGGAGGCGATCAGCCCCAAGATTTTTACAAGTATGCTACATGTCTTCTGGAGAGAAAGGGGAGTGAGAGCAACCGGTCAAAGAGCGAAAAATAGCCAGGGAGGATGTAGCAGAGAAGACTTTGAGATACTACAGTATCTCTTTGAGAAAGATGAAAAAATGCAGCCTGACACTGTCCTCCAGGAATCCTTGTGGGGAGCACAGGAGCTGGGCTGTTGCAGAGGAGCGGTGACCAAGGTAAACAGAGGAAGTTGTCAACACCTCTCTGATCAGAAAGAAACAGAATGCATGTGGAAATTGGGGCTGACAGGGAGACCCAAAAAAGTTTCTAGAAAGAACAGGCAAAAGAAATATAAATAAACCATTCCGTTCAAAACTATTATTAAATTAAGACACATAGCATCGCATCAATGATTTCTCATCAATGTGCCAACATTGTCATTTTAGTGAGTATAAACATATATTTGACGCCTCTGTTCTCTCCAGTAATGCTTAAGTTCTTGCCATGATCCTTCTCCGCAGCCGTGCCTTGCGAGAAGTGCGCAGATGGCTTCCAGCCGGTGTCCTAATCACTTCCACCTGGAAAGTGCTTCTTTCCCTGTCACCTGACTTTACCTGCACAAACCAGGTTTGTGTCTTTTGTTCAGGTCTTCCTCCCGTGTCCTCATACTTCAGTGATCTCCCTGCTCCTTTCATTCTTTTTCCTCATGAAGAACATACTTCCATTCCCGGGAGCCTGTCTTCCTGAAATCTTAAGTCATGGCCGTGATGATTCCAAACCAAATTTCCTCTTTAACCAGCTGAGCTGTCCTCCTTGACCAGGTGCAGCCTTGACCAGGTGCGCCCAAGTCCCCTGTAAAACCACCAGAGGCATCACCAGACACCTCCCATGAATCTGCAGCAGGCCTTCCTCCCTAGAGATGGAAGGCAAAGTCGTACTCTACCGTGAATTTCCAGCCAATCATGGAGCCCCTCATTCATTGGCAAGCTTTTGGAAAAGACAAGAAATTCTAAGAAGTTAATTTATAGATGTATACTTCATACAGTACTACAAGTAAACTAATTTTATTTTTAATACATTGTATTTGGGGGGCAGTTTGAGGTTCACAGCAACATTGAGTGGAAGGTACAGAGTCCCTATTACCCCCCTCCCTCCCAGCACACACGCTGCCTCTCCAACTACCAACATCCCCCCACCAGGGTGGCAAATTTGTTACAATAGACGAAGCTACACTGGCACCTTGCTATCACCCAAAGCCCGTAGTCTGCATTAGGAGTCACTCCTGGTGTA
The DNA here is from genome assembly GCF_964662115.1 of Mustela nivalis. NCBI lineage: Eukaryota > Metazoa > Chordata > Mammalia > Carnivora > Mustelidae > Mustela > Mustela nivalis. Next base: position 7,487,972 of record NC_139031.1, on the reverse strand, counting down.
CATGCTGTGGGTTTGGATAAATATATAATGACATGTATCCACCATTATAGGTCACACCGAGCAATTTCTCTGCCCTAAAACTCCTCTGTGCTGCACCTGTTCATCCTTCTTTCTCCCCTCTTTCTCTCCAACTCCTGCCAACCATTAATCGTTTTTTGTTTTTTTTTTAATGGTCTCCACAGTTTTGCCTTTTGTGGAATGTCATATAGTGAGTGAATCATACATCATGTAGCCTTTTCAGATTTAGCCAATTTTATTTTAATAAAGATAAAGTTAAATAGTACATGGAAGAAATTAGGGATGGTAACATTGTGAAAACCAATATATATATATATTGGTTTTATATATATATATATATATATATATATATATATATATAATTATATTCTACTAGAAATTTAAATCAGATGTGAATGTCCTTCGAACTGGATGTAACTTGTTCAAATGAAATATTAGCTAAAAGTTCAATGTGAAAAGAGATTTGAGGTGTCTCCAGCCAAAGGCAGGGAGCCTTTGAAGGCTCCACCAACCACAGGCAGCCTTCACCCATCACCCTCAGCAAAAAGCAACAAGGATTTTTATGACTCCTCCCCGTGCTTCATGAAGCACGGTGTTAAAACCACAGATCTCATGGGGCACTAGGCTGACTCAGTGGAGGGTGTGACTCTTGATCTTGGGGTTATGAGTTGGAGCCCCACGTTGGGTGTAGAAATTACTTAAAAAAAAATCTTTTTAAAAAAACCCACAGATATAGGGCACCTGGGTGGCTCAGTGGGTTAAAGCCTCTGCCTTTGGCTCGGGTCATGATCCCAGGGTCATGGGGTCTCTGACCACATTGGGCTCTCTGCTCAGCGGGGAGTCTGCTTCCCTCTCTCTCTGTCTCTGCCTACCTCTCTGCCTGCTTGTGATCTCTCTCTCTCAAATAAATAAAATCTTAAAAAAAAAACCCCACAGATTTCAGAAAATAGGACTTAAAGGTTTAATGAAATTATAATAGAAATATAACAAAAATGTCTTCTTTCTTCCATAAAAAAATGTGAAAAGCAACCTATAAAATCTGATCTGTTTGACTTATGCTTTATAATCCCTTAGCATATACTTACTCAAGTTTGTGGAAGAACTGATATTGGTAAACCAAAGATACTACTAATAGTCAAAACTCAAAGAAAATTAAACCCAACATCTTTTAATATGATGAATACTTTAAATTACTGTGATCTACGTATAACTGAATCCGTTCCAAATTGAAATTAAAATTTAATTGATTGACTTGTATACAGATCATAGTCCATGAAAACTTCCTATATTCTTTGTTCCAGAATTTATCTTGTGAGTATTTAGGATAAGTATCCAAAAATGAGAAGAGAAAAACAAAGATTTTATAAAGGAAAACTGGGGACACAGGGGAAATCTCCATGAAGAAAACAATGTTTTTAAAATACATTGTTGGTTCAAGTTCAAGTAATAAGGCAATGGAGTTTTCGACTCCTAAGACAAGTTGACATATGTAGAAGTCATTTGGTGATTTGGAGATGTCTGAAGACTATATTTCCTTGCTAATTTGAATTATTTATAATCCAATAATTAATTACACAGAGTGAAATTGAATTGCTAATAAATGCCGGAGAAACCAATTTAAATTGACATTCATCTCCAAAGTTGGCTCCTATGTAATCACAGCAGATTTCTCAAGGTTTAATATTTACTACAATAAGTCAATAACACAACTGCCATATTAGAAATGGTAGTTAATCTCCTCCCAAGATGAATATAATATACATGTTAGATTGAGTTTTTGATTGATATGGAAAATCTTTTTGAAGATGTCCATTTCCTAAAGATAACTTTTTAAGCAAGGAAAATGGACAATGTTCTGTTCTTCCAGTTACTGACCTATTCATTGGACCTGTGTTCCTCTCTCTCTCATCTCTCTTTTTTTAAGATTTTACTTATTTATTTGAAAGAGAGAAAGAGCATGAGCAGGGAGAGGGGCATAGAGAGAAGCAGACTCCCCACCGAGCAGGGACCCTGATGTGGGGCTTGATCCCAGTAGCCCAAGATCATGACCTGAGCTGAGGTCCGATGATTTACCAACTGAGCCACCCAGGCGCCCCTGCACCTCTCTCTTAGTAGCATCCAACATGGTCGCCGGCAGTAGCAACCCAAGTCATTCTGAGAAACCTCTGAAGGTCAGGTTTGAATGTTTGAAATACGGTGGACATTTGTAGACCAGTGAAGTTTAAAAAGAAGTTTGATTTACTGTAAGGCTTAGAAAAGTGGAATAAATACAATTTCAAACATCGTGAAACAAATCAAACAGCTTCGAGGTTCAAAAGAATTGGCAGGCATAGGCTGGTGAATTGGCCAATATCATCGTTCTTTCAAAAGAAATTGCCAAACCCGAGTCGTATCTTTGCACTCATGCAATATCTTCAGAATTTCATGGAGTAGAATAAGCTATGTTTCACCAATGAACTTTGAAATGTTAGACTAAATGCAGAAAAGCTCTTTCCTGATTCAGGAGTTACTGATGCTGCCTGGGAGGTTTTCTCTGTGGGACCCAGGGAACAGACACCAGAGTCAAGCTCTGGGTCACTGCACTATTTTCCTCTTACAGAATTTCCTAAACCAGTCAAATGAGTGGTTTTTCAGCCCATGAGGCTGTTTCGCATCTCTGTATTTATGCAAGGGGGTGTTGCTTTAAACAATTCATGATTCTTTGTATGAAATAGTTCCGTTGTATAATTAAAGAATACTGAATTACGCCACCTACCGATTGTGTGGCCTTTCCCATTGTTTCTTTGTCTATTAGAGCCGGTTTCTTCCCCTGGTGTACTGGTACCCAGTAGAACTCAATTGTCCCTCCAAAGTCAGAAATTAATTAATGTGTTGCTTATTTCTGAGATTCTCTAAGGTACGGAGTTTTTGTTATCAAAGGTCACCAAACTCTCAGTTCTCAAAATCCTCTTTAAGTTCGGAAGCTTGCATACGGTGATGAGCAGGAAGTGAATTAAACCATAAATGTTACACTTTCAGACTCAGGAGGGATCAGAAGTGTCTAGTTCAAGGCTTTCTACTAAGAGGGCAAAGAAGAGAATGGCAGGTGTAAATGTCATTTCCAGCTCTGGAGTCCTGAACTGCCCGCATTACCACAGAAAGACAGGGCTATACATCTCAAAGCTTCTGAATATAACTTAATTTAATATATATAACTATAAATTATAGTTTAATAATAGTAAATTTGATAATCATAATAATTTTTAATTATCACTTAATAAATTTTAAATATAATTTACCCACTGGTCCTTAGAGCCAGCAGGTAAATAAAACCCAAAAAATGAAGAGCATCAGTGTGTCCACTACCTTCCCCCAAATACTTGGCTGCTAGAAATACACATAAATATGTCACTTCCCAGTTCTACTGTTGCTCATGTTCCAAAAAATTTTTTTCGACTCCTATTGCATTTAAATTTGAAGGACAAATATGGAGATTTTTAGAATGACTTATTCTATTTGGTACATTTCAGATCTCACTCTGGTAGAACATTTAGCTCTGTCTTTGACCATGAAGTTTAGACCTTACATTGCCTAGCAATCAGATGTAAAGCCATTCTTTGCATTTAAAAGATTTGGATAACTCTTTTATTAGAAAATACTCAGGCTGAATTTAGGGATCTGGATGCATTTGCATTAGCTCCCAATTGGATTTTGCCACCTTTTGGTCAGTTGCGAGTTGAAATTGTATAACTGAAATGTTTATGAGATTTTGTTAAACCAGTGTTGAGAGAGAACATATGGTGACGTATGATTCAAGGCTACCGACTGGATTCTCTATTTTTAGCTTCTTTCTGAACCCTTATAAATACCCAGTGAATTCTGGTATGCTCTTGCTCTTCTGTTCTGGTCATGTAATTTATGATTAAAAGAAAAGCTTCCTTTTATAATAAATTCTTCACTTATTGTGTTGGGAAAAAAAAAAAAACTTAATCTAACTCTTTTGCTCAAAACTTTTTTTTTTTTAAACCCTTCTGTACATTTGCTCTCTCTCCTCATCATGGATATGTTTATCTGGAAATCATGTATGCATTGTAGCATGCAGGATCTCAGGCTCCTAGAAGAGATGCAACATAGCACTTGCTTCGCACCCTTATTTTCATTCCTCACTTAGCTTCCTAAAGCTCTCCTTTTCACTTGAATCTAGTAAAAGCTCATTTGAATGTGTGCTTTTGAGTGGTTAAGAAAATAAGTCTAAAATAAATAACTAGCCCTTCTTCGTACTCTTTAAGACATATATTGATTTTTTATAATTGCCCTAAAATAGCTAAACATTAGGACTTTTATTTAAGCACACTAAGTCTTGATAATAAATTCATCTATGGAAATTTAGGGAAAGCAAAATAAAACAAAAAGATGTGACTATTAGATCAATCACATATCTGGGCACATAGAGCCTATCTCTTGTGCAGGGCTGTATTTTTGTACATTTTTTTTTAATGTCCACCTATTATGAACGAGGGGACCTTGACCCCAAGGGTGAGTGGGGTGGGTATCGCTAGAAGGCTGATCTGTCAGGTATGGCTTAATCTGAAAGGCAGAGAGAGGCTGATCGTAGAAGAGGGTGAGATAGTATAATGGTGAGCTTTTGTGTTTGCAGCACCCTGGAATATGAAAGCAAAAGAGAGTTAACAGTTCAACACGGACTAATAAAGGATACTGTTGAGAAGGTATCCTGGAGTTGGTTTTGCTCCATTCAACTATGAAATGACTACATGTATTCATTTCTCTCTCCCCTCTCTCATTCTGAGGCTATGATAAATAGGTGTTTCTTCTTTTCCTCATATTTCTTTAAATCTGTCTTCTTGAAATGAAATAAATCAAAACAACAACACTGCACCCTCTGCCTTGATAGTTGGCATAGGTCTGTTCAGTTAAGCAGTCTTAACACTCCAACGTTGATTTGAGGGACACATTTCTCAACATAGGAAACACGGTGGTTGAGTTCCTGTTTCTTTCCCTCTGGACCCTGGTCTCATAAATGAAGGTCTGGAGGTTTCTGTGCTTCTCTGATACAGCAGACAAAACACAATACACCAAACAAGTGAATGAGTTAGAATAAGCTTTGGCAGCTATGGATAAGATCAAACCCATTGCCATCGGGCAAAGGAGACCTAAAACTATAGAGTGAAACCTGCTGCCATCTTTGCCAGTACTCCCTCTGGGGTCCAGTTCTCTAGTCTTCCAGCTAAAAAGAAACTGGAGAGCCTTGACTCTCCCGCCTGGAGTCCTGCATGACCCCATGCCCGGCCCAGCTGGAGGTTAGCGGCCAGCAGCATAGAACCTGTCTGGAGCCAAGGTGGATGCCCGGTGATTCCAGAGATGCCTCAAAACTTTCATTCCACTGTTCACTGCCAGTTTCATCAATCCACGTTCCCACTGCCCTAGCCCAAGGGCTCGTTGATCTTAAATATTCACTGGTTAAATGTCAGCTCAACAACCCCCTCTTCATCACATAGGACAAACAAATTTTAAAATCAATTAAAATAGATTAACATAAAATAGAATCATATAAAATATTATGAACATAAAATAGAATCATATAATTAAATATGTTCCAGGAACCAAAAATGGGGGGGGGGAAGCAGATAGCATTTTACTTGCCTTTAACTAAAAAGCCATATATTGAAGTCTGTGAGATAAAAATGGTCATGAATCTATTTGAATCCTCCAGCAACTACCAAGAGAATTTTGTGGTCCCGTGCCTATAGTTCAAACAGGGAAACTCAAAACATAGGAGGGTGCATTTACATGCATTGAGAGGAATAACAAAGTTACTTTAAAAACGTCATCATATTCTGATCAAAAGTAAAGGCAGCTGTGCATTTCCAGTCACACACACACACACACACACACACACACACACACACGTGCACACACTCACCAGCGGATTGTAGGTAAGTAGACCCTTCTGAAAGGTTGTCCTTCTCTTCCCACCCGAGGCTGAGAGTTGTTTGGTTTAACTTGACTCACCCTTGGTGTCCTTCAAAGCTATAAATTTCAAAACAAAGACAATCAGAGCTTTCAAAGTGATTCTCGAAGCAATTTAACACTCAAATTTACCAGTATATATAGTGATTCAGATATTATTGCTTCTGATAGGGGAAAACAAAAGGCATAGTCAAGCCCACAGGGCAGTAGTGGGTACAGTATGATCTTGTAAATCAGATTCACTGAGCTTGAGTTTCTAAACGGGAAGGAAAATCTTTTAGAAAGATCTGTGAAACAAATACATTATCATACCTTCTAACTCTGAGTCCCAATAATGCTCTTCCTTCTAGTATTTGAGGCAACCGGCAGAAAAAAGAGAAATTTCCAAGTTATCATACATTTCTCTTGTAAAAGAGTGATTTTTCATTGTTAGAGTAGGTTTTGAGGTTATTAGCTGGAATTACCCCAATAATTTTCAACAAGAAACTACACTTGCCCCCCCTGACCATAGACTTCTGTCCGCCCCCCCAGCTTGGTGCTGAGAGGGTGTTAAAATGGGAGGGACTGGGGCACCTGGGTGGCTCAGTTGGTTGGACGACTGCCTTCGGCTCAGGTCAGGATCCCAGAGTTTCGGGATCGAGTCCCGCATCGGGCTCCCAGCTCCACGGGGAGTCTGCTTCTCCCTCTGACCTTCTCCTCGCTCATGTTCTCTCTCACTGTCTCTCTCTCAAATAAATAAATAAGATCTTAAAAAAAAAAATGGGAGGAACTGAGGGAGTCCCCCTGAACATGAACTGGATTAGGGCACAGGGAGGAGGATCTGAGGAGGCTTTGTGATGCGGCATCTCATGGGGGGAAGAAAGAGACCCTGGAAGGCACGACAGGGACCGTGGGCTTATTTGTAAACCAGGGTTCGGGTGCACGAAATTTGCGAGGTAAATAAAATAGTAATAAAGGGTGATAAATCTGCCTCCCACCTGGATTGCCAGTAGTTTTCCTGGGAAGGGTTAGCCCTCCCTTCTCCCCTGCCTGCAGTAAAATATTATTCATAACACACAGAAGTTTCTAGACAACAGTCACAGAAGACGTTGTCATGGCCAAGGGACTGTCTCTCCCCAGAGGGCCAAGCAGACAGAAAATAGCTGTGTGTCTTTATAAACAAACCCTTTGTGAATGACAATGGACACACAAACATGTCAGTCTTCCAACAGAGTTCTCACTCGCTCAATTGCCAGGTTTGCTCTCATTTTGATTACAGAATAAAATGTAATTAGTATATTTTGAATGAGTCCAAATGTAACACATTAAGATACAGTAATCACTATAAAATGATGAGTTATGATAGGATGTCCCCACAAATGAGGGACATTTAAAGGCAGGACCATTTGTTGCTTCGTTGGTGCTGCGTTTAAAGCTGTCACCTTTCCCTGGGTGAATATATAGTTTTAAGATTTACGTGATTACGCAGGATTGGAGCTTGACAGGCGGGGACAGCTATCCTGACATATTTAACATATGTCAATTCTTTGATAATGTGACCACGTCTACTTCAGAACTTGATGGTTGCCTTTCTTTTTTGGCCACACTTTTCTGAATGTTTTCCCGGTGAGTATGCCACTGTAATCCATCTGCTTCTGAGAGAAGTTGGGTTCATGTGACTTCACGATTTTCTCTTCAGTCTGACACTGAATCTCGCTGCTATTTCTGGGGTTCTACTGTTGGGTCCCCCAATAATGGTTCCATGGTCAAAGGAGTGAGACTTATATAAAGCAAAGGTCAAGCAAAGCTTTATTTCATGCCAACCATCAAGAATCAAACCGACTGTCAAACAGACCAGTCGGGGCCACCCCTTACAGAGAGGGCGACCCCTCCCTACCTCACAGACTGACTTTTATAGAGCAAAGGCCATGTGGTTGGGCCTGGCCACACACAGGTGGCCAAGGAGATTGTAACACTCAGAGAAAGCTGCACAGTCATGCTAGGTCCCACACAGGTGGCCAGTTGAATTACAATTCACCCCATAGTAGCTATTTGCACTAGCCTATCACCTTAGTCAGAATTGGCGCCCAAAAAGCGCCCAGAAGGTGGGGCCCACACTCCTTGGTAGCTAGGGAGACAGTATGCACGCTTTACTGATTGGGTGTCTCCACCTGACCCAACTCATCCCTGCATTCTGGCCCTTATCTCCACCTGGCCTGACCCACCCTTGTATTTGGGCTTTGTTACCTGGGACTGGTTTCCTGGACTTGCTTTTAAGTAAGTTCCCCTGGGAGGGGGGCAGGGTCAATTTAAGTTTTACTGCATAAAAAACAAAATGGCTGTTTAACCAGGGTGGGGCCGCTCTGGCTAAATAGGCCCTTACGCTCAGCAGGGCTTAGAGCAGATCTAGAACAGTGGTCCTAGGGGCTCAAGGTCCAATACAGGAATAGCAGCTTATAAAGCAAAGGCTTTGCCCCGTATAGGAGTCTTATCTTTTTTTTTTTTTTTTAAGATTTTATTTATTTATTTGACAGAGAGAGAGATCACAAATAGGCAGAGAGACAGACAGAGAGAGAGATGAGGAGAAGCAGGCTCCCTGCTGAGCAGAGAGCCCTATGCGGGACTCGATCCTAGGCCCCTGGGATCATGACCTGAGCCGAAGGTAGAGGCTTAACCCACTGAGCCACCCAGGCGCCCCGGAGTCTTATCTTTTAACTCACCTGTTTCCGGGGCTAACTCAGCAACAGGTCAGTAGGGAGCAACACTGATGGATTGCCCAGGGACACTAGAATTTTAAATAATGTATTAAAAATAGTTAAATTCACTGTAGAATTAAGCCTTCCATCCTGTAGCATTAAACCTTCTATTCTGTAGCAAATTAAAAAAAATCATTGGTAAATGTTTTCTGGGAACTCTTAAGACAGGTTGCCTAAGAGCATTCAATCATACATGATTTGAGAGCATCCCACCTGAATATCCACGTTTTGTAGGAAAACTGCCCATGGCTTCCCAACCAGATACTGCAGATGCCTGTTTGCATATGTCGGGATCCCTACTGATCAGCAAATTGGAAGCTTCATCTTTCCCTTGAGCCACAGGGGTCTCTCTGTAACTTAGGTCTAATAATTCCAGCTCTGCCCAGTGCAGGGAGAAGTACAGAAGACACTCACGTCTAATTTCCCAGCCCTTCAAATATGTGACAACTGCTGTCAAGTTTTCTTTAAGATGTCGCCACACCTAAAACTCCCAGTTCCCATAGTTGTTCTGGAATCTTAACCGCCCTGACTCGATCATGCCTGTGAGTGTTCTGATTATGGTAACCAGATATAAATACAGAAGTTCAGGTCTGTCCGGATTGGGGCTGATCCAGTCGGACTGTGCACATCTTGCTTTGTTTTGGACACCAGATCCTTCAGTGCGTGCCGATGAAAGATTAACTTTTCATATAAATTCATTTACTTCACTGCTGGCACAAATGGCATTTTAAAAAAGATTTTACTTATTTGTTTAAGAGAAAGAGAGCACAAGCAGGAGGAGCAGCAGAAGGAGAGGGAGAAGCAGCCTCCCCATTGAGCAGGGAGCTGGCTGAGGGGCTCAATCCCAGGACCCTGGGTTGATGACCTGAGCTGAAACAAGATGCCCAACCAACTGAGCCCCCCAGCCGCCCCCCCCAGATGACACTTTTGTGTCAAGTCCTCTAATTATCTTCACATAATTACATTTTACAAATGATGTTCAGTCCTATCTCTTTATTCTATACCTTGAATTTAAACCAGAAAATTTCCACTTAATCCTCTTGGATTATAGATTATTTTCTAGATCCTATTAATCTTGCCAAGAATACTGTATGAAAACATCTAAGTTTGGCTCATCCGCCGACTTCATGAGTTTGCTTGCTCTTCCAAGTTGTTGCTCGTATGAAGCAGGAAAAGGCCGAGAGTAGACACGGGCCCCATGCACCTGTGGAAGAATGTCTCCAGCAGTTCACTGAGTGGAGGGTGTGCCCACCACTTCCATCAGTCAACCACGTTCCAACATGGCAGCAAAGACTTGAGCGACTCAATCAAATGCTGTTCTGGAAGGATGGATGCGCACTAAGGGGCTTTGCCAGTCTTTTACATTTCCATGCAGGCTAACTTCTAGAGTCTTCTTTTATTTCTAACTGCCACTGGGCCTACTATTTAATGGAAGATCCAGCCTACCAGCTTCCCATTTTTATTTTTTCTTCTCTCTACCGTTTTGAAAATCAATAAGACGTAATAACTTCGTTCTCCAGAAGCATTCAACATAAAAATATAAAATTTTGCTTGTATCTCTTCTGAGCGAGCCAGGGCATTCATATTAAGTAAACACCATAGTTTAGAATGTGCGTGAGTACTGTGATTATTCTACATGGACTCCTGATTTTCCAAGATGTTCATGATACATAAAGAGAGGATGTTATTGTTTAAAAACAATTACAGGCAAGAAAATGACAACACATGAAGGAAGCAGCATTTCATGTTTCTAACAAGACCATCTGCCTGTGGGCAAGATTTTTTTTAAATTCGTAATTGAAAAGAAAATAATGTTAAGAGACATATGCCCGTGTTTACAAGTTAAGGGATACTGGCAAGTGTTTGTGTTCGCCAGTACTCTTACAGGCAACTGCTACACAGAAGGGGAAGAATTAAAATCGGTAATTACCTTCCTGGTCTGCCATTGTTTTAAATGTGCTTGGGATTTCCTAAGCGTCCATTCTGAATAATTACTTGTGATAAGTTTACATGTTCTCATTGAAAGGGCTGTAGGATGGTTACTCAGCTGTTTTGCAAAGTGAGTACTTTGATGATAACAAATTCTCTTTCCTCTTGTTTCCCCCCCAGTGCTGGCGACATTGTGTTTATAGCTCAATTTGTAGATAATCCTTCAAGCTACACTTTTTCTTAGGCACAGCCATTATAAATGTCTTCTTCCATTTGGCCTTGGCACTGCTTGGAACTTGAAATTGCTATTTGCTGCCTGCCAATTACAGAATAATTTAAGGTTTGACGCTTCCAGGCATAGTTCTTGAAATACACAAAAGGAATATGTTAAGGTGGAATGCATAATATTTTCTCTGCATCGCATGGCTTCAATAGATTGCTTAGAATTATAGCCAAATTGCTAAACAAATCAATGGGGAAAAAAATTCTTTCCTTTAAGGAGGTGTTTTGTAATGGATTCAGCATTCTTTCTTTTGGTGGGAGCACAGCAAATATTTTCAAACAGATTTATGTTGTTTGCCACTGACTGGGATCTGCGAAAATGGGTGTAAACATAGATAAAACTTTGACTTAGAATTTGAATTTCTGTGAAACAAAGCAAGATGTGATTATTTTAAAAAAATCAATATCGAATAATTAAGAAGGAAGGGAAGGAGAGAGTTAAGTTTCATGGGTCTTTTCAACTCTAAAATGTAATAATTTTTCTTCTTTGTGTATTTGTGTCTAAATTATTCAGCATTTACAGTGCAAAGCAGGAAAGCTGTAAAGCAAAGTAAATTTGTGGTTTAAAAGGGTCAAGTGTAATTTTGAGGACTCAAAAAGCTTTTTGTTTGGGACAGTAGAAGGAAATGTGCTGATTACTGTGAGAATAAGAAAATGAGAAATGAATTATTTATGTCAGCCTGCCATTCATGTCTGCAACATCTGGAAGGACATTCAGGCACAGTGTACTCCCACGCGTGTGCATTCACACGCACACAGACACACAAAACCCACACAAACAGAAGTCTTCCTCTTGGCCAATTAGAATCAATCTCAGATACCAAAAGATGGTTTCAAAATTCTTTTCTTGACTCTTCCCACCTAAGTGCCTTGGTTGTACTCCCAGGAGTGCTTTCTCCCTTTTCTTTTTCTACCTCATCCTCCAAACACAGAACACAAATACGCAGCAGTGGAGTCTGCAAACCTTGCCCTAGCTTCTCCTTAGGAAGCTGCTTTCTTCAGAATAGAGCAGCAGCAAGGCAAACAAAAATAGCTTCCAGAATAACTTGTACATGAAAAGGCTCTCACATGACCAGGGGTGAGGGTGAGGTTAGGGAGGAGGGACAATGAAGTGATCATCTAACATTGTACTGTGTTTCCCTTTTGGTTTACTTAAGTCACAGACAGAAGTCCCAAAGCATGAATGAAGACTTAAGAGACTGGGAACGTGGGGAGGTGGCAGACCAAAAAAAGCAGAAAACTAAGTGCCAAGAAGTGCCTCCAAATAAAGCAGATTGCTTGGTTTATGTGGAAGAAAATTAACCCAAAGACAATTAATGTAAACCATTGTGGGAGGCTTTCTAGGTGGCTTTTCCAGGAAAGTGTCCAAATTTCAGCTTGTTTTGGTGATCGTAGGTATAGAGAAGACAAGGTGTTCCTTCTACCCTCGTAGGTTCAGTAGCAGAGTTTATGAACTAAACCGATTATGGACACATTGGCAGGAGAAAAGGTATACACATTTGTTAACTTTTAATATTGTATGCCCAGGACATCACGGGGCGGGAGAGTGAATCTCCCCCTAAAATGGCAAGATTTTAGAGCTTCTATACCACTCTAATAAGGGAAGGGGAGTGGGGATGGAAGCCAGTCAGGGGAGAAGAAATGATTTTTAGGAAGGATAAAAGATGCCCATAAAAGCATAGGTGGGAGGGTTAATAGTTTGTGATAGTTTGTCTGGGTATATGCAGTAGGGACTTCCAGTCTCCTCTCCAGTGATAAGCATCAGTCATTCCTGGTTGATAAAACTCCCAAGGAAAGGGATCTGTGGCAACTGAGTTCCTTTGGGAGAACCTGTCTTTAGACAGATAAGGGGAGTTCAGAAAAAGCCTTTCCTTTTGTCTGCTGTTTTTCATATGACTTCAGTTCAAAATAATGTAACTAAGGGGCATATTTTACGGTGGCATATCTTGAATTTCAGTGGTCAAGGATGGTTCTCCAAGGAAGGATGAATTCTTTTGTTGATTAGCAGTTGTGTCACATGGACAGTTGAGTTTTTGATGGAGAGAAACAGAAGCTCATGTCATATATAAGAGTGAGTACATGGGGATGAGGGCCTGGGTGGCTCAGTCAGTTAAGTGTCCAACTCTTGATTTCCGCTCAGGTCGTGATCTCAGGGTCATGAGATAGAACCCCGCATTGGCTCTGAGCTGAATGTGCAGCCTACTTGAGATTCTCTGTCTCCCTCTCCTCTGCCCACCTCCACCCCCATTGGTGCCACCCACCTGCCTTCCTTCCTTCCTTCCTTTATTTCTAAAAAGGGTGTATGGGAAGACCAGAACCCACCAAAACCACATTGGGATGGTCTCGGTCTTTCCGAGTTTCTCACATTACAAAGAAAGGTATTAAACCTTAACAGAATGCAAAATGAGTGCCCCAAACACAACAGAAGCTCAATGAGTCTAAGCTGGAAATGGTTTTCTCTTTTAGAAATGTCTTATTTACTTTAAAAGTAAACTTGGATTTGTTTGTTCTTCATAATCTCGGAGATGATTAAGATTTCAAGAGGAGACATGAACTCTTTTGCCTTCATGACCAGCCACCAGATTAAAATCCATTTCTACACAACATTTTTTAAAATTTGTCTCACAGTCTACAAGGAGAGAAGGGGAAAATCAACATACCTTAAAAATTAATTTTTCTTCCTAACTCCATGTTTTCGCAGATTTGGTCTTAGTTCACTCAAAGTCTGGTCTAAATTTTCCTTCATTTTAATTATCCTCAGTGATGAATTTAGAATTTCATTCTCACCATTCCAGAAAAACAAAAACACCACAGTATGTGAACAAGATGATCAGAATCATATAGAACAGAAAATTATATGTTTTTCGGTCTGTGGCAAAAACATCGTCTCCTCTACAAAGCCATGAGAGGAATCCCACCTAGCTCAGGATAGCCTTAAAAGGAAACTTACACCTAGAAGCACAGATGTGAGTGAATTCTGGTACAGCGTAGCTGGTTTTTCTCCCAGTAAGAGGGATTTCAAAAGAAACCTAGTAAGAAATAGAATTAGTGAATCCAGTGACAGTCTAATGGATGGAAAGATCGGGGGGGGGGGGGGGGGTGGTGGTGCAACTCACCAGGGCATTTGGAAGCCCAAGAAGCTGGCCTGAAGCTTGACCCTGGACTCTAAGTCAGGGAACCCAAACCAGATTTAGGGAATTGCTTCACAGGAAGCTCCAGGAAGAACAGCTTCCATCCAAGACTGAGGGTTTGAGTTGAGGTTCGGATAAAATGGATGATACCTGGTCACTGCCCATAAGAACAATGGGGGGCTATGATTTGATTCGGCAGTTGAAGAGAAAACTACAGGCCCCAAATGATAGTACTTAGGTTAAGGCTCTGAGTTAGTAAACCAAGACTTTAATACCCGACCTGACTGCAGTTTCAACCAGTCAGGAATGTAAGGGCCTTTAGCCAGTCGACGTGAGAATTTCCTGGTCAGCACTAGGAAAGCCTAAACCAACGGACTCTTTCCTCCTAATATCCTTTTTCCACTCCCTCTCTACCTTTAAAAATAGTTACTTTTCTCTAGCCTTTTGGAGCTCCCATCTACTTGCTAGACAGGATGCTGCCGGATCCATGAATTGATTAATAATCTTTAGATTTTTTAAATTTACTTGGTTGAATCTGTGTTATTCAATAGCCGTTATACCCAAGAAGAAACAGTAATTTATGGTAATTTACTGGGCGCAGGGTCAGCTACCTTTCTCCCAGAAGCCAAATACAAACGCCATTTTCCTGCCAGGTGCCCATTTCCACCCACCACTGGCTTGAACAAGGGAGTCCATTGCAGCAAGTTGCCTTTGTAAACACCTCTGCTCTCCAGAATCCTGAGTGGTATCACAGACCACAGTCCTGGATGGGTTGAACACCAAATACTGTTACAAAGGCTTAATAACTTACCCTGCACTAACTTTGCTAACTGAAGACTGTTTTCAACTGTGAGTGTGTCAACAGGATTAATGCAATCCATAAGACTGGCTAGCATATCAGATAAGTATGATGAACTATCCTCAGTCCCAAGGGAACTGGCTTTTATATTACAACTTGAGCTGTTCACCTCGAAAGCTTTAAAAAAAAAAAAATGTCCTTACAGTTTTGTTTATTGTGCTTATCACAAGTTCAGGAAGCTCTCATTTGCATTGCTAATAGCCCTCTTTCAAAGTTTGTTGACATTTCAGCTGATCTTTAATGTGCTTAAATGTTTTAACACCCTTGGGCAAAGTCAGTTCCCCAAAGGAAGGTGGACAGCCTCTAGGTGCCCCCCTGGAAGCTACAGGAACACACAGACCTATGTTCTCCTCCACAAGACTGGGTGAGCCCTGTTCTGCCCAAAGCACCATACTCTGGGGTCCAAAAACTGAAGAGCTGGGCCCTGCAAATAGGGAAAAGGAGAAAGGCGTTTATACATGTCCTTAAAGGGGAAATGTGTGGGCATAGAAGAAAGCCAAAGGACAATAGTCAGGAAAAGTACAGAGAGGTAAATTTATAATCTGTTAGAGAGGGTAAATCAGGGTATTTTTTTCTGTAATAGGGCTGGAGGAGAGAGAAGTTTCATTACTGACCATCAACAGGCTTTATAGTAGAGAGAGAATGGTCAACACCACTATATAATAAAAGAAATATCTTGCTTCTTAGAATATATGTGTTGTAAGGGCCTATTTAGCCAGAGTGGCCCCACCCCGGTTAAACAGCCATTTTGTTTTTTATGCAGTAAAACTTAAATTGACCCTGCCCCCCTCCCAGGGGAACTTCCTTAAAAGCAAGTCCAGGAAACCAGTCCCAGGTAACAAAGCCCAAATACAAGGGTGGGTCAGGCCAGGTGGAGATAAGGGCCAGAATGCAGGGATGAGTTGGGTCAGGTGGAGACACCCAATCCGTAAAGCGTGCATACTGTCTCCCTAGCTACCTAGGAGTGTGGCTTCCCCCTTTTGGGGGGCCAATTCTCACCAAGGTGATAGGCTAGTTCAAATGTCTACTATGGGGTGAGTTGTAGGTCAGTTGGTCACCTGTGTATGACCTAGCATGACTGTGCAGCTTTCTCTGTGTGTTGCAATCTCATTGGCCACCTGAGTGTGGCCAGGCCCAACCACATGGCCTTTGCTCTATAAAAGTTAGTCTGTGAGGCAGGGAGGGGGTCGTCCTCTCTGTAAGGGGGGTGCCCAACTGGTCTGTTTGACCGTCGGTTTGATTCTTGATGCTTGGCGCAAAATAAAGCTTTGCTTGACCTTCGCTTTGTATCAGTCTTGCTCCTTTGACCACGGACCCATTATTGGGGGAACCAACATTGAGGACCCAATATGTCCTAGATTACATTAGGAAAGGGTGATGCTGATAAGGACCAGGTACTAAATCTGGGACCAAAAGGTTAAGAATAGTTAGGAATGACCCAGTTATGGTTTGGGAATATATATACAAACAGCTGAACTCAAAATAATAGCTCTAATAGAAAATGGTAAAGAGCAATTCAAAATTTTTGAGCAATATGTATCTTGAAAAGAAATCTCATTATGAGAATTCATTCTCATATGATTTCAATTTTAGAAATTGGGTTTCAAGGGTACCTGGGTGGCTCAGAGGGTTAAAGCCTCTGCCTTTGGCTCAGGTCATGATCCTGGCGTCTTGGGATCGAGCCCCGCATCCGGCTCTCTGCTCCGCAAGCAGCCGGTTTCCTCCTCTCTCTCTGCCTACTTGTGATCTCTGTCTGTCAAATAAATAAAATCTTTTTGTTTTTGTAGTCCATAGAAAGAACTAATTTTATGTTGACCAAATACAGACACACATAAACCCAGTCACTTCACACACATGTGCAAAACTGATATTAAAGCTTTATGAAATAATGCTAACTTCTACTTTGTATAGAACCTGATGTACTGTCTTATGTTCTATTTTTTTCCATTCTTTTTCTAATTTTTTAATGCCAATCATGATCTTGGAAATTGAAATTACCATCACAGATCTCAACCTGCAGTTTGAAAAATATTGCCTTGGGGAATACTAGTCCAACTTTTACATTGTGCACTTAGAGGAATTTAAGGAATTTGGGTGGTATTCTCAACATCACGTAGAAAGCGTTGAAGCAAGCCTGTGCTAATATCTGGTCTTGCAAGTTGTGGCCCAGGGAGTTTTCCCCAGTCCCATATTGTTTTCAAGCATGTGGCACTCCTTCCCTCTCAGATTTGACAAAGTCAGCATTATTCTGTGGATACTCCTCTTGCTCACTTTGCATTTTCTCAGGTTTATGGGAAACATTAATTGTACCCAATGTAAACTACCTGTTCCTCAGTGTCTCCCTCTCTGTTCTTTCTGAGAGTAGTTTATATTCTCAGTATCCCCTAAAGCAGGCTGGTGGGGAATGACTGAATCCTAAGACAAGCTTATGTAGTCAAATAGTGTAATTCTTATATGAGTGGGACAAAGTACTGGCATCAAAGTGGCCCTAGATATCCCTCCCCCCTTCCAAGGCAGATTGATTCTATTGATTGTGCTGATCAGAATAAGTGGGAAAAGAATTGACGAGTTCTGAGACCAGCAGCGTGAGTATCCTAGGGCTATTGCAACGAGGCAGCACAAACTGGGTGACTTAAAACAACCAACATTTATTGTCTTAACAGTTCCTGGGGCCAGAAGTCTGAAATAAAGGTGTCAGCAGGGCCGTGTTCTCTGTCCCAGCTGCTCGTGTTAGTAGCAAACCTTGACATACCCTTGGATTCTAGACCTATCACTTCAGTCGCTGCCTCTGGCATCACATGGCATTCAGTCTATGTCTTCTGTGTGCTAGTGTCCCTAATTTATACGAATTAGGCTCAATGCTACTCGAGTAAAACCTCATCTTAACTTGAATACTTCTGCAAAGATCCTGTTTCCAAATAAGGTCACCTTCACGTGTACCAGGGATTAGAACTTGAAGATGTAGCTGTGGGTGGAATCCAGTTCTGTCCACTATAGACACCAAATCAGTTCACACTACAGATCTAGAAGAGGTAGAGAGGAGAGTGGGTTAAAAGGGACATGGGCTGTAAGATATGAAAGCAAGCTAAAGAAATATTTTCAGGGGAGAAAATGGTGAAAGAGAAGATTGGCCAATAAAATATGCAGAGACGTGTATGAAGACAACTTGAAGTCATTCTGCTTTGGCTCATGCAATGTAATTAGCCCTAATGCTTCCTCCCATAGACCTCTGCAAAGACGTACCCTACCTTCCAAGATTTTGTTCAGGTCAGATTTAGGTTTATTTCTGATATTATACTATTTTAGGAAGCAATCCACAAGTGACCCAGCATTATTTTAAATATAATAAAAGCTGTTAAAGGTCAATTTTATTATGAAGAGGTAATACATCATTGCATTTTAACCACAGCCTTACATTTTTACTTAAGCAGTGACATTTACATAAGTTATTTGCAAATGATTGAATATTGATTCAGGGATACGCATCTCGCTGTTTTATCTAGTGGACTACCTATATTTCTGGTATTGAAAAGCGTGGTCATTTTCAGTTATTAATTGATATTTGAATGTGATAGTGAATAGTTTTTTCTAAATTTTTAGGTAATTATTTTACTTTAATTGTCTTAGAAACTTTCAGTTTCTTTATTTATCATACATCAATGTGTGTTCAGTATCTAAAATTTGTTAACCACAATTCTATGCACTAAAAATATAATAATGAAAATATGGTCAGTCCTTTTATGTTGACAGAGTCTAGTGGAATTAACAAAAGTTTCTATTCATGGGAAGGCACCATATGAAAAGCATAAAACAATATAAAAAGATGAAAAACAGGATCCTATGCATATACAAACAGATATTCATACATATATGAACATACATATATATTCAACTGTCGTTTAATTATTTAATCTACATCTTACTGCCTTTTTCCAGCTTTGTCGAGGTGTAACAAAGAAAATTGTAATATTTTTAAATTGTACAGGTGATGATGTAATATACTTAAACATTGTGAAAGGATTTCCACCCTTGCATTAATTAGCAAATCCATCATCTCATATAGCACACTCTTTTGTTTCGTTTTGTTGCTTTTGGTGTGAACACCTAAATTCTGCTCTCCACAATTTCAGTAATACAGTGCAGAGTGATCACCTGCAGTCACTATATCCTCAGACATCATTCGTCTTTTAACTTAATGTTTGTGCCCTTTTACCAACCTCTCCTTATTTCCCTCTTACCCCACCCCTGGCAGTCACCATTCTACTCTGTTTATGAGTTTGACTTTTTTCTTCTAGATTCCACATATAAGTGATACCATGCAGTATTTGTCTGTGTCTGGCTTATTTCACTTAGCCTAATGTCCTCCAGTTTCATCCATGTTGTTGCAAATGGCAGGATTTCCTTCTTTTTGAGTCTGTATAGTATTCCATTGGGTGTATATATACACCACATTTTCTTTATCCATTCATCCATTGACAGACATTTTGGCTGTTTCTGTGTCTTGCTTATTGTAAATAATGCTGCAGTGAACATGGAGGGTGAGGTTGTAAAAATAATCTCTTTAAGGTAATGATCTCATTTCCTTTGGATTTATACCCAGAAATGGTAGTTCTATTTTTAATTTCTTGAGGAGCTTCCATACTGTTTTCCATTGTGGCTATGCAAGTTTACATCTCCACCAACACTGTAGAAGTATTGCCTTTTCTCTACATTCTTACCAGCACTTGTTATCTCTTGTCTTTATAATCACCATCCTAACAAGTGTGAGGTGGTAATTCACTGTAGCTCTGGTTTGCATTACCTTGTTGGTTAGTGATGTTGAGCGCACCTTTTGATGTTGCTGTTGACAGTTGTAGGTCTTCTTTGGAAAAATGTCTCTTCCAGTCTTTTGCCCATTTTTGTAAATTTAATTCTTTGAGCTTTTTTGCTCTTGTTGTATTAGTTCCTTGTGTATTTTGGATCTTAACTCACTATAGTATATGTTGTTTGCAAACACTTTCTCCCATTCCACAGCTTGTCTCTTCATTTCGTTTATGGTTTCCTTTACTGTCCAGAAGCTTTTTAATTTGATATAGTACCACCTGTTTAGTTTTGCTTTTGTTGCCTTACTTTTGTGTATTGTTCAAAAAAATTATTGCCACGTCCAATACCACAGATCTTACGCTCTGTTTTTTCCCCATGATTTTTATAGTTTCAAGCCTTAATGCAAATCTTTAATCCATTTCAAGTTGATTTTCATGATGGTGCAAAATGGGGGTCATGTTTCATTCTTTTGCGTGTGGATATCCACATTACCACCTGGGCAAAAAAATTTTCCTACACCATTTATTGAAGAAACCTTTCTTTCTCCATTGCATATTCTTGGCTCCTATGTTAAAAATTAGTTGACCGTTACTTAGGAGTTTATTTCTAGACTCTCTATTCTGTTCCATTGATATATATGCCTGTATTTATGCCAGTTTCATACTGTTTTGATTACTATAGCATTCTAATATAGTTTGAAATAAGGAAGTGGTAATGCCTCCAGGTTTGTTCTTTTATCTCAAGATTGCTTTGGCTGTTGAGGTCTTCTGTGGTTTCATCAAATGTTAGAGTGGTTTTGTCTTTTTCTGTGAAAAATGTCACTGGAGTTTTGATAGAACTTGCATTAAATCTGTAGATTATTTTGAGTAGTATAGACAATTTAATAATAGTAATTGCTCCATTCCATGAATATGGGATATCTTTCCATTTATTTGTATTTTCTTCAGTTTCTTTCTTTAATATTTTATAGTTTTCAGTGTACTTAATTGCTTTTAAAAAACTATTTTATAGCATCATTTTGGCATCTTTATCAAATTATTAATGACCCTAATTCATATGGTAAAATATGTTTTACACACATACACACACGTGCAGTAGTTCCTCTACCAACATTAATATTACTAGATGATAAATAGACAAACTAAACAGAATAGAGTCCAGAAATAGACACATAAATATAAGATACTTAGTTTATGACAGAATTGGCCTAACAAATCAGTGAGAAAAGGATGAAAAGATGGTCTTTTAAATAAACTGTTGTGGGACATTCAGGGGTCCATAGGGAAAAGAAGAAAATTATACATATAAGTCAAATCCAAGTCAATTAATAACCCAAATGTAAAGGCAAACACCAGAGCTCTTATGAATTAAAAAAGAAAAATATCTTTATGAACCTGAAGTAGGAAAGGTTTTGTTAAACATGATTGAAAAAAAACAAGCTGAATTTCCCTGGAAACAGAAAAGCAGATATTAGCACATAAAACATTTTTTAATGTAATAAGTATTTGAAATTAGGTATGTGAAATTCCTTTTTAATTATTTCCATTTTGCTCTTCTAATAATTACCTAAGTTAAACTATAGTATGAAATCTTAGAAGCTATTTATAGTTGTAAGTAGTGAAATAATCTCATTTCTAGTTGTTTTTCTTTAATTTCTAATTTCTAACAATCTCATTTCTAGTTGTTGTTTATTTTTTTTAAATTTCTAATTGCAAAGTGTCATTGAATAACAACAAGGAATCCATTTTACTACAGGAACCTTGCTTTAGGAAAGATTGTATTTTTTTCTTAAATCTACTTAACAAAAAGATACAACTTACTGGTTAAAAATAAGCCATCTAAATAGAAAGAGTATCATATAAGCTTCTCCAGCATAGCAAAAACTAAGTCTCATGGTTATTTTTTCTTACGGTTATTATTTTTATAGACAACAGTATGTACTTTAAAATGCTTTCTGGTTTTTGTGTATGTGTGTTATTTTCTATCACCGTGCACAGGAAAACTGATCATGATATAAATAGATAGGCCTGCACACAAAAGACCCAGAAACCCAGAGGAGTACCCTTGGGAGAGCAGAGCTGCAAATCTCAGGTCGTTCAGCAGTTAGACCAGCACTGGGGCTAGGGAGGAGAGGCAGGGCATGAACCAGGGAGGCGGGAAAGTTGCTTTTCACAAAAGACCTCAAAATCCTTAGGCTGAAAATTCTTCCATAACTGTAACAGAGTGAAAAAATTTAAAACCAAATGGCTGACTAGGGCAGGTGATTTCAACGAAAGAAGATGAGATAATTTCACACTACTTTTTCCTTCCATTTGTTTGGACCCATCTGAAATCTGACCATTTATACTGTTCTCTTCTTTGGAAATGCATCACAGAAAAAATGACTGTTTTAATTAATAATAATAGCTTACATGTGCAGTCCTTTGCACTTTTCATGCAATTTCTTTTATTTCATTGAAGAAGCACCTATTAAAAGGAGAACATGTAATTTTTTTCCTATTTTGTTCAAAATTGTGCTACTAAATGATGAATGATTTAAAGTAGTCTAGTTTTACCCAATGATGGAGTCATCTAAGGCATTGCTTTTCAAATTATGGCTTGTGGAATCAATTTAGTGGTCTGTGATCAACACTGTTTAAAATACTATGAATTAGAAAGCAAAATGTCAGCATCCACCAAATGTTTGAAGGGTAACTATTTTGTAGAATTTTCTTTCAGTATTGTTTCAGTTGTGTGTGCATGCAGGGTCCCAGGGAAACAAAAAGCTTCTTACCCTTGATCAGAGTAAAACCCTTTGGGGAAAACCAACCTAGGAAAACAAAATTCCTTAGTCCCTATTTGGTTTCAGAGTACTGAAATCCTATTAAATTTTCCTTATTAGGTTAAGGCAGTATTCTCAAACTGTGTTCTCCATAAAGTGGTTCTAGGAGACATTAATAAGTGACCAGGAGAGGAAAAAAAGATTTTTTGATCAAAAAAGTTATAAAAATGTTACATACTAGAAACCACATTTGAACATCCATATAGAACAATTGTAGACTATCAGATGCTCTGAAAAATCCTGCAGTAAGGGAACCTGTTCCTTCAACTAATTTGAACACATGATATTTTTCATAGCAATTTGTCATCCAGCTGTTTGAAGAAAGTTCAGATGTTGCACTGCTCTCTAGGAGAATTCCACAGTGGGGTGGCATACCTGAGTCTTATTCAGAGAATGGCTGTGCATTGATATCTGATAAGGTCTTACATGTTAAGCCCTACAGAGCACGTTTGTTTATCAGCATGTCTTCCGTGGGACTCTTATTAGAAACTGAATAGAGACCCATATACCTGAAACTCAGAAGTGACACAGAACCAATTGGGGTATATATCGGCAGAGAGAGCATTGAGAAGTTCAACAATTTAGATTCCACATCTCTCTTCTTAGTGCTTTCCCCTTACACATGGAAGCATGGCTGGTCTTGAGATTTGTGTGTAGAATCTCTGGTAGAATCAGGAGATATTCTGCTTTTTCTTCTTCTTTTCTTTGGTTTTATTGAGATATACTTGACATACGGTACTATGTAAGTTTCCAGAATACAGCATAATGTCCTGACTTACATATATTGTGAAATGATCACCACAACAGTCTTGGTGAACATCCATCATCTCATATAGATTCAAAAAAGA
This sequence comes from Mustela nivalis, assembly GCF_964662115.1. Classification (NCBI taxonomy): domain Eukaryota; kingdom Metazoa; phylum Chordata; class Mammalia; order Carnivora; family Mustelidae; genus Mustela; species Mustela nivalis. Next base: position 7,464,579 of record NC_139031.1, on the reverse strand, counting down.
AAAGAAAACAAAATAAAACACATTTTTTTCCTTGTGATGAGAACTCATAGGATCTGCTCCTTTAACAGCCTTCAAATATACCAGACAGCAGCCTTAACTGCAGCCATCTGGTTGGACAAGACATCCCCAGTCCTCATATATCTTATAAGTGGAAGTCAGTACTTTTTGCCTGCTTCATCCAGGTTCCCACCTGCATGCCCCACCCCCACCCCAACCCCACCTCTGATAACCACAAATCTGATCTCTTTGGTTTCTTTCTTTTTTTTTTCTACCTGACTTACTCACTGGGTATAATGCCTTCAAGGCCCATCCCTGTTGTTGCAAATGGCAAAATTTCCTATTTCTTTATGGATGAATTATATATGCTATACATATAAAATTGATAAGTATAATATCATAATTGATATATACATCAATATACACAATAATTGATATAATGTCAGTAGACACAATAATTGATACATGTATCAGTAGATGCTTGGGTTATTTCTGTATCTTGGCTGTTGTAAATAGAACTGCCGTGAACATGGGGGTGCAGATAGCTCTTCCTTAGACATTGTTTTCATTTCCTTTGGACATATGGAATTGCTGCCTTTTTACTGATACAATTTAGAGTGACTTTAGGAGAAAACATGCCCATTCCAACAAGATTGGGTGTAGAAAACTCCAAACACTTAGAGAGGAAGTTTTTCTAGAGTGCCTCCAATATTCGGAGATCTCTCGCATGTCTGGCTTCCTTTTCCTCCCGCCCAGCTTCCAGAATCTCTACAAAAACAGCTACACTCACCTTATTCTTCCTGTTTGGTACATCCAAAGGGTCTAACAGAGTTGTGCCATGGGTACTTCGTTTCCTACCACTAATAAAATGGCAGGATGGTTGCTCAAAGTTCAAATTTAGGGACAATAAATATCATTTGACATTTCTTGCATACCCAATTATATAGATTAAGATTTCTCTGGAACAGTAATGAACAAAGATTTTTGTCTCAGGACCCCATTATAATCATAAAAATTGAGGACCCCAAAAGCTTTTATTTATGCTTTTACATATCAATATTTAATATATTAGAAATTAAAGCTGAAACACTGTTAAATATTAATTAATTTATTTTAAAATAACAATTAAAAACCTACCACTTGTTTGCACAGCATATACTTACATAAAAAAGCTTATATTTTCCCAAAACAACAAACTAAAAGATTAAGTAAAAGGCATTGGTTCATGATTTGACAAATCTCTTTAATGTCCCAATTCAGCAGAAGCAGCTGAGTTCTCATAATCAGTCTCTTGAAATCACATGCTGCCAAGCCTCTAAAGGGTTCTGCTATACATTGATGAGAGAAAGAGAGGGAAAAGGAAAATAAGATCTTAGTATTACTATGGAAACAGTCTAGCCCAATAGTCTAAGGATGCCCGGAAAAGTCCCCAGGGGTTCTAGCTGGCCCCAGCGCACACGGAGAGAACTTGGGCCCTAACACTTGCTGGCAGGTAGCAGAGGAAGGGATTGGATGGTAGAGAGGCAGGGGGCAGGGAGCGACTCACTGGCTGACTCACCCCTCGGCAGGTGCTGCACGGTCCCTGGCCAAGGGGAGCAGAAACCCCTCCTGTTGTGGGGGTAGATATCCTGGAGGCTCCAAGCTGAGGTGGAGGTAGAAGAGCAAAGGAGTGATCCCCATAATTGACCTCAGCACAGCAAGTCCCCAAAGGACGGCTGATCATCAGGGTAATGTATTTGACCTCAGAACTGCTGCTTGTACTTAAGCCATGTTTTAAAGTAGTAGCTATTCATGGCGAGATATTTTTCCCCCAAGAAAGAATCCGCAGTTAAAACGAAATTACAATTTGCACATTGCAAATCTTGACAACAATTCAGTATTTGTAGCCCACTCAGCCTACTTAGCTACTTGTTTTGTTCATATATACTAGTTCTTTCAAATACCATAAAAAACCATATTTGAATAACTCAGTAAATATGCATTATTAAATTTGAATTTTATAACACAGAATTTGGTTACTTTTCATGTCTTAAAAAGCACAAAATGCACGGGTGATATTTATGTGTACACTTTTCAATAATGTTTTCCAAAGGACTCTTGGAGGAAGGCTCAGGGGGATTACTTCTCTGGCAGCAGGTAAAAAAAAAGAATAACCCTCGATGAGATAAGCAGGAACCCATCAGAAGATCTGTTTTCTTTTGATTCATGTTCAAATGGGCTGTGACACAAACAAAAATTCTGGAAACCTCCGAAAGAAAAGTTTACATCTCTTCTGCTTTTTCCCAAATCTGGATGGAGTTGGCAGCCTAGACTCGAATGAAATCTTGCAATTAGTCTGAGAAGCTCATTAGGAGAGCCAAATTGTTCTCAGCTTTCTGCCTTGCCTGAAGGCTGACATGCCCACACTGAAGCACAGGGAGGCATCCCTTCTTGGGGAGCCGAGTTGCTCAGAACCAGCGTCCAACCTCTACCTGGCCGAACTTGCATGTTGAGTCTTATACCCTCGTATCCCAGAACGGGACTGCATTTGGAGATGGCATCTGTAACGAGGCCATTGAGTTAAAAAGAGGTCATTAGGTGGGGTCCCAATACAGTGTGACTGGTGTCCTTATAGGAAGAGATTAGGGCACAGACCTGCGTGTGCACAGAGGAAGGACCATGTGAGGACAATGAAAAGACGGCCGTCTGCAAGTCCGGAGAGGCCTCAGAGGAAACCAAGCCCACTGACACTTTGATCTTGGACTTTCAGCCTCCGGAACTGTGACAGATTTCTGTTGTTTGAGCTGCCCCGTCCATGGTATTTTGTTATGGTGATCCTAGCACACCAACAACACATTTCTTTCACTCAGACTCTGAAATGACCAGCGACCACCAGGCTCTCGTGGGCAATTCTAGTTCATCTTCTATTTTTTTTTTCACCTGTGTCAAAAATCAGATTACTTTTTTAAAAATAGGTAACATATTTACTTGTTACAAGAGTCAAAAATTATTAAAACACATAAAGTAAAAGCTTTTCTCTCACCCCTAAACTTCATCTGTCCGATAGTATCTGTTATGAATTGATTTTTGTAGAGCCGTTCTATTATGTTATATAAGATATCTAGGAAGGTACCCAAGATCAAACAGGCATAACACAGCGATTCTTCCCAAAGTATTTACTCATGTAACCACCCCTCATATGAAAAAACAAAATGGAACATTACCGGCCAATCTGAAAGTAACCCTCATGTTCTCTGCTCCATCCTCCTATAAGTATCCAATACCCCGACTTCTAACACTGTAAATTTGGTGTGTAAGTCTCTTTACTTTATATGAATAGAATCCTGCCTGGACTGTGTGCCTAGATTGCTTGTTCAGTACAAAGGTCATTAGATTCATGCATGTTAAACAGAGCTCAAGTGGATTTCATTGTTACAGTGTCCCATGTTATAAACCTGCCAAGCTTAAACTGTTGATGGACAGCTGGGTTGCTTCCAGTTTTGAGCTGGTCAAGTAATGCCAGTGAACATTCTTGTTCCCATCTCCAGGTGCGCATGAGCATGGTTTTTGTTGTTGGTACTACTCTCTGGAAAAGTAGATTTGCAAGATCTAAGACTACACAAATCTTCTGCTTCCGTAGACAATGGCAGACTTTTTAAAAGCAGTTTTACCAATTTACATGTCTGTCAGGATGATTTAAGGTTCATTGTTCACATACTCACCAGCACGGGGTAATGTCAATTTTGAAAAAATATTTCCAGCTATTCTGGTACTTGTGTAATGTTTGGGATTTCAACATACGGATTTGGGGAAACACAAGCATTCAGTCTCCAGCACTGTCTTTTATGTCAAATTTAAGATGTCTTTTCCTACCTGAAAATCACAGAGTTATTCTCCTTGGTTATTTCTTAGGTGTGTTATTTTGTAGTTCATCTTTAAATTTACATTTCACCTGGAATTGGGTTTTGTGCATCGTATAAAACAGGGATCAAACTTCATTTCTTCTCCCTCATTTCTTAGCACCATTTTTTGGCAAGTTTGTCCCTTTCCTGCAGCATTTTTCTGCCGTATGTATCATAAGTTATGGGCTTAGAAAGAGTGGGACCGTTTCTGGATGCTTTGTTTTATGCTATCCATCATTCTAATTTTCTTTCTACCATGGAATAATATTACTCATTACTTTAGCTTTTAAAAGTTTTGATATCCAGTGGAATTAATCATCCCTCCACTTCCTTCTTCTTCGGTGGTGTCTCTAGATTCACAATACCACCATTTGGACCTGTGATGGCTTTTAAAAATGCCTATTCCTCATCTTCTGGCTCCATTGATTTGAGGTTAACTCCCTAGCTCTAGACTGTTGGAAATCTGAGAAAGGTAGAATGTCAGCTGTGTTTCTAGGAACGTTGCAAATGCTAAAAAATCATCCTGATTGATAAGCTGCGTCTAGTTTGGAAAGACTGAGAAAGATGCGTATTTGGGCGGGGGGCGGGGAGCTTCCCTGAGTCCGCAGCCCTCTTGTAACTGCACATACCCCTTGCTTGGACCTGAAGGAGCCATGCCCATGGGACTAGTGTAAGAGAGATTCTCTCCTATGCACCATGGGGCTTCTATGCCAGAAAGGTTCCAAAATCCGTTTGACATTTCTTGTCCTAACACACTTGAACTGACTACGTGAGTGTCCGAGGATAACCCCTAAACTCCTATGAGGACAACGCTCCTCATACGTGTACTCTCCCCTTCTGGTATGTCCTGTTTATATTTAGTCCTGAATCCCTCTGAATAAGCTGATGCCAAGAAAGGGTCATTGGCATTTCTCACAGAAATAGAAAAAAAAATCCTAAATTTCATATGGAAACCACAAAAGACTCCAAATAGGAAAAACAATCTTGAGAAAAAAGATGGTCAAAGAAAAAAAGGAAGGACTTGAAAGTTAAAAAAAAAAAAAAAAAAAGTGAGATTCCTAGGTCATTGTTCCAAATTGCAAAGACAATTTTTTGTTCTGCAGGCCAAGTTAACTCCTAAACCATCCGTTTGCCTTCTGTCCCCTAGTCTTGTGCGTCTGAATCACCTGGGACTATTGCTAAATGCAGAGTCTTTGGGGGAGGGTTCAGAATGGCACCCACATATCCACATTTCTAACAAGCTTTCAGATGATGCTGTCCCAACATGTCTAAGCACCCCACTGAGCATAGCTTATACACAAAGGGCCTACTTTTATTCTTTTATGTTTACTTACTGAAAACCCAGGTAGGAATCAGTTGTTTAAAATCCTTTCACTCCTCTCTTTGGCCACTGGGGGCTTTTATTCCTGTGTCACATCATTTTAATAATAATATAACAAATCGCGTTCCTCTGGTTCCATCCAAATCAGCAGTCCTGGAAACTTGAGCCACACTTCGGTTCTGTTCGGTTGCTTCTAAGCTCCCAGCGTTGGCCCAAGTATGATGGCAAGCTGGTTTTTTACCTCCTTCTAGCATTTTCCATGACCCTTCTCCCCTGTTCCTTCTGTTGGATGTCTCTGGCACTTTCCTAGGACAAACATGGGGTGTCCAGTATTCAGGCCACTGGGTCCAGTTCAGCTACCTACCATCACTTCAAGTGATCAAAGTCACTCGTATCAATTTTTCATTGCATCCTTTATAGTAGTGACTTGAAACAAGAGTGTCACCACGTTCTATCCAACATCACTCCTTGCCCCCCACCCCAAGCTGGGTCCGCTACTGAGAACGAAGCTTGGCCCCCCAGGTCTCTTCTTTCACGCCCAGATACTCCATGCAAATTCCACTTTGACAAGCCACTCCTTCACCCTTCATTCCCACAACAAGCCCACAGAACCACAGGAATCATGGAGTGATTACAGTTTAGGCTCTTAAATTGGGATTCTCACAGATGCTATAATACGGTGTTCCTGCTTGGGTAAGGGAAAATAATAACCGGCGTTTAGTGAGGGCTGGAGAAGCAGGTGAATGACCTGACAGAATGCATTTGTCAGCATGTGTAACTGATGAATGAGTAGGACACGTCAGGGTTATAGGAAGGAGCTTTCTGCCACCACTGGCAAAATTTGAAGCAGCAAAAAGGCAAAGAAACCAATGCATGGCAATATGATTAACCGAAGAGATGGGCCTGGCTTCCGGTCATGGTGTTACTAAAAATGTTCAGCTATGTTCAGTTAAAATACCTTTGGGTTAGCAGAAAGAAGCCTGCTAAATATGAGACCATTCCAAACAGGCAAGGAGAATAATTATATAATTATATAATAGTAATGCTAATATGAAGTATTTGACCAACATTGCTGGAATAGTTCCAATCCCAAGTAAGTTAAAAAAACAGGATGAGCCGACCATCCTGAGGTCAGGAAAGAAGAGGCCGTGGTGGTTAGCTTCTCCTTCTGGGGTGAAGCTACAGAGCCAGGGGCTCACTCTCTCTGTCAGAGATGCCATAGCCACATAATTGGGCCCTTTCTTTCTTATTTTTGAAATAAGTCTTTCCTTTTTTTCCTATAAGTTGTGGTTGTAAGTAGAAGCCTATATGCAGGAAGTTCTCAAGGACAACGAAAGCCCTGGCTGGTGAGGCTAAGTGAGAGGACCAGTCATACCCAGGGAGATAATGCCCCAGATTATAGAAGTCCAGGGCATCCCCTCTTTGTAAAAAGTCTTCTAAGTCAAGTGTCTTTTGATTCTATATACTTCTGTCTCCTTCTCAGATCTAACCTATTCATACCAGACATCTTCTGTCCGCTCTTTGAGAAGTCTGTGTGTTCTTTGTAGAAGTTCATTCGTATTCCCTATACTAAACTTCTCACTCCTGCCTGCCTAAACATTTTCTCTCTTGTTATCCCTGGACTGTACTGAAATGAAAACATCTACGTCTCTCCCTCTCTCATGCACCCTTCTAAAACGGTTGTGTTTCCTTTTGATCTATCGTACTTTCTAGACCAAGGATATTTGATATTTTCTGAAGAAGTCAGAGAGGTGCCTCTTGTGTGCCCATCTGAGACTAGCTGGCGTGATCCCATAACAGATACACAGAGCATTCGTGCACAAGATGTTGGAAAGGTACACATGTGGAGATGAGAGACCCCTACCTGACGGTTGGCACTGTAAACATCGCATTCTGTGAACCGTGCCCCAGAGCCCACCCTCTCAGAGGGCCATGGTTTCTGGGAATGGCATCATTAGTAATGTGTCCTATAGCCTTCCAATAAAAGACTTTAAATAAAGGGAAAACTTTTCTATCAGGTAATAGTAAAACATTTACTTCCACATGCACTCGCTTTAACCAGCTTGAACAAATTCGTTATTCCCAGGAGATTATTCTCATTGGTAATTTGGTAATAAAAGATTCTAGATAAGGTGCATTTTAGTCACTGTCATTATAATTTTTATTTCAGAATCTCACTAATCGAATATTCATTATCTAATTATAATTAAAGTTCACAATTCCCTAAGGAATGCTTATAACGATTTAAATGAATATGGACTTAATTAAAGGAATTAAATTAGGGGATTAAAATCATTCAAAGGGGGTAAATTTTATTCTAAAAGAACTACAGAAGTGGAATACCAGGAAAGAAAAAAATAGGGGAAGGCAACAGAAAATTAGTAAAAAAAAGAAGCAACACAGATCCCCGATGTGCTCTGATGGAGAAATATCATAGTAACTTAATTATCTTCAGTTACGTAAAAAATAAATAACACACAAGTTGTCCAGCAAGTTCCTTGAAGACCGGAGCTATGACTGGTCTGATAGGATTAATTTTTGCCTTCCTGACCTGACCAGTGATAGAGCCTGAAACCTGTAGACTCTCAATATTCATTAAATGAATAAGGAAGCAGACTCTGTCTCAGAATTTTAACAAGTTCGTTCATGAGTCCTTCAAGTCAGCTTGTAGATACAGGGCTTAAAGGAATTCGTATTTAGTTCGAATGTGTGGACTTGAGTTACAATGCTGGTTGATATGCTCTGGCGTTACATTTGAGGCTGACGAGGCCATGCTGGAGGCAGCCAGTCTCACGGGCAGAGTTGGAAACTGGTTAGGTGTCTCATGAACTCTTTCCTGCTACAGACAGAGATCCTCCCTCATTACCTGAGAGAAAGCATGAATTTAAGGCAGAATTAGGCTTCTTTATACACGTGTTGAATTTGTGTTCTAGTCATGCTAAACATTAAAGAGGAAAGGATTTGGAGCCGTTTTATAATGTTTACACTGTTGTAAAGGGAAGTGATGAGTTTAATAATAGTTACTATCTTCTGAACCATAGGAAGCTGTCATTTTTGTATGTCAAACGCTGTTGAATTTCACATAGTTGAACCTGGTATTTATTGAATGCTTACTTTGTGCTAGGCACAGTGCTATGTAATTTACCAGGTGTTAACTGATTTAAATTTCACCCATCCAAGAAAAATTCTAACAGATGAGGAAATCGAGACCTTGTTTAGGTAACTTGCCCAATGTGGGAGGAGCACTCTCTTTCCTGAAGCAGAATACTATCCTGCCCAGGAAAAATATTCATGTTGTAAATGATGCTATCAAAACCTGGGCTTCCAGTCACAATTATGTCAACAAAAATGTGACAGTGAAATATAACATGGTTAATTCACAATGCAAATTGTCTACTTTTTAAAGGGTGAAATTTACTTCTAATACAGAGATGATTGTCATTGCAATACCAAAGTCAAGTCCGGTGGCCACAAAAATGAGTAAGACATAATCTTTATTCAAGGAAAGGAGGTCACACTGAAGAATGGAAGACAAAGAATTATAAAACCTACTATATCATTAGAGTTATATTTTTGTGGGTCCCAGCTTCCAATCCAAAAACAAAGCTAGGTAATAGGAATGTACTATGGAGACAAAGAGAAAAAAAATGAAGGGAAGCCCTAGAAAATACCTAATCTATGTCAGCCATAACTATATTCTCTGCATAAATAAATTGCAGTGAGAGCCCAGAGGAAGAGATAATTAATTTATCTTGGAGAAATGAGGGAAAGTTTCACAGAAGAGATGACAACTGGACAAGGCCTTAAGAACGAGTGGAATTTTAACAGACAGGTTAAAGAGGAAGGACATTCCAGAACAGGGAACAGGTACAGAAGAAAGTGTGAAAGTAGACGAAGTTGAGCAGTAATGAATGGTTCAGGTGGCAAGAGACAAAGAACAGATACACAGTATGTTCTATATGCTCTGAACCCTCAGAAGACATAGAAAATTGGAACAGACATTGTGAAGAGACCAGTATTGGGAACTTGAACTTTGTCCTAGAAAACAATAAGGAGCCACCAATGCTTTCTCCCTCTGGAGCTATAACTTTCATAGTCTGAAGTGTACAGATCATAAACATACAGCTCAGTTGTTTTTATGTATTGATATAGTCATGAAATTATTGCCTAGATCAAGATCTAGAACAAGAACCTAGTCAGCTTCCTAGCTCCCTTGTACCTTCTCCTAGACAGTCCCCACAAAGTTTACTTTTCTGACTCCTATTACCATTAGTAATTTTTGCCTGTTCTTGCCTATCTTAGAAATGGAATCATTCTAGCATGTACTCTTTTGTGTTTGGCTTTTTTTTTTTCTCAATATTTTGTTTTTGAGATTTACTGTATTTCTTTGGGTAGCTGTAGTTCATTTTACTTCCTTATTGTGTCCTATTCCATTATTTTTTCCCCATGGAAGGAAAATTAATTTAATGGGCTTTATTACAGAAGCCCAAGAGTTACTGTATACTAGTTGGTTAAGACACACATATCTTTGAAGATTTTATTTATTTAAGAGGAAGAGAATGAGAGAGAGTGCACACAAGAATAAGGAGAGGGAGAAGCAGATTCCCAGCTGAGCAGAGAGCCTGACGCTAGGCTCCTTGATCCCAGGATCCTGGGATCCTGACCTGAGCCAAAGGCAGATGCTTTAACCGACTGAGCCACCCAGGCAGCCCTCGACATATCATTCTATGATGGGAACAGGTACACAATGGCAGCTATAACATCAATAATTAAGATGTTAAGGACTCACCAATACTCTCTGTCTGTCTCTTAATCTCATTTGTTAAGCTCTATAAGTGATCTACCATGAAAGCTGCCTTTGAAAGGCCATAGAAAGACAAAAACCATGCTTCACAGAATGGTACAAAGCAAAACATTATTTCTCAGGATATTAATATGTGTACTGGGAAAAAAGTCCCTTTTCCAGGATGCTGGGTTAAAGGTAAATATATTTTACTCAGTGTAGAGATTGTCCTAATCTTTGTTATCCTCATTGGTATTTTGTGTCTCCAAGAGTGAAGTAAGGAATATATATAGCATTTCCCACACTTGGGAGACCAAATATCTCTCCCCCCACCACACCAGAAAACTGACCACCCTCTCCCAGAATTAATGTTTTCCCAAACTCAACAGAGAAAGTGATATACAACTGTTTGGACTTGTTGTGATATACAACAAAAGTGATACACAACTGTCGTGAGTTATGTCATTTGCCACCAAAAGTCATGTTAAGGTCCTAACCCCCAGTGTGACTATATTTGGAGATAGATAGGGCCTTTAAAGAGATAATTAAGGGGCGCCTGGGTGGCTCAGTGGGTTAAAGCCTCTGCCTTCGGCTCAGGTCATGATCCCAGGGTCCTGGGATCGAGCCCCGCATCGGGCTGTCCGCTCCGTGGATAGCCTGCTTCCTCCTCTCTCTCTTTCTACCTGCCTCTCTGCCTACTTGTGATCTCTGTCTGTCAAATAAATAAATAAATAAAATCTTAAAAAAAAAAAAAAATAAAGAGATAATTAAGATTAAATGAGGTGGTAATGGTAGAACATAGTCCCCTAGGGTGGGTGTCCTTATAAGAAGAGGAAAAGACACAGACCGTGGGAGGAAATAGAGAAAGGTGGCTGTCTGTCAGCCACGGAGAGAAGCCTCAGCAGATAGCCCTAATCAGCCCTTTGATCTAGACTTCCAGCCTCTGGCACTGCAGGAAAATAAGGCCCCCTCTTCTGTGGTATCTTGTTGCGACAGCTCCAGCAGACTTAGGCAACAACCTCCAAGTCAATTAAGAATCCTCATCACCATGTTGGACCTCTCAAGGAAATAAGCAACTAAATTCCCCCAGGCTTAATACAATAATAGTAGGGGACTTTAACACTCCCCTCACTGAAATGGACAGATCATCCAAGCAAAAGATCAGCAAGGAAATAAAGGCCTTAAACGACACACTGGACCAGATGGACATCACAGATATATTCAGAACATTTCATCCCAAAGCAACAGAATACACGTTCTTCTCTAGTGCACATGGAACATTCTCCAGAATAGATCACATCCTCGGTCCTAAATCAGGACTCAACCGGTATCAAAAGATTGAGATTATTCCCTGCATATTTTCAGACCACAATGCTCTGAAGCTAGAACTCAACCACAAGAGGAAGTTTGGAAAGAACCCAAATACATGGAGACTAAACAGCATCCTTCTAAAGAATGAATGGGTGAACCAGGAAATTAAAGAAGAATTGAAAAAAATCATGGAAACAAATGATAATGAAAATACAACGGTTCAAAATCTGTGGGACACAACAAAGGCAGTCCTGAGAGGAAAATATATAGCGGTACAAGCCTTTCTCAAGAAACGAGAAAGGTCTCAGGTACACCTACACCTACACCTACACCTAACCCTACACCTAAAGGAGCTGGAGAAAGAACAAGAAAGAAATCCTAAGCCCAGCAGGAGAAGAGAAATCATAAAGATCAGAGCAGAAATCAATGAAATAGAAACCAAAAAAACAATAAAGCAAATCAACGAAACTAGGAGCTGGTTCTTTGAAAGCATTAATAAAATTGATAAACCCCTGGCCAGACTTATCAAAAAATAAAGAGAAAGGACCCAAATAAATAAAAACATGAATGAAAGAGGAGAGATCACAACTAACACCAAAGAAATACAAACTATTGTAAGAACATACTATGAGCAACTCTACGCCAACAAATTTGACAATCTGGAAGAAATGGATGCATTCCTAGAAACATATAAACTACCAAAACTGAACCAGGAAGAAATAGAAAGCCTGAACAGACCAGTAAGGAGATTGAAACAGTCATTAAATTCCCCCAGGCTTGTTTGTATCACTTTCCGGTTTGATTTTCAGATTATTTGCAAACTGGACACGCTGCCCTATCACAAGAATGGGGCAACTTCCCCTTCTGGCTCCTCACAAGAGCCAAATGAATTCACACAACAAGACATTCACATGTTTCATTCTCTCCATAAAACCACTACTAAATTGAGTTTGGCTTTGTTTAAGATTTGCATTGCCCTGCAAGTTGCAGCCACTCACTCCTTTCTCTGATGGTATTTGCAATCCCTCCATTAATGGCAATGGATATTTACTGCCTTTCTTCTAAAGGGAGGATTTATATGGCTTTTAATTTGTGTAAGTTGGACTGCATCATAAATGGTTCACCCTCTAAATTACAAAGTAAGCTTGCCAATGGAGATGACCTTGTTTATTAAAATCTAATTAATGGAAGTTTTAGAAAGTCCCTGAGAGGGTTACTGAATTTCTGTTTTCCCCCAAACCCAATAAACTTCCAAGACCTAGCTGGCTAGAATGAACCACAGAACTCGGAACCTCACTGTTAAGTTATCTGGTTAGTGCTTCCTTCAGCCATTTTCTCCAAGAGTGCATTTCTCCAAGAATCATTTCCCAAAAATAGTACTGGCTGGCCTAGTTCAGAAGCCAGCTGTATCTCACTTTGTGAGATACGATTTGAAGAAAAAGACCAAGATGCTCTTTGCTCCCAGGATCTCATGGAACAAGAAGATATCGAACTTGTTATTTACATTCTCCAAAAATGAAAATAATGTCCTCATAATGTGCTCCTTTAAGTCATTCTCTGGACAAATATCTATGATGTCTAAATGCTCTTTGTATACGGAAGATATGCATGGGTTTTGCTCCTAAGTCTGAATAAGAATGTGGGCAAAATGATAATAGACATATGTGATAAGCCATAATTAATTGACTCAGCTCCCAGTCTGTGAACAAAAATCTCAAACTCCAGTAGTCTTAGGATTATCCTATCACTTCTTCCATTTGTCATTTCTCGTCCCAACTTTATTTTTAAAATTTATTTATTTTTTAGATTTTATTCAGTTATTTGACAGAGAGAGAGAGCAAGAGAGGGAACATAAGCAGGGGGAGAGGAAAAGGAGGAAGCAGCCCTCTTGCTGAGCAGAGAGCCCAAAGCAGGGCTTGATCCCAGGACCCTGGAATCATGCCTGAGCCAAAGGCAGATAGATGCTCAATGACTGAGCCACCCAGGCGCCCCTCTCATCCCAACTCTAAAACAAGAGTTTACAGTTGGTCTCCCCTCTCTCCTTTTCCATTTGATGACTAATCACTGAGATTTTTGTTTTCATTACTTTCCTGGAAGTCTTTGAGATATGCCCACCAATGATCTCCATACTGCTATACCCAATGTGCACGTTTTTAAAATACTAGACATTTTTTGTGATATTTAATATAATTAGCTGCTTTGCTTTTTTTTCCTTCCCTGAAGTTCTCTATTCCCTTGCCTTATCTTACACCTAATTGTTTTGGCTCTCTCCCAGATCTCAGATCATTTATTTTCAATTTCCTTAAGTTGTCCTTCTTCCTTCATGCTTGAGACGAATCACATTCTTACGCCTCTTCCTGTGGCTGTCTTTGGCTTTACCTTAGTCACAGTTATTGAAAGATGTTTTAGAATTTTGTTTTTATTTGAACCATCTCATCCTGAGGAGTAAATGTTTTTCATTACCATTGCTGAGACCTTTTTCACATGTCTGCATTTCACAGCATCTTCAAGATATTGATAACATAAAAAAAAATATATTGATCATCTTAAGGGCTCCCCAGAGTCTAGAGACAGGTAGAGGAAACCACTTCTACCTTCAAACAATCTTTGGTGTCCACTAGGGGAACAAAATGACCTGCTGAGATGAAGTGGGAATGACAAGGTATGTCAAAAATGATGTGATGTTTGTAGAGAAAAGATTGTGGTCAAATCGATATAAGCATCATTTCTATGGATCTGTGTTACTTGGAGGGGGCTTTAGAAATAACAACAGGAAGAAAAAGCAGTGCTTTTTAGTTAAAAGAAGAATGTTTATCTCATTGAAAAACAGAGCCTTTTAAAAAGGACGGGCAAATCGATAAAATAAAAATTCAAGGTATATTGAACTTTTTTCTGAGGCCAGATTCATCAGAACTAAATGCTCTTTTGCAAAGATCCATCTGTTTAATAAAAATTTAGGGAGGAGAGAGTCTGACAATTGTTTTTCATGATTGGGAAGCTCTGCAGAGACAGTGGAAAGAACACCATATATACACAATAAGATGAAAATTCGCTATTATAAAAATTAGCCAGATTTAGAGGGTCTTTCATACCCAAGGAAGGGATCAGAAATTAGGTTTCCTCTGTTGTCTCGGAGTTTCAGCACTGGCTCCAAGGCTATGAACGAGGCACAGGAGATGCCCACATTATAACTCTGGGTGCAACTCTACCACCATTACCCAGTTGCCTACCCCAGGTGACACAAGAGAAGCCTAAAATTTCCGGGAGAAGTCTAAGAGTGGGAAAGATATATTTGCAGCATTGTTAGCATATTCTATCTGTCTGTAACCATCAGCACCATTGTGAGAGCGGGAAGAGGGGAGCTTCTGAGGAATAAATCAGAGAGCTTGCCCCGTATTTGCTGGAGTGAAATATGATGGCATGGACTCCTATCTGCCCAGAGGAGGGGCGGAGGGACAGGGCATATTGTCAGTTGCCTCTTTCAGAGTTCCAAAAGACAAGAGTGCATTGTGGGCCAGATAGAACCTATGGGATGAAGCCAACCATGGAACCCACCCCAGACCAATCGAGCCAGGAGTGAGACTGAAGGTGATTCTGAAAATGTAGAGGGGAGACATCAGTGATCAGATAAACATGCCTTTCCAATCTCTGCATTTGTCTGTTAGTTACAAATGAACTTTCAGGAACACTGAAGGAACCCAGAATATTCACCCTAATTTTTTAAGATACATGAAGCTAGTACAAATGAAGGTGTTCCCAATGACTACTTTTGAGTTGACCTTCGAGTTGACCTTGAACTGCTAGAGATGAAAATACATGGAAAATAGTCCATACTAGTCCTCAATCCAGTGAGACAAATTTGCTATGTGATAAAAACATAGACTCTCATATCTTTTCTAGAAAAACAACTAAAATTATTTTAGCAGAATTTGAGAAATAGAAACATACAACCTCCCTATTCCTAGTTTCTGGAATAGGGAGATTGGTTTGTTTTGCCTAGTTCAGCCACTAAGTAAATACCTTAGACCAATCATAGTTTTATTCTGAATCTGTTACCTCATCTGAAAAATAAGGGTGATAACTAGATCATCTCCCAAAACATAGGCTGGATACTACATTAATGGTTTCCTGAGAAACTACATAGAACAATGAAGTCCTGTGCTTAAAGACTTCCACTGATTTCCCCCTTGAAAAATAGACCTTCATGATGTTTTATGCCACATTTTTAAGTTAGCCAAATTTGTTGCAACAATTATGACTTGTTGATCTAGAATTAGAAAACAAACAAGCAAACAGTAAGTGAAATCAGAGAACTACAGGGGAGGAGAAAAGTATTTTCCTCTACCTAGCATAGGATCTCCAGCTGGGGTCCTCTGTTAGACTGGCCAGAGACAGATTAGCAAGAGGAAAACAGAGAAGTTTCAAAGCATGAGCCTGATGTATGTTCCCATAAGGGCACTCAGTGATGAATAACCCAAAATATGTCTAGAACTTGGACTTTCATACTGTCTTAAGCCAAAGGACAAAAGGGTTTGGGCTTCTGGGTGGGAGACAAGTTATGAGAAAGGGACCAGGAAAGTATAGTAACCAAGAGTTGTTCAGTAAGATTTGTTTTGCAGATTAAGTCAGTGTCTTCTCCATTGAAAAGAGTTGTTGAGAGTTCTTCTTTCAGGTACAGAAGAAGGAGACATGTCTACAAAAGGAACTTTCCTTTATGAAAGAAACATTTGTGCCTTTTCTAGAGCTTTTCCTGTTTCCACTGATCTCAGTGGGTTTTAGTTCAAAAGAATCTGTATACCAAAGGGGCCTATTCTGGAGTTGCATATGCTGATCCCCTCCAGAACCAAGATATAGTATAACTTATCTTTATAAAGAACCAAGAGCCCAGATAAATTTAGCAGCTTACTTTTATGTAGAAGAGGGGTTAAATTAGTACTATAGTCTTTAATATCTAATTCTTCCCACTATATAAATTATCTATGAGACTTCGAATTGAATACTAGTTTTCTAAAGAAAAAAATAAAACCTCAATTAGAGGAAAGGGATAATAAAGTTTTTCAAGAGCATTCAAGGAACTTCCATTATGAGAAGAGTTTTCTTTCTCACCTTTCACCATTGATAGTAAGCACATACTAATTACTATTTTAGGATTGTGCCTAGTTAACTTCTGTGTTTGTTCATGTATTTATTCAGTCATGAAACATATGGAGAGAGCTACTTTTAGGTGTCTACTAGTATTTGGTTGATAAAGTTGCATGAGGCAATATATATGGCCTCAAGGAACTTGCATTCCAGAAGGAAAATCAAAGAAGAACATTTTGCATAGAATCCCAAAATGGTTACTAAGGGTTTTCTAAGAGATTCTATACTGAAAAGATAATTGTCTTGCATTTATAAAAGGCCTAAGCTATTCCCACTGAACAGGAGTAATTGAATCTGTAATTACTTTCATTTCATAGGGGACATAGACATGGATTCTAAAGATCTAATTGTGATGGTTGTTTTCTTAATTACTCTAATTGCTTTGTAGAGAACACTACCTTTCATCCGTTGAGGAAAGCTCAATAGTCAATAGTGACTGAGGACACCATTACAAGAATTTTAAAAGTTCTACTTTCTATGTATCAGACTTGGTTGTTTATTTCAGCATCTGATGATACAGCCATGCTGAGATAGCCCCCGTGTGTTCTATAAACAAAGGCATTGGCTTTTGGTCATGATTTTTGTAAAGGAACATAGAAGAACGGACAGACCTGCTCCACGCTGACAGTAGGGCTGTCCTTCTAAGGACATATCATCACCTCACCTCCCTAAAGTCATTTCCTCCATCTCCCCAGTCCAGCCTCCACAATTCATAGAGATCTGCTTTCTGGAAGTAGGCCTTTGTCCCATTCCATGGATTCTATGAAAAATAAATTGAAACAGTGGTTTGTCACATTATTCCCTGGAAGCAGGTGTTAATAGGGGCCAGGATAGAGGGATAATGGGAGCATTAGTTTCTTGTTAAGGGAAAGGCAGTGGGGTACATCCCCAGGCAGAGAAAATTTTGAAAGGCAGAGTTGATGTCAAAAAGAAAACAAAGGATAAAAATTTCCATTTCATTAAAAAAAAAAATGTTTTAACTAGAACTGGCCTTGACTTAAGTTTATTTGTTTCCCATATTTCTCATGTACATTAGGTATGAACTAATACACAGTAGGGTAGCATTTGGCATTATACCCTGAAGAACCATCTCATTCCTGGGTAGAGTCACTTTAGGTATTGGATGTGTTCCTGAAGAGTTCTTTGGGAGTAAAATTTGTCAGGTTCAACTGTATGCATATCCCTATTTCCTTGTACTTCCAGAGTTACAAGGATTAAATGAGATGATCCATGGTCAAAACACTGTAAATATTTTAAAATGATACAACCATAAGTTATTTATGTGCTTTTTGACTCAAAAGATGGAAAGACTAAGAATGCAAACGTTTTTTGATAAAAACAACTACTAATGAATCTAACATTTTTAGTGGAACTTATTAGAAGAATATTAACTTCCCAGAAAAATTCAGTAAAATTCTTGTAGGGTTTTACCTTTTGACCTAGTTTTTCTCAATATTTACTAAGAAAGAAGAATGTGTCTGGAGATAACTATTAAGAGGCAGAAAGGAGGGAAAGATAACAAAAACTTACAGGTAATGTGGACATATTTTTTTGAACCAAAAATCGCACAGAATATTACAAATAGTTTAGAAATAGTCCTTGAGATGAAGATATGCTACAAAGTAATGGCATTTCCAGGATATTACTATTGCAAATGGTGATGGGTAAACAGAACTCCAGTGTTAGGTATGTCCTGAAAAACCAAGGACATTTGATTTTTGAGGAATGAGGTACAGTTACTATTTTATTTTATTTTATTTATCTTATTTTTTAACATACAATGTATTATTTGCTTCAGGGGAACAGGTCTGTGAATCATAAGTTTTACTCATGATTAATCGTGAGTCTTACTTACAAATCACAGCACTCCCCATAGCACATACCCTCCCCAATGTCCATAACCCAGCCACCTTATCCCCCCCATTGCAGGAACCCTCAGTTTGTTACCGGAGATTAAGAGTCTCTTATGGTTTCTCTCCCTCCCCTGTCCCATCTTGTTTCATTTTTTTCCCCTCCCTTTCTCTCATGGCCTCCCCATCCTGCCTCTCAAATTCCTCATATCAGAGAAATCATATGATAATTGTCTTTCTCTGATTCACTTATTTCACTCAGTATAATACCCTCTAATTCCATCCACATCATCATAAATGGCAAGATTTTGGTTTTTTGGATAGCTGCATAGTATTCCATTGTATATCTATACCACATAATTCATTCATCTGTTATGGTCATCTAGGTTCTTTCCGTAGTTTGGCTATTGTGGACATTGATGCTATAAACATTGGGGTGCACTTGCCCCTTCGGATCACTACATTTGTATCTTTAGAACAAACACCCAGTGGTGCAATTGCTAGGTCATAGGGTAACTCTATTTTCCAGAGTGATTGCACCAGCTTTCATTCCCCTTTTTCTACATTCTTGCCAACACCTGTCAGTTCTTGACATTAATTTTAGCCATTCTGACTGGTGTGAGGTGGTACCTCACTGTAGTTTTGATTTGTATTTACCTGATGCTGAGTGATGTGGAGCACTTTTTCATGTGTCTGTTGGCCATCTGGATGTCTTCTTTGCAGAAGTGTCTGTTCATGTCTTCTGCCCATTTCTTTGATTGGACTCTGTTCTTTGGGTGCTGAGTTTGATAAGCTCTTTATAGATTTTAAATACTAGCCTTTTATCAGATATGTCACCTGTGAATATCTTCTCCCATTCTATCGGTTGTCTTTTGGTTTTCTTGACTGTTTCCTTTGCTATGCAAAACCTTTTGATCTTGGTGAAGTCCCAATAGTTCATTTTTGCCCTTGCTTCCCTTGCATTTGGTGATGTTTCTAGGAAGAATTTGCTGTGGCTGAGGTTGAAGAGGTTGCTGCCTGTGTTCTCCTCAAGGAGTTTGATGGATTTGTGTCTCACATTGAGTTTTTTTCATCCATTTGGAGTCTATTTTTATGTGTGGTGTGAGGAAATGGTCTAGTTTCTTCTGCATGTGGCTGTCCAACTTTCCCAACACCATTTGTTGAACAGACTGTCTTTTTTCCATTGGACATTCTTTCCTGCTTTGTCAAAGATTAGTTGACCATAGAGTTGAGGGTCCATTTCTGGGCTCTCTGTTCTGTTCTTTTGATCTATATGTCTGTTTTTATTCTAGTACCATACTGTCTTGATGATTACAGGGATCAACTCCTTAATTTCTCTTTCTTCTGTCTTGCTATTGGTATATATAAATGCAACTGATTTTTCTGCATTGATTTTATATCCTGACACTTTACTGAATTCCTGAAGGAGTTCTAGCAGTTTTGGAGTGGAATCTTTTGGGTTTTCCACATAAAGTATCATATCATCTGCAAAGAGTAAGAGTTTGCCTTCTTCTTTGATGATTCGGATGGCTTTTATTTCTTTTTGTTGTCTGATTGCTGAGGCTAGGACTTCTAGTACTATGTTAAATAGCAGGGGTGATAGTGGACAGCCCTGCTGTGTTCCCCATGGAGAATGATATTCGCTGTGGGTTTTTCATAGACGGCTTTTATGTACCCTCTAGCCCTACACTGTGAAGAGTTTTGATGAAGAAAGGATGCTGCACTTTGTCAAATTTTTTTCAGCATTTATTGAGAGTATCATATGGTTCTTGTTCTTTCTTTTATTACTGTATTGTATCACATTGATTGATTTGTAGAATCTTAAAAAATTTGCAACCCAGGAGTAAATCCCAGTTGGCCATGTGAATAATCTTTTTAATGTACTGTTGGATCCTATTGGCTAGTATTTGGGTGAGAATTTGCAACCCAGGAGTAAATCCCAGTTGGCCATGTGAATAATCTTTTTAATGTACTGTTGGATCCAATTGGCTAGTATTTTGGTGAGAATTTTTGCATCCATGTTCATCAAAGATATTGGTCTGTAATTCTCCTTTTTAATGGGATCTTTGTCTGGTTTTGGGATCAAGGTAATGGTGGCCTCATAAAATGAGTTTGGAAGTTTTCCGTCGATTTCTATTTTTTGGAACAGTTACAGGAGAATAGATATTAATTCTTCTTTAAATGTTTGGTAGAATTCCCCTGAGAAGCTGTCTGCCCCTGGGGTCTTGTTTGTTGGTGACTTCTTCAATTTCCTTACTGGTTATGGGTCTGCTCAGGTTTTCTATTCTTCCTGGTTCAGTTTTGGTAGTTTATATATGTCTGTAGGAATGCATCCATTTCTTCCAGATTGTAAAATCTCAAATTTGCTGGCATATAGTTGCTTATAATATGTTCATATAATTGTATTTCTTTGTTGTTGGTTGTGATCTCTCCTTTTTCATTCATGATTTTATTAATTTTTGTCCCTTCTCTCTCTCTCTCTTTTTGATAAGTCTGACCAGGGATTTATCAATCTTATTAATTCTTTCAAAGGACAAACTCCTAGTTTTGTTGGTTTGTTCTACTGTTCTTTTGGTTTCTTCTTCTTCTTCTTTTTTTTTTTTTTAAGATTCTGTTTATTTACTTTGACAGACAGAGATCACAAGTAGGCAGAGAGGTAGGCAGAGAGAGAGAAGCAGGCTCCCCGCTGAGCAGAGAGCCCAATGCGGGACTCGATCCCGGAACCCTGAGTCCATGACCTGAGCTGAAGGCAGAGGCTCAACCCACTGAGCCACCCAGGTGCCCCATGTTCTTTTGGTTTCTATTTCATAGATTTCTACTCTGATTTTTATTATTTCTGTTCTCCTTCTTGGTTTAGGCTTTCTTTGCTTCTTTAGGTTTAGGGTTAGGTTGTGTACTTGAGACCTTTCTTTTTTCTTGAGAAAGGCTTGTATCACTATATACTTTCCCTGTAAGACCACCTTTGCTGCATCCCAAAGATTATGAATCGTTGTGTTTTCATTTTCATTTGGTTCCATGAATTTTTAAAAATTCTTCTTTAATTTCCTGGTTGACCCATTCATTTTTTTAGAAGGATGCTCTTTAGTCTCCATGTATTTGGATTCTTTCCAACTTTCCTCTTGTGGTTGAGTTCTAGTTTCAGAGCATTATGGTCTGAAAATAGGCAGAGAATGATCCCAGTCTTTTGGTACTGGTTGAGACCTGATTTGTGACTCAGGATATGATCTATTCTGGAGAATGTTCCATGTTCACTAGAGAATAATGTCTATTCTGTTGCCTTGCAATGGAATGTTCTGAATACATCTTTGATGTCCATCTGGTCCACTGTGTCATTTAGAGCCTTGATTTCCTTGTTGATCTTTTGCTTAGATGATCTGTCCATTTTAGTGAGCGGGTGTTAAAGTCCCCTACTATTATTGTATTATTTTCAATATGTTTCTTTGATTTTGTTATTAATTGGTTTATATAATTGGCTGCTCCCTTGTTAGGGGCATAGATATTTAAAATTGTTAGATCTTCTTGTTGGACAGACCCTTTAAGTAGGTTATGGTGTCCTTCCTCATTTCTTATTGTAGTCTTTGGCTTAAAATCTAATTTATCTGATGTAATAATTTCCACCCCAGCTTTCTTTTGATGTCAATTAGCATGGTAAATTGTTTTCCACCCCCTCACTTTAAGTCTGGCAGTGTCTTTGGGTCTAAAATGAGTTTCTTGTAGATAGCATATCAATGAGTCTTGTTTTTGTTTTGTTTTGTTTTGTTTTGTTTTTAGCCATTCTGATACCCTGTGTCTTTTGATTAGGGCATTTAATCCATTTACATTCGGGTGTGACTATTGAAATATATGAGTTTAGTGACATTGTATTGCCTGTAAGGTGACTGTTACTGTATATTGTCTCTGTTCCTTTCTGGTCTATTACTTCTAGGCTCTCTCTTTGCTTAGAGGACCCCTTTCAATATTTCCTGTAGGACTGGTTGGTGTTTGCAAATTCTTTTAGGTTTTGTTTGTCCTGGAAGCTTTTTATCTCTCCTTCTATTTTCAATGACAGCCTAGCTGGATATAGTATTCTTGGCTGCATATTTTTCTCATTTAGTGCTCTAAATATATCATGCCAGTCCTTTCTGGCCTGCCAGGTCTCTGTGGATAGGTCTGCTGCCAATATACTATTTCTACTATTGTATGTTACAGACCTCTTGTTCCAAGCTGCTTTCAGGTTTTTCTCTTTGTCAATAAGACTTGTAAGTTTTACTATTAGATGATGGGGTATGGACCTATTTTTATTGATTTTGAGGGGATTTCTCTGTACCTCCTGGATTTTGATGCTTAACCCTTTGCCATGTTAGGGAAATTCTCTAGTATAATTTGCTCCAATATATCTTCTGGCCCTCTCTTTCTTCGTCTTCTGGGATTCCAATTATTCTAAAATTATTTTTCCTTATGGTATCAGTTATCTTTCTAATTCTCCCCTTGTGGTCCAGTAGTTATTTATCTCTTTTTTTCTCAGCTTCTTTATTCTGCATCATTTGGTCTTCTATATCACTAATTCTCTCTTTTGTCTCATTTATTGTAGCAGTAAGAGCCTCCATTTTTTATTGCACCTCATTAATAGTTTTTTTAAAAATTTCTACTTGTTTAGATTTTAGTTCTTTTATTTCTCCAGAAAGGGATTTTATTTTTTTTATTTCTCCAGAAAGGGACGCTCTGGTATCTTCCATATTTTTTTTTTTTTGAGCCCATTAGGCACTTTGATAATTGTCATTCTGAACTCTAGTTCTGACATCTTACTAATGTCCATATTGATTACATCCCTGGCCTTCGATACTACCTCTTGTTTTTGTTTTGTTTGTTTATTTGTTTGTTTTGTTTGTTTGTTTTGAGTTGAGTTTTCCTGCCTTGTCATTTTATCCAGATAAGAAAGATGAATGAGAGAACAAAATACTAAAAGAGTAGCAACGACCACAGAAAAATATACACTAACCAAACTGGAAGAGAGCAAAAACTGGGGGGAGAAGAAAGGAGATTAAAAAGAGAGAGAAGAAATATATATAGGAGAGAGATTGATTTTGGGTGTATTTTGGTCTGTTAGAAGAAACTGCTTCCCAAAATTTTAAAGAAAGAAAAACTTACATATATACAAAATAAGGGTAAACACAATGAAGGGATGGAATATGACTGTAAAGGTGAAAATTTTAAAATATTCTAAAAAAGGAATTGATACTATAAAGATGTTGGTTGAGGGGCACCTGGGTGGCTCAGTGGGTTAAGCCCCTGCCTTTGGCTCAGGTCATGATTCCAGGGTCCTGGGATCGAGCCCCACATCGGGCTCTCTGCTCTGCAGGGAGCCTGCTTCCTCCTCTCTCTCTCTCTCTCTCTGCCTGCTTGTGATCTCTGTCTATCAAATAAATAAATAAAATCTTTAAAAAAAAAAGATGTTGGTTGAAAAAATAAAATAGAGGAAAGAATGTGATCAGGCTGGAGACTAGAACAAAGCCATGTGCTAGATTTAGGGTATATTTTGATCTGTTAGAAGAAACTGTATTTCAAAATTTTAAAGAAAGAAAAATCTATATGTATACAAGAAATAAGGTAAAATACAATGAAGGGATAGACTATGACTGTAACAATGAAAATTAAAGATTTTCTTAAAAGGTATTGATAAGATAAAATAGTTTAAAACGGTTAAAATAGGGGGCATCTGGGTGGCTCAGTGGGTTAAATCCTCTGCCTTTGGCTCAGGTCTTATCCCAGGGTTCTGGGGTCGAGTCCTACATCAGGCTCTCTGCTCAGTGGGGAGCCTGCTTCCCCATTTCTCTCTGCCTGCTTCTCTGCCTACTTGTGATCTCTGTCTGTCAAATAAAAAAAAATCTTAAAAAAAAAAGATTTATAAGAAGGTCTATTCTAGAGGGTATATCCAAATTTTTTAAAAGAAAAAAGTTAAAATAGGAAAGAGGAAAAATTTTTTAAAAATAGAATAAGAAAAAAATAAAATTTAAAAAATTTAATTTTATGAAAAACTAAAGAATCATGGGGTAAGAGCCATAAATGCTACGTGTTGCTATCCCCTGGCTCTGGAGTTCCGCAGTTTTCATTGATTATGAAATTGGTCTTGGCTGGATGTTCTTGTTGATCTTCTGGGGGAGGGACCTGTGGCAGTGATTCTCAAATGTCTTTGCCCCAGGCGGAATTGCACCGCCCTTGCCAGGGGCCGGGCTAAGCATTCTGCTTGGGTTCAATCTCGGGAGCTTTTGTTCCCTGAACACTTTTCCATACTGCTTTGGAGGATGGAAATGATAATTGGTGGCCTCCTAGTCTCCCACCAGGAGGAGCTGAGAGCTCAGTGCTCCACTCCTCAGTGCCCCCTCAGAGAAAATCAGTCCATCCTTCCCATCTCCCTGGTCTGCAGCTGCGCTCTGAGCTCACCTGGCCTGTGACCAAGTCTTTCTCTCTGATGCACAGCCCCGTTTGGAGTCTTCAAACCCAGCAGATTCCTGTTGCACGCTCCCATGCCACTCCTCCCAGAGGAGGAAGAAGGTGGCCTCCCCAGGATCTGCCATTTGTGGGGTCCCTGTTCAAAAAGCAATGGTCTGACTGTGCCTCAGATCACAGTTTAAGGTAACCCCCAATTGAGAGTCCAGTGCTCAGCTCCGTCTCTGCAGCTGGCCTTCCCACTCGGATACCTGGGAACTCTGCCACACTCAGACACCCCTGGTCTTTTTGTGTCCCCAAGAGTCCTGAGACCACACTGACTCCATGAGAGCTCCATCCCCTACTTAGCCTCTGGAGCAACGTTCCTCAGTAGAGCAGGCTTCCAAATATCCGATTTTGTGCTCACTGCCCTACTGCTTGCCGGGAGCTGCCCCCTCCCACTGCAGTCTGTCGTCCTGTGTATTGCCTCAGATTCACTTCTCTGCACATCCTACCTTCTAGAAAGTGGTCGCTTTTCTGTTCCTAGAGTTGTTGCTCTTCTTCTCATCTCTCTCTCTCTCATAGGCATTCAGAACTGTTTGATAACTAGCTAGCTGAATTCCTGGGACCAGGCAAAAATTAGGTCTTCTACTTCTTCACCATCTTTCTCTTCCCCTCAGTTCCTATTTTAAAGATAGTCTGGGAAGGTGACAGGCATAGCAAGCTGGGGTAAAGGGTACAAATGTTAAATAAAGAATGAGGATGAGACTTGGACATGGGTAAAATTGGTGGAGTGTCCTGCACCATTTTAAAATCTCATCTCATGTTAAAGAATGCTTATAGAAGTCAAAGGTGAGAACAGACTGAATAGGGTATCCAAGCAAGTGTTCTGAAATCCTACTTGGGAAGCAAGGTGGGTGGACTATGTAAACATTGATACAGGGTAAGGACCTTAAGAAAAGGGAGTCAGTGATTCTGTAGCCCCAGGTACATAGTCACAAGGCCAGGAAATGGACCATTTCATAATTCCACATGCTAGCACTTCCAGTGACATGGGTAGAAAGGAAATGTTTTTCCCATTGAAAGCTGGTGTTTATGACTGTCTATAGTCTTTTTTTTTTAACATGAATATTGAAAGGTAATTTACATACTGTAAAATTCACCCATTTTAAGAATGTGATTCAAGGAATTTTAGTAAATTCACCGAGCTGTGCCAAAGAAATGACCTCAGTCCCAATTTAAGACATGTTCATTACCCATATAAGATTTCTGTTTATCATAAATCCTTCTTCCCATGCCCAACCCCATGCAACCACTAATCTAGTTGCTGTCTCGATAGCTTTGCCTTGTCTGGACATTTCGTATAAATGAAATTTTAGAATATGTGGTCTTCTTTGTCTGGCTTGTTTCACCTAGCATGATATATCGTTTTGTTTAGATTTTATTTATGTATTTGAGAGAGAGGGAGAGTGAGAGAGAGCATGAGAGGGGAGAAGGTCAGAAGGAGAAGCAGACTCCCCATGGGACTGGGAGCCCAATATGGGACTCAATCCTTAGACTCCAGGATCATGACCTGAGCCAAGGCAGTCGCTTAACCAACTGAGCCACCCAGGTGCCCCAGCACGATGTTTTTGAGGTTTATTCATTTTGCTTATTTCATTTTGCCCATTTCACTTTCCTTACTGCTGAATAATGTTCAGCAGTTATGGATATGGATACACTACACTTTGTTTATCCATTCACAAGCTGGTAGACATTGAGTTGTTTCCACTTTTGGGTATTATAAATAAAGCTGCTATGAACAGCTACCTACAATTCCCTGTGTGACCATCAGCTTTCATTGCTCTTGAGTAGATGTCCACGAATGGAATTATCAAATCATTTGGTAAATCTGTGCTTAACTTTTTAAAAATTTTTATTTATTTATTTGAGAGAGCACAAGGGGAGAGGCAGAGAGCAAGGGAGAGAAAGAATTTCGAGCAGACTCCCTACTGAGCATAGAGCCTGACACAGGGCTTGCTTGATCCCTGACCCCAAGGTCATGACTTGAGCTGAAATCAAGAGCCAGCTGCTTAACCGACTGACCGACCCAGGCCCACCATGCTTAACTTTTAAAAAACTGCTGAAGTATAGTTAAAAGCAACTGTGCCACTTTATGATGCCACCAGCAAAGCGTGATTATTCCAGCTTCTTCCAATCCTCATCAAAACTTGTTATTGCCTATTTATATTATTATAGCTACTCTGGTAAGAGGGATATGTCATCTCAGTCTAGTTTTAATGACATTTTTCTCTGTCGATAATGCTAAGCACTATCTTGTGCCTTTATGTCCCATTTCTATGCCTCTTTGTAAGCTAAAAGTTTATAGCTAAAACTTTGACTTTCCTGGATTCTTTCAGAAATTTCTAGCTTTGGTGGTGCTGTGATGGAAATGCATAAAGCTCACTGACTGTAATTCTGGTAGTGGTTGTTGTTTTTAAGTAGACAAATAGTTCTAAAACTTCACAAAGGAGAAATTCTTCTCTGCTAAAATTATAGCACAAATTCATAGCATGGTAACTTTTATTGTTACAGTTGCTCACAATTGCAAAAGTTTGGGATGTCTGTTTTTCTTCGGGTCTCTCTCTCTCTCTCTATATATATATATTTTTTTTTCCCACTGAGCTAACGGCAAGGCCAAACTGTGTAGAGGCTTGTTTGCTCTCTCAGTAGGTTAAGAACAGAAGGCAAGAGAAGAACAGACAGAATTCTTCAGGAAAATAGTACTGAAGCAAAATAACAGTAAGGCCAGCTTAGAGAAGGAAAATCCATAGAATCAAGTTTTATTGTAATAAGAAAGCTGATAGAAATGTTATGCAAGAGTCTTGAGTTCAGGGCCTATTTGAAATGGATGATAGAATTTTTCTAATGTACAAGCACAGTAACAGATGTAATTAGATTATGCTGACATGATAAATAGTTACTGAATATCTCCCTAAATTAGATTGACCTCCATCTGTAAAGATCATAACTTTCAATGAAAGCTTGATTTGCTTGCTAAATAATTTTCATACAGGTGCTAAGACAGCAGTCTTACAAGTGTGTTCATGGGTCCCTTCCCAGATCTCAGTTTATGTCTTTTCGCCTACATGTCTTTTTTGAAAGTGTGTTGTGCTTCCTAAGACAGTAGAATATAAATTCTTTTGAAATGCACATGAGGCTTTCTCCAGAAGAGCTCACCTATAAGGTCACAAATGAGGCCTCAAGGAATACAAAAAGATTGAAATCATCCATGCACCTTTTCTGACCACGAAACTATGAAACTAGATGTCAGCCACAAGAAGAAATTTGGAAAGACTATGAATACATAGAGTTTAAACTACATGCTCCTAAACTATGAATAGGTCAACCAGGACATAAAAGAAGAAATAAAAAATACGTGGAAAGAAGAGAAGATGAAAACACAATAGCCCAAAACCTTTGGAAAGCTGCAAAAGTGGTCCTGAGAGGAGAGCAATACAGACCTATCTCAAGAAGCAAGAACATTTTCAAATAAACAATATAACCGTACACATAAAGAAGCTAGAAAAAGAACAACAAATGAAGCTAAAGCCAGCAGAATGAAGGAAATTATAAAGATTAGAACAGAAACAAATGATATGGAAACTTAAAACAAAAACAAAAGCAAAACAATAGAACAGATCAGTGAAACCAGGAGCTGGTTCTTTGAAGAAAATCAATTAAATTGATAAGTCTCTATCCAGAATTTTCAAAAAAAAAAAAAAAACAAACAAAAGAGAGGGGGGGATAAAGAATGAGAGAGAGGACCCCAATAAAATCACAAATGAGAGAAGAGAAATAACAGCCAACACCACAGAAATACAATTATAAGAGAATATGAAAAACTATATGCCAACAAATTGGACAACCTGGAGGAAATGGATCAATTCCTAGAAACATGTGAACTACCAAAGTTGAAACAGGAAGAAATAGAAATCTTGAACAGACCAATAACCAGCAAAGAAATTGAATCAGTAATCAAAACTCTCGCAACAAACAGAAGTCCAATGTCAGATGGCTTCACAGGGGAATTCTACCAACTATTTAAAGAAGAGTTAATACTATTCTTCTCAAACTATTCCAAAAAATAGAAAAGGAAGGAAAACTTCCAAATTCATTCTATGAGTCCACCATTACCCTGATACCAAAACTAGATAAAGACTCCACTAAAAAAGAGAACTACAGGTTAAGTCCTGATGAAGATGGATGCAGAAATTCCTAATAAAATACTAGCAAACCAAATCCAACCACACATTAAAAAAAGTCATTCACTATAATCAAGTGGGATTTACTCCTAGGCTGTAGGGGTGGTTCGATATTTGCAAATCAATCAATGTGATACACCACACTAATGAAAGAAAGGATAAGAACCATATGACCATTTCAGTAGATGAAGAAAAAGCATTTGATCCATGCATGATAAAAACCCTCAACAAAGTAGGTTTAGAGAGAACATAACCTCAGCATCACAAAGACCGTATGTGAAAAACCCACAGCTAATATCATCCTCAATGGGAAAAAACAGAGTTTTTACTCTGTGGTCGGAAAAAAGACAAGGATGTCCCCTCTCACCACTTATATTCAACAAGGTACTGGAAGTCCTAGCCACAGCAGTCAGACAACAAAAAGAAATAATATGCCTCCGAATTGGTAAGTAAGAATTAAAACTTTCATTGTATGCAGATGATGTTGACACTCTGTATAGAAAACCCAAAGACTCCACCCAAAAACTGCCAGAACTGATAAACAAATTCAGTAAAGTTGCAGGATACAAAATCAACATTCCAAAATCTGTTGCATTTTTATACACTAAAATGAAGCAGCAGAAAGAAATTAAGGAATCAATTCCATTTGCAGTTGCACCAAAACCAGTAAGATACTTAGGTATAAACCTAACCAGAGAGGTGAAGGACCTGTGCTCTGACACCATGAAACACTGATGAAAACAACTGAAGACAATACACAAGGAAAAACGTCCCATGCTCACAGATTGTAAGAAAAAATATTGTTAAAATATCTCTACTACCCAAAGCAATCTACAGATTTAATGTAATCCCTATCAAAATACCACCAGCATTTTTTTACAGAGGTAGAACAAACAATCATAAAATTTGTGTGGAACCACAGAAGACTCTGAATAGCCAAAGCAGCCTTAAATCAGAAAAGCCAGGCTGGAAGCATCACAGTTCTGGACTTCAATGTATATTACAAAGCTGTAATGATCAAAACAGTATGGTACTAGCACAAAAATAGACACCGAGATCAATAGAACAGAATAGGAAACTCAGAAATGAGCCCACAACTATATGGTCAATTATATCTTTGACAAAAGTGGCAAGAAAATGCAATGAGAAAAAGACAGTCTCTTCAACAAATGATATTGGGAAAACTGCACAGCTATACACAAAAGAATGAAACTGGACCACTTCTTTATACCATACACAAAAATAAACTAAATGTGAGACCTGAAACCATCAAGATCCCAGAGGAGAACACAGGCAGTAACCTCTTTGATATCAGCCATAGCAACTTCTTTCTAGATATGTCTCTCCTGAGGCAAGGGAAACAAAAGCAAAAATAAAAAAAAAATAAAAATAAACTATTGAGATTTCATCAAAATAAAAGGCTTCTGCATAGTGAAGGAAACAATCAACAAAACTAAAAGCCTATGGAATGGGAGGGCAAATGACATATCTGCTAAAGGAGTGGTATCCAAAATATATAAATAACTTATAAAACTAAACACCCCAAGAATGAATAATCCAATTTAAAAATGGGCAGAAGACATGGATAGATGTTTTCCCAAAGAAGACATGCAAATAACCAACAGACATGAAAAAATGCTCAACATCACTGATCATCGGGGACATACAAATCAAAACTACAATGAGATATCACCTAACACCTGTCAGAATGGCTAAAATCAACAACGCAAGAAACCACAGGTGTTGGTGAGTATATGGAAAAAGGGGAAATCTCTTGCAGTGTGGCTGGGAATGCAAGCTGGTGCCACCACTCTGGAAAACAGTATCAAAAAGTTAAACATAGAACTGCCCTACAATCCAGCAATTGCACTATGAGGTATTTAACCAAAGAATACAAGAACACTAATTCAAAGGGATACATGCACCCTGATGTTTATAGCAGCATTATCTTTAATTATATCTTTGACAAAAGTGGCAAGAAAATGCAATGAGAAAAAGACAGTCTCTTCAACAAATGATATTGGGAAAACTGCACAGCTACACACAAAAGAATGAAACTGGACCACTTCCAGATTATGGAAACAGCCATCAACTGATGAATGGATAAAGAAGTGATATATATTTATATATATATATATATATATTATATATATATATATATAAATATATATGGCTGTTTCCATAAATATATATAAATATATATATATATATATATTTATATAAATAAAGACCCATCAACTGATGAATGGATAAAGAAGTGATATATATTTATATAGTGAAATCTTATTTAGCTATAAGAAAGAATGAAATCTTGCCATTTGCAAAGAGATGGATGAAGCCAGATTGTATAATGCTAAACGAAAAAATTATTCTCAGTCAGAGAAACACAAATACCAAATGATTTTATTTATATGTGTAATTTAAGAAACAATACAAGCAAAGGGAAAAAATCAGAGGGAGAGATAGAGAAAAAGAAAGACAAAACAAGATACAGACTCTTAATTATAGAGAATAAATTCATGGTTACCATAGAGGAAGAGAGGGGTAGGGGAATGGGTGAGCTAGGTGACAGAGATTAAAGAGTGCACTTATTGCAATGAGCACAGGGCAATGTATAAAACTGTTGACTTACTATATTGCACACCTAAAACCAATATGACATAGTATGTTAACTAAGTGGCATTTAAATAAAAACTTTTAAAAAGACAGGGAAGTGGGCTATGCTATAAAGTCACATCAGAAACTCTGTGCTAGTCACACCACTTCATTGCCATCTCTGAATTTATTTTCACAACCTATTTGTTTCTATCAGAGTTCACTGCCTTGTGATTTTCACACACAGCTGTTTGTGACTTTAAAATCTCTGGAGTCCTATGTAGATCTCTGCTCAAAAATGAATGGGGGGGGGGCTCTCTTTTTCTCATCTGATCTTTTTTTTTCCTTTTGTCTTGGCTTGGTAAGGAATATTTGAGTGTTACAACTATTTGCTGATCTGAAGCCTTTGGTAAACTCCAATATGCCATTAAAAACAGCAATTAATTTGGGGATGAGGTAGCTCTAGACCTCTCTTTTAGGGTATAGTTGAAGTAGGGGATGCATGAGAATAAAACATTATGGTTCTCTTTGAACTCGCAACTTAAAAATAACCTCAACATTTCAGGAGATCTAATTGTATCTAAAAGGAACTCTTCATTTATGAGATTATTACAAAGATTTAAAAGTTGTGTCTCTAAATTGTTAACCTGTATAGATGTGTAAATTCTTAAAAGGTTACACACATCCAGCGTCATCAAGAAGATCACATAATGATTGGGATATTCCCAAATATATGTTTTCAGATTGCTCTTACATTAGCACAAATTTTGTTATAAAGTGGTTACTTTCTCACTCATCATAAATGAAAGAATAATAGCAAGTACTGGCGTGGGTGTTGAGCGTCCTGATACATGACTGCTTGCCGTATAGAGCAGTCAATCAAAACATTAATTATTAACAAAGTTTAAATTATTTCTTGCTGTTCAGTTAAATAAATTTTAGCTTAAATGTTTCTTTCCCCACCTCAGAGATATTCCCCTGTCTCTTCCCTAAACCCACACTCAACTATGAGGACAAGTTACATGACAGTCCACCATGATAGTCTGTGGAATATTGGCTCAGTAAATTCCCAAAGGAAAAATGGATCCTGACGATTAGGAGCAGGAGTTGGCCGATTTCTTCTATAAAGGGCCTGGTAATAAATATATTAGGCTTCAAGGGCCATATGGTCTCTGTCACAATTACTCAACTTTGCCATTATAATGTAAAGCACCATAGACCATATGTTGGAAAAAAAAAGTTATATTTCAATAAAACTTTATTTATGGACACTCACTTTGAATTTCATGTAATTTTCACATGACACAAAATATTCTTCTCTGGATTTTTTCCAACCCCTTAATATGCAAAGATCATTCTTGGCTCATGGGCCATAAGAGAACAGGCAACGAGATGAATAGCTGTTAGCACTGAGTTCACAGACTCCTGATCTAGAGTCATGTAATTCTAAGTGATAATGAACTTGTGGAGAATATCAGCCTGAAATTCCACAGGAACACACATCACTCCTAGGAGGTTGTCAAACTCCAGTGTGTCATTAAAAGGTGTTTTCATTTGTTGTTGCTTTAAGAAACACTACGTATCGGGTTTAATGGCAGACTTTTTTTTTTTCCTCTCTAATGTGGCTTTAATTGATAGAAGTTCCAGTAAAATAAATTGGGTTTGCAAAATATTGCATGAGGTACTTGAGGCCAGGTCATCAGTAGATACAATGTCAATAGGAATCATAATCTTAGTTCTCAATTGATAAACAAATTAAAAAAAAAAACATTATTTTGGAAGCTCAAGGGCAATGAAAATACTAAAGGAGTGTAAAAATACACTTGTTTGAGGCCTGCTGGCTGAATTCTGACTCCTTCCTGGGTTTTTCGTGGATCCTGACCCACGAGGGAGTGTGTGTTCGCTGACATTTGAGAAGATTGGAAGAATGAGTAACTATTCCTAACAGCATAGCATTTTAGAAGCAGGCTTCCAAGTTGGTTCCCCTCAATTTTCTGAACTATTTGCCAAGAGATGTGAAAGACAAATCTTTAACCCGATGATTGAATGGCCTCTCGCATTCTGCTATCATCCAAAGTCAGTTTTTGTATGTACAATTTCAAAATTGTTATTTATATTCACACTGCACAGTGCCAAAAAAAAATCATACAAAAGGGTAAATTTGTGGAATGACTTTATAATGATTTGTGCCTCCCATTCATCCAGCCCCAAATGAGGGGATTTCTCAACCACAGCAGCACAAAAAAAAGGATAAGGGGACAGGGATCTCAAGTTAAGGTGAAGTCTGTGCTGCACCATATGTCATGTTGGGCTCATCTCTTGAATTTCTATGCTCCCCTTCCTTTATTTAGGGTGGATACAGGGTAGAGTTAGGAGACCTGAAACATGATAAGTATAGAATAAGCAGGAAAGTGAATCCAAGAGAAAAATCAAACCAGGCTTGAATCTTCACTCTTCATTTTAGATGGAAAGAGACACTTGGTGTTGGAAACTTCACATAAATTCTTTCAGTTGTTGAAATAAACAAGAAAAGAGGAAGGAAAAAAGTGTCCCTTACCTAGCTGATGCACAGCAAGGAAGAAAGCCAACTGCTTTGAAGCAATTGAGGAGACAAAGGGGTTTTTTAATAGAGTTTTGTTTCATATATTATCCAAGAGATCAGGTTGACTTCATTGAACTTTTGATTTCCTGACAACAGCAAACACATGTGTGCTCAAGCGTTTGACGTGTGTTTTTCATGCCGTGTGGGAGTCCACTCCCACTCCAGAATAGGATGCAAACTATTAGTTGGGACTGTCTGGAAATCAGGATGTCCATTCTGTTTTCCAGAAAGCAATGATGTCACAGCTGCTTCTGGGTAATACACCCTGAGACCACCTGATGGAAGAGAGAACAACTCTTTGGCTGTGGTTCTACTTAGTGAACCTCTGAGCATGTATTGGAATGCGATCAATATCAGACAATTGAAACAGTTATCGGAAGAGAGATGTTTCTGATTTAGCCTCCTCATCCTTTTCTGTTTTTCCCTGTGATTCAGGAGGAAGGACGCTGGCTTCTTATCCTACAAAGACCACCTGCCAGTAAGCCAGGTGGTAGTTGGAGATACCGACCGGCAAGGCTCAGAAGCCAAACTGAGCGTGGGCCCCCTGCGCTGCCAAGGAGACAGTAAGTTTGCCCAGAAGCTGTGGCTTGCACTTTCTTATCAGTTTGAAATAGTGTTTCCCAGAAAATCAGAGGATGGCAGGAAACAGACTTGCTCTGCTATAACTCCTGAAGAAATATACCGTGCAATGAGAACAGAGCCAAATGGAGAGCTGGATAGACCTTAATACATACAGGAGGGTGACAGTTGTCAAGTCTCCAAGACAGGAGCCTAGATTTGGGCTTAAAACATGGATATCCATTTTCCTTGAATACTCATATGTAACAAGTGTGACTACCTACGTTTATGGTGATATAAATAGCCATGCTAATAGCAGACAAGCGACAGTCAACAGCTGTGGTTCCACAGAGTGCTGCTGTTAATGCCATTAGCATGACTATTTATATCACCATAAACTGAGTTATGGTGATATAAATAGTAGCATTATGGCTTAATGTATCATTGTAAACTTGGATTATGGTCATATAAAGTTTGACATTATTGCTATCAAATTTCATCATCATCAGAGCTCCATGGTCCCCTGTAAGCCAAGAATTGTTTCTGGTACTCCGTCTTGCTTTCGGGTTTCGGCACCGCAGAGAGGAATTTGGGGCTGCTAGCTTGGACTGTGGGAGGTCAGGGAGTTAGAACGATGATCCCGGCTAATGAAGGGCACCATTAGGATTTGATGTTGTTTGATACCCTTCAGTGCGCGTCATGCGCAGTCGGAGGGAAGCAGTGTCGGATTGCTGTGGGGATTCTCCAGTGAGCATCCTGCCTATCATTTCCCCTCTTCTTGTCTGTGCACATGATTTGGGCAACTCCCGTGGGAGTTCTGTGCTTTTTTGTGATTCTGTGCTAGGCACCGGGAGACCTAGATTGTGTTCCTTGAATAACTGACTTTCCGGGAGACCTCAGGCAAGCCCCTGCGCTTTCTCGGCCGTGGTAATGAGAATACCACCTGCATCCCAACTCCTCCTGGAGAGGCCATAAAGATTTTAGTGTCTGGATCCGGATTCCTCCTAGCAAAGCATTCTGTGCAATGGAATATTATTACCACGTCCATAAATCAAGGGAGAATGAGACCTACTCGATGTAATAAATTATTGCATCGGCTCCAAGAGGTGTCCTAAGGAAAGTAATGGTGCATGCTTCAGTGTTTACTATTTAGCAAATTGGGGCTGTTGGCAATTAAACAAGGCAATGTTCCTGATACAAAAGAGAGATGGAGTTTGTGCTGATTTTTCTTAGAGAAAATGAAAATGCTACCTTGAAAATTGAGGCTGGTCAAAGTGCTTTATCATGCATTTATTGAACAATAATACTATATTCGTCAACCCAGACTCAGTAGGACTATGCAATAAGAAAATTGATTTCAATTGCTTAAGAAGAAGATATTGACATAAAATAATAATAAGTGTGCATTTTTAAAAATATTTTGTGTGATGGGTGTGTGATAGGATCACTCTCAAAATAGGCAGATTCTCATGTGCTCTGATGAAAATCAGTTTCATTATGTCATAATTATTCATTAATATATAAATGTAAAATATTTCTCACTCACTAATTCGAATTCTGGAGTTAGCTATGAATTAAAGAAAGGGTGCCCCATGAAGTAATTGATTAATTTGGGACAGTTATAAAAATCGCACTTCTGCAAACTTTTGTTACCACTCTTCAAGAGAAGATTCCAGTCACATTAAACAGTATATGTACAAGTGTATTAACAGCTTATCGCTAATCTTAGCTTGTTTCCTTTAACCAGTTTATCAGTATTCAAGAAGTATTTATTACTTATCTGCTATTTGTCTGGCACTTTGCTAGATATTCTTGAGATACATGAAAAAGACATTAAACTCCATTTTGAGAAATGCACAGGAAAAAGTATTGGAGAACAAAATGTTTTATAATAAAAGATTAGATTTTGCAAAATGAAATTAGTGCTACTGATGCCCAAGGAAAGAGTGTATATAGTGTATTTCGGACAGACTTTATATTTCAAAAGAGAAAATAGGAGAAGTTTAGCGCTCAATGTTTATTTGCATATCTTTTCCAAGGCTCTTGTTCTTAGAGACACGTTTAGGACCCGTTGATAAGACAAAGAGCTGTCTTATTTGTTGGCAATGTGTGAACTCAGTGTCTTTGCAGTACTGACGCTTTAGAGAGACTCTTAATCCGTATTTTGCCTGATACTACATGAACCAAAAGCACAGTCAATATTTAATTGCAATTATAGGAAACACTTTTGTGTCTGAGGGGGAGAGAGAGAGAGAGAAAGAGAGAGAGTTTGCAGGCATCTGAGAACATCATAACTTGTACCTGAATTGCCAAGTAGCAGTTTCGGCACCTACCTTCCCTTTAAGTATGTTCAGATGGGGGCACAGTAACGAGAAAGTGTTCCACGTCCTGTCACTTTACAGTTTTTAACATGTTTGATTTCCTCCGATCTTTACAGCCCCCAAGAGGTGGGGAAGGTAAAATATTAGCCCTTCTGCTTACAAATGATCAAACAATTTCTTTTAAAATGTCATTTACACTACAAATTTCTGTAACCTGTGGGGGGTGGGGCGGCTCCAGGAGGAAAGACAGAGCAGATAATATAAAGTTTTCTCTGTGCAAGGTCAAGGTTGTTTCCCTGAGTTGGTTGATGATTACATTTAAGTTATTAAAAAAAAAAAAATAGACATTTAGGTCTTATCCCAACCACCCATGTCCAGCCACCAATATAGCATGAATGTTTCAGGGATTAAATTCCAATTGTTAGAATTTAAAAAGTGTCATAGTAGCCTTAGCCTGTTGTTTATAGAGATTAACTGACTTTGTATCATTTACTGAAAGCTGTACAAAGCTACAGTTCCAAAAAGCAAATCCGTTGTTGGAAAATGTCTTTCTTTATTCGAGGAGTCCAGCAATGACAGCTTGGAAAACTGTGTCTTGAATTAGGTCTCCATACTATCCCCCAGTCTTGGAGAATGAAACAGTTTTTGGAGGCTCTGACCAACCGTTTCAGTGGTTTCAGTTGATTTCATCGTGCCTGCTGAGTTTCATTTTTACTGTGACTCATCTGAACTCATAGACCCATATAATCCAAATGCTAAAGAAAATCAGTGAGTTCCACTGGGCTCTGCTGCTTCCTCATAGTGCTGAAAATGCTTATTCTTCTAGAGTTTAGTGTTCTGAGGCTTTGGTGGTGGTGGTGATGGTTGTTGATTTTTTTTCTTTTTTAAGACACGTTCAGATGAAAACCTCAAATCTAAATAAAAGTATGACTAGTGATGGGTGCTTAAGCTAAGATAAAAAGTGTGGTGAAGTTACAAATTCCCCTCTTAAATCAGGCACCCTCACCAAAGAAAAAACAAAAGAGCTATTTAGAGGCTCAGCCACTGGTAAGTAGAAGCAATTTTCAAATGTAAATGAATCATCCTTCTTGCAGTGAATTGCTAACCTTCTGTCGAATCCACATAAAAATAAATATTTCAGATTCAGGAGGTAGAAATCTTGTTCGTATTATATATAGTGAATATAATTAATTATAGAAATAAAGTGTGTGCTAGATAATTGCTTTATTCTCAGCTTTTTGAGCTAAAGATTTCCCGTATCTTCTCTAGGGATTGAGGGACTTAAAAAAATTAATTAGCAGCAATTTCACTACAAAAGCAAGTGTTTTCAACACACGTGGGTAGAGACCATTCGCGAAAGTGTGTTACTCCAGCCTTCTTCCCTGTCGGTGTCAGAAACCCACTGTGGCTGTGAGGTAGGCCAGCCGGGCACTGGACTCAAACGGGATGTTTCAAATCCAAATCCAGTTGCTCAGAGGTGATTCTGAGAGGCCATGAAGGCAAGATGAGGAAAAAAGCAACAAATCCAGTGCAGGAACACAGGAGGGCGGGGACAAAGCTAGGGTGAAGGAAGTAAGCCGGTGATGGAGTTGCATCCAAACCAGTGTGGACATCAGTTCTCTGCAAATGTCATCGTATGTATGGACAAGGTCAAGGTTGTGTGGGCAAGGTCAATGTTGTGCATGCTCTCTTTACTGCAAGACTCTCACAAGCCACACCCCTAACCAGCCATTCGCTCAAGAAAGATAAGGCAATGACTCTACCTGCACCTTGTTTCTCCACAGATAAGACATTTCCAACGGTAATACAAATGAGCACATTCCCCACAGGGTGTGCGCAGCGCACACACGGGCCACACCATCTCCCTGTGAGCATCGGTTTGAGACACCCTCTGTGCAGAGAGGACTGAATAAGGAAAGAGGGGCGGCCGCTCACCTGGGCTCGAATGCCATCCTGAGTATGGAGAGGAAGCCACTACTGGGGCTCCAGAGAGGAGGAGAGAGTTTGCTCATCCTCTTACTTTGCTGCTGGAGGCTTGGACGAGATGAGGAAGGCAAAGGGCACGTTGTAAACCAAGCACTTTCTAGTCATCTCTTTCTTGACTCTCCCAACATCCTGGATGAGGTGGCATCTTTGACTCAAGCTTACCAGTGAGAAAACACAACCAGATTTATGGGGTGATTTGCCAGTACATTTCAGACCTGGGACCAGAAGGTTTACGTGGTGCTAGAGCTGATCCCAGAATGGATAATTGGATCATTCTCAGAAGGTGCTCCCCATCCTTTCCCCTTCCCCATGGCTTCCCACACAATGTAGCTACGTGTACTTGCTTCAAGGATCTCTGTAAGCAAGAGCACGGAGTCAGAGGACCCTCCGAGATCAAACAGTGTGGACCCTGCATGGTACAGACCAGCGAACCTGGGTCTAGGGAGGTTAAGTGACCGGCCCAGGGTCTCCCAGCGGGTATATGGCAGAGCACGTTGAGACAGTTTAGCACAAGCTTTCATCTTTAGTCATTCCCTGTGGCCACGACTAATGTTGAGTCCAGAGAGGTTGCTTTGACCTGGAACGCTGACCTCAGGTCCCTGCCTCCCAACAGCCAAGCAGTGTGATAACGTGGGACCAGCACTCTTAACTCTCCCCCCCGCTGAGAGATCGACCATCTGGAAAACTCGATCAAAAACCCACAGCCACGGGGATGAAGGGTCAGTGGCAGAAAGTTGGTAACTTTGGTGTTTCATTTTTTTTTTTTTTATTTTTACTTCTGCCTTAGGTAGTTTTCTCCTTGACAGTAGAAGGCAGGAAAATAATCGAGAATGATGTGTAGAAATGATGAACCTCTATTTTTTTTCTTCATGTCCCAGCCTCTGCCACTGTTACATGGGCTGCTACCAGCTGAGAAGCAGGAGTAGCTTTAAGAATAAGCAGAAAGAGTGAAATGTTCAGGATCAAAAAGTAGGCTGATTCCCATCCAAGGACTGGAGCCCTCTGGGCTCTGGGCGGATCTGAGAGCAGCTCTAATTGCAAAGGCAGCAGAGGGAAAAAGAAGGAAGGGCTTAGCTTTGGTCTTCTGGACTCCAGAGAGACTTTAAACAACTACAAGAGGACAACTCCCCCAGAAGAATCAGCTCTTTGATGCCCTTGGGCCATTTAACATTAGCCAAGGTGTCAGTTCGAAAAAAAAATGGGAAGTAAAGTTAGTTACAGTTTAGGGGAAAAAAAAGTATTTCTGTTTTACAGTAGATAGGATATTTTTGTGTATGTGTGACTGATTTTCCTACCTGTCCTTTCAAATATTGCTCACGTTTGGAGGAATCATCACATCCCACAGAGGAGATTTGTCTGAGTCCTGCTGTACATTTGTCGCTATCCATTCCCTAAACTTGGACTCTGCAGAAGTGAAACAGGAGGAACTTTGTTCTGTCAGTTTAATCTCCATGATTGTTCTTTTGATGGACTTTGCCGGTGATCTCTCTAAACCATTTGCGGAGAAGAGTTGGACTTGTTCTGGTTATCTGAAATTATGTCTGCAATTCTAACACTAAGAGCTTGGAATTAGCATGGATTTCCCGGTCCTCTAACAAGGCTGCCTTCCCTTTGGGTGTGGGCCACAAGTCTGGGGGTTCCAGGCCACCCTGCTCCTCTGACCAACTGACTATAAACTTGAGGCTTCCCACTATCCCCTCAGGATCAATAATGTACTAGAATGACTCATAGAACTCAGGAAAGCACTATATTTAAGATTAAAATTTTATCATAAAGGTTACAGGTCAAGAGTAGCTGAATGGAATGATACACACTGTGAAGTTGGAGGGTTTCAGATGCGAAGCTCTCCTGTCCTCTCCTTGTGGAGTGAGGACACATCACCCTCCCCACCCATGAGTGTGTGTTACTGACCAGCCTGCCAAGCTTGGGGTGTCCAGAGTTTTCAGAGGAGTTTTATACATAGGCGTGATTAAATCAATCATCGGCCACATAATTGAATTCAGTCTCCATCATGTCTTCCTTCTCCCCGATGGAGTTGGGGCTGATAGCTCCTGGCTCAAAGCCCCAACCCTCAAATCCCTCAGTTGGTTTTTCTGGAAAAGCCAGCCCCCATCTTGAAACCAGGTAAGACCTACCACTGGTCACGTCGTTGGCATAAAACATCAGGACCTACCATGAGTAACAAAAAAACTTCTTTCACTCAAAAAAACTTTTATTTTATTTTATTTTTTTTCAGTGTTCCAAAATTCATTGTATATGCATCATACTCACTGCTCCATGCAATACGTGTCCTCCATAGTACCCACCACCAGGCTTACCCATCCCCCACTCCTTCCCCTCCAAAACCCCCAGTTTATTTCTCAGAGTCCACAGTCTCTCACGGTTCATCTCCCCCTCTGATTTCCCCCAACTTCCTTCTCCTCTCCATGTCCCCATGTCCTCCGTGTTATTCCTTATGCTCTATAAGTAAGTGAAACCATATGATAATTGACTCTCTCTGCTTGACTTATTTCACTCAGCATAATCTCCTCCAGTCCCGTCCATGTTGCTACAAAAGGTGGGTATTCATCCTTTCTGATGGAGGCAAAATATCTGTTGTATATATGGACCACATCTTTATCCATTCGTCCGTTGAAGGGCATCTTGGCTCTTTCCGCAGTTTGGTGACTGTGGCCATCATTCAAAGAATCTTAAGAGCCTGGAAGTTCCGTTCCAGAAACCTGGCATGAAGACCAGATGGACTGTGATGACATCACAGTCCATTTTCTCTATCTGTTTGCATTCTTGGTGCTCCTACCCCCAGCACTGGGTGGGAACTTGGGCAGAGACATACATCCCAGTGTCAGTGGAAATGCTTGCATGAAGATGCTCAAATGTGTGTTCATTAGGTGAATCCGAATGGTTAAATAACCTCAACAGATTTAAATAAGCATTTCAGGCTAACAGTGGAGGCAGCACCACGAGGCTCTTCATGATGAATTGCAGAAAACTTTCACAGACAATTGCCAATAGGGGTCGAGGAGAGGAGCTGTCACGTGATTTATGTACACAACTATTTTTAACCTCAACAAGGTTTTTGCCCATTTATTCATCTTAACTAAATGAAAACCTTTATTCTTTTGTACCTTGAAAATCCCTTGAATCTGATTATCTTCAAATTAAGAATTAAGAAAGAACTCTTTTGCCTAGTTTTTCTATTTTCTCTGGCATTCCTAAATTAAGATGCACGGGAAGTATTAAATTTATAGAACTCATTGTTTCATCTAAATTAGATTAACCCCCCTGGCCCCTCAGAGACCCAAGCAGACTGTTCCACACTTTTGTTTATCCATGTCTCAAGGTTATTACTGACAAAATTACAATTAGTCAGTACTTCAAACCTATTGTTAGGATGCTAAAGTGTGAGCTATAAACTACCTCACTCCGGCATAATTAAAACCGTGTTCCAGTTCACCTGCTTTATGATACTGCTTGGCTTTCCATAATCCTTGCTACATGCAGGCCTTGGACACTCAGAAACTTCACTGAAGAAAATCTTTAAAAACCTCCTCTTCGTGAAGTTTGCGGAGACTTCCACAGTAACAATCTTACTATAGTCACTGGAATTGAAAAAAAATTAGAGCTAACCTATTACATTATGTATTCTGTCTTTAAGAGAAATCTTAGTTCAAAACTCATCAGATACGTGCCTAGAAAGCAGTGCATTTGAATTTGTGTTCACCGACTGGCATGGTAAACTGCTCCATTGCCTACGTGTGTGGTCTCAGTGGAAAAGTAAAGGGGACCCCAGGGTCCATCCATCCATCTTCTCGTTGAGCCGGCCCAATAGTCAGTGGTATTAAAGTAAAGGAATCCTTCAGGCTGCCTGAAAGAGGGAGATTATCTGTTCCTAGACTGATGCTTAATTGAGACTCTCTCTCAGTCCTTAAGTGTGAATAGAGAAACCAGATTCAGAAAGGGCAGCATGGTCTTTTGATGAAGGAGAGGTCATTTGCCCTTTAAGATTCTATGTGTGCCTCTTCTGTTCAGGGTTTTTTTTGACTTAAGCTTTTAACAGTGCAATAGCTTGCCAGCCTCTTCTGGAGTCCTATG
Source organism: Mustela nivalis (assembly GCF_964662115.1). Lineage (NCBI taxonomy): Eukaryota > Metazoa > Chordata > Mammalia > Carnivora > Mustelidae > Mustela > Mustela nivalis. The sequence goes on along the minus strand of NC_139031.1, from coordinate 7,421,491 downwards.
TCTGACACTTTAAGTATGCCTTAATTCCATTCTTGTAGATCATCCTGATCAATTTTGTTTCACAGCATTTAGGCCTTTAGAATGTGATTCTGTTACACTGAATAGGATGCAAATTGGGCTCGAACTTAAAATATGGCCTGTTATTTAACAGAACTATTTCGCTGGTTTTTAACAGATTTGTGGTGAGACATATACCTCAAATATTCTGCCCTGGTTTCTTTTCCATTATCCTACCTGAGATAAGGGTGTGACTGACTCAAGAAGTCAGGATTGCCATGAGATGACCTCATTTTCATTGAGTGCTTGCCTTACTCTTATGGTTTGACCAAAGATGCTAAGTTAGCTCCAACCGCCTCGGTTTTCTACATAAAAAAAAATAAATAAATAAAACCAAAAACAACACAGAAAGGAAAAAGTTAGCACTTTTTGTCAAATAACCTAACACCTTGGAATTGAATTTGTAAAAAGACAACTGGACCCGAGAATTAGAGCTGAGAAGGTACTCTGGCACATTTTATTTCTACTGTTTATTTATTTATTTATTTCAAAGAGGTAAACTCTTCATCTTAATCCTCCAAATTTACAGATAGAAAAATGCATCTGGTATTGTTTAAGTATAATGAGAGTCTGATGCACCAAAATTAAGTTTGGTTGTTTCTTTGCAAAACTGACCATTTTTCTGGCTTCTGCTGATGACCCCCAAAAGAAGTCACTCTAACAGCTATAGAAAATCAGACAATGGCTTGAAGTAGCATCTGTAATAAAGGAAACTTTACAGCTTCTCTTTGGGATTAAGGAGAAAGAACAAGCTATTGATTCTACTCTGGGCTTTAGGTGGTGGCCTTAACATACCTGAAACCGGTCATTTATTCGTGAGCAGTTAACTAGATTTCCTCCTACGACATTACAAAGAAGCAAATTATGTTTAATATGCTAAGAGAAATCAACAAAAGTAATTCATTTCGGAACATCGATTCTGTGCATCTGTACCCCTGGCAGACGCGAAGCCTAAGCTGGGTGATGGTCCAGTGAGGCCAAAAGAAAGACCCGAGGAAGCAGCTGAGACATAGCTTTATTGGGGGATCTTGAGTACAGGGAGCCCAGGAGCAGCTGACTGGACTAGGCAAAGTGTCTGTTGTTGGGATCTGTGCGTGGCAAGTTTTATATCGAAGCAACTTACCCTAGGGACTGTCAGTGGCCTTCCCCTCCTTGCTGAGCCAGTGTTTCCAAGGGGATCAAGGCCTGGACACTCGTCATTGCAAAGGAGACACCCCAAGTTGGCCACTTCCAGGCCCCTCATGTTGAACAAAAACAACACATTCTGCACATTCTGCTTGATGAGAATTTAGAGAGAGGACAGATGTCTACATTCTCAGGATAGTGGTCACCAGAGGCATTCAGCATGTGCTTGCACAAACTAGCCATCCAGCAGGTACCATACAGATTCTTAGCAGTTTTCATTTTTGAGAAAACTCTTGAACTTTTTATCTAACTCTTCTTAGCCTCCTTAACTCCAGGAGCCGGGTCTCCTTCCGACCTGTCGACATCCTTCTGCAAGGACCCCCTATTAGAGAGTCAAGAAAACACTGGATGACGTTTATATTTAGGAAAAAGTTTCTGTTTGATATAGCTACCCTCTCCCTTTTACACACACACACACACACATGCACACACACATGCAGAAATGCTTACCCTGAGAATTTCACATTTGTGCTTATTGCTGCTATAGTTACCTCAGTCCTGAACCTCCTTTAACTCCATGGTAACCCCAACTGGAGGCTCAAAACTACTGAGATCAGTGTAGTTGGAGGAACTCTTGTTAAAGATGGGGAGAACAACAAAATGAGATTAGGAGTCAGATCGCATCTCTCCCCTATTCCCTTGGAGACTGTGGGGACAGGAGCACACTGTAGTCAACTCCAAGAATGCTCTGTGTCCCAGATGGCCTGGATCCATCCCGGGCTTCAACGCATGGTTTAGGGCTTGGTCCTAAGGGGGGGAAATCACCGTTCTCATTTAAAATTTTAAACATTGAATTAACAATGAACTAATCCTTAATCAGAATGAGTCTATGTATGTATGGTGAGGGAGTTCAATAATAAATTTGAGTCTGTAGCCTTTTGTGCTAGTGTTTTAAGAATCAGTTCATGCGGGCGCCTGGGTGGCTCAGTGGGTTAAGCCGCTGCCTTCGGCTCAGGTCATGATCTCAGGGTCCTGGGATTGAGTCCCGCATCGGGCTCTCTGCTCGGCAGGGAGCCTGCTTCCCTCTCTCTCTCTCTCTCTGCCTGCCTCTCCATCTACTTGTGATTTCTCTCTGTCAAATAAATAAATAAAATCTTAAAAAAAAAAAAAAAGAATCAGTTCATGCTATTTTACCCAAAAAGCCATAAAGAAGATGAGCTATTCTCTCTGAAAGCAGCACTCCACTGGGGGAGAAATAGGGCACTAAGGAGTCAGGATTTTGCTTTCCTTTTTTGGCCTGTTGTTTGGCATTCTAGAGTAGTGCAACCCAATGGTTTACTGTGGTGATGGAAATGTTCTTTAATTTGTGTGGTTCATTTGGTAGCCTCAAGACACAGGTGGCTACTGAGCATTTGAAATGTGACTAGTGTGACCAAGGATCTGAATTTTTAACTTTACTTAATTTTAGTTAGCTAAAAATTAAAGAGCCCCATATGGCTAGTGGTTGCCATATTGGACATCATAGCTTTAGTACAATAGTGAGAGGCTGCTTTCAGAACCTGAGAACCTGTCCCCACCTGGAATTCAGTCTTCTTTGTGGCTAGGAGTTGGCCTGCTCAGATCCTTCCTGGAGTAATAAGAGATTAAAGATGAAGAAAGAGAAAAGGTCGTTCTGCATTGGCGGAAGGGACCAAAAAATACCTAGGATATACAGCACTGCGCACAGAACATTTTCTCAGCTGCTCCATAAAATTCTCCATGTATCAGCCAGGAAGACGGTGTAGAATATAACATTCTAAATGTAGAATAAGAAGTATTTTTTTTTTTTTATGATGTGAGTTTTCATTTCATTATGGATTCTCCTTGGAATAATTTGTCTGCAGAGTAGAATTGTGTTTAGAGGCTTACTTCATGGGTTTCAATCTTCTCAAACTTTATTTTAACTTTATGTTTTGAAATGCAGTACATTCTCTATTTTTCCTACGAACAAAAGACTAAAATAATAGTATTTCAAAAAGAGATATGGTTGCATTTTGTCAACAACAACATACCTTACAAGATAAGGTGGAAGCCTATAAGTAATAATCAGGTAGACCTGCTTGCAGAGGTCTTCGTACATCTTCTCTAGACCTGTACTTAACCAGTAAGACCTGTGGAGTAGATGGGGTATGCCTCTCCCACCAGCTTGCCCATTCCACACCCCTACAACCTTGGGATCTCATGAGTGATGCATTCACAGCTCAACCCTTTTTGCTGCCGCTCATAACCTGTCTCCTTCCTGGTGCACCAGTTAAATGTCATCATTTACAATCTGGGGATAAACACTGATTGTTCAAGGGGAAGGTAGTAGGAGAGAGTTGTTTAGAGCTGTAACTGCTAAGTGCTAGTTTGAGCCACTTGAGGCAAGGTTGAGATGGGGAAGGTAAGTGCTATGGGTCCCATATTTGTGACTTCCCAGTATCAAGCTCCTAAGTAGGACCAGCTAAGAAATGGACAGAGCCTGGTGCAAAACAAAAATGCAGGACCCCTTGTTAAGAAACTATTAGGAATTTCAGAACAATGGCAGTGGAACATTAAGCCAAATATGGAGCCCTTCTAAACTTGCATAGGTCACCAACCCATGTTCCTGTTCGGGTCTCATTTTCTCATTTGAGTATTTCTCCAAAGGCTTCCTATGTGTCATGTGCCTACTTTTCTACAGGATCCTTTTGCTTCTATCAGTTTGGTCTACTGATTGTCATAGTTCAAGCCCTCTGCCCACTGCCTCAACCCCACACGCAATGACTTCTACTCATTCCTCTCTTCTTTCTGTCAAGATACCTCTCCAGGTGGGGCCCGAACATTCTGCTTTTACCTCTCTGTGCTACCTTGTAAAAGAGATGCATCTTCTCATCCCACTATCGTATTCTGACCTAGGTTATAAATTCCTTGGTTGCCAAAACTATTGGTCTGGAGCCTGTCACAATGCCTTGTATACAGCTGGTGCTCAAAATACATTTGCCATTGGTGATTGATTCTTTTGTTCACCTCAGATTATAATTCATTATTTCTGAGTGACTTTGTCAGAAATAATAATGGTTGCATTTAGCAATTTGCATTTATGTTTAATTCATATTAGTTTTACAAGACTGAGGGGTTTAAAGAAGTTTTATTCTTTTTGTATAATATGTATTACTACCATTATTGGAACTTACTGCACCAGTCACTGTTTGAAGCTCTTTACATACACTTGTCTCATTTTATCCCCATAGCAACCTTTTGTACTAAGCATAATTATCTCTATTTTACAGATGAGGAAATTGAAGCTTAGTGAAATTAAACAACTTTCCCAATATCACACTGCTGATAAATGGAAAGTTGGAGCCTAGGTCTGTCTGTCCCCAAATACTGTGTTCTTAGAGTTTCTATAATTTCCCTGTCACAGAAACCTTTTAGGAAACTTCTTAAAAACAGAGTCTGGGGCTCCACTCTAGAATTCTGAACCAAAGTCTCTGGGGGAAGAATCTGGGGATTTGCATTTTTTTTTAAATTTTTTTTATTTTTTAAAAGATTTTATTTATTTATTTGACAGAGAGAGAGATCACAAGTCGGCGGAGAGTCAGGCAGAGAGAGAAAGAGAGAAGCAGGCTCCCGCTGAGCAAAGAGCCCGATGCGGGGCTCGATCCCAGGACACTGAGATCATGACCTGAGCCAAAGGCAGCGGCTTAATCCACTGAGCCACCCAGGCGCCCCGGGATTTGCATTTTGACACGCACGTTAGGGAATTTTTGTGATCAGACAAATTTGGGAAATATTCAATAATTCAGTATGGCTTACCAATATGTAAGTCCCTGTGTTGAATAGTGTCCCATAGATGGTTTGACTTTCATTATGGTTTCAAGGAACACAAAATGTCCACAAATGTTCAAACTGACCAGAGAAACAAAGCCTTCATGTACCTTCCTGCAGGCCTACTATACCCCCAAGGACACCCAGGGTCTGCGGCTGACCTTGCCTTCTGCCCTGTGCCCAGGAACATGGGTTGGTCCTCGCCAACACCTATCAGTTCCTGACTGGTTAATTTTAGCCATTCTGACTGGTGTGAGGTGTTATCTCACTGTGGTCTTGATTTATATTTCCCTGACGCTGAGAGATGTTGAGCACTTTTTCATGTGTCTGTTGGCCATTTGGATTTCTTCTTTGCAGAAATGTCTGTTCATGTCTTCTGCCCATTTCTTGATTAGATTATTTGTTCTTTGGGTGTCAAGTTTGCTAAGTTCTTTCTAGATTTTGAATACTAGCCCTTTATCTGATATGTCATTTGCAAATATCTTTTCCCATTCTGCCAGTTTTCTTTGGTTTTAAAATGTGTATTTAAAAAAAATAAAAGGAGCATTGCTAATTAAGAAAATGAGGTAATTCAGTGAAGGAGTGATGGTAGGTCCATGTCCAATAATGATATAATATAAACACATATTTAAAACAGTCAGATTCTCAGATTCTCATAACAGCCACCTTTCAAGACTTTATGAAGCTACTAATTTTAGACAATCCTTTCTCAATTGTGTTAAAACTTTCAGACAAGGATAGTATTTTAATATTTTTAGTAAGTCTGTAAACTGGTGACTGCTGACTCTTGTTTTGCTTCATTTATATATGGGGACAGCTATGGGTCAAATTAATGTCCCCCAAAAGGAAATGTTGGAGTCCTAACCCTCCCCCACCCAGTGCCTGTGACTGTTGACCTTCTTTGGAAATAGGTCTTTGCAGATGATCAAGTCAAAATGACATCACACTGGAACCCAGTGGGCTCTAGTACTGTGTGACTGGTGTTCTATTAAGAGAAGACAAAGACACAGAAATACACAGGGAAGAGATGGGCATTGCCTTGACAACGTAGGAATGCAGAGGGTTCCGCCAGCCACCACAAGCTAGAGCAGACTCTAGTCTAGCAGACTCTCAGAACCTTTGAAAGGAACCATCCCTTCCAATACCTGGATTTAGAACTCTTCGTCCCCACAAGTTACACAAATAAACTTCCGTTGTGTTCAGCACGCAGTGTGTGGTGCATTACCACGGCAGCCCTGAAAACCTCACACACTGCCTGGGTCCCTCACCAGGCGCATGCCAGGTGGAGTGGCTGTGCTCATTACGTAAACTGTAGCTAAGAAGTGTTGAAAGGCCCAAGGCGGGGATGATCTAATTTAGTGTGAAGTCTATAGCCTACAGAGCAGTTTATTTGAGAGAAGAAAGTCCTGTTCACAGGAAAACCAAGCTTGGTTCCCAGCACTCTTCTGGGCCGTGAGCATGCTTACCCTGTGCCCTCCTGAGGAGGTCTGTGTGGCAAAACCTAGGACTGAACAATTGTCATGTAATAATAATCCTATTAATGATTATAGTAGTAGTAATGATTATAAATAACATGGATTGAGTATCAACCACGTGTCACATGTAGTTGAAACACCTCACAGATCAACTCATTTAATCCTCACAAGTACCTTATAAAGAAGGCAATAGTCTTCCTACTTTACAGGTGGGAAAACCAAGACAGAAGGAGCTTCAGTCATGGGCTTCAAGTCACACAGTAAACGGCAGGGCTGGAATCTAACCCAGGCAAACTGGTCCCAAAGCAGTGTCTTGGCCTTTAGAGTTTAGCAGTTTAGGCTTTCCCAGACCCATGCCAAGAAAACCTCGTCCTTCTGCATAGCGAGAGAAAGATCCCCAGGCTCTAGATTCCAAAGCTCTATGGAGAGCTGAGGACTTAGAAACACAGCTGTGTTCATTTCCTGGAGCTTTAGAAACTGCCACCAACTTGGTGGTTTAAAATTAATAGTTCTGGAGGCCAAAAGGCCAAAATCAAGGCATTGGCAGAACCAGAATCTCCCAGGAGGCTCTCAAGAAGGATCCTTTTTGCCTTTTCCAGATTCTGGTGACTCCTGGCATTTTTTGGTTTAGGGCAACATAACTCTAGTCTCTCCTGCTGAGTTCACATGGCCTTCTACCTTCTGTATGGGTCTCTGTGTTCTTTTCTGTCTCTCATAAGGACACCCTCATTGGATTGGGGCCCCAGGTCCTCACATGATCTCATCTTGATCCTTATCTTAATTGCATCTGCAAAGACCCTATTTCCAAATACTGTCATAGTCTGAGGTTCTGGATGGGCATGAATTTTGGAGCAACAGGGTTCAATCTGCTAGAATGATTGAGAAACATCTAGCTAGTTCAGCAGAAAAGCAGATCTACTACAAGCCTCTCAGCCCCTGGAACCTTAGAACTTTGTCTCACTGATCTTCGCCTTTCAGCCAAGGACTCAGCACAGATCTTGGCCTACAGCAAGGCTCTAAGTAATGTACAGATTCCATGGCAGTGACTCACCCCAGGGGAGGTGCAGAGCACCCCACCTGGAAGATCCCATCACACGGTTGTCATTGCTGACGCCATATTTGTTATTGTTAAAATTCATTTTTTAGTATTTCATGATAGGTGGCTTTGAAGTATAAGAGAACTTGGTGGTTAATGTCACAGTTGCAGTGATTAGAGTCACCAGTTCATGAATAGCTGACATAAAAGAATCAGGACTCCTCTTATTCTAAGCTAAATTAAAAATTAAATATGTAATATATATATGCTTGGGTTGTAGACAAGCTGTATATTAAATTGAGGATTTGTTCTCCTTTGATAAGGGATCTATGGAGCCATCTAGATGTCTAACATTTGTGAGAAAGATCTTTAAAATAAAGTGTTTTTCTTGGAGCATGTAGAAATCTTACAAAACATTTCTGTAGGATTCTCTGATCTGAGTTTTTTTAAAATTGGTATTTTTTAAAAGATTGATTTATTTTATTTTAGAGAGAGAGTGTACAGGCATGGGGAGGGGCAGATGGAGGAGAGAATCCTCAAGCAGCTCCATGCTGAGCATAGAGCCTGATGCGGGGCCTGTTCATGCTAAGCACATGACCCTGAGATTATGACCTGAGCTTAAACCAAGTGTTGGGTGCTTGACCGACTGAGCCATCTAGGCACCCCTCAAGTTGGTATTTTTATAAATAGTTCAGCTATTACAGTTCATGCATCAGCTTGTGTTCAGAAATAAGCTTAGTTATTCATCAATTCACAACCTTATATATGGCTTTCCGAATGGATGGCATTTTCCATGTCTGTAAATTTTTTATTAAATAAGTTATTTTAGTGGGGTTATGGACATTGGGGAGGGTATGTGCTATGGTGAGTGCTGTGAGGTGTGTAAACCTGGCGATTCACAAACCTGTACCCCCAGGACTAATAATACATTATATGTTTATAAAAAAATTTAAAAATTATTTAAAAAAATAATAAATAAGTTATTTTATGCTGAAAACTCATTCCTTAAAAAACAATTTTGCTGCTAACAAAGACCATTATGTTCACAAATTCTTTGTCCTTGGCTTGATGCTATCTTTCTGTACTATAATTAGCTGCATATAGAGTTAATTATTATGTTAAAAAGTAGAGCATCTCCAAATTTCTACAAGATACTTGTTCTCTCTTTCAGTACCCCCTTCCACCCCCCAGCCCCATATGTCTTTTCATGGTGGGAAGATAATAAGCATACTTTTTTTAAATGACAGAAAAATGTTCATCAAGCATATCATAAAACTTTGCTAGACCGAATATGTATTTAGAACAAGCATTCAGTGCATCATTACTTTTTCTTTGAAGGAAGAATTCACTTACCTTTGTTCCCCATTGCTAGAAAAATGCTCATTTTCATACGCATGCGAAATTTTGCATGTAATTTCAGAGAGAGTAGAAACACTTTGAAGGTCATATGTAAACCCAAGGCTAAGAATGGAGACCAACATTTATTATCCATTTATTATGATAATCAATCATTTCTCTTAATACAAAATACTTGAGTTAGCCAGTAAGATTTATTGAAATGACACACTTACTTTTGCCCCAAATCTTGATGTTTTCAGAGGAAAAAATGATTTTAAAAATACTTTATTACAGTATTACAGTATAGTACGGGATCTTCAAATTCTCATACTGAAATCACTACCTTGGTTTCTCTTAAATGGCTTTCATTCCTTCACTGGAATGTAAGGGGTTTTGAGTCCAGGACCCAGTCTTGCTCATCCCTGTATCTGCTACAGAGCCTGGCATAATGTTTACACATAAAGGGAACTCAAACAGTGCTACAGTTGCTGTTGTTATTTAATTTTTTAAAAAATAGGAGTGCTTATTATGTATGCATATAAAAATTTAAGTATCTGCTACCCAAACAGTCATCCGTGTTTAAAGAGATACATGGCACTGAGAGAGGAAGATGAAAGGCATATTTGAATTAAACCCAGAGGAGATGCCAGGGGGCCTTCCTTTGCTCATATGAGAAACTCCAGGAAAGCAAGTGGAAAATCTTGCATTGACAGGGCATATTCTACTTTTTGGATAAAGTGAGCAAAGAAGAGCGCTCTGTTGCTCCAAGATGAGTTCTCAAGGACTTTTAGCTTCTATGTTTTTCCCAAGAAAGCAACAGGCACTAGCTTGGAGGTATGTAGGACAGAATGCACAGATCCTTTTAATCATTTCTCATTCGGGTCACCCTGAAGGGATGAGATCAAGAATCCCTAAGGACGAGATTTGATAAGTAGGATAAACACGCATCTAGGCTACCTCTCCAATCACTAATACTTCCTCTCGGCTTACTAACGCCTAAAATCTCTATAGCATATAAAATGTTTTTAATTCTAATATAAAGAAGAAAATCTTGCTAAGATACCCGATGAAATTTATTCATCCTAAATTTACAAGAGTACAAGAGTGATCATAGCTCCTCTCCATTTCCATTAATTTCCATTAATGAGGAACGCTAACTAGGAGATAGATTTGGGGGAGGAGTTACCATTGAAAATTGGCAAGGCCACCAAAAATTGAGTTTGGGGAAAAAGACATTCCATCTTTCCCTGGGATTGTCTGTATCGCCAATCCAGTTAGATGAAAGTATGTAGAAATCTTGTATAAAGAGATGTTTATATGGCTAACCACTGTCCTTCACAAAACTTTGTAATTTATTAAATTTGTACATGATGATTTCTCCCCTGGCTTGATTACTGTCCTTCTAAAGAGAGTTCATTCATAGGAGTTTCACTAAGATAATAGATAATTAGCTTCTTGGCAGCAAAAACTACTTCTAATTGATCTCTGGGTCCCCAATGCCTACAACCGTGCCTATAGCATAAATCTTGTGCTCAATCAAGATTACTAGATGCATATTTCTTGAATATAGATAACAAAAATATCTATTAGAAATCCAAGTGATTTATTAGCTGATTCGGTAAAGAAAGGATTTATGATAACTCATAAAAATTCATTTGGTATGTCATCAAATATTAAAATTATTTCAAAAGTAAGTTAGCAACAGAACAAATAAAGTGATGGTATATAACTTATAAACAAATTTGTCCTCCTTTGAACAAGGAGACAAAATGTTTCGCCATGTGGTTTATATACTACAGGTCAGTATAAGCACTGTTCTTTTAAACCATGGTGAAGCTAATAGTCGAATATTCCAAGTTTTTCATTATGCCAACCCTACGACATAATTTCTAGTATGTGATTCTGTCTTATATTTTAATAAGGTATTATCAATTGACTGCTTTACATCAATTGTATAGTTGTTAATGAGAATTATTACCACAGAATTTTTTCTTAGTTTACGATAGAATTAAAATAGCCTTTTAAGTCTTAAAAACATTAACAAGAAAATCTTGATGGTGTGAACTCAGCTAATAAGACCTCATTGTTCAGTCTGGCAGGTATTGTGCAAAGTTTCCAATGAATAACAGTACCTTTTATGAAATATGAGAAATTTTGTTCATGTGCCCTTTAGATGCAGGTCCCTTAGTTTCCTACATCAGTTATGGGCTTTTCTTCTTTTTTTATATTATTCTTTCATGTGGAACCTCTTCCAGCAAGCTCTCATAAGACAACAAATGACCCAGCGGAGTATCCATTTAAAACGTTATAAACAAAGAGGGCTCCTTTCTTGGCTCCTGTTCTTTAAAATTTAATTAAAATGCTTCATCTTTCATCACAGAAACGGTTTCTGTTCCAACCTCTTAACCTTGTTATTAGTTATAGTTTGGTTAGGTTTTTAAATAGAACTCGAATTTTTTCAGCGTTTTGGAAAGAAATAGTGCCATGTGGAGTGCTTGTCAGCCTGTCCCAGGAAAGAATTTTTAACTGAACGCCTCTCCTCCTCGTCGTTAGCTAATCCAGATAGCTTGTGAAGCAAGTCTAGGTGAATCACAGAGTAAATTGAGGTGCACTGTTCTACTTTCCTGAGCAAAGTGTTTCTGACCACACTGAGTTCTCTTCTTCCCTGGGTGTATTCTCAATTACAGATTTTCTTGGTAACTTTCTATCCTTCCGGTGCTTGCCTTTTCTGCATAAATGCTTTACGGGGCACCTGAGTGACTCAGTGGGTTAAGCATCTGCCTTTGGTTCAGTCATGATCCCAGAGGCCTGAGATCGAGCCCACACAAGGGCTCCTTGCTCAGCGGGGAGGCTGCTTCTCCCTCTGCCTCTGCCTGCTGCTCCCCCAACGCCTGCTCCCCTCTGCTTGTGCTGTCTCTCTCGTCTTTCTTGCTAGCTCTCCGTGTGTCAAATAAACAAATGAAATCTTTAAGAAATTTAATAAACAAACGCTTTCCATTTATTTATGGGAGAACCTAACCTTCCAAAACAGGCCTGAAACTTTGCATATGGTTCTCCCTGAATGACTCCTGGAGATGCCAAGGAAGAGAGCGGGGCCCCGTCTCGTCAAGTGCAAACAAATGCACCATCGTGTCTTCCCGAAGCCCCACTGTTCATCCCCCCGACTCCCCTTGCATCCGCTCAAGGAACAGACAGATGCTGAAGGGCATTGAAATAGCTAAGTGGCATCAAGAGGAACGTGCAGATGTCATAAACGGGAAAATTGGGGCTAAAGGTGAAACAGCATCTTACAAATGCCTTCCCTCAAAAAGCTCTATCTTATTTTAGAACTATATGATCCATGGAGGACTTTATCATAAATGCATCTGAACAAGCCAATAAGCTTCTGAGGGTTCTGCTTCAGTGGTCTGGCATTTTTTAGAAGGATTTTTGCTTAGTTAACTTAAGAGACCTTTGTTTTGATTCGGCCGTTCCCTACAATGGTTTATGACTTAAGTCACTGTGATTTGGTGTGATTCTGTAAGGGTGTTTCTCCTGGGCTCCATGTTAAACTAGGAAACCCTTGCTTTCAATGGTCTGACTTGGTGTCTGCATGACTTTTAAAAATCCTATGCACATATATGATCTTGGGGACAAAAAACCCACAATCCAGAACTACAGAAAGATGTGCATATTACTAACAAACCTCCACGGATCCATTTTACCTAAATTACCCATTCTGAATGCAAAACCTCATGAAAGAAAGCACAGGCCTAGGCACAGAGAATAGTGTTTTCAACATCTGGAAACAATGGTACTGACAGACCCAAACAACAAACAAGAAAAAGAAAAGTCTACTGGATGCCAGTTAGCTTAGGAGAAATTTGTATGTTCCAGAGGAGTCGGGGGGGAAGGCCTGAATTAGGTTTATAGATTTGTTACCAGGCGGCTAGTGCTGAAGATTTCTATTTTTTGTCTTTGGTTTGTTTGTTTGAACACATGCTCAGAGGAAAAAGAAAAAGGATTGATGGGAGAAATCTTTAATTCACATTCTGTTATTTCATGTAAGTGGGCAATTCAAATAATTTCTCTCAATTTTTGAGTAGATGTTCACAGTAATTTGTACATTCGAGTCAGGGCTAAGCTCCGCTGAGCACCAGAAGCCTTTTCTCATAGGAATATATAGAACATTGCAGCAAATATTTCTTAAGGTATTATACCTCTGGCCCACATGTTTATGAAGACTCATCTGTTCCTCTGATTTGCCTTAAATAAAAGGAAAGGTGGAGCACTTTTTACAAAAACACTTCTTTGGAAAAGACAAAGAGCTAAATGACTCAGGGGCTCTTGCTGCGTTGATGATAGCAAAGATATGCCGTACACGTGCTGTATACATTTCATTATTTAATCTTTTTCCTTTATGAGTTTATTGATGGAAAATGGCGCCTTGTCTTCTATTAAGTAAACACATATTTCAAAAGACATCTAAGTGCTTTCAACAAAACAGAGCAAATTCAGAAAATATAGGGCTTTTGCATTGGACTTAGGGGATTACTTCAATTGCCTTGATAGTCTACCAGAGGCAGAATATCATATTCTTTAAAGTTCAGACAAATAAATTGTGCTGCTTATGGAGAAAGTGCGATATTCTCCATTGTAAGCAGGCTTGTACATTGACAATGTAGAAATAATCTGTCTCATTATAAACTAGACCACATCTAAAGCCCTGAAACTATAGATTTGTGTGTACTCAAGGCTGAAAATAATATTGAAATGTGAAAACGAAACCTCCCACCAAATCTCCGGGAATGCAGATTTGAGATTGGCTTTAGAAACACGGGAACATGGTAGGAACGTGATAATAACGATTGCACTGCTTTGGACACTCTGTTTGAGCGTAAGAGTCTGGCTTCCTTTGTATCATTACTCAAAACTCCCAAAACTATTTGTAAGCGTGACTTCCAGCCCTGAGTTTACTTGCATCCTACCCTCTTCCTTAAATCCACAGTACCATAAAATGTCTGGGTCTTATGTTGGAATTTTGAATTCCTGTGCAGCTGGAACAAAAACATACTGTGGTGGGAAAAAATAATGCCACCCCTGCCCAAAGAGGTCTATATCCTCATCTTCAGAACCTGTAAATAGGTTACCTTCCATGGCAAGAAGGACTTTGCAGATATGATTGTTAGAAATCTCCAAATGCAGAGATTATCCTGAATTACCTGAGTAGGTCCAGTCTAATCCCATGGGTACTTAAAAGTAGATGAGGGAGACAGAAGAGAAGAGGAGGTGCTAGGAGGACTCCATTTAACTCTTACTGGCTTTGAACATGGAGGCAAGGAGCCATAAGCCAAGGAATGCAGGTGGTCTCTAGAAGGTAGAAGAGGGAAGGAAATGATTCTCCCCGAGAGCCTTCAGAAAGCAGTGCAGTGTTGCTGACACCCATGATTTGAGCCCCATGAGACCCATGTTAGACTTCGGACTCCCAGAACTGTAGTTTAATAAAACCATATTGTTTCAAGCCACTGAGTTGGTGGTAATTTGTTACAGCAGCAGTAGGAAACTAATACCTTGTCCAACAGCTTGTTTTAGTAGATTCCTAAGAAAAGAACCATGCTAAAGTGTTTCTCAGAATAATGGGAACTTGCCACTCTCGGTGCGTAAATTGAGAAGTTTTAAAGCACAAAGGCATGTTGTGGTTCTCATGTCTGAGATTCCTTTATAACATTCTCATGACCTAGCAACAGGGTATGAACATCTTTCTACTGCCCTCACAGGGCAATTCTTCATGGCAAACATCTTAACGACCATAAAATCTGCTGTGCTTTCAGAGTGCTTCTGAGTTCAACCAGAGAGTTAGTTCTTGAAATCATGTAACAGCCTGTAAATTGGATAGAAGGGGTTAGGTTAGCATGTACAGTTTTATTTCCTCACTACACATTAGCAGCTTATAATCAAAGAAATAGTGAGCTTTCTAGAAACTCCTATTTTTCCTTAAAGACTTTGCACTGCATTTATAGGACTGACAACCCAAGTCAAGGGACTAGTTATATTTTCCAGGGTTCTTTTTATCGCTTATATTTTCTAGGAAAGCATTATTTTTCTGTGACATGGTTATTCCTTTTCCTTCTAATAAAAGATTTCAGACTTCAGAAAGGCATACGGTAACCAAATAATTTTCAGATAGCCACTGTGAGATAAAATATTTAAAACATCACAAATATGGTTGAAGTTCCCTGTAGGTCTGTTATCAGATTTCCTCTTCCATATGTTACAAAGGGGCTGTAATAGACTGAACTTGTTATTTATCATTCACTTCCATATTTGTGTCTTCTCTTCCTCACATACATGTGTCTCTGGGCAGTCTTCTCTTTGTACAGTGGTGGGACATAAAAACAGAGGTGCAAGCTGAAACCATTCAAGGCAATATTTAAGATCAATGGCAGATACTACAGTTGCTCCAAAACCTTGAAGAATTTTTGTTAAAACCTTTAAAGTAGTTTAAAACTCTTACTGTCAGTGATGAACATAAAAGAAAAAAATGATAAAACTAGTATTTATTCAGTATGTTGTGACTGAAAGCATTAGACATGTGGCAGATGAAGGTGTTTTATTTCTTTGTAAAAATCCCACCAGGAGTAGTTCAAACAGTGCTTCCTTTCTTCTCACTGTATGTCTTAGGATGGGATATGGAGCAAGACATTTTTTTTTCCAAACTCCTTTCTGAGTTTGAATCAGCTTCCAACATTTAACCTTCGTTCTTTCAGTGTCATGAAATACCTCTGACAGTTGCTTTAATGGGAATTTTTCTTCCTCTGAAACATCTCCATCTTTTTTGGGGGGGTGCAGGGGGGTCACAACCACTTTCTTATCTATGTGGATAAGTTTGCTTCACTCATTTCTCCTGGCTACGCCGCTGGAGTCTCCCAGACCATGGTACTGTCGTGTTCGACCCAGATTTCATTTCCAGCATTACCATTTCTTCATTTCCTCGGTCACTTCCAGTTTAGTTGACCAGATCCCCCTTTCCAGCATCCATCTTGCAACATTTTGCCCTAGGCTTCTCACTGGGGGGCGAGGAGGCTGCACAGCTATGTGTTTTGCTATCTGTGTGTGGAAAGAACCACAGATGTGCGGTGACCAAGCATCACCAGGCTTTGGAAGAAGTGACAGATTTGCTCAGAGATCATGGCACACACCTGCCATCCATGTGGTGTTTGTGGACAGAGGAGCCAGCATGAAACTTGAACACTATACATCTGCATAAAGAAATTCGTATGTAAGGCAGTCAGTTACTAACACTTTACCACAGCAGCTGAAATTTGCATGTTGGGAGACTGGTGTGTTGAACTGATAGCAGCTGAACCAGAGTATCTGGAATTTGCTGCATATCAGAACTGCACAAAGTAAAGACTGCTTATGTGTGTGTGTGTGCGTGCAAGAGCGGGTGTGTGTGTTGCATATTTTAAACTTTAAATAAGCACCACCATAATCATACATATCTTTTCACCAACTTGCTTTTTCATTCAATATTATGTTTCTGAGAGTTATTTATATTGATGTATGCAGCTTATTTCATTACTTTTTTCTGTTTAATGGCATTCCATTCACATGACTGTACTACAACTTATTTATATATTCTTTCAGGAAAAGTTAGATTGCTTCTAGTTTTTTATTATTGCAAATATTACTCCTCTGGGAATTCATTTACTGCTTCTGTGTGGTTAAATGCAGGTTTCTCTAAGGTAGCTATATCTCAGAGTGAAATTACAGGGTTTTAAACCTTTTGTTAGCTATTTCCAAATCATTCTACCAACGTATACTCCCAAGTAAGTTTCTAAGGGTTATTTTGGCTCAACTTGCTCCATAACAATTAGGATGGGCAAACTTACTTTCACCAGTTTGATCATATAAACTGATGAGGATAAACTAGTTTAATTTGAATTTTCCTGATTAGTGGTGAGATTGAACATATTTTCATGTTTCTTTAATATTAACTGTTTATATCTTGGAGGATTATACTGATTTATATTGACCAGATAGTAACATTTGCATGCATTGCAATGATAATTTTCTAGTCTTGCTCTTATCTTCTCATTTGGATTATAATATATTTTGATGCAATTTTAATTTGAATGCAGTAGAATTTCTCGGTTTTTTTAGATTCTATTCTGTGTCACAAAAATTTTCTCTTTTGTGCTTCATTCCATAGAGATAATGTCTTTTTTTTTTTCTTCTAGAAGTTTAAACTTTTTATTCTATATTTAGGTCATCAGTATATATGGAACTTATTTTTGATACAATACAAATAAGGAAGTAATTTCTTATTTTTGACTTATGTGTAAGTAATGAAATTTTCCGTCATCATGATAGGCAGAAAAAAACCCACCTTTTCTTTCTCTACCGACCTGCAAACCACCATTGTCATACATCAATTTTTTTTTTAAGACTTTATTGTTTAGAGAAGTTTTAGGTTCCCAGCAAAGTTGAGCAGAAGGTACAGAGATCTGTATGTCTCTGTCCCCACACATGCATACCCCCCCATTATTGATGTACATCAAATTTTTATTCCTATAAACATCTCTTTTGAAACTCTCTGTATTGTTTCCTTAGTCATATTGTCAAGGCCGCAGAAATCTCATTCTGTATTGATACTTCTTTTTAAAGGCACTTGATACAGTGAGTCTCCCATCTTGCTGATTTTTAATAAATTTCTTAAAGTTTCTAGCTGATATTCTTGCATATCTTGCAATTGCAAATAGTATCTGTTTTTCTGTAAATAATATCTTTTAATAAATTATACTTCCTAATTATTGCTAGTGTATCAAAATGCATTTTGAAAGTTTTATTGAGAAATCTTGCACATATGATATAGTTCACCTATTTAGAATACATAAATCTATGGCTTTGATATGTTTTTTGAAATAGATACTGTGATATGTAAAAGCATGTATTTGAATTCTTTGTGTCTGGCTTCTTTTCACTCAACATTATGTTCATGAGATTCATTCAAACTGTATGAATTTTGTCCATTTATTATTATTGCTGTAAAGTATTCCATTGTGTAAATATGTCACTATTCGTATGTCCAGTTTCAAGGTTTGGGCTATTACTGATTATACTTTTTATTTCTAGAATTTCCTTTTGGTTCATTTTAAATCTTCCGAACTTTCTAGACGGTATTTTGTTCTGTTCTCATGTTTTCAAATTCTTGTTATGTGTGTTAGAAGTCATATATATACATTTGTTTTATATCTTGCTTATTCTATTGTCTTGAAGGTTTAGGCCTTTTTTTTTCCTGACACTTTTCACAATGACTTCTTTCATTCTGTTTTGCAAATTTTGGTTATCCTTTGCTTTATTCTTTGCAGTTTGCAGTTTCTGGAGCAGGTGTCGTGTTGGGCTGATGTTGATTTGTCCTGAGATTTGAGTTTGCTTCTGCTAGGTGCCTTGATACATAGTCTCAGGCAACTTTATGTTTATTTCTTGGCTTGGGATTTTCCTGGATGCTCAAATCATGGAAACCTATAAACTATAAACCTATGTGAGGGCAGGCTTGTGATCATGAATTTTCAGGAGAAAGTTTGTTAGCTAATCTGGTACCCTGGCTAAGACAGGTGACTCATCACCATTTCCTGTGGCTGGAAGTCAGGTGTATTTCCTAGCCTCGCCTATGAGTAGAGACAGAGCCTTGAGGGGGTCTCAGCTCTGCAGCATCCAGATTCCAACACTTCACCCTATGGGAGCCCAAAACATTTCCCTGTCCCTGGAAGGCTGTGCACACTCAGTGTTCTTGTTTTCCAAGATAAGGAAATGACCCCAGGGAAGGGCCTGCTCACCACTGTGGTCTTTATTCCACACTCCCTTTTATGCTTACATTCTCAACTGCTCAGCTGTGCATTTAAAGGGCACTTTTTCTATTTTATGCAGCATTTATAGGAATTATTTTGGAGATTTTCAGAACCCCTTAGTCTGTCATAACACCAGAAATGGAAAGTGGTTATATCATCTTTAAATAATTGAAGACTATTTTTCTGAATAAAAACAAAACCAAACCTAGTAAATGAATTCATAGTTGCCTAGTGAAGTGTGTCACACTGGTAATGAACAGGAGAATAAAATATTCACACTCATTACTCTGTTTAGTTTTCAAGAATTAATTAAGCTTTTATTTTCTTTCATGGATTTCAAGTTCCTGATCTCTAACTTCTAAAGGTAGAAGTAATTTTATCTTTAAATATCAGAGTATCATAAGTGACTCTTTTACCATTATACGTAATACTACAATAATAGCCTTGTCCATACTTTGTGGATGCGTAGAGTCTGTCTGTAGGAAACATTCCTGGAAGTGGGCTTTCTGGGTTTAAGTTAAGAAATACTTTAATTTTTTTAAGATTTTTACAAAAATCTTTAGCCCCCCACAAGTGAGTTATAACAACGGCTGTTTTCTCACAAGCTCACCAACAGAGTCTCCCAACATGCTTCTCTTTGACAACATGCTTAAGAAGAAAATAGCACTTCATTTTAGTTGAAATTTGCTCTTATTATGTATGAGTGATGAGATGAAGGAATATAGAGCTGATGCTCTGGGATTTACAACGATGAAAGTTTGTGGTATAGATTCAATCCAGGAGGATTGCGGAACGTACTCCTTTTTTTCCACCTTCATCCCAACTTGCTGACAATAGAAACTCATTCTCAAACTGACCTTATTCAAGGTAAGAGAGGTATTGTTCCACTGTGCTGGTTTCAAGGATTTTCCTCCATGCAGAATAAATAGTGGAACTGAATTATCACTAAAGCTCTAAGTAAGCAGATTATGTGCTGTCAACAGTGAATGCCCAATATATCCACAGTGGAAGAACTTAAATAGATATAGGTATTAACTGTCATTATATTTCAAGAAGTAGAGAATCTTGTGCTCACGGTATATTCCTTAAATATCTACTAGCACTAACCCCACCCCGCATTCTTACAAAACAGCTGCCACAGTTCCAGGCATCGCATATAGATATACAGCATCCAGCAAAAAGAGATGATTACTATAGTTTATTTCTATGTTTGAAGGGGAAAAAAACCCCACTTTTTCAAAAATTACTAAGTGGACTTTTCATTTGTGTGTCATTGACCAGAATTGAATCATTGACTCCTATGCTGATCCCTAAGCAATTATTGGCATGAGGAATTTCTCTAATTGCCTTAATTTATTTGGATTTGTGGCTTATAGGCTCTGCAGTAAAGGAAAATGTGGGAATGGCTATTGGTTAGGTACACAAATAGTGTCTGATGAAGAGGTGTATATATTTAGTTATTTATATATATGGAATTTGTAATAAAGTTAAGTAACATGAGTAAAATGAACCCATGTAAGGAAATTCACCATAGTTTAGTTTTTGAACCATATATGTTAATACTCAGAAACATATATAATAATGCAGTGCTCCTAAATGATTGTGTTGCTGTATCCTCTGCATGAATTATTTCATTTTCTCTCAGTTGATATTAAAGTCCTCATTCAGAACTCAGTCACTATAGCATTTATGGGGAAATGGGCTCTGAATTTCAAGCGACAAGTTCACACATGAAAATTTGCAACAGAACCCTTTCGCCGGCTGGGGACTGCCCAGTTGCCCCACATTTTAAACGTGATACTTGGAACATGCATTTTAGAAAGAAATAGAAGTAAATATGAAACAATCCCACCTTTCTTTGACATTGTCTTTGTAATAAGCTTAAGAACGGAAAAAAGTTTTACTTCATGTAACAGCAATAGCCTCCACAAAATATCCCACATGGGTCTGCTGAGAAAGGGCATTTGAAGAATGAAATCTCTTATTCTTCATTGTAGTTATTTGCTAGATATCTGGCAGAGATCCAAATCACCATTTCACCATAGCTTGGATCCATTTCCCTAAATCTACACATCAGACTCTACCAATAAAACAGGAAACCTTAGCCCAGAAGGATAGCTCTGCCACTCCCCAAATGGTCCCAAAACATGGGAGCAGCCATCTTTCCCACTGTGGGTCACCCACTGCCCCCGGTGGCTATGGAGAGATCCAGGAGCACTTTTGAAGCCTATTAATGAAACCCATTCTGCATAGTTTAGAGATCTCAACAGAGATCCTAATTAAAGAAAGAAAAGCTCCAGGTTAAAAGAAAGCAAACACCCTGGTGGAACCAACCCGGAAAAACAGCAGACTGTGGCACCACGCAGGAGTGAGGGCAGAGCACGGTCTAAAGCCTGCAGCCTTGATTGAAGGAAGCCCCCGTGAGAGAGAGAAAGTTTGAAGAAAGAAAATTAGAGAAAGTTCGTGTGGGGTTTTTTTGGTTGTTGTTAATGTGAAGCTCTTGTGAGAAAAATGTGAACACCTTCTGTCATTATTATTGTCGAGTCCCAACCACGCCCTAGAGTGTTTATGGTCTGAGGCTGCATTTTTTTTTTTTTTTCCTGAGAGTGAACACTTATTTTTTTTTTTTTTTTTAATAACAGCATTGTCCACAGCAGCTTGATAGAAAATCCCTGGCCATTAGCATAAAGGAAACCCACACTTTCACCTCCTTCGTTTGTAGAACATCAGATAGTATTTATTTTTCTAAAACTCGATGCAAACAGCAGCCTTGTTCTTGGTGGTTAAAGAGCATCCAGGGAATTTTTAGTCTGTCAGATGTGTCAGGGCTGAGGTCTTGGCTGCACTGGCTCCCCTGGTTTCCTAGGGCTCTTTTGTGTTGCATTCAACATTCAGCTCCACAAGCAGAGCAAACAGCTCTCGCACAGTAAAAGCGGCGCAGGGGACCCTACTCATACACCCCAGGACAGAGAAGCTGTCCCTGGTAAGGAACACCCAAACCTGGAGGGCATTCCCTGAGGCCCAAGGTCAGAGAGCATGTGCCTTTCCGCTGCTGCTCTGTGCATTTCATGACAGACCAGATGCCCCACACGATTTGAACCCTCCATACTACTTAACATCCCTTTATTCCTAGCCAACATGCTAACTGACCTAGAAACATTAGAACCCCATTTCTAAGCTTCCCTAAAACATCCCCAGATCTGAGCACCTGCCCCTTTGACCTCCAGTGGGTGCTTCACTTAGAGACATATTTCTGCACATATTCTGCCTGGATGCCAGTAGGAAAGCTGATTTCCCCACCCCCAAGATTTATATCTAGAATACACAGAGATTAATAAGCAGCTTTCAAAATGAAAGTTTCCAGGTGGGAGATTTCAGCACTATTCTGCAGATTTGATGGATTAAGATATATATTTTCCGTATTTTAGGATCTCAAACCCTAATCTTTTCCAATTCACCAACTCACTTTATCCAAAAACATGGTGTCAGAGCCTAATGAAAGGGTCCACCTGCTTCTGATTTCAATCTTCCTTTACAACGACATTTATAAGAAATTTTTTTTAAGGCCCAGAAGATTGACAAGCCCTGTAACTGTGACTGAGCTGTACAGTTCCATTTACTTTTGTCTCCAAAAACCACACACACCTGTGATTTGGGCACCCGTTTGAATTAAGAGGTCCAGTCTCTTCCACCGACCAGTGAGCCCATCCTCTGTCATCTATTGAGGGACTGTGTGGGCTTATCTCCTCCCCAGGTGGGGGGTCTGATTCTACTGCAGACCCCAGACTGGCGCCCAGAGATGGTGTTGGCCATGACACCTGTGCCCCGTCATCCAGCCCTGGAGCCAGATTTGTGATTGCCTGAACAATTCCGATGACTCCACCAACCCTGGCCTTCCTGGGTGTGCCCCACCCCACTGTGGCCACCCACAGCTCTCTCTGAGCTCCCAAGTCGCTCAGAGGCCTCCGGGAAGCCCGCTCGGTGCACATCGTGACTCTTCAGGAGTGAGTACTCACATCCAGCTGTGCATGTCTGAAAAGCACTTGAAGAAAGGCAGAGGTGCAGAGATGAAAGAGAGCAGCAGAATCACAATCTTCACAAGAGAAACTGCTTGCTCAAAGGGAACATCTTTTTTCTGATTATAAAAGTCATGAGTGCTCATTGTAAAAATTCCGGAAGAACGGAGACATGTAAAGAAGGAAGAAGTTCCCATTGTCAAGAGTACCCAGCTAACGTTTTGATGTATTGTCGGGAAATTTCTGGTTGTCTAGTAAGGAGGTATCTTTTCCCTAATTCCATAGGTTTTCAAATAATCTTAGGTGCTAAGTTATGGCATTTACAAGGGAGACTTGCAAGAAGAAGCGTTCTTCTGAAACACCATTCCTTCCCCTTCTTCCACAGATCTGTCTAGTAATTTGGGCTTCTTGACTCCTAGATCACCAGGATAGCGATCCCTCTTTCCAAAGGCAAAAAAAAAAAAAAAAAAAAAAAAGGCTTATTCATTTCAGGATTTTGAAAAGAAACATTCAGGAAGGATATGTCCTCAAACCCAATCCATCTATCATGCTTTGTAATGATGCCTAGACACAAAACACAAGATCTCCTGCTAGACCAGAATAAATTACCCTGGCAATATTCGTTCCACGCAGTCCTCCCTCGGATGCACTGTCTCTGCTTCTCATCTCCTGAGGTTGCCTGACTTGGTCCCAGAAATGTACAAAAGGAAAATGAACATTTCCCCTAAACAATGAAATCCTTTCCAAAATCTATCAGTATGTTATGAAACTAATTGCTGTTATCACAGTTCATTTGATAAACAAAGAAACTCCATTTTAGCAAATAATTCAAATTGAAACAAGTATAATGGAGGTAATAAAAATTCTTGGGGTCGTTAAAATGTTCTCATTTCTATTATATAAGAAGGCGGCTTATGACAAGAACTGATAGTAACTAAAGAGATAATATTCAAAGCATGTTACTAATATGCATTAAAATAGGGTTTTAGGTTGGTTCCATAAACTGTCAAACTTGACTCAAATCTGTTTTGTACCCATGTTCTAGTTTTAGAATCTAAACCAGAACTAGAATTTGACTAGTGTCTAGCTCATAACTAGTACCTAAACTGGTTTAGATTTTAAAGCCATTGCAACACTACTCAGAAAAGCATAGTCGAGGCCTCCCACAAAGAGGTTAATAAGAACTGCCCGTCGGTGTTAGGCTGAGTTAGAAACCGACAGTAGTAGGGTGTGTTCTGGTGAATGGGATGGTTGTAGTCCATTTACCCCCTTCCAAATAGACATCCTACTTGTGAGACATGTTGCTTTGGAACAGGCAATAGAATGTCTGGTCGAAATCGGGTTGGCTAACCCACAGTTCTAGTGCCCAGGCTTTTTGTTAGTGAAAGGCAGTGATTGACGTTTTTAATCTTCCTGTGCAAGATTTCACAGGATGCAAATGCTTCCTGTTAGAATTCCCTGCAAAGATGGAGAAAAGCATTCACAGATGCTCACAGATCCCAAGAACTCTCTCGGAGCATCTCAGGAGCTCTTGCTGCTCCCTAGAAACCATGTTTTTCATCATATTGTGAAAAATAACATGATTGGTACCTGCAATTTCTGACACCAATCTCACATCTAATCTCGGAGGCTTTATGAATATCTACAAGGGACCCAAGGTCTAATTGCAGCTGCGGCTAACTATTGATTTATTGAGCTGTTGGTACCAGGTAGTTTATGAGGACTCTGTAAATATGGGCTGATGATAGTCATGGTCAAGTTCCCGTAATTTCTTAATGTCAGTTAATTTATTTGCAATATTTACGGTTGTAAGATAGAATCGAATGATTATCTGTGCTACGGGCAGAAAATGCATTTCTACAGGATGACAGTAAATAGAAGCATGTTGTTGATTGGGTTCTCGAAAATATATTCAAGAACCAAGTACTAGTAACTAAGGGGGGGAAAAATCACACAAGGAGCTAGAGTCGTGTGAAACAAGGAGCAAAATGAAAACCGAGAAAACATGAGGTTTGAGGAATTGAAGCTGTAGTAGAGACTACGCTGGGCATTCAGGCTGCACGGGGAGGGGAGCGCTCGGGCATCGTGTCACTCAGTACGGAGGGGGACCAAGATCAATGGTCGTCAGGGTCCAGGAGCATCTTCCACAACAGTTTCCAACCCAGACCTTTGTCACACAAATGCACGCCACCTGCTTTCATTTGTGCCACGGAGAGTTTGGCTCTCACTGCAGAACAGCATCAGATGCTGTCAGGGGCCAGGCTGGCATTGAACAAAGGGTTGGCTTGTTTGTTTAGCTCATTTTCCTGAGGTGAAAGTTCTTGGGGGATGATGGGTCACAGGGTCTTTTTCCTCAAAATTGGTCCAGGGCTCCCAGAAATGTGGAGACCAGTGAACCCCAGGTCACAGCAACCTTAAGGTTTTATGAAATCACTATTTGACATCTTTAGCATCATCTTGGTGGCAAATATCTGCTCCCTTTGTGGCCCTCCTCTGTGCCTTATCCCCAGCCTAGCCCCATCTGCAACACAGCTGGGCGGGGGATATTTCTGGAGGTAGCATCTCAGTGCACGTATGAACTATGTATTGGAGTGAAAATAATTTTCCAGAGAATCGCAGAGGCCATTTCTTTAGTGTGGCATTCATATCCCTCTGGGATGGGGCCCGAGATCACCCCTGGCCACCTTCTAGCTTCCTCAGAATGCTTCTTCCCACGTCACTCAAGGAATTCTTGCTTTTCAAGGACCCTGGACTTGGATTGTCCGGTATCCTTCCCACCTGCTGCTGTGGAACGTCGTTGCTTCCATTAGTAGATTGTCTGTTTTCCACACTGGATGATACACCTCTTGAAGGTACAGGTTACTTTTTTTTTCTTTAACCTTCATGCTAAACCAATGAAAAGAAAGTTCTGTATCCTGCACATACCCAGGGTTATGACCTACTGGTCACATTTAATTTTAACCAAAACCAAAACAAAACAAAAAGCAATAGCAATTCATCCTACTTTTATCACTAATCTCAGATTGACTGCATTTCTTTTTACTCTATATCTATGTAGTCTGGGCAGGTCTATTTTCCCCAAAACATTTAAAAGGGCAGGGGGTGGGGGGCAGTTCAAGTTATGATTTTTAAAGTAAATGACTGAACCTTTGGACTTTTACTACTGATAAATTCACTTTGCCTGAGAATTCATATCATTTTTAGTCAAGAAAGACACTAGTTAAAGGCATTGAGTTGTTTTTATTCATCCATTGTTTAATGCTTTGGAAGGACTGATTAAAGCTGGAGTTTTATGATTGTATAACCCACCATTTTAGAAAAACAGTATTTTTTTTCCTTTGATATATTTATTATCTGCCTTAAAACCATGGAATCTGGCTTAAGCCAAAGCAGCTATATTTTTCTTTTTTACAATACACACCTTTAATTACCTTTCTTCCAACAACTTTGTTAAAACACACAATGTATCTGTCTCCTGAGGTGAGCGTGAAAAAGGAACCCAGCAGGACCGATTTCTGCCATAATTAAAGAAAAACTGAAAAGGTCAAATACTAGGGTGGGAGTAAATCTCAGGCAGCTCCTGGGAACAGGTGCCACTCTGCACTGAGACTGTGAATCACTGAATTAGTTATTGAATAATTTCTTGTATGTCTTCTTCTTGACCTTGTGCCCATGTGAAACAGGAAACGCATCGCATCTTCAAGTAGCACCTGTTTTAGTTACCTTTTTTCTGTAGATTGGTGAATTTCTAACAATAAAGCCAGGAAGGAAATAGTGCCAAGATGGTTGGACGAGCAGTTTCAGAATTAGGGCAAGATGACTTTTTTATTGTTTGTTTTTTCAGACTTAGTCTCCCATTGAGTCAACTCAATGAAATTCATCAAATACACATGAAATATCTACTATGCACCAGTGAGTCAACTTCAGCTAGGTGTTAGGGACATAAAAGAACAAGACATGCTCTCTATCCCAAAGGGTTTCGCAGGAAGAGACACTCTTGTAAATAAATAAGTAAAATCTATTGTGAAGGGCTGCCCTGCTGGAAGTCAGTACAGGGCACCCCAAGTAGACCACAGCAGTCCATCTGAGTGGGGAGACATCACAGATGGCTTTCTAGAAGTGGCATGTCCAACCCCGAGTCCTGAAAGATGAGGGGGGTTTCCAGGAGTCCAGTGATGGAGGAAACACCTGCCAAGAACCAAGGACCTCCTTTTTGTTCAATTAAATGAATATTGTTGAACATTTCTAGATGCCGGAAAGCGAGCTAGCCCTGGGGACACCCTGGTGAGCTAAGTCAGTGTGAGCATTTTTCAGGGCGTAGAGTAGAGAATACAGACAGGGGAACAGCCCTGTGCCCATGCTGCAGGACCACAGTGGCTCACAGAAAAATGTACCGCACTCAGTATGCCCCAAAGAGCCAGGCAATTACCCTAAAGCTATAAAGTTAGGCTTGGAGGATGGGGGTTGGGGGGTGGAGCTGAGGAAGGGAATCAGACACGGTATTCCTGCTCTGGCTTTCTCCCACACTTCACTGCCTCCTTCTCCTTATTCAGGGTCAGCCTGAATAAGAGAACCTTGTGGCTGCCCCATAGGACTTCGAACGCCTTCCCTTGCTTCTCTTCCACCAGTTCTTTCCATTGCTACACGTTGCCCTGGATACTTGCTTCCCTCCTGTTTCAAGCACCTCGGCCCCAACCCAACCCAGGTGTTACTTAGAAACTCGTCGTGAGGGTTCTTTACATCCGGGCTTCAGGATGACAGTGAAGGAGGTTTCTTTGTTGTTGTTTTGTTTTTAATGATGGAGCACGGGGGCCCCTGGGTGGTTCAGTCACTTGGGCTTCTGACTTCAGCTCGGGTCATGAACCTGGGGTGCTGGGATCACGCCTTGCATTAGGCTCCCTGCTCAGAGGGGAGTCTTCTTGTCCCTCTCCTTCTCCCTCTGCCCCACCCCTCTCATGCTCTAATCTCTCTCTCTCTCAAATAAATAAATAAAATCTTTTTTAAAAAATAAATAAAGTGATGGAGCAGATGCTCTAAATAAGAATGACATTTAACTAGCTAGATAGAATTATAGACAAGAATCCTTCAGGGATGTCCAGTATTGCTTCTGCCTTGGAGACTGTGGTGGTGGGAACACATGGCCCTGTTGGTGTGCCCCGTGTTGTTTCCTCCCAGGCCATCCTGACATGTCCATTTTTTTCTTATCTCTTATTACTGCTCACAGAGCTTCTTATCTTTTTCTCATGAAGTCTGAGAATGGCTGCCTAATGCTGTCATCTCCCTGACCCGAGCCCCTGTGTCGACCATCTCTCCCAGCCACACTCTCTGCTAGCTCATCAGCGTGATGGAAACAATGATGCGAACAGAGCCTGGAAAACCCTGTTGTCGGGACAGCTTCTTCATGCCTGAAATATGACCCTAAAACAGCATTCTGAAGTGGGACACCTGTGGAGACAGCAGCACTGAGTAACCCACAAGCCATCATAGACGAAGATCATTGCATCCAATGACTTGGGTGGGCTTTGCTTATAGCATCCTGTCCCCAGCGCCCACCGTCACAGCACTGCCACACCATGCTGTCAGGAGGTTAGAAGGCTGAGCAGGTTGTTCCAATTAGAGCTCAGCTCTACAGTCCCTCCAGAAGTACCCAGATCTCCTTTTCCCTACCCGAAAGACAAAGGGAGGAAACAAAAGTTTCTCGAGGAAGGCAGATAAGACATCATAACGTGGGACTCATCAACATTAACCCCAATCAGTAGAGAGAGAGGCACTGTGACTGAGTTTTACTGAATTTTAATGGCATAATTTTTAGCCCAGAAAGCATGCTCATGTGTGCTAGAGTGATTAATGGTACAGTTTATGCAGCTCATTGGTCATATTTAAATTAGTTTATATATTCATCTGTTGTTTTGTTATGATAAATCTCTGTTTCATTTTCTTTCTGTTTTCCCTTGACTATTTCTTGTCTGATTGGAAAATGTTTGCCTGAATTTGGGAAGAGGTGCTGGCTTACCTTCTAGGTAGCAGTGTCCCCGGGCTGTCCAACGTGTAAAGAACATTCCATTCTGTGCTGTGAAACGCACACACAACCACACCGTCTTTTTTGGGCGAGATGTTTCAGTGGATTCGGTAGCTGCCAGCTTAGAGGTTTTGTCTTCTGATCTGGGACAGATGAAACAGCTAGGTAGACTTGGAGATGGTTTGGTGGCCACAGGACTTCCTTGAAATTTCATGCCTCAATCTTTTAACCCGACCCTTCTATAAGTTCTCCCTCCTTCATGTGCATTTACAATTTACATTGTTTTTTTACAATTTAAATTTTGAGTTGGAAATTCCAGATACTCTGCCTTCTGGGATTTTATGAATATTCTTCCCAAATAGGAAGCTCCTCAGACATTGAAATTCTATTTGTAGTGGAGAAGGGAAAGGCGATGAGGGTAATTTCAATGACATATTTTAACAAAAAACTCTAAGGTCTTATTAAAATAAAGGAGTGCCTGTACTGGACACTGTGATGAGCAGAACAACACCCAGATATGGAAAATGTTCCTTTTTAATCTGTGGCCTTGAGAGTGCAACTTGCCAAATACCTACTCCATAATTCTTCTACTTATAAACTACCCTTTATAATCAATTTAAACCAATTTAAGTCAATTTACCCTGCATAATCAACATAAACCTTTCAAATATAAGAAATTTCTTCATTATGCCTGAGAATTGACCCTTAGAGAGCCAACTGGATGTAGGATGGAGAATTCCAGATACCAAGGATAGTTAGAGCTCAGCTTTCACAGATAAACCCATTTATTTGAAAGCTGTGACCTCCAAACCAGCCAGGCATGTCTCTTCATCTGTTACCCTTCTCCCTCATCTCCCAGCCCAAATCAGAGAAAACAAGGTGTGTCTACACCTCTCTGGTCATGAAAGATCCCCTGCATGGTTCGGGAATTATGTTTCTGAATTTTCTAGCCTTGGAGGCCACCCTTTCAATTAGCATCTGAATAAATTACTCTAATCCTCCATGACACATTATGGGAGGAAATCCACCTTCGTACTTAGTATTATCAGTGATTCCTAGGAGTGTGTGGGGAGTATATTTTCTCCTAGGGGGTCAATTCTCCATCTTATTCCCAGCTTTTCTTTTTCTTTTTCTAAAAAGTAGTTTCCATGCCCACAAAGCCCAGTGTGGGGCTTGAACTCTTGAACTCACAACCCTGAGATCAAGACCTGAGCTGAGATCAAGAGTCGAATGCTCAACCAACTGAGCCACCCAGGCGCCCCTCATTCCCAGATCTTCAGCTCTCCCTACTGAACATGTCACCCTTGTGCCTATAATGGTTGGCTTTTTTCTGTATTACCTAGCCCTGAATATGGACACTATACTCCAACTAATACAATTCTAACAGGTTACAGGTTATTGCTGAAGTTGAGAATCACTAAACAGCACATGGGATATTATTATTAAAGCTTATCATCCTTCATGGTACAAGACATTCTTCATAGGCAACTTCTTTCCTGGGCCATGTCATCGAACCCCGTTCTTAGGACTCACTCTTGAGCCTTTTGCTTCCCCCAGGTTCTGGGGGCTCAGCCTCATATCTTTGATGCGCCCAATGGAGGAGATGAATACTTTCTGTTGCCTTGGTACTCAAAACAACCCTGGGCCCCTCTTACCAACCTCTGCTCTTTCTAGACCATTTATTCTCTGCTACCTTTGTCACACATGCTTCCTTGTCATTCTCTGCAGTAATCTGCTCGGTATTCTCATCATTGAAATTAAAGTGTGGGTGAGCCCTCCAAACACAACATTCTATATTATTTTAATTCTAATGAATGACGGTTTATAATTCTTCATAATGAGAGAAAAACAGCAGCATCTTTTTCATAAAGAAATGTCTGAAATGTTGAAATATTTACAAATATGTCAAGTGATGTCAAAATGCATGAGTGGTTATATGACAGATTCTAACATCATGTGATATGTGACAGCCTCCTTCCGAGAGTTGTCACAGTGAGTATCTGCTTTGCCACAGAACATGGAGGATTTTCTGGCCTGGGAAGAGGCATTAAGGCAAGAGTAGAGGCCTGAGCGCATCTCACTTAGCACAACACAGGCAGGCTTGACCACCGCCTTCTGGGAAATGGTGGCTTAGCCCATAAGATAGAGAAAATGTTCTCAGAGTAGGAAGACCATCCCGTGTTTGTGAGGAGTAGACAACGAGCAGCAGCTTGAGTAGTAAAATGAGCACTGACTTTAAAGTGCACAGGGCAAGTAGGGCTTTCATCTCGTCTCTGCCCATTTCCCCTCCTGGGGAAAGTTATAGCTTCCGGGTTTTCAGTTTCTCGTGTTTTTAATCACAGAGTTTGAACCAGGTGCTCTCCTATACCTTCTAATTCTCCGTAAGACTCCTTTCAGCTCAAAAACCCTGTAAGACTGCTGTTCAAAACTGCCACACTCCAATCAAATTTAGAACCCTAATCGTCTTGCTACAGGCTAGCAAGACTTCACTTGTGGAAATAATGACTCTACACATCAGTTCCTGAGGTTTCGAAAGCTAAACATGTCGTCAAAACCAGATCGCTGTATAACTGTTGGAAACTTACCCACAACCCTCTCCCACATGGTTGATGTCAAAACACATCCTCTAAGCTGCGGCAACATCCACTGTTCCTTGCACATTTTAATAGAGGCTTTGATGCAAACTGTATAGAGAAGTTAACCCAAGGGACTTTGAACTAACAAATCTCACTGTAGCCCAGATTTTCTCTCTGGGTTTTCATGTGACTCTGTGTGAGAAAAGCAGGAGATTTCAGATCTTAGCAAGGTCCACTAGAAGGACCGATGAGAACATTAGGAGTGTGGTCCACAAAACAGCCTAAATCAGCAGTGTCTGAAAGATCGCTCTCTCTGAGAAGGCCCATCCAGGTTAATATCTAATTTTCTCTACATTACAGCATATATGGAGGTTGTCATGGTAACCGGGTGAAAAGTTTAGCCATTAGAATCTATGTAGCACTTTTAGTCTCCCCCAGCTATCTAGATTTCTTTTCTGAATCTTTTGTCCTCTCAACTCTAGTCTACAAGATTTTTGTTGTTGTTGTTGTTTTTCTTTCTTTCCATATTTTTCCTTTTCTTGTAATCTGTTTAGTGATCAAAAAAAGATTTTGCTCTTATTTTTTTTAAGGAGCATCTGGTGTGGACAGTGATGATGGCGTGCAATGTTGTAATTGGAAGGGATTATAGCAGTCACCTAGTTCTTTATTTTGCTCTCTGTCAAATAAAAACAATTGCCAAGGAACTTGATAAATACAGAGTCTTAGTCTTCAAACTGGTGAATCCAAATCTCATCAGAGACGAGAGGATCTATATTTCTAACAGACATCCGAGTTAATCATATCATCAAGACAGTTTGAGAAACGTTGGTCTAATTTCATCATTTCTTTCCATTTGTAAGAGAACATTCATTTTTGTTATACATGCACCGTATGAAAAAAAGAGGAAAGGATTTCATGGTCTTAGAGGGATTAATGGCCTGACAGAAATGGAAAGTTATTCCTGATGTAGCAGAAAGACTCAGCTTGGACCCTTTCAGCTTCTAGAACTCTCAACTTTGCTGAGCCCCAAATGGCAGTGACTATGGTCCATTAATCACGGAAGTTGCCTTCCACACTCTGCCAACCT
This sequence comes from Mustela nivalis, assembly GCF_964662115.1. NCBI lineage: Eukaryota > Metazoa > Chordata > Mammalia > Carnivora > Mustelidae > Mustela > Mustela nivalis. The sequence goes on along the minus strand of NC_139031.1, from coordinate 7,389,104 downwards.
CTGTGACACTTTCTAGACAGGTAGCCATGGAGAAAGATTGCGCTCCATGAGGGAGATTCAGATTTTCTTTGGGGCCTTGCCCTTACTCTTTTAGATGTTAATTTGAGTGAGTTTTTATCATTCTATTTGCTGCATTTGTAAATTTTCTCTTTTGATTATTCTAGTCAGGTAATGATGAGCTCAGCAAAGTCAACACATGTACAACTCCAAAGTTCTACACTTAATCTCAGTTATAAATTTCATCAAGCAGCTAGAAAAGCAACCATAATAAGGAATATTCTAATTAGTCTTCAAGGCATTATGCTGCAGAAAATATGGGATTTTTTTTTTTTACCTTTGCAGAGTTTGCTAATTGCCCTCAACAATAGGTATGAATCTCTCTTGTTATGCTCTCAGAAAATATATGGCTTTGGCTTCCAGCCGGGACACTCTGGAGATATGATGGAAGTTGCAAAAAAAAAAAAAAAAAATTAATGTGTTGTACAGCTAGAGAGAACAGTTACATGGCTGCTGAAATGAAAGTACCTAACAGTATTCTTTCTACAAACACATTCTAAAAACACTTTGGGGTCAGTGGAGAAACAGTTCCCGCTCAACAGTTGATGACTTCCATAAATATCAGCCCAACATCTAAACTTTATCTTAATTACAATTTTAAATATGCAAATAGAATACCTAAACTGACTGTAATTTCAGGGGATATGTGGTCATATTTTATTCCCAGCCACATTTTTAGAATTCATCTTGAGTAGTACTGTGAAGACCATCCAACTGCCTCATGTTAAGAGTTGAGAAGTTGTCCTAATAACCAAATTATGAAAGTAAGATGAATTATCTGCATATAATTTGCCATGCTGTTTTAAGTTTGGTAGAATTGGGTTAGGGAGGAAGAGGGAGAAGTTCTGAGTGTTTGGAAGTATTTTTGCTTCTTAGAATGGATGTTCTCTTAGTCTCATAATACCTTCTAATTGGAAGTCCTCATGGGATAGACACCTGGTGAATGGCCTTTAACTACCATCCAACCCATGTTGAATGCACTGGGGAAACAGCATCTTTCAGGGACTGATGGAGGGCTTGGCAGTTGCCTGTGGTGCTTCCCAACTGCTGGAGCCCAGTGCAATTAACAAGTCCTGCTGGTCCTTCTGGAGTTTTTCTTAATCCTCTTTAGATGTCCCTAATTTGAATTATTCTGTGTCAGCAACAAAGATTTGACAGTTGGGCCTCAGTGAAATCAGCAACTAGAGTTGCAATTAGAATTTCTTAATTATTGTGCATATTCTATTGCTACATTGGGAAAATATTGGGAGCTAATTAAAAGAAAGAGGAATTGTTCATTTGCTTAATATGTCACTATTTTTTCTTTTAAAATATAAAAATAAAGAAAAGCTTGATTATCTTTGATAGTTGTGGTTATCGACCAGTAGGGACTACTGAATATACATGATGCAAAAATTCAATGTCAAGGAATAATATATGCTTGAATGAAGAACAATTACTGTGAGATTTAGAGGATTAGGAATCTAAGTGTTTTTTTAAGTATTTTATAGTTTTTCTGGCTCTTGGCCCATTCTTTTATTTGTAGAATTATGAAAAACATGATTGCTTTGGTAACAGTTTTCTTTATCCATCTCTTTTTCAGCAGATGGTAAAGCTCATTCTTTTAATTTAATGTGAAATACATGGTGTAATTTCATTTATATGAAGTTCAAACACACACAAAAACTGAACAATCAAAGGGCTTAGGGCTATAACACATGATCAGCTATAAAGAAGATGAAAGAGAAAACGAACCCCAAATCCAGGGGTGTCGTTTCATCGGAGTCAGGAGGAAGGGGTGGGATCAGGTCTGGGCACCCAGTGTAGAAGAGCACTTATACCAGTTGCTTGTTAAAAATGGCAAGGAAGCGGGCACCTGGGTGGCTCAGTGGGTTAAGCCTCCACCTTCGGCTCAGGTCATGATCTCAGGGTCCTGGGATCAAGCCCCGCATCGGGCTCTCTACTCAGTGGGGAGCCTGCTTCCCTCTCTCTCTCTCTGCCTGCCTCTCTGCCTGCTTGTGATCTCTCTCTCCCTCGGTGTCAAATAAATAAATAAAATGTTTTTTAAAATGGCAAGGAAGCCTTTGGTGAAGACTATCGCAATAGAGTCGAGATTGCTGCAGTAGGAAAGAAAGAGTGAACTCAACTCCATTGACCCAAAGGCTGGAGAGTCTATAACCACCAGGGTGAGCTAGTGAAAAAGCACTGGAGAACTGAGGTCAATAGGACTAACCCACCTGCTCTTCAGCCTTCTGCCAGACACTGGTGATAGGGCCCTAGCCTTCCTGATGGTTACATTGCAAGGAAATAGTTCCCAGAAAAACAGTCCGAGGTTGTTGCTTTTGTCTTCTCAAGTGTTTATTTTCTCCTAGTGAGTGTATAGAGGTTTATCAGTAGCATTATTAGCAGTTTTATTATTATTCTTTTACTCTCATTTTAATGGAGGCTGCAGAAGGAGAAGACTTATATTGTCTAAGTAAAGAGACTAGAAGAGACTGGTCTATACAGCTTAGTCACTGCCAAGGAGACTTCTGAGGCCACACTGAAGTTCTTTTTCCTAATACTAGGGAGATACAAAGCTGTTCCTTGTGCCTTGATCTCTGTACCTTACAGATACTTTATGCATTTTCTCGAGTATTTAGTGGAAGCAGAAGAGATACTGAATAATGCTGAAGAGAAGTATTAGTAGCATTGACTAAAAGTGGAAACAGCCATGTGCTCTGGCCAGGGCCAGAAATGGCGGCCAGGGCGACAGCCTCACAGGCTGCGGTGGGGAGAGCTTGCTGGCTGGTCTAATGCATGAACACGTACTGGCGCCTCTCTGTTGTTTTTACTGGCTGTACTCTGTCTCTCCAAAGTAAAGGGCAGTATTTTACCCTTGATTTACTCCTGAGGAGACTTAGGCAGAGAGGGCATTAATTGTTGCTTTCTAATATCACAATAAACCTGCATTCCCTAAGGCTATGTTCCCCACCCCCCCAGAACTAAGTTAGCTACTTAGGGAAGATCATTCAACACTTCCAGGTCTCCAGGGTAACATTGCCTGCTTTATTGTTGCAAGCCGACAAATCGCCTCCCATCTGTCTACGCTGGCGGTGTTACCGCAGCAGCATGCCCTAGATGTTTCTCTGGTGGTCTGAAAGAATTAATGTGCCTCCCTAAGCATCCAACTTAATGCTAAGGAGGGACTTGGGCATTGGGGGAAATCTGCCTGGCAAAGTTCAGGAATGACATTGGCAGTCCATCTAAGTCTTACTAAAGTATCTTAGTGAAGTCCACAGAGGCTCCTGGGAAGCTAACATTTTGAGAAAATAAAGAACCAGCAGGTATTGGTGGTGTCCCAGACAGATCCTCTGGGCCCTACATGAAGCTTGACATCACAGCATGGGAGTCTGAGGTCAGCATGAGACAGAGGGCAGAAGCCAGCCAGAGGGAGCACCTGTACAGGAGACCAAGTGAGAGATGCCTGGAGAATTGACAGCAACCCTGCTCAGACCTCTCAAGGTCAGAAGAAATGCAGAAGAGCCAGCCAAACAAAGATGAGAGAAGTGACATCTCAGAAGAGATACTCAGGAGAGGTGCGCTGGGTCCCAACATGGCATCTGACTTGCAGAACATCTTCAAAATCGAAGTTTTTCCTTCTCATCTTACATGCCGACAGGAGCCAACCCACAGATGCAGCAGCACTTGGGCAATGAGCAGAAGAGAGAACCACTGAGGGGCCATTCTCTCTACAAACTGATATGGAAGTTGCCTGCCAGTTTTAGGGATTTCCCATGCTGATGACCACTGTGTCTTGTTCCAGCAAATACGTCTTTAATGATCTCTAATGATCTTTAATGAGATCGCATGTTTCTGGGCCAAAAATTTGGGTCTTGGTTCATTGCATCATTTTCCTCTGGTTTAGTACATGGCAGCCACATAGTGGCCCAGTGTCAAATGTCAGCCAAGATCCGTGCAACGGGGGTGAATGGGACTACTGGAGCCCAGTGCTTAAGAGACCTCCCATTGACCATGCTCTCTAGTCATCCAGGATGACAACGAGTCACAGAACTTCTGGTGGCTCATACATAAAAACATCATGTAGTCCAGAAGGACCACAAGAAAAGTAGTCTTCATGTCTGTGTCTGCCTGCCTGCCAGCCTTCCTTCCTCTTCTCTTTCATTGCTAAAGACTTTAAAGATATTTCTAAGTCTATATACTTTGATAATAGGATAAAATGAGGAATTTCACATAGTTGAAATGGAAGATCTGTTTCCCTCAAGCTTTCTTCCCACTCCACCCCCAACCTCCAGAAGGACACTTATACCACTAAGGTTCTGAGCAAGATAAAATCATTCTGAATATCTATTTCTGAGAATGTTATAATCTGCTAGATTTTAAAATATATACGTATTGGTTTTAAAAATTAGGAAGAAACCTTAACATGTTTAGTTTGTTTTAGCCATTAATTTCTCCATTATTCATGTCAGATTACATAATATCAGATTTTGATTGTGTGTATGTGTGTATAAATATACACACAGAGAAAGTCTTTAAAGACAGTGGATTGCCCATATCCGTTTAAGTCTTCTCCCTTGGCAGCCTCCATTAAAATGACAGTAAACGAATGTTAAAACCAACAACAACAATGACAACAACAGCCGCCATAAACCCACAAGGACAGAATAAGCAGATGTGTGATTCAGTTCATTTTAGGAAGATGGAAAGCTGATGTAGGAGAGACAATTGATTTAGCAAGATGGAGGGAACCATGGCAAAAGAGCCCACAGAAAGGGTTACCAAAAGGTAGTCCATTGGCCTTCTAGCCTGAGGCTCCAGACATGGGATACTGGGTATTTTGGAGGCAGAGCATGGACAGAAGCTTCAACTAGACAAAGGCTAGTTGAATATCAGTGTGCAGAACTGATGGATGCCCAGTATCTTCTTTTTTTTTCTTTTTTAATTTAATTTAATTTTTTTCAGTGTTCCAAAATTCATTGTTTATGCACCACACCCAGTGCTCCATGAAGTACATGCCCTCCTTAATACCCACCACCAGCCTCACACAACCCCCCCATCCCCTCCCCTCCAAAACTGTTTGTTTCTCAGAGTCCACAGTCTCTTGTGGTTTGTCTCCCCCTCCAATTTCCCCCAACTCACTTCTCTTCATCTCCCAATGTCTTCCATGTTATTCCTTATGCTCTACAAGTAAGTGAAATGATATAATTGACTCTCTCTGCTTGACTTATTTCATCCAGCATAATCTCTTCCAGTCCTATCCATGTTGATACAAAATTCATCTGTTCTTTTTTTTTTTTTTTAAGATTTTATTTATTTATTTGACAGAGATCACAACTAGGCAGATAAGCAGGGACAGAGAGAGAGAGGAGGAAGCAGGCTCCCCATGGATCAGAGAACCCAATGTGGGCTCAACCCCAGGACCCTGGGATCACAACCTGAGCCAAAGGCAGTGGCTTTAAGCCGCTGAGTCACCCAGGCACCCCATAATCATCCTTTCTGATGGAGGCATAATACTCCATTGTATATATGGACCATATCTTCTTTATCCATTCATATGTTGAAGGGCATCTTGGTTCTTTCCACAGTTTGGTGACTATGGACGTTGCTACTATGAACATTAGGGTACAGATGGCCCTTCTTTTCACTACATCTGCATCTTTGGGGTAAATACCCAGTAGTGCAATTGCAGGGTCATAGGGTAGCTCTATTTTTAATTTCTTAAGGACTCTCACTATTTTCCAAAGTGGCTGCACCAACTTGTATTCCCACCAACAGTGTAAAAGGGTTCCCCTTTCTCCAAATCCTCTCCAACACTTGTTGTTTACTGCCTTGTTAATTTTGGCCATTCTGACAGGTGTAAGGTGGTATCTCAGTGTGGTTTTGGTTTGAATCTCCCTGATGGCTAATGATGATGAACATTTTTTCATGTATCTGTTAGCAATTTGTATGTCTTCTTTGGAGAAGTATCTGTTCATGTCTTCTGCCCATTTTTTGATGTGATTATTTGCTTTTTGAGTGTTGAGTTTGAGGAGTTCTTTATAGATCTTGATATCAGTCCTTTGTCTGTAGTGTCATTTGCGAATATCTTCTCCCATTCTGTGGGTTGCCTCTCTGTTTTGTTGACTGTTTCCTTGGCTGTGCAGAAGCATTTGATCTTGATGAAGTCCTTAAAGTTTCTTTTTGCTTTTATTTCCTTTGCCTTTGGAGACATATCTTGGACTACTTGAAAGGTCGATGTCGAAGAGGTTACTGGCTATGTTCTTCTCTAGGATTTTGATAGATTCCTGCCTCACATTGAGGTCTTTTATCCATTCAAGTTTATCGTTGTGTATGGTGCCAAGTATCTTATCATTCTCACATAACCAGGCAACTAAGCTTTCCTTCAAATGAAGGAACTGTTAAAACTTGAAGAACCTGAGTAGGGAGACCCACATTTTAGGGATACTAGTGCCAGCTAAATATGAGAAGGTTTAGTTAAAGTGTACATAAGTTTCCTTTACTCCAGAAAAACAGTGGTCAAACAAATTACCTCTCACCTTACTTCTCCCCCTATGCTCCTGCCGACCAGAAAATTAGAGAATCCTTTCATGAGGCAACAAATAACCAAGGATCATCAAACAGTGGGACAAAAGCATTCACTGTGGTCAGGAAAGAAAAAAGAAGAAATTTTTTGAAAATCAGGATAAACAGATAAAGCAGGAAGCAGAAGAAAACTCTCAGTAAAACAATGCTGACATACCTGCCCCAATTTCGTTGTTAGCAAAGGAATCAAAATAAGACAGGTCACCTGGGACACCTGGGTAGCTTAGTTGGTTAAGCATCTGTCTTCAGCTCAGGTCATGATCCCAGAGTCCAGGGATCGAGTCCCGTGTCAGGTTCCCTGCTCAGCAGAGAGCCTGCTTCTCCCTCTGTCCCCCATCCCACTTTGCTTTCTCTCTCTCTTTCTCTCTCAAATTAAGAAAATTTTTAAAATTTTCTTTAATGTACATGAGAGAACCATAGCCATCACATTGATACATAAATAAAGTGAATGAATCTCAAGTGGTAGAATTATTTTTAAAGTTTTCATTTAAATTCCATATAATTTATATACCATGTCATATTTGTTTTAGGTATAGAATTTAGTGATTCAGCATTTCCATACATCACCCAGTGCTCCTCCCAGCAAGTACCCTCCTTAATCCTCATCACGTACTCATCCCATCACACTGACCCACCTTCCATCTGGTAACCATCAGTTTGTTTTCTATAGTGAAGAGTGTATAGAATTTCAAATGTGCAGCATCCATGTTAGAAGTTATAAAAGGTTAATGTTGGAATTACGCAGCCTAATGTCTTCATTAGCAGTTATGTGACTTTTTTCCCCATAATCATCTAATAGATTAACAGCAGAATCACATTTAGAATGCAGATTCCTAATTTCCAATTCACTTTGTTACCTAGTCCTACAAAATGGGTGTATATGTCTGATTAAGGGCTTCAGAAGTTCCACAGAATAAACATGTGAGACACATAGTGTCAACATTATGAATTTGTTAGATATAAAACCTAATAGCCAAAAGTTGTGATAGAAGATCACTGTTTGTTTGTTTGTTTGTTTTTTCAAATTTAGAAGAGCTATTTTGAGATGACTCATTAGGCTTCTTTAAAAATTTAGCCTAGGAAGTTTGAATAAGGCCTTTAATTTTTTCTTCATAGTTTTCTTTCAAACTTAATGGTCAAGTTTGAAATGGACTAATATGGTCCATTGATTTTTTTAAAGATTTTATTTTTGTATTTGACAGAGCAATCACAAGTAGGCAGAGAGGCAGGCAGAGAAAGAAGGGGAAGCAGGCTCCCCGCTGAGAAGAAAGCCTGATACAGATACGGGGCTCAATCCCAGGGCCCTGAGATCATGACCTGAGCCGAAGGCAGAGGCTTAACCCACTGAGCCACCCAGGTGCCCCTGGTCCAGTGACTTTTTAAAGATAGATGGTGTTCAAATACTCAAGTATTTGAATGCATTTTTAAGGCTTTGTCTTGTGAACATTTAGAAAACAGAAACCACTTGTAACTGCCCTCCCTCACCCCCCATCACTTCAAATTACAATCCATTCAAAATGGCAGCTTTAGCGTGTAAACGTGGATTAAAGGCAAGAGCCTTATGTCTCTGATTTGTTAGGATGGGAAGAAATTATAGGGCGGGTAGTATGTGTACCAGTCTCTCCGGGCCTTGTTCTCTCCCCTCCATTAGAGAATTGAGAAGACTTGGAATTCACCATAGAAGAACTTGAGAGGTAGTTAACTTCTGTATATGCATTTGCAGGTGTCCTTGCTAAAACATCCTTTTCTCTAAAACAACCCCCCTAAAATCTCACTCATCTGCACTCCTCTCCTTGTCTTCACTGGAAACCATTCCATCTTGCCCGCCTGTCACTACTCTGGATTTTGGAACACAATTATCAAAAACACATTTATCATGAGGGAAATAGGAAAACAACATTAGTCTGACTTCTAAACCCACAGGACCATTATAGTTTGTGTATATGAAGACTTATTCATGGCATTCACCTGTCAAAACCTTTCCATATCTTCTTGTGAACTATAAAATATCATCCAGGGTGTAGAGCATGGTTTTCAAGGGCAGTTGATAACCTGATCCCTCAACATGCCCCACCTGCTAGCCAGACACCCATCATTCCAGATCATGAGGACCTCCTTTAACTTTTGGTGCATTTCATTCATCTACATATTTCCCAAGTGCTCTCTGCCAGTTGAAACACTGTGATCATTCAGGACCCGGTTCAAGTATCTGGCATCCTGTGAAACCTTTCTAGTACCTCCCTGTACTGCCTCCTGTCCCATCAGAAGCCACCTCTTCCTCTTCATTAAAGTCCCACAGCACCTAATTTTTGCCTTTAATAGAGCACTTTTCACAGTCATATGCCTGTCTTTGATATGCCTTTCTCCCTCCCCAATTGGAGAATTGTTGGAGAGAGTCAAGAAGCATGTCATAATTTTCTTGTGTTGTGGAAGTTTAATGAGCATCGAAGGATTAGGCTAAACGTTTCTTTAATTGGATTTATATAAGAGTTGAAGAGTGTTTTCTGTTATTCTAGTTGATGCTCATGGCAACACCATTAAGCAGGAAGAGTTGAGTATCCATAGTTAACTCTATTTGAGCTAGTAAGGCAACTGAGCACCTATAAGAGATCGCAACTGGCTCAAAGTCATGTCACCAAAAACAAAGGCTGAGCCAGTACTACCGCCTGGGTTTTCCAACCTCCAGTTTCATGCTCTACACCACGGCTGCATAACATCCACTGGGAAGCAGGGACATGATGAAGAGGCGAGGACACTTGGGAGGGGGGGGGACTCAGCCTCATTGAAGCAACACTCATGCACACATCTCCTCCAAGAGGTCAATGCTGAGACTTTTAGGGTCTCTTTCTTCTAAAATTTGTGAGATGCCAAAGCAACAGAATGCAAGATCAGTTTCATTTCTGACACTTTTGTTCACAAACTGATTCAAGAAATCTTACTGTCAAGACTGCCTCCTGAATTAATAAACAGAAGCTTTATTAGGAAGGATTCTCTTTCCTTTCTACCAAAGCTGCTTTGTTCCTTGGGCATAAACAAAACTATCCCTTCTCTCTCTAAATTGGCCAGAGAGCCAACCTTGTATAAATAAGGACTTCTTAGCTTTGGTTTTGGATGTCAGCTCTTCCTCTTGAGGCTTTTACCTACTTAAAATTCACTTGTTGATCTTTAAATTCACATGTAGCTTGAGGCAAACGTTTGAATTTCTAAAATGAAACCATGTGCCCAAAATAAGCTTACAGGAAACAAAAATAAGACAAATAAATGGAAAATTCTCCAAAGAAGGCAAAACCCTTAAAAATAATGCTCTAACTTTCTGACCTAACTTAAAAATAATGTATATTCAAGATAAGCTTAAAACAATGGAGACACTCTCCACCATAAAGCCTTCAAGAAAAAGCAGAAAATAACCTCAAATGTAACTTCATTCTATGTCATTTCTCTTCCTAGGATCCAGCCTTAGATAGTCTGACCTAATTAGTCTGTAATGGAGCCCTGACATCAGTATTTATTAACTTCCTAGGTGATTTGAATGTGTGCCAGGATTAAGAAACCCACATGAGCAATACTTGGAAACGATTCAAACAGATGTTTACTGTATGCTTCCCCTCTCTACAAACCCTACCACACAACCTGCCCCTTCCCTAAACCCCACCCCCACACACACTCACACCAAATTTTGTTCATTTTTGTATTGACTTAATCAGCAAGGTGAATATTGGCTTTATGCAAGGAGCCATGTTTTCATCCCCACGAAGCTCCCAGTCTTAGTGTGGAGAACATGTAAAGGTGTGTGGAGACAGTAGCAACTCTTGGGATGGAGGAAGGGCAAATGAAAAGTGAGCAATTTTTTTTTTTTTTAAAGAAGGGAAGTAATTTCAGATTTTCCTTCAGTTCTGATTTTTTTTTTAATACTGCCATTAGGTACTGGATTGGCTCACACTGTGGGTGAGGAAGAAAGCTGGAAGTGTACCTCGTGGTTTTAGACCATTGTTCATTCTGGACTTGGCACTTTCTACTAGAACTTCTGTGTATAGTTTATAGATGTAAGAGATGAATAAATAGAAATAATTCCTGAATAAACAAAATTTCTATGGAAGCATGTGACTCTGTCCAGCCCCACTGTACTGCCTTACTACCCATCTGAGAACAAAATGGACACTACTGAGATTACTCCCTAGCTGGAAGGGAAATTTGTTCTGACATAGCCAACTACTGTGCTTTCAGGCAAATGAATTTTAGCCTTTCAGAAAAGGCAGCTTGGAGGCAAGTTGAGCCCCAAACTACAATTAACAGGAAACAGAGATGACTCAGTATAACAGCAAGCCCCCAAACCCTTATTGGAAGGGTTGACCCTTCTATATGTTCAGATGTAGCTAGAGAGGAAATAACATTGAGTCTATATACGGTGCCATAAAAGATACAAAAAACTATAGTAGGCCACAAACATGGAGCCTGTTTGGAGTGGAGAAGAACAGAGAACCATGGTATTCCAACTCTAGATTAATCCGAGTCTCCCTTTGTCTGCTGCTGCCCAACAGGAAAAAATCTAGAGCATAAAAAATGTCCATAAAATGTAATATTCTCTCTAGTATTTCCTATGTTCTCTTTGTATCAGATTAAAACTCTATGAAGTCAGTGAAAATCCATATCTACACCTAGACTATCAAGACTATCAAGAATCCCAGAATACAATCTGTGCGTAGAGGAGGAATATCATTAGCATAGTTTGAAATAATTCATTATAAATTATCTCCAGTTTAAAATAGCATCTACTGAGAACCCACTTTGGACAAAGCATTGTGCTAAGTGCCAGTGTTAAACAAGTAAAATGAGACAGAACCCCTGCTGAGTATATACAAATAAAAATTATCCCCCCCAAACTCTAGAATGTTCCTAAATAGACATTCTGGAGTGAGCTACAGCCATCAAGCTAAGCACCAGGGTCCTGTTTATGGTTCTGGGAATGTTGAATGGTCAGGATACAAAAGGCCAAAAAACAGATGCTACCTGTCATGTTGCCTAATTTTTAAAAATTTGTAATTGTTGTTAAAAAAAAAAAAAACACAAAATTTACAGTCATCACCATTTTTTTAAAGATTTTATTTATTTATTTGACAGAGAGAAATCACAAGTAGATGGAGAGGCAGGCAGAGAGAGAGAGGGAAGCAGGCTCTCTGCTGAGCAGAGAGCCCGATGCGGGACTCGATCCCAGGACTCTGAGATCATGACCTGAGCCGAAGGCAGCGGCTTAACCCACTGAGCCACCCAGGTGCCCCCAGTCATCACCATTTTTAAATGCAGACAGCTCAGTAGTGTTGAGTATATGCTCATTGCCGTGTAAGCAGCTCTTCCAGAACTTTCTCATCTCGCAGCACTGAAACTCTATACCCCTTAGACAACCACCACATGTTCATGAGTGTGAGGTATCCAAATACTTGAATTCACAGAAAGGAAAGTAGAATGGTGGTGCCAGGGGTAAGGGGAAGGAGAAAATGGGGAGTTGTTGCCTGATTTCTTCTTAAATACCAGCCTTCCCTTTGACTTCTGTGCTAGGCATGTTAACATCATGGCCACCTGTCTCCACCCCTAAGGACAGAGGCAGCTTTTTTCCCCGAAAGTGCTGTCTCCCACCTGACCATAAGGGCCAGCTTCTGCCTGCACCCAAGTTCTACTAGCTTGGATCTGCCCTCCTGTTCTCCTGAATCCTTTCTTTCGTGCCCACTCGTAACTGCTCTGCCAAACATACTTGCTTACTGCTTTTCACAGACACCAGGGCACACCCCTGCTTGGGTATTCATTATCCATCCATGCCCAGCCCGGCTGATTGTTCTGCTCTTAGCCCAGGCTGCGTACAGCTGAGCTCATCCCCCTTCAACAGCCTCAACTGGACTCGTAATATGAGCCCACCCTCCACCACCCCAATCCCCAAGATTAACAGGTACAGTCACCATATTTTGGAAAATGCCTAAACCCGCCCCGCCCTTTACATTCTGGGAAGTGGGGAACAGCAAAGGAATTCAAACAAGAAACCATCTCAAAAATGTCATGGTTCCCTATCCAATACATGGGAATCTTGGTCTCCAGCACATTGCTATTCATACATCACAGAAATGTTCTATAAATTATTCCTGAGAATTATGTGCAAATTTCAGTGCTCTCTAGACAATTCTAAATATCAGCTTCCATGCAAGACTTTACCTGCTAAAAGCATCTATTTATGGTCTGGCACTACATCTCTGACGTCTTGGCATGATACATATTCCATCAGCCTGATGCATTGCACCTCCCAGTGAGTCACGGTGTCACTAACTCAGAATTAAACATGTTGCTAAAGCACTTTACAGCCCTTGCAAAGCACATAAAGGCTGTTTGACAATTACCCCCAGGAAGGCAAATAATCAGCACACCTATGATTCCCTTATTATTAACCATTATAAAATCATGTGCTCTGGTAAACGTACCTAACAAAGACATTGATTTTTACCAGACTTCCCGAGAAGAAAACACATATATTTGATATAGGAAACCCACAGGGGGTCCCTCCGTTTTCCTTTGTGTCTTCAATTTGCTGGGAGCCACTCCTTGTGTGATTCTGGCTTTCACCTGTCAAGCTCAGGCTTTGACTACTGAGTTATGGAAAAGTCACTGCCTACTGCCCTCACTACAAGATGAAGGGATGTCTTACAAAGGAAAAGAAACACGTTTTTTGGCTGTTTGTCATTAGAAGACTATTTTTAACCCAAAGATTTCAACTTCTGATATTTTTCCCCTTCCTTCCTGTTTAATTGCAGGGTAGACAAGTAAGTAGGCCCCTGGTCTGCACCAAAATGTCCCTGAGGCCGTCCCTAGTGGTTTTGTCTCACTTTTTTTTGTTGTTGTTTCTTTATGCGATTGGGACCACTCTGCTGATCATTCTTTCCTTAAAGTGCTTCTTTCCTTGAGGGAGCCATGCGATCATTCTTCACCACTATCCTTCTGACAGGGCCAAATTAGCACTTACATTAGATATCCACAGATCATTTCCGAGGAGTTTTCTGAACATATTCATAACATAACATAACAAAGGTTTGCACAGGGAGTACATTTGACCGCTCAGTGGCATATTTGACTTGATCATTCACAAGGTGTTTATTGTGTTCTAGATGGTTAAACACAGGTTTCAGCTGAGCTCACCACAAAGAAATGAAAATGGCCCATGGTAAGTTTGTCATATTTGCAAAATGAAACCAAACGGACAAAAAGCACAAGGGGACAGCACAGCGAAGATGAGAAGCACTCTGGCTTAAGTCCACGGGGCTCTGAGTTCCAGTCTCACTTGGCTCACTGACAGCTCACTGGCTGTGTTACCTTAGGGGAGGAGACTGAGCTTCAGTCTTTTAAGTTATAAAAACAAGAGCTAAATAGCAGCCATAATTCTTTGCATAGAATTTAAACTGTGCAAAGTACTTTATACCTATTAACCATTTTGACTCTTATAGCTCTCCTACTCCTGTTGACATTTTATAGCAAAGGGAAGGGAGCCACGGAGAGGTTGAGTAATGTGCTCAAGGATACACAGCAAGTAGGGGGCAGAGTGAGGACTTTGAACCCGGCAACTTGGCTCCAGAGTCTGTGTTTTAACCACCAGGCAAAGTTCCCTCTTCTAAACATCTACCTGGCAGTTCAATGGGGTGATGTGTGAAAATTCCTCTCACTCTGCCTGGCAAATTGCAGATGTTCGTAAGAGTTCATTTCCTCTTTAAAAACAGATAATAGCAATAATTCTACCACTAAGCATAATGCCTTATATCACTCAATATGCATATCAGAAGATATTCACAAAGGTGCAGAAATATAGTTTCAGAAAATCATCATTGTCATGGATTGTCATGGATACCTTTTATTGAGCACTTATTACATGCATTATCTTATTTAACCTTCACAGCCATCATAACAAGTGGGTATTATTATCATATGTGTATTATAGATCAGGAGGCTGAGGTTCAGAGCCACATGGCCAGTGATAAATACCAAACCCCGTGATAATCAAACTACTGCACTATAACATGGACTATCAGAGAGAGTATGGAAATATTCTCATTATGTTCATCCTGAAGCTATAATTATGTAATGAATTTCATAATTATAAATAAAAATTAACAACTGGTACATTCCTACTTATTAATGAATCAGGCTGCTGCAATATCTTATTAATTTGGGGGCCACCAGGAAAGTCACCTTTACCCTCTGGACTTCAGAGCCCTTATCTAGAAAGCAATGTCCCTGTGTTAATTTGACTATCATAGTAAGACATCACTGTAGAGTAATGTGACCAGATTTTGGAAGCACACCAGTGGTATCACATAGAAAGGGTAAATTTTTGATGGAAAATATCAACGATCAAGAAATAGCCTCTAAATTAGACATTTGTTTAGTAAATAATGTCAGTTAATCCTCCTCTGGAGGGCATTTAGTTCTATTATATAAATATTAATTTGGGAACTGCAAGTGGGCAATGGCATTTTATTAAGTTTGATGAATGGGAAGCGGTAATACAAGATATGGCCTCTCCCAGTGAGAAGCTTAGAACAGCAAAGGAAAGTTGTGAGATGAGCTCTGGTGTATTAAATACTATCTCAGCACAGTAAGTAGTATGTAGAAAAAGCATGAACTGTGTATTTCCCTAACTCCTGCTTACTCCGTGAGGCTCCGATGAAAACATCATTGTAGGCTCACATGATCTTTGGAGACACTGAGGAAGATGTGGGACAGATTTGGAAGAAGAAGCCATTTCAGTTAGAGAGAATCATTGGGAATATATTCAAGGGACAGTAAAGAGATGGACCTGATTGAACCCCAAAATTCGTACTGTGGGGGCACGTGGGTGATGTGGGTGACTCAGTCAGTTCAGCATCCAACTCTTGATTTCAGCTCAGATCATGATCTTAGGGTACTAAGATCGAGGCCCCTCATCAGGCTCCATGCTAGGCGTGGAGCCTGCTTAAGATTCTCTCTCTCCCTCTGCCCTTCTCCAGCACCACCCCAAAAAAATTCATATTGTGGAAAAGTAGCTATAGAAGTTAGTTGAGAAGAAATGTTCTGTTATTCACCTAAAGATTTGCATCTTTTAATACTGAATTTTCTCAGTTTCTATCAATCAAAAGTACTGACTTGCATGTTATATTACCTAAGCATATCCAGAATTATACGTGATTCCCCATGCTGCAGCTCTACTCTCCAATCCTCTCTCTTTCTTCTCAAGGAAGTGTGTTGGGTAGATGAGTAAGAATAGTGACACTAGTGTAGAGCTAATTACTCTAATTTATTAAATTTGATCATTGGAGGCCTTAATACTTGACTTACCAGCAACCAATTTGTTGTGAGTCAGATCCCCTGGACTGTGAAAACAAGGAAGGACAGGCTAGGTAGGAACTTCTCCTGCTGTAAATAAGGCAGGAAGGATCAGCAGGGTTGAAGGATGGACCAAGATGACATCAGTGGATTAGAAAGAAAATGAAATGATTCAAGAAACATTTTTAAGGAAAAATAAATTTTAAAAAATATTTGTTGAATGATGAGCATGTATACAAAACTGTAACAATCACTAGAAGAAATGCACAGAAGGGGAAATAAAACAACTATACAATCACACAAATAATAACGCAAGGCCAACCGCATCAAAGAGTCCAGCAGATGAGTAGGTTGTATACTATAGGATTCAGAAATAAGATGGCTCCAATTTCTCACAAAGTGGTAAAATATATTTGATACTATTGTCCTCATAAAATTGCCAACCACAAGTAGAATACGTTTTGTGAACAACCATGTCAGAATGTTGAAAGTAGTTTACATGTAAAAAATAATTGTGCAATGGAGTGTGATCAAAATCTGATACTGGATTAGTGGTCAGAACCTCTCTCTCCTCTAATATTCTCCTTCAGTATTAGTACCCAAACATAGCTCTTGATTTTAATTTAACCATTGTGCACAATCCATTTGACTACTGGGCAGTTGTTGTACTACATGCGTATATACTTTGCATCTAATGACATGCGATTTGCAGGTTATAGGATCTGTAAGTTGTACTGTTTACCTTGGCATACTTCCTTATACTATCCTCATTTTACATTCATTCCTGCTTACCCTTAAGTGTGCTAACCTCTTAATAGTTCTTTCTATCTGGTTTCCTAGTTGAACTTACCACCACTCCTCTCTGGCCACCTGATGTCCCTGGCTAGTTTAGGTGGTTCCATCATTGCCTGGAATTCCGGGTCTTAAACCTCTGAATGATTCCATCTCTAGAGGCCATCCTGCCCAAGAAAAAACTCCAACAATAAAACATCTAACTCCAATTTTAAATGTCTTCTCTCTCCTGCCTTCTTTACTAATTTCTTTTTTATTTGCTAGAAATCTTAATGTCTGCTGGACAGATTTCAGAACCAACATGCCTTCTCCTCTTAGATTTTCCTTGCCAAATTCACATTTATGCTAATGAAGCATTGTGTTTTTTATGAATATGATTATTTTCATCCTGGCCAACATTAGTACACTTCAAGGGGAAGTTACATATTTTATCACATGCTTTAATGTTAATGAATTACAACTAATTAGTATTTATAAATTTAAATCAAAATGCAGACATTACATTTATTCTAGTAATCTAATTTCTCTAGAATAGTTCTATCATCCATATTAAGTCAGCTGCTTTTGTTTAAATTTGTAATAATTAAGCATAAAAGAAAGCTTTTTAATTTTACATTTGTGATACTCAATAGCCTGTTCTTAAAGAATATGTAGTATTTTTCATCTTGTGAGCACAAGAGCCTTTACAATATGACTGTGCTTGTTCTCTTATACCGGTACTGCAGTACTGATCCTGTATCTGGGACGTATAAGCACCACGGTACTGATCCTGTGTCCAGGACGTACAAGTGCTGTGGTACTGATCCCGTGTCCGGGATGTGCAAGTACCACGGTACTGATCCTGTGTCTGGAAGGTACAAGTACTGTGGTACTGATCCTGTCTTCAGGACATACAACACTGTAGTACCGATTCTGTGTCCAGGTTGTATAAGTACTGCAGTACTGATCCTGCATCTGGGAGGTACGAGTACCTTGGTACTGCTCCTGTGTGTGGGACATACAATACTGTAGTCCTGATTCTGTGTCCAGAATTACTATTAAACGTGGCACTTGAGAAATTGGGCATAGACTGAAATGAAGCTTCTTCTTGGGCATGCCTTCCTTGAAACCAAGCTGTCTCTCTCAGAATCTCCTCTGATGACTCTTAAGTTCATGTTGTGTGAAAACTATCTGCCATTGGTCACTAAGTACAGTCAATTCTCATTATTCACAGGAATTCTGTCCTAAAAAGTTCACTGCCAGCACTGAAATAGCAAATATTGAACCACTGCTCTGAGGGGAGATATAAGGTTAGGTTTCCATGAACCTCGCTCACTACATTTTTCACCAGCCCTTCTATACATGGCCTGCTTTTTGTGTATTTCAGTTGTAAGATACTTTATTTAATATAAATTTGGGTTCCATTAGCATTGAACACTTGGCCACCAGCACTCTAACTCATGCCTGAAGGAAACTTATGTACCATACATTTTCCAGAAGGCACCTCTCAGCCTTCTTGTGCTCAGAAACACAGCACTTAGCACTGTGCTCAGATGCCATTTTAATTAGTAAAATCACCAACAAAAAGGCAGAAAATATGGCACTAAATACACCATGGAAAGGACGTTTCTTTCCCATATGAGGTCTGAGGCGGGAAGGCGGAGTGTCACCTTACTGGACAGCAGGTGGGAATATGTGTGTCAGGCGACTCTGGTTTTTTGCCACTCGGCACGTGCACGTGTCCTTGAACAACTGTAAAAGCACGGTGAATGTTCTTGGGGTTACAAATAAATTTTAGCAAGTAGACAAATTTGCAACTATGGAATCCATGAATAATGAAAATCAATTGTATCATCTTTTTAAATAGAAACGAAAGCCACAATCCAACCCAGGATTGGTGGCAGAAGGCAGCTGGCATTTGCTGAGCTTCTGTTAGAACCTAAGTACCTTACATTTAATAACACATTAATCAGGGACCCATAGAATGTATTTTGATGTGATTTGTCTTCACGTAGGATAAATATCATTTTTATGTTAAGTTGGCCTATGTTCTTTTCTCAACGGTGACCAAAATTAGACTGGGAACGTTAGGCACCGAACATAAACAGAAATGAGAACTCTCATATCTCCTGTGGAAGCTGGTCGTTAAGTCGCCAGCCAGAAGGTACACAGCATCTTTCCATGGTGGCTGTGGGTTTTGTTTTTTGGTGTTTTTTGTTTGTTTGTTTGTTTTAAGATTGCCATTGAAATGAAAACGCAGACATTGTACTAGCTGATGTTAAAGGAAACCTCAAAGTTCTCATAGTTAAAACAGTATATAGCTAGTGCAAGGATAGACAACAATTGCCACTGGCACTGACTAGCATATCAAAAATACAGTTTATATAAGAATTAGTACACTACAGCTGGTAATTCAAAATTGAAGGGGAGAAGACCAATTGTGCTGAGAAAATTCTGTGACAATAGTTTTAATGAAGTAAGTTTTTCTTTCACATTAGATTCTACAATAAATTCCAAGGAATTAATGACTTTAATGATTAAATAAAAGAATACTAAAAGTATTTTTCTTTTTAAAAAAACGTTTATTTATTTGACACAGAGAGAGAGGGAGAGAGAGAGCACAGGCAGTGGGAGCAGCAGGCAGAGTTTGATCCCAGAGCTCTCTACTGACCAGGGAGTCCAAAGCAGGGCTCGATCCCAGGACCCTGGAATCATGACCTGAGCCAAAGGCAGATGCTTAACTGACGGAGCCATCCAGGTGTCTCAAATAAAGTATTCTTCAAATTTCTGAATGAAAAAAAATTCTTATAAGCATAAGAGAGAGGAAAATTGATAGGCAACAAACCACATAACAAAATTTCATGTAGCAAATGAGATATCAGCAAATTAATACAAAACAAAAAATATATTGACAGAGGAGTCATGTATGTAATACTCTTTTCAAACTTCTAAAAATCAATCACAAAAAAGTAAAAGATAACAACCAGGTTACAAAAGAAGATCTAGGGTTTTTCAGAAAAGGTGTAAAAGCAATGTTGAAGTTCTTTCAAATCTAAGAAATACAAACAAAAATAATATAACATTTCATCATCTCCGAAGTTGGTAAGATTTTCGTTTTGGTTCTTGTACAATAAACAAAAAAATAATGGATCATTTCTGACTAGCAGTTTTGCAAAGGAGATTAATAATCTTTAAAATGTTTATAGTTCCCGAACAAGGATTTTCACCTCTAAAATCATGCCCCAAGAAAATAATTCTAGATCATGCACATTATTTTCTTAATAAACTTTTCATCCCCAAATCATATATAATTGTGAACAGAACATATATAATTGTGAACATATATAATTGTTAACAATCAATGACATCTGTCCCTCCCCCCCTAAAAAGGAAGAAAGGGCTAATTTCTTCCATTTGTCTAAATACATTCATCTAGCCATATAATGTCATTTCCTAAAAATAAATCTTCTAAAAATGTTTCTGAAGACTTTTTGCATGGATACATAATCATGTTATAATTCAGATAATAAGTCATCCCAGAAAACTGATACACTATTATCCCAGTTTTACAAATAAAATATTTTTACATATATTTACAGGAAGCTTGGAAGAAGCATAATGAAACTGTTAATAGATTATTGTTTTGTCAGTGAGTTTGTGGGCAACTTATATTTTCTTCTTTATGGTTTTCTGTGTATTCCAAATACTATAAAATATACATAATTGATAAACTTTAAAAATTTGGATCTTAACTACCTCTTTTTGCTTAATTTGCAATTTTACCTTTTGTGAACCAGTAAATTTAAGTTTCTCAAAACAGTCAAACTGAATATTTAACATTCTACTGATTAATGTTTTTTTATAATTTCCTTCGTAGTAATATTGTGTACTTTTAAATAAGGTATGTCCTCAGCTCTGGCTGTGCCTGTTCAAATCCAGAAATCCTGCCAATTTTCAAAAATTTAAACTTGTTATCTGTATTTTGGGTCAGAGTATGACAGATAAATGTTTTGATGGCATTTCATCTGCTTTGGCCAAAGAGAGATGACAGAAATGTGAGCCAAAGAAAGGACCCACAAAGATGGGAGAAAATCTTGGACATTTTTTGTTTTTATTATTACTTTTTATGGCCATTATGCTTGTGAATTATTTATAATACTGCTACAAAGAATTTTTTTTAAGATTTTATTTATTTATTTGACAGACAGAGATCACAAGTAGGCAGAGAGTCAGGCAGGCAGAGAGAGAGGGAAGCAGGCTCCCTGCCGAGCAGAGAGCCCGACGTGGGACTCGATCCCAAGACCCTGAGATCATGACCTGAGCCGAAGGCAGCAGCTTAACCCACTGAGCCACCCAGGCGCCCCTACAAAGAATATTTTTTAGTAACTCACAGGTCTTGCTTCCAAATGATGTGTTGTTTTGTTTTTATCACTCCAAATTTTATGAATATGTGAGGATTATAGGGTAAAGATAATTAATACATTTTATAGCTTGTCCCATCATTATGAGAACCATGGTGAATTTTCCCTCATTTTGGTGAAGACCTTAGTGAAGGCTAGAATATTTAGGCTTTGGGATGTTTCCATTTGCCCACCTGCGTTGTGTCACTGCCCCGGGAGGTGATGGGAAGGGCGAGGCCAGGTGCTGGGAGGGCTGAGTGTGAGACTGTCATTCCTCTTCTGACTGGTGCTAGAACTGTGGACAACTTCTCTGAGACTCAGTTTTTTCATCTGTAAAATAAGAATGAGTCCTACAGGCATATGTCTAGTAATCTGATTTAATCACAAAATGAGGGGAGGGGACCACGTTGGCCTTAAAGAAGCCATCGATGTGACTTGTCTTACTGCCCTTTTTTTTTTTTTTTTTTTTTTTTTTTTTACAGAGCTATTTAATAAGGGAGTTAAAGTTCTGTTCTTCAAAGGAAAACTATGGCACCAGGCAGTTTGAGTTCCTGCTAGGGGATGTGCATATAAGCTTTAGCAAACACTGCCAAGTTTTTGGAAATTAGCCTACTTTACTAGAGTAGAAAGGTCAACTCACATCCTTTAAGGATTGGCCATGGATCCCACCATGGGATCCATGTGTCTACATGGTCAGTAAGAGCCATAGCTCTATGCTGATCAGACCCTGAGAAAACCTGACAAGTTGCAAACCACGGACAGAAACAAACAATATCAACAAAACCCTCAAGTAATCCCTAGTTTTGAGCCATGTCGAGTCTAGGTAAGCCTGCCAAGGTTTCTTAGGGGCCAAATGTTCAATCAATGAGCAGCTTTTATGGCCTTTGTGGACCTCCTGGAAATGATTTGTAGGCTCTCTGCCAAAGATAATTGTTTGAAATGTTAATATTCATTTAAGTATTGTTCCTGATGATAATTGATTCTTTTCAAGCCACTTTGGGTTGGAGCCAGTAAAAATCCTCTCTCAGCGGCTTGTAGGATCTTATCCTTCTGGTCTCTATGGGAGAAGACGATGCATCCGTGTCACCTACAAGGAGTAGCAGTGACACTATAGATAAAGCCAGATCTCCTGTGTCCATCTCCAGTTCCATCACCAAATTTGTGACCTCCAGCAAGCTATTTAATTATTATACCCCTCAACTTCCTCATCTGCAAAATAGAATAATGATAACATTATCCTCCGAGAGATTCGTCACCTAATACGTTACCTAGTAAGACCTAAATAAATACTAGCTACATCTATTATGATATTTATAAAAGCAGTGTATGTCATAATCCTATTTTACACCATTCAAAACTGTTTCCTGATTCATAAAAGGACTATTTCAGACAAATTTTTAATTCTTGCAAATTTCTTCCATTGCAAGGAAAGAAAAGCATCATTCTGGAGAGGGGTCTGTGCACAGTTAGGCTTTGCATTCCCATTACCTGCTTCCAAACAAGACAGTCAGAATCGGGTCCTTACATCTAGATCAACATGTTTTTATACCTTGGGCTTGATCATGAGACTGGACTACTTAAACCGGGTTCAGGTTCCTTCCTTCGACAGAACTGAGTAGCTTGGCCCAGAACCCTGTGCCTTCACGTGAGAACTGTGCCTAATGTTCTGTACTGAATAGCCAACAGCTGATCCCACCCAACCTACTTTCAGTGGCTTTAAATGAAAGACATGCAGATTATAGAACATTCTATGGTGGACACTTGTTCACTTGCAAATTTTACCGTACTCGCTAAGGAGGGAGGAGCTTTGGGGAAGAGAATGGCAGAACAGAATTTAAATACTGGGAGAACATTTCTTCTATCATTCCACTTAAGGCATTTTCCAGCCATTTTGTGTTTCATAGGGTGTCTGATACAGTTGGTTTCTAGGATGTATTTTGGTTAATATTACCAAAGCATTTGAAGTTTTCTCTATAAATATGTAACTTCATTGATATTTAGAAAATTTTTATGAATCTTTAACCCCTAAAAGTTCTCTTAGATCACAGCTTTGCTGGCGTGATACTGCTTTTTAACAGTGTAAACTGTTAAAAAGATTAATGGCTCAGTGGAGCCCATTCCTTTAAATTCTAAATAAACCCAGAGTAGCCTCTCTGCTGACCCAATTCTGTGTTTTTCTGCAACATGCTCACTGAGCACAGACCCCCTCAAATGAAGATGAGACAGACAGGATCTGTGGTTCCTCATTCTCCATCCCGCAGAGTCTGCTTTCTGCTGAGCTGAAGGTGCTTTTAATATTTTTGTACAACGTGGTTCCTAAACATAGAAAAGCCTCTTCTCCTGTCCCCCCTACCCCCCAGAAGGCACACTGATCTATTTCACACTGAAGTTTGTGTCGGAGTTCCTGGAAGATAGAAAGGGACATGGTACTGTAGGGGTGATTCAAGAGATCCCCAGTGCCATTGTGACTTCTCTCTGTTTCTGCCTTTGTACTCACTTTAGAACCTAATCGCTAGACAAGTTCTGATTCCTAGAATGAGAAGCTCAAACTTTATAGCCAAGCTCTCCTGGGTTTGAATCCTGTTTGCATCACTTGCCTGTGTGACTTCAAGGGAAGTCGCTCAAATTTCCAGGTCTCCAGTTTCTCAGCTGTATCCACTCGTGCCTGCTTGTGCACACTCTGTGATTGTTGTGAGCCCCAAATGGCATTCGGAATTCTTGGTGCAGTGCCCTCCACATAGGGCCCTGTTGTTGTTGCTGGGGACATAGTTCAGAAATTAAGAGATCTGCAAAGAGCAGGAAGAAATCATAAGCCTTGAGGCAGTATTGGTCATTGGAGCAGAAGGCATGAGGTGGTGAGCAGAAGGATATGCCAATAGCTGAGAGCTGCTGGGTTTCCCAGCTTTCCAGGAGTACTGATTGTTCAGTAATCTGGCCAGTCTGCGTGCGGCTGACGCATTGGTGGGAAATGGAGACAACTCAGTAAAACTGACTTGTGGCAATTCTGTTGAAATATTGTCAAAAATATCTTAACGTAGTGTTTCATTTACTTCGGGGCCCCATCAGCCCGAAAGGAATTCCAAGGAAGATAGCAGTGATAATACATGCCCCCTTTTAACATGGGTTGTTACGAGATTGAAACGTGTTTATGAATGTGGAGTGCTTTTGAAACGATGAAGCTCTCCGTGAATGTGAGGTGGTAACAGATTATAAATATTATCAGCATTTTAAATCAGGGCTAATCATATAGGAGTTTGACTAATGGAGAAGTAAGAGATGATGGACATGACTGTGCCTCCGACCCTCCGATCAGTTACAATTTACTGAAGGAACTGGAGGTTGTAAGATCCTTCATAATGAACCACTGAATTTCTGTAATGTCTTAGAAGTGTTGCCTTTGGGACGAGCTTGAGTTTTAGAATTAAACCAGCTTGGGCTTTAAATTTGAATTCTGCCACTCACTGGCTGTGTGACCTCATAGAAGTTGCCTCGATTCTCTGCACCTCCAATTCTTTATGAAAAGCGTTTCATAAAAATTTAGTTAGAAGGGCGCCTGGGTGGCTCAGTGGGTTAAGCCTCTGCCTTCGGCTCAGGTCATGATCTCAGGGTCCTGGGATGGAGGCCCACATCGGGCTCTCTGCTCAGCAGGGAGCCTGCTTCCTCCTCTCTCTCTCTCTGCCTGCCTCTCTGCCTGCTTGTGATCTCTCTCTGTGTGTCAAATAAATAAATAAATAAAATCTTTAAAAAAAAAATTCAGTTAGAAGAGTCGGGGGAAGTTACCTGACTCCTCCAGACCCTCAGCGAATGGATGGACAGATGGGTCCCTCCCACAATTACAATTTTGAAACAAAGTAATAGAGTAAATTGTTGCCCTCAAACTTTAATCCACCTGAGAAAAGACATGCAAAACAAAATGATCCTTGAATTGTGTTTCTCTCACTTGAAAACATCTTGCATAGCTTAATATAAGTAAACTGTAGAACACTGCTGTCATTGCAACATTGCAGTGTGGTCAAAGCAACAATGTGGTCACTGAAGCCATTCCAGAAATAAAACACCCAGAAACACCAAGCAGATGACACATGCTATCATGGTCCTCACGGATTCCACATCAGCTATCCCCTAGGACGAAAGCAGGCTAATAGTGGAGTCAAGTTTACTGGTGTCTTCCTGGTGAAGTGCTTAAAACAGAAACTAACCATTCATGAAGCAACTGCTGCGTGTGGCCGCGAGAGTGCGTTGATAGCGTATCTGAATATACCAAGCGATAGCAGGGAGTTTAATCGTGCCATCCAGGTGAAAGCATCCTTCCAAGCCACATCACTAGCAACAGATTTCCATTAAGAATTGGCATGCTTTCAGGGCCTGGGCTCTCCCAGAGCAGAGAGAACAGGCAGATGCAAATTCGTGCCTGCCCAGCAAGCAGGCAAGCAGGCAGCGTGTGTTTATGCCAAGGGGAAGAAACCGTACCCTTTCCACATGGCTAACCAGCTCGGCGTGCAGCCTCCCTCCGTGGGGCGTCTCTCCTCGCCTGGGAATGCCCCGGGTGGTTTGGAGCGGTTCAGAGCCAGGATCTAAGTCACATGGCGAGACCTGGCTCTTAATGACCCTTATTTTCACACCTACCATTCTCTGCACACAGAAGTCTCAAGGCAAAAATGCAGCAGGCACAGCCAGGTCTGTGTATAAGAGGGAGTGCTCGTTCCCTTCCAGAGAATGTCCCTGGGGGTCGGGGGGGGCGGGTGTTGGCCGCAAAGGGACTGTCAGATTTTCATCTTTCGGTTTAGATACAATCTACAATCCAGATAGA
This sequence comes from Mustela nivalis, assembly GCF_964662115.1. Classification (NCBI taxonomy): domain Eukaryota; kingdom Metazoa; phylum Chordata; class Mammalia; order Carnivora; family Mustelidae; genus Mustela; species Mustela nivalis. The sequence continues at coordinate 7,363,172 of NC_139031.1, read as the reverse complement.
TGTAAAATAGAAGGAGTGGATGACCTCACCCAAATTTTGATTTCCCTCCAACATTTTCTCTGTGCCTAATAGATAAATGCTATTCAAAAAACAGCCCTGGGTTGTTTAGAAGACAAATTAGTAGTTGCCCTTGGGGGACAGCCGTGAACAGAAGGGGCACAAAGGGGGCTTCTGGGCTACTGGTAATGTTCCTGGTGTGCGTTGAAGCCACGCGGACATGTTCACTTGATGAAAATTCATCAAGCTGTATATTTATGATCTGAGCATTTTTCTTCAGGTAGTCTAATTATGCAAATTAATTTAAATCATTAAATTTGTGTGCATTAGCTTAAATTAACAATTAATTTAAGTTAAATTGTGTAATTAATATTTAAATATATACATACATTTTTTTCAAGTAAATATATGTAGGTAGAGGAAAGAAGACATGCGATTTGACACAAGGTCTGTACCAAGTTAGGATATATTTAATAAAAATTAATATTTGGGTGCTATTAAATAGACTGAGTTTTTAAAAGCTGGTCAAGGACTTGAATTGCTTTGGAAGTTATAATAATGTTCCATGTGAAATAGCCACTGTCAGTGTCCGTTTTGCAATACATTTCCAGGGATACTTATTTTTTATTCACTCATTATAACCTTTTCAGCATCATTTACAGAGTATTCGAAATCCAAGCTGGAATCATACATGACTGCTGTAGCACTCACTTTGTTTCAACAAAATATTTCAACTAAGGCATTAATTGGATCCACTGGTTTTGCTCAGTGGAGAAAAAGTATCATGTATTTTATAAATACAGCCATGTTGATTTTTAAAAGTCATCTAAAATAAGCTTATTAAATTAAAATATTTCTAATATCAAAATAATATGAAAAGTTTTAAATAAATCTTCTATATGCACCATAATCTTCCTGTAGAGAATGTGTAGTAGTTAAAAGCTAAGACTGCAGAATGACATCTTCAAAGTGTTGAGAGAAAGATAAACAAAAATTGAGAGAGCTTGAGACCTAGAGATTTTTATTACAACAATTTTTGACTCTGCCAAAATTTATCTAATAGTCTCCTGTTAGCCGGAATCCTTATTGATAATATAAACAGCAATTTAACACATATTTTATATGTTATGGTTATTATATGCTGTATTCTTACAATAAAGTAAGCTAAAGAAGAGAAAATGTTATTAAGAAAATCATAACGCAGAGAAAATACATTTATAGTACTGTACTATACCTATTTAAAAAACCCTCATATAAATGAACTTCCACAGTTCAAACCCATGTTCGTCAAAAGTTAACTCTGTGTGTGTGTATCAAATATGTGTGTGTGTTCTTGTTTATTTATTTATTTTACCCAAGACACCATAGCTAGAAAATGGAATGGCTCAAGTTTAAGTCTGGGCTTCTTAACTATTATGCTGCTAAGAGTATCAGTCTTGCCAAGTTTATTTCTCCGGTTTTAAGTCCACAACATATTAAAAAGAGAATTGTAGATGCAGATAACAGCAAATACAAGTTAGAACAAACACTGGCAGTGTTAAAAAGGGTGGGAATGTAGAAACCTCAGAAACAGGCATTACCCCAAGAAGCTTATCACTAGCACATTAGCAAGTGAAGTTATAAGTTAAGGAAAGAGTCATTAAAAAACTTGACTCTGGGACTCCTGGGTGACTCAGTCAGTTGAGCACCTGACCCTTGATTTCTGCTCAGGTCATGGTCTCAGGCCTGGGATCGAGCCCCCAGTTGGGCTCTGCACTTGGCATGGAGTCTGCTGGAGGTTCTCTCTCTGGCTCCCCCTACTTCCAATAAATAAATCTTAAAAAAAAAAAATAATAAACTTCGATCTATATGAAGAATTTTTCTTTAAAGCTCTGATTATATTTTAAAATACTCCGTTTTTTGAAAATACAGTTTTGTATCATCTGATGATACTCTGACACCAAAAGGATTTTTACCCTCAAGTGCGCTGTACAGATGGTACCAGGGAGAGGTGAGCTTCATTACATGGAAAACTCATGCCTGAGCAATGCCAGGAAATATAAATAAAATATATAAATAAATTTATAATTACATATATGTAATATTTTAAAATATTATCTAATAGTCCTCTCATACCCACAATGTGCTAATAAAAAGCAAAGAATTGATTTTTTTAAAGATTTTATTTATTTATTTGACAGAGAGAGATCACAAGTAGGCAGAGAGGCAGGCAGAGAGAGAGAGAGAGGGAAGCAGGCTCCCTGCTGAGCAGAGAGCCCGATGCAGGACTCGATCCCAGGACCCTGAGATCACGACCCGAGCTGAAGGCAGCTGCCCAACCCACTGAGCCACCCAGGCGCCCCAAAGCAAAGAATTTTTGAAACCTATTTAATCATCTTTTTTTTTTCCCAAAAGTCTCTACCCCCCCCCCCCCATGACTAAGGTAGAATTTGGTCTCTTCTATCTCAAAAATAAAGTATTTCCTAACAACATTCATGGCTAGCTTCTCCTAGATCAAATGTGGAACACTTTTTCTGATGACTTCTCACTCCCACCCCCAGAAACAGATCCCAATTTTATGTGACCAAGAACATATATCTTCCTGTCCTATGTCGCTGGAAGAATCTCAGTTCTGCTTAAAATGTGGATAAAATATGGGGCGCCTGGTTGGGACAGTCAGTTGAGCACCTGACTCTTGGTTTCTGCTCAGGTCGTGATCTTGGGGTCCTGGGATCGAGCCCCACGTCAGGCAGTGGGCTCAGCTCAGAGTCTGCTTGAGATTTCTGCTCCGTTTGCACGTCCTCTCTCTCAAATAAACACACACACACACAAACAAACAAATCTTTAAAAAGAAAAATGAAAAAAGAACGTGGACAAAATACCTAGTATGAGAGATACAGAGGAAGAAAGAGTAACGTCTCGTGGGAGGTGAGGAACATCTGTAAATGCTTTTAAGAGGAGAGAAGCTCCTGGAACAGCTTCCCAACAGCACTGCCTTCCTGTGTCATCGACACGGCTCCCGGAAGGCAAAGAGCAATACTGTTAACATCATTGCTGAAGGTATGAATTGTGGATTTTGATTCTTTTCCTATAAATACTCACCTTCTGAAAACTCCTCTGCAATCTTGGCTGTCAATAAGTTTTATAAATGCTGTATACAAGTCTTTAATTCACCATGGCCTGCTTGAGGCTTATTTATTTTTTGAAAAAGAGAAGCTGGAGGAGTCATTGGAAAATTCATGGGTAGTTCACCCTTCAAGGTTGTGGTGCGCTCTTGCAATGCCATAAAAACTTCCGGAAGACTACACGTGGCCCCTTCCTTCATAACAAATGGCTTTGCTTAGTCACTGTCTGAATAGCGTAGTAGTTAATCAAGTAAACAATTATCTTTCTATTCAGATGGCAAGAACATGTTGTGGCCCAACCCCCACCGCCATCTCCTTCTGAACTCCTTATCACAGCCTGTTCTGTAATTGGGTTTCAGGATTCCCTCCTGTCTCCTCTCCCACCTCCACCCCTGAGTTCAGAAAATAATAAAAACACTGTAAATCTCCAAGTAAGGAAAATCTTGCAGGAGTTAAAGCTCAAGTCCATCATATCACCTTCCTGAATTCACGACAGTTCATTTAGTATGTGTCTAGAGCAAGGTCCGGCAAACCGTTTCTGCTGTGAAGGGCCAGGTCGTCAATATTTCAGGCTTTGTGGACTATGTGGTCTCTCTGACGACCACTCAGCTCTGCCAGGGTCCTGTGAATGCAGCCGCAGACAGCATGTGAAAAAATGGGTGTGGCTCTGTTCCAGTAAAACCTTATTTATTGACAATCAGTGTTGAATTTCATATAAATTTCACATGTCACAATACAGTATTTTTTAATGTCTTCTTCAGCAATTTAAAAAGGAAGAAACCTGTTTTTGCATGGCCTTTGAGCTGCATAAAACAGGCACCAGCCTGCACTTGACCACAGGCTACCCCTCTTCTAGATCAGCAGAATGTCTACAACGATTTCTCACCCTCAGCACTATTAACAGTTTGGGCCAGATCTTTCTTGGTTTTGGAAGGCTGTCTTGTATATTTTAAGATGTTTAGCAACATCACTGGCCTCTATCCACTAGATGCCTGGAGCAGGTTTCCCACCACCCCGAAGCTGTGACATCTAGAATGTCTCCAGACATTGACGAATGTCCTTGAAGGGCAAAATTGCCCCTGATTGAGAATCACTGGTCTAATACGCTAGAAGCTTGGAGTACACCACGTGAGCTAATCAGCTGCCTAGCACTTCCAGATAGCTTCATGTATCACCCGAGAGCTATGCATGGGATTCTCAAGCTTCTAATACAGAAAAGACGACAGTACTTCCCAGTTAATAGCCACTGAAGAAACCTGAAACTTAAGGTAACCCATTATGTAACTTGAACAGAAGGGTTTGAGTATTTATGCAAAAATATCTACTTTGGAATTTGGAACCAGTGTTCTCTGCCCTTCTTTATTTCTTTTTTATCCATTTCCAATCCTTCTTCTTTCTACCCCCTCACACTCCAAGCATACAGCACGCACTTGGCTGTGGACAGCAAGGATCAATCTAATATTTAATTAAGTGATTTCCTCTATTGACCAGAACACCAAGATGGCAAGGTGAGAACTATGCAATACATAGTTTATATTAAATTAAGAACCTAAATTGATTTCAAAGGCACAGCATAAGGAATCCAGTCAACAGTATTGTAATAGCATTGTATGGTGATAGAAGGCGACCACACTTATAGTGAGGACACCATAACGTATGGAGTTCAATCACTATATTGTACCCTTGAAACTCATGTAACATTCTGTGTCAACTGTACCTATTTTTTTACAAAAAAAAAAAAAAACCTAAATTATTTGCTATAAATCCTCTTCCTATATAAATTTCCCTCCTCTCCAGAATTTTTCTAATGTTGTGAGAGGTAGCCCTTACCTTTTTGGATAGTTATTTAGGCTAAAGACACATAGTAGGTTATGTCCTACACTAATGATGCCAAAGCAGAAAGACATTCTTCTTTTTCTCTACGGTTTTTTCATCTCCAGCTTTAAATTATTAGTATAAAGAAACTTCTGTTCCTCGCATGAGAGTATATTTGTACCATGTTTTACAATTCATCAAAGGAAGTTTTTCTGAAAGGTACTAAAAATTCTTCTATAGAATGCTAGATTGTATATGCTAAAGAATACTTTCTCTCGTATTTCTTTATAGCCTGATAAATAACCTTTGATTCTTCCTGGATATATCATATCCAAATTATGAATATTTCTGCCTCGGCTTCCTGCAAATTCCCCTGGATACTTAATTATTTGATGTCTTAGTATAAGGAAAAATGAATAATGCTTTTTTTTTGCCTACAATATGAGGTTTCTTATGAATAAAGGACAACTTTTTCTGCTGAAGTAAGATCTCTCAATGAGTAAGAAAGTCCTATAAGATGGGTCTGAACAGTTCATTTTTATATATGAAACAACAAAAAAATTATGCCTGTTTAAGAGACAGAACAACCAGGAATCTGCATCTTAGCCTCTGACTGCTTCCTTGATCAGACAAGGCTTGACTCCTCTAAACTTTGTTTTTTTAACCCCCCGAATCAAGGGTTGGACTGTGGAATTTCTAAAACTGACTGGTGACCTGGTTATAGCCTGAGAAAGCAATCAGAGAGCATCACCATTGCATGCTACAGCTATTTGAATATTGGTGCCAAAGAGGTGCCAAAATTTGGAATCAAATATTTGAAAGATTTTGGTGACAAGTTCAAAATAGTCTGTATGTCTCCTTTGATATTTCCTACCCATCCCCCCCCTACAGTCTTTACAGGGATTTATCTGAAAATCTGGGCCATAAGAACTAACATAAATGATACATCACATAGTTCAATGTAATGAGAGACTTAGGTTATTATAGAGAACCTAGAATTAATTAAATGTGAAAAAGCAAATTTTTTTTTTTAGGATTTTATATTCTTTATAGAGAGAAAGAGCATGAGAGCAGGGGTAGGGGGCAGAAGGAGAAGGAGAGAGAGCATCCCAAGCAGACTCAGGGTTGAGCATGGAGCCTGACGCCAGGCTTGGTTCCATGACTCCAAGACCATGACCCCAGCCAAAACTAAGAGTCTGATGCCCAACCAACTGAGCCACCCAGGTGCTTGAAAAAGCAATTTCTTAAGAAAGATGAGAGTTCAGGTTCAATAGTGCAAATACTCTCACAGTATAGACCAGTAGTGCTCAACAGTAGGGTGAATTTGTCCCCTGGGAGACTTTTGTCAATGACTACAGACATTTTTGCTTATCACACTGGGTGTGGGGGTGGGGGTGGGGATAGAGTGTGCTAATGCTGTCTAGTGAGCTGAGGCCAGAGATGCTGTTAAGCACGTGCAATTCCCAGGACAGGCTCTCACAACAAGAGTTATTTGGCTCCTAATGTCACCAGTGCCAACACTGAGAAACCTTGGTGTAGACCTCTTAGAGTTCTGATTTCTAAGTAAACTTTGGGCATCAATTCTGTGTATCTCTTACTTTCTACCATCACAGGAGCCTTTGCCTCCTATCAGCTTGTTAGTAAACATAGTGAAAGTTAATAGTATATTTAAAACAAGGTTTTTGGCATAAGCCTACCTACCTAAGTTTTGCCAACACAGACTGTATATGCATGGGGTAGACTCAATCTAACAGGGCAGTCTGAGCCAGAAGGTCTGCTTTTCTTCAAGCTTGACAAATTTTGCAATACATACCAATAACATGAGAGTACTAATTTATACTTTGTTAAGGAAACATTCGATTCTACATGTGTTTCTACCCGTAGTTGTGAAAGGTACATTTTAAATTCTCTGGAGAGTAATTTCAGCTGCTTAGATATTCCCTATTTTGCTGCTTGAGAGCAACATCCCACAGACCATGAATGTTGGCTCTTCCCATTTTGAGAAACACTGAGGACACTCAAATAAATAAATTCAGAAAGCTCTGTCAGAGTCTCTCATGGGCCAGAATTTGCACATCATTTGTTTATTAAATCTTTCTGTTCTTCAGATGTAAAACTACATGCTCAAATTAAATGGAAGTAGTACAATTATACATTTTGCCTGAATTATCTCATCAATAAAAGTATCACCTGGCTAATTGCATCTCATTAGAATGGGCCTAAAATAGCAAATAAGCAAGTGCCTTATCCAGGTATTTTAATTTATTTTACATACTATACAAGGTCCCAATTAGTTGATGTACACTGTTATTTATTTAAAAGATTTAAAAGTAAAATTCAACAAGCTGTAGATGATTTATTTTGATCCTGTTTTTCTTATAATTTTTATTGCCAAAATAAATTCTTTCTCATCTCATAGGCTGGGATCCTATCACAGAGCAGTACAGTTGTGTTCAGCTGCATCTGACCTTAATAAATATGGTCTCAAATATACAAAAGATCAATGTACTTAAAAACATAATAACTTAGTCCTTGACTTGTATGATCTTCCTACCCTCCATTTCATCCAGTCTAAAGCAATAAATAAAAGGTATTAAATACTTATTTTTAACATTCTTACCTTGGTTTTCCAAAAAGAAGAAAAGTGTATATGTTTTTTAAAGGGCAAATGCACTGAAATCTAGATTTCAAAATAGGTTTGCTTTATCTTACATTTGTATAAAATTTCAAAAAATTCAGCAAAACTGTGTTTTTAGAGGGGAAAAATGAGAAGGACAGATTTTTTTAGTGACTGGATAGTAGTAACCACATTGAGTATTTCTCATTGAATTTGTAATTGTCCTATTCACCAGTATCCTGATTTTCCTCCTTCCCTTCTTTCAAGCACATGGGTAAATTGCATGAATTGAAATTGAAGTTCAAGGTACCCATGTGGCTTGCTTTGACCTATGATGTGGGAATAGGAATAATGGGTCACGTTTGCATCAAAGCCTTTAAAGATTTACTTATTTACTTTAGAGAGAGAGAGTGAGCCCAAGTGTGAGGAAAGGGCAGAGGGAGAGAATCTTCAAGTAGACTCCCCGCTGAGCGCAGAACTCCAGGTGGGGCTTGATCCCATGACCCATGAGATCATGACCTGAGGCAAAACCGAGAGTTGGATGCTTAACTGACTGAGCCACCCAAACCTTTGAAAGCCAATGTGCAACTCACCTTATTTCTTCCTTCCACCATCACTGCAGACGGCAGTCCTCCAGATTCTTGAGGTCCTATCAGCCTGTGTCCCAGAGTGAGGGTGACATAGAGCAGAGCCCGCCTTGCAATGAACATGGAGCAGATATAAGAACGAAGCATTTGTTGTGTAAACCACGGAGACGTCAGGGCTGTTTGTCCTGTCAGCTCATGCTAAGTGATGCACCTGCCCCGTCAAGCATTCGGCTATTGGTATAAATGCCCCCAAGGAATTGGGAAGAGCTTGCAAAGACAGTTTTGAATAACTCTCCATCTATGCCTTCCCCAAGAAATGTAATAATCCAAGATCTATTTAATGGAAACCTTCACTGTGCCAAATGTACCTTGTCTAGAACCACCTTTACTGATATTAGTGAAGATTATAGAGCGGGGGGGGGGGGTAAATGTGAGAAAGTAACTTCAAACATCAACCTTTGTGGGGATCTTGGTTGTTTCCTTATCTTTGCCCCTTGCTGTACAGACAAAGATGAGTTCCCAAAAGGCTATGGGAATTATTCTCATCATAATGCTGTTCTTGTGGTGCTCTTCCACAGAAAATCTGTGTGTGCGTCTGGGGTGTGCATTGGGGATGGAATGGGGAGAAGACAGGGGAGTTAGAGTACGATGGAAACCACGCATAGTTAGAGTATATATTTATATGCTGAGCATTTATATCATGCATGTGCTAAGTGCTGGATTTGAGATAGGAATAAGACACAGGGACTCCCCTAAAGAAACATAAGATCTCAATGACAAAACAATAAAGAAACATGGGAAAAAGTTAATAGCTAAGTGAAATGATGCAATTAATAATAGACCGCTGTATATTGCAACAGTGAGGGCTACTGCCTCTCAAAGGGTGATTTTGATTGAGGGAGAGGGACCTGGAAAGCTTCATGGAAGAGATGAGACTAAACTAAGCCTTATGAGTGGCAAGGAGAAGAAAGATGTGTCAAGGAAACTGGGGCCCGAGAGGAGTGATTTTTCCCAAGAATATGGTAAACAATGTTGATATTGGAAGATTATGTGGCAGAAATGTGTGTAGGAAGTGGGTCCCTGGGAGCAGGATTGGAGGAGCCAGCTATGGAAAGAGGAGCAACCAGTTATGGGCCTACAGATGAAGCCAGCAAGAAGAAGGCCATTGGCGGGGGGTGGTACAGTGAAAGGATCAGGTGCGCGCCACATTTCAAAAGGGGAATCTTAACAGTGGGAGCTGAGTGGCAGCAGGTAAACACTGAAGGGGTTAAATCAGTGTTACGGATTTACAGACCACAAGGACTAGGTCCATAATGGTGTTACAGCCCAGGTGGCAAGACCTGGAGGCTGTCTGATGAACTTCCAACAACTGGTCATGCTGAAGCCCAGGAGAAGGGTCAAAGCCAGTACTACCCTTCTCTCATGAGCTATGGGGGGGCACAGTTTGGAGGGAAGCAGTATTGATTGAACCCTTTGCTATATACACAGGCACAAAAGGTGAGGCCATGCAAAGAAATGGAGGAGGTAAGGTCACAGAGGCAGAAGTTGTAAACAGACAAACAATGAGATGTCGAGAAGAACCAGGATTTCCACTATGGTATGACCATCAAGAGAGACAGAATTTTCTGAAGGTGGGGAGCCAGCAGGATTCAAGAGAATGAGGACCCCAAAAGGCCATCAGACTTGAAGTCTGGGATTTTCCTGGCTCTAGAGGAAGCACTGCATTCAATTTTGGATAAAGCACATTATAAAGGGTTGGGGAGAAATAGGTGACGAGGTCTGTACAAGACACTGATATATACTATTACCCATTCCAGATTAGCGGAGTGAAGAAGCAGGGACCTAAAGGGGATGGCAAATTTATCCCGTTGTTTTGTTGTCTTGTGTTTTGGGAAGATAGGAGATAACTGAAAGCCAAGGGAAACGATATTAGGAAGAGGCTGAAATGTAACGATTTTTTAAAATTTATATAAAATTTATGAGGGACAATATTTACAGTTGACATTAACATTCTCTCTCTTAGCTTTTAGAGTAACGTTAGAGAAATGATGTAAAGGTGTAGAGCGAGGGCAGAAGGGTTCTTCCGACTCACTGCTCTTTACTGCACAGCGTGGACTCACTCATAGGGAAGAAGACTCTGGAGATGAAGCACTTCCAGAGGGTGAGGTGGGGGTTTGGAGTCTCGGGTAGGTTAACCGGAGAAGCGAAGGCATCTCTAAGGCCAGAGGCAAGGGAAGGAAGTGGACTGGAGTTTACGTGTTTGACTCACCAAAGAGAGGAGGAGCCCCTTCTTCCACAAAGGCAAAAACATTCAAACATTCTGCATACCTTACTCCTTACGCGTGAAATAAGATCCTTGCATTTGAAGACAGAGGCTGATGATGTCTGTTTCTTAAAACAATTCTTTCCTTAGCTGATGAGTTAAGCCGACACTTTTCAAACCGGTGTCCGCAGCTCCCTAGCTGGCCACAGATGGACTATCACCGATCTGCCTAGCTCCAAAGCCCTGTAGATGATAACTTGAGAGATGAGATTTCTCTTGTGTTACAACAACTCACACAAGTGAGACACATTTTCATGGAAGAAGACTGTATTTTCTTAAGGCAGTGTTTCTTGATCTAAATTCTCACAAGGCACAGAATTTATTTTTCCTCTAATGCATTCATTACTCTAAACCCTGGAGCCCGTTTGCAGATAAACCTTATTTGCTGCTGCCACCTGGTGGCCACCGCTCAGAAGGTTTGTGGCGGTGCTGGCGGCCCTGGGAGAGCGGGGGCTAGACTCTTCCCCAGTCACAGACCCACACAGTGATCAAAGAGCAGGTCTTTCTATTAAACTCCCTGGCAGCCAAACAGCAAAGGCTTGGCTCCCAGCCCCCAGGACTGTGCAGAATGTCACGTTTCGGATGCCCACAGCATTTTCCTTTTCTTTTATCTTTCGACTCCTGTGGCTTTCAGACCTTGAATGTAATTCTTTCCCAGAGATTCTTTAGAATCACTATTTGTTCTTTCTTTCTCTTTTTGAGGTATGCTAGAGGGAGTAGGAAGGGGACGGGCATTTTAATGTAAGAAGATGGCATCCAAATTACCTAACTTGTTAATATCATGAACTCACTGCAATACCAATTTGGTATGATAGGTCATTTACATTTTACTCATCTGAGTCTCTTGTGCAGAGAAGTCATGAGGAGAGAGGTCTGCGAAGTGCTTTTATCATGATCATAAATGATCTACGCTCACTTAAAGAAGCAACATATACAGAAATGACATTGTTTTGTTTAATAAAGTTCCATTCCAGCTGATTTGGCTGGTTCTTCTATCAAGTGTAATGGGAAAACAAGCCAGTCCTGATATTCAGTACCCCAATGATCCTTCAAGCTTTTTATTTTGTAATAAGTCAGTGCTCAGTTTTACGGCATTATGTGCTACCCATGACAGTCATTTAGTTGGTCAATTTCAAGCTAGTGACAGAACTTTGAGTAATAGGAGAGCAGTGTTGATGCTCCGTATTCTCTATGAGGAGACGTCTATAAATTAAAGTTCCTGAGTCCACACTAAATTTATATTTAGCAGCCATTACTAAATGTAATATCTAAGTGAAACCAAATCTTGTGGCCTACATATATGGAAAGCTAATTAAAGCTGCTGGAAACAACCTATTTCTCTTTGGATTATTTATATGAGTACACCGAGATGTGAGAATTTAGGGCAACTCAGATGTGTTCCTGTCTGTGGTGTCAGTCAAAGCTAAGAACGTTTTCTGAGGAAAATGGTAATTATTAAAAATTGAACTTCACATATGAACTTTCCTGTTTTTATAAGGCTAGAGCTTGGGTTATGAAATACCCGTGCTTTTCAAAATAGCTTTTTATTTTACAAGATTAAAAAGTCTTGTAAAAAAAAAAAACCTCTTTTTAAAAAAACCATAATTTTTACTAATTCACTAAACTCTTTACCCTAAATTCTCGATGTGAAACGAATTTGAAAAGATTACTGGTGGTTTTTTAGCTCCCTAAAATGAAAAGATTATAGCTGGTCATGTGATTTTTCACCTTTTAATCAAATTCCCTTTCATTTACTAATGCTAAACGTTTTGAGAGTTGTTTTGAATGTAGATCATAGTTTTCTTTGGAATGTCCTAAGATTAAACATATACTCTTTCTCTTGGAAAAAAATTTTTTAAAAAGGTCCTGGCAGAGTCACCTGTGGTTACCATGCTGGGCTGTGTCTAGGCTGACCGATAGAGGGCGCGCAGCGCACGTTTCGTGTTGGGGGAAGAAGGCGAGTGCGGAAGGTGGGCCCACCTGCACAGCCCACGTGAGTGAGCAGAGCCGCGTGTAACCACTGTGGCAAGGTCTGGACGCACTGGCGTGATGAAGAAGGGCAGTCACGTGAAGGTGACCTGCTTTCGCTTTAACAATCCTACCAGAAATCTCTGCTTCCATTGATGCCAAGGTTTTCTTCTGTTGTGGTTTCAAACTCCAATCAAATCCGATTAGCCCCCACCCGGTAGGGTTAGCAAGACCTCCAAGAGCCGTCATCTTGGGACGCTTCCTTTGATGGTGGAGGGAAGACTTAGAGGGTCTAGGAGAATTGCAGGTCCCTCACCCTCCTTGGTGCCTGCTTGTCACTGTTGGGTCACTCCTCTGAATACATATGCACAGGCAGAGTTCAGGGGCACAATCGAGTTGGGCAAAATTAAGGATATACCAGTTGACACCACCCCAAATATGCGTTTCCACACTAACATCCTCACAGAAGTCAGGACTTTCCCACCTTTGGCCAAAGTACCAGACTCCATCCGCTTCCCTCTGAAAACCCCATTGGATGTAGCCCTTTGAAATCATTAACGTGTTAACTACCCCAACAAGAGCACAGACCTCTGAGGTCCAGTGTTTCCATCACCCTTTTAAGAAAGGAAATGAGGGGTGCCTGGGTGGCCCAGTGGGTTAAAGCCTCTGCCTTCCGCTCAGGTCATGATCCCAGGGTTCTGGGATCCAGACCCACATCCGGCTGTCTGCTCAGCGGGGAGCCTACTCCCCCCTCTCTCTGTCTCTGCCTGCCTCTCTGCCTACTTGTGATCTCTCTCTGTGTCAAATAAATAAATAAAATCTTAAAAAAAAGAAAAAAAGGAAATGAGAGCATGAGACAACCTGTCATTTTTCAATCAAGTTATTCTACCATATTCAATTTTCAGTATTATTTCTATTACTGCATTAATTCATTCTAGGTGCCAGGTCCAAACCTGTATCTAACCCTATTAAATCATTAAATATTTTCTTATTTAGTTCTGAAATGATCTTCAGGTGCAATATTGAGAATGAAACAGTCTCCGGGAGTTTAACTTGCCCAACGAGCAATTAACCACAATTATTTAGTTGGTTGAGGAGCATTGGAAGTATGTCTTTATGATTACGGATACTTTAAATGTCAAGGGGTTTTACAAAGATCCTTTCTGTCTTGGTCTGTTCGGGTGGCTGTCACAGAATACATCCATGGACTATGTGGCTTATAAACAGCAGAAATTGATTTCTTGCATATCTGGACTCGGGGAAGTCCAAGATCAAGGTACTGGCCAGTTCACTGTCTGGTGCGAGCACACATGTGGGTTCATAGATGGCATCTTCGGTCTGTGTCCTCACGTGGTAGAAGAGACATGGGTCTCGTGGACACTAACCTCACACATGAGGGCTCCACACTGCCGGCCTACGGACCTCCCCAAAGCCCCGCTTCCCTAGACCATCACATTGCTTGTGAGCATTTCGCATACAAGTTTGGGGAACACAAACATTCAAGCACTTTCTTTAGAAAGAAACAGTTATTTTTCTTTATGCTTTCTTGAATGTCCATTTTTTAGTTTTATAAATTGAACTGTATATAGGCCTTCAAATGAAATTATCAACATTTCCCAAATATCCATTCGCTTATTTACTTCTACAGCTAACAGCCCAAAATTAGAGATATAACAAAGTAAGCTTCCCAAACACTTATACATTGATTACAAACATTTAATCAAGTGTTTCCAAGCATTTAATTGAAAAAAATTCTGATGTACCCAATTTTCCTAAATATTTTAAATACCTTAAAATTATATAAGATTCTCACAAAATTGTTATAAATACAAAGGTAATCAGTAGTTTGAGAACTAAACCAGTTGTAAATATGCATTAGAGTGAATTTTAATGTATTTTAGCCTTAACTTAATTCATACATATTTTTTCATCTTTTCTGGGGTTATGTTTTTGACCTATTAACTATATGCTATTTTTATAGCTTCTTAGACTCCAAAAATAATATTATATCCAAAGGGAAAAGCACAGTTCAGAGCAGCCAAGAATGCAGAAACTATGCTATGAGCCACTTGATTCTTGGTGAGGACACGGGCCCCAGGTTCTAAGATTTAATTTTTTTTCCTTTACTTCTTTTTTTTTACTATTATTATGATGTTACACTAGTCACCATACAGTACATCATGAGTTTTTGATGTAGCGTTCCACGATTCATTGTTTGCACATAACACCCAGTGCTTCAGGCAACACGTGCTCTCCTTCAAGCCTGGTGATGGGTATTAGGTTCTAAGATTTCAATTCCAGCCAGAGATCCTCGGATTAAACTTCATTGAAACCCACATATGTCAAATTGGCTGAATTTTTACAATGCTGTTTCCTCACAAATTATTTGGCCAGCATCCCAAAACCTGTATTAACCCATTATTATGATGTATTGACCTGGTCTGTTAGAATATCTTGTTGGGAATTTTTTTAAGTATTTTTTATTAAGATTACTAGGGTCACAGGGAAGCATCACCTGCTAGTAGATAATGCATTAAGTCTATTTGAGTTCTCCTTTCCAGGACACTAGCTCCAATTAATTGTTTTTGAGATCACTGGTGATTCCTTTCTGCACCAAGGGTTCACTCGTATTCATGAACTGGGAGTCCTTGTTTCTGAGTCCGATTTCCGTGGGCGGCTCCAGCTCCGGTTGGTCCTTTCTGATCTCATCATCATGACCGCCTTTCTTAGGGTGATTTGGTTTACTGGTTTTGTGCCTACTGTACTATCTGGTACATATATATGATATAATTTATAGGCAGGAAACTAATGAGCGGATGGAACAAAATATGCATATATATTAACCCCCCCCCCATTTTGCTTGCGCTTTGCTTTATAACTCTTCTTATATTATATGCTTTATATGAGCTTTTCTCTTCTAAGTGTCGTTACAAGGGAATGGCCTTTCAAAGACTACACCCGTTTTCTTTTAGCCGACTGTAATTCATGCTCCCTTGCCTCATCTTCCTGCCTCCCTCTGCCTCTTCCTCCTTCTCTCTCTCTCTTTCTCTCAGTGCTAACTCATCAAAATTGGGCCAGCAGAAATCTCCAACTTAACTCCATCGTTTTAGTATTTTAGTATTACCTCCAACAATCCTAAAAACATGTTTGCGTTCTGGCAACAAGATGTTCTAGCCTCATTCCAATTTGTTTTGTTTTATTTTGTTTCATTTTACTGCTCCAAGACATAAATCAGCATCCCCACCAAGAAGGAGCAGAAAGTACTAGAGAATAATATCTAAGTCCAAAATCTGGGTACCGGGGGAAACCAGGAAAGTCAGTGAGAGGAGAAAATACTGCTGTGGCTCCCATTTAACAAGGACATAGATGGGAAATTGGTGTTCTGACATTATAACTTCCTGGTGGTTTCTCTAAATAAGATTATACAGTGTTGTGCTCTATTTGTCTGAGGGTATGCAGTTTCATTGACCACTGAGACATTTTTCTACATTGAAACGTTTGACTCTCATTCTTTCTGCATAGGCAAAATGCACTGAAATATTCCTTATGCTCAGTTCTGTAAGGATTCCAAAACACACACACCTTCACAGAATTTAGAATTTCCTACGCAGGCAACGCTGCCGCGTCTATATGTGCACACGCACGCGCACGAATGCATAGGGAAGGTTGTGACTGTTTCCCAGCCGCAGGTAGCAGCCTTTTACAGAGCACTTGTACTACATTTTGCATTCTCACCCCCATGAGTTAATATCAACTATGATCTTCATCTAAATTTCTTCATTTTTATACTTGTCTGAATCAGTTACTTCAGACCCTCACATAACAATTTACACCTTCCCTTTGGAATGACATTCTTATCTCAGTTCTCAAAATTGGCAAGTAATGAATTAAAGGATGAAGTTACCAAATTTGGCTTAGGTATGATTGAGAGAAACTAATGCATAGGGGAAAAAATCAGAATGAGAAGAAAGAAATTGTCTTTAGGGATGCTAAGGTGGCTCAGTGGGTTAAGCGTCTGCCTTCGGCTCCGGTCACAATCCCAGAGCTCTAGGATGGAGCCCCACATCAGGCTCCTTGCTCAGGGGGGAGTCTGCTTCTCCCTCTGCCTGCTGCTTCCCCCTGCTTGTGCACTCGTTTGTTTGCTCGCTCTCTCTCTCTCTCTGACAAGTAAGTAAATAAAATCTTTAATTTTTTTTTTCTTTAGATTAAAAAAAGTCAGCAAATAGAACTGTTTGCTTCTAAGAAACCATTATTAATGATAGGAGAAAAACGAAAAGAAAATCCAAGATTGGAAAGAGTTTTTCCTTTGCTCTCTTTTCCATTTCTAGAATTCATCCTGAGTGATTTGAAAACATCCCATTTCGTGGCACATCTTATACTGTGATGTTCCCACTGAGTGTCACTGTGGATTAGGTTGTGAACTCAGTGGCACCTCAAGCCAAAGAGAACCCAGCAGCGGGACGGGAGGATGAAAACCCACCCCAGCTGCTTGGGAGTTGGTGCACATGGATATGGGGGGAGTTCAAAGTTAGAGCTAGAGCCACAGAGTTCAGGTCAGAGGACTTCCCTCAGGTTCCAGAAACATAAAATGAAAAGTTGAGCTCATTCAGAAGGAAGTAATTCACTGAAATTCCAACCACAGGACCAGAAATAAGGTGGGGTGCAGACATGTGTTAATAGCACCAGAGTGGCCTGGGAGATGTCTTGTTTGGCCAATAATTCAACTGTGAATAACGTATACTCAGTTAAGGAAAACAGAATAAATGCATATGGGGCTCGGACCTGAGTCTTAAGACCCAATCTGCTTCATTTCCTTGGGGAAATACGTTGCTAATTCTTGCAGCCATTTGGTTAAATGTGGACCAACAATAGCAGATGTTATATTGTGTTTGGTGGGGGAAAGTTCTTGTTTTCTGTTTAGTCTGGTGAATAGTGTGTGAATGCACAGAGAAATGTGCATCAGGTGTTTCCATCTTAACAAATGGCATCATTCCAAAAGGGCAAGAAGCCAGGAGAGCTCTTAAGCCTCCCTGAATAAATGGAGACGCTCATTATCTTTTCCTCTTGGCTTAGACGGATGAAGGAGAGGCGGGCGGGTCCCCACTGGGGTGCAAGTCACCAGCATTCTGGAATTCAAGGGTAGGGTAAGTGCACCAGCAGCAGCGGCCCTCAGGAGAAATGAAAGTCTTGCTGCCCAAAGGTCCAAAACCCAACAGTTTTGAGTAAGAAGAAGGCTTTAGAAACATCTTACTGTGGTTTAAAAATACTTCACTGTGCATGTGCTGAGCTTTTGTTCATCCAGTGTGCTTCTGATTTCTCAGGAAGACATAATCTAGCGAGGCGGGGGTGTCGTGTCCACAAATGCCTAATTAACTGTAGGCAAGAGGAGTGACGGAAAGTGCCAGGATCCCCACCTATTACAGAGCTCCCTCGAGAGCACCTGAGTGATGAAATATACAGAGAGCATTGCCAAGAAGAAAGCACCCACAGTCCCAATTGGGAAAAAAAAAAAAAATCAATTTGGTCCATGTGCCGGCCTCCTGACCACCCAGATCAACAGTTTAATTGATAATCCTTCCCATCATCTCCTCAAACAGTGATTCGTTCCAGTTATCATAATTTCTCAATAACATAAAACATGGAGATGCTCTTTAATAACACATATGGAGTGTAAATAAATAACACAGTCCGTATCCTTTAAACATTCCAGAGTTCCAGAACTACTTAACCAATCAGTCTATTTGCTATGGCTATTCACAGCCAGGCATTTGCAAGAGCGTTAGCACAGAAAGTCAGGCATGCATTTAGGAAGCTGAAAGCATGGGTTTTGTCCTCTTATTTTACAGGCAAACTCACCCAGACCCAACTGAGTCAGAGATTATAGGTGGACTGGCTCCAATCCATCACTGTTCTCTACCCACCACAGTGCAGAAATTATTTTAAATGTGTGTAGTAAGAATGCTATCAAATGTTTTAAGCAAGGCAAAAACAAGTAGAGGGAACTGAGTAGGAAAACAGCTCTGGATTTGGACAGACTCACTCGGAAGCCCCTCCTGTGACCCGTGTGAACTTGGGGGCGTTATTTCATCTCTCCCTGCCTCCACGGCAAAGCGGAGTAATGGCAGGACCGATCTTTCAGGATTTGCGCAATTCAGGGGGAATGGTCCCGATTAAGCGCCTAGCACAGCGAATGACCCAGGAAACTGTCACTTAATATTAGCTATTATGAATTTTCATCATTATCTCTACAGACAAGAGCATTTTTGTTAACTGAGACTAAGAAGAAGAGAAGGAAAACAAAAGCAAAATGTCGTTGTTGTTTGAGAGGGTCGAATGTGACATCTGTTGCTGACTGAGTCTGTTTAGAAAGCTGTCCTGTTGGGACTGTGGGGGCTGACTCGGAGCGGGAGGGATTAGAGCCAGGGAGGCAAGAGCGATAGGAAGAGGCAACAGGAGATGAGGTGAGAGGCACTTTGAGGTGCAGCTGATTGAATCTGGTAGCCAGTTTTGCACGGGCGTGGAAGTTGTGCCTCAGAATCGACCTTCGCACTGGGTGACTCTGGGAACACTCACATTCTTAAGGTGAGGACCACAAGAAGAGCCCATCTCAGGGCGCGGGCCGTGAGTTTGGTTTTAAACTCACTCTTTCAGGCTTGGGGTAGGAGATGGACGTGCCCCGCTGAAGTATGGGCATTTGGCTCTAAAACTCTGATCAGAAGTCTGTGTGGAGATATGTGTGGGGATTTTCCATGGGAGACAGTGGGGATGAGTCAGAGAGACATCACGAGAGAGAAGAGCAGCCCAGGGATACGGTGTGTAAGAGATACTCAGAGGTCGTAGGAACATGAATGGACCAAGAGTAAAGTGGTAGGAAGGTAACAGAGAGAAGACAGTTCTAAGCTCAGTGAACAAGTAAACAAGCATAGAAATTGAGAATAAAGATGGTTTGCCAAATCTCTGATACTCCCCACTGGATCAAGGACCAAACCTAATGTCCTGTTTTCCCCAGAAACCCATGGAGAAGCCACGTCTGGCTGGCACTGGATAGCCATATCTGAGCAGGGAGGCAGCATCCTTCTGCATCCCAGCGGATGGACCTGTGCTCTCAGCGTCTGTATGGCTTCCAAGCTATTTCCGCTCATTGAAACCTGACTAGGGATCAAAGCCCAATGCCTTGCCAGAGTGTCCTTGTGTCCTTAGTATGAAGTCTCTGGTCTGGCTGCACAGCAACAGGGATGATTGTCATGTTTATCCTTCCCAAAGTTCAAAATAGCAGTAGTTCCAAACGAGCCAGCCTTCTAATAAGCAGTCGGAGAGGTACCTAGACTCTGGAGCTGTTTCCGAAGCTTCTGTAGGAAAGATCACCTTCATCAGAAATGGCTGAGGTGCTCGTTAAAGGGGCAGAAGCCAGACAGCTAGGATGATGGCCCAGAAAGCTACATGGTTTTAATATAAATCTTTTTTTAAAAGATTTTACTTACGTATTTGATAGAAAGAGAGAAAGTGCACAAACAGGAAGGATGGCAGGCAGAGGCAGAGGGAGAAGCAGACTCCCCGCTGAGCAAGGAGCCCGATGTGGGACTCATCCCAGGACGCTGGGATCATGACCTGAGCTGAAGGCAGTTGCTTAACCAACTGAGCCACCCAGGAGCCCAGAAAGCTGCATTTTTTAACAAGCCCTGCAGATGATTCTAATGCACAATAAAGTCTGTGAGCTGCTGATTATAAAAGAATAGAATATCAGTTTGAAACAGCCAAAAAAGAACACTACCTGGGGAAAATAGTCTGAAGGGAATCCTACATTTTACTCATAGGAGATAGTCCTTAATGGAATTGTGAGACTTTGAGAAAACTAATCGAGTCTAGTATCTCACTTTCCAAATTATTTCTGTGCGTTTTTTTCTCCCTTCCTATTCTAAGTTTTCTGATTAATACACAGTAGAATGCTTTAGTGTTTTTCAAGCATGTGGAATAGAGCAGGAGCAAAATTTCCCATGCATTTTCTTCAGAGAAAGGCATTTTGAAGTTTGATATTAAAAGAAAAAAATCATGAAATAGTTTAACTTTTTTTCATAGATGGTGAGTTGTGTTCACACTCTTATTTTTACTAAGTGCTTTTCAATGTATCCTTCCTTTTTCTCAAGTATAAAAATCCTTTTTTCTGCTGAAACGCATCAATGTCCAAATTTGTTGTCACATATAAACTTTGGAAATTATTACATGATTCTCATGAGTGGAGAAAATTAGAATAGCTTATGTTCCATTGTGTTATTCTAACATCATCTCCTCGTTTGTCAAGATTCTTAAGCTGGACATTTCTCTGTGTGCATCTGTGTCTGCTGGTAGTAAAACATAGGTCATGGCTGGAAGGTAACAGCTAGAGAATTATTATAAGTATAAATATTGACCGTGGAGATTGCAGTATTTATCCCCACCCTATGCTGATACTTCAAATCATACCATCAGAGATTAATTAGTTTGGGTCTTAAAGGCATTTCAATCTTCAGGAACCTCTTATTAAAATAATAATTAAAAAGCAGGGGTGAATAATCATTAAGGCTTTATCAGCCACCACATGATGAAGGTTTGGTTGATTAGTAACTGAGAGCAGGGTTGGTAAAGGTGAAACTCGAGACCCATCCGGACCACGAGAGACAGAACAAACTGCAACCAAACAGCACCTCATGTTCCTAGTCTCTCAAACGGGGTAATTCTTCCTGTTTCTACGAGAACCTGTGCTCTGAAAGCAAGAAAAACTTTAAAGGACTTACTGAGTATTGGAGCAGAACCCTCACCCAATGAGTAAGGGCTCCCCTCCTCAAAATGCTTGAGATCTTAGCGTCCCTTAATAGGACTAAAATCGTCATTAGCCAACTGGAGAAGAGGAGAGGAGAGGAGAGGAGAGGAGAGGAGAGGAGAGGAGAGGAGAGGAGAGGAGGGTAGAGGAGAGGTTCTCAGCCCAGAGGTCTTAGATGAGTCTGGCCCAGCACTGACCTTCCTTTAATACAGAGCTACTTGGAAATACCAGAGCTGGAGAAGGCCTCTGCCAGCCCAATCCATGCTCCAGGACAAGGGTGGAGGGTTGCAAACTAAAGATTAATTGTTAAGGGTGACAAATGTCTTTGTGAGGTAATACAGCATGAACTTCACTTCATGTGGGAAAGTTGGACCCTTCACTCGTGGTCTAAAGGCAACTTTTTTCTGAGTATAGGACTTTGGGAGGTGGAGCCATCCTGGCCAGTTTAGAACGATTGGCCTCTTTCATGCGTGCTCCACCTCAAGGCTACAGATCTCTGTGCGTGTCATGCAACCGAGACATGTGTAGTTCAACTCAGCTCAATGTCATTTGAAAAAAAATCACAAGTTCTTTGGTGAAGCATATCAAGAATTAATTAAAATATCTTTATTATTTTGTCATATGAGATTACTTTTAATCCACTCTTGCCAAATAACTTCAACAAATGTGATGAGTTTATCGCAGCCCGTATGTAATAACAAGGCTCGATTTCACCAAGTAGCAGCTCCGTCTCCACATGAAGATTGATCTCTTGAAGCTTTCCTCATCTGTTCAACTCCATGACCCACCTCTCCTCCACTAGTGGACTCAAGGCAGTGCATCTCTGTCATTCATCAGCGTTTCCTGAGGACCTACTATGTGCCGAGCAAAGTCTGGGTGCCAGAAACACAACAAAGGACAAAGCAGACAGAACATTTGTTTGCATGGACCTTATATCCTAGTTCAGGAAAGACAGTCAATTAATAGGTAAATTTAATATATATAAGTAGGTATGTTAGATAATGATGCCTGCTATAAAAATGAAATCAATAGGGGATGACCAACGGTGACTTGAGGTTGGATTTTCCATTTCTTTGAGAAGATGGTGTTGACTCTGAGAAGGTGACTGACTTCGGAGTGATGAGAGGCCAATCCTGCCAAGATCTGCAGGAAGCATTTGAGGAAGAGGAAACCAGTCCTGAGATTGGAACAAGCTTGATAAATTGAAGAATAGAAAAAAGGCTGGTGTAGGGGCACCTGAGTGGCTCAGTAGTTAAGCAACTGTCTTTGGCTTGGGTCATGATCCCCCTTACTAACCCCCACCATGGCCTCTGGGCTCCCTGCTCAGTGGGGATGCTGCTTCTCCCTCGCCCTCTGCTCCTTTCCTAGCTTGTGTTGTCTCTCTCGCTTGCTCACTCTCTCTCTCAAATAAATAAGTAAAATCTTCAAAAAGAAAAAAGTATAAGCAAGCTGGTGTGGTTGGACCAAGGGAGAGAGTAGAACAGGGTGATATCACAGACAGAGACAAAACGAAGCAGTCCCCGGATGCTGGATCTTTTGCCAAGTCTAAGACTGTGTGTGATGTACAGGAGGTTCTCAGAAGAGACGTGAGGCGAAGCGTGGTGGGCCTCTCCCCAGGGCACCCCGGCTTCACAGAGGACTCTTCTCTGGATCTTCTTCAGCTGAGATTTGAAGACAAGGATACAATAGTGTTTTCAGGCTCCCTTGAGGTGCCAGGAAAGCCCAGCATAAAAAGCCTACAGGGATGTTTTGAGCACTCATATTTTATTTATGTATAAGAAAGTCTGAGGGCAGGGCATGTGGGTGGTGTAAGCGTTTAGGCCTTGGACTCCTGGTTTTGGCTCAGGTGATGCCCTCAGGGTCATGAGATCAAGCACAGTGGCATCTGTGTCAGGATTCTCTCTCCATCTGCCCCCCTCCCCTTGCTCTCTCTCTCTCTCTCTCTCTCTAATTAAATAAATCTTTTTAAAAAGAGGAAAACTGAGGGCTGGGGAGGGAGAGAGAACAAGAATTACTTTGTAAAAAAGCACACAGCATTTTCTGAGGAGAAAGCACTGGTATTGAAGCCACGAGACCTGGGTTCCAAATGAGACTCTTTACGTGTTTGCATTCAAATGTCCGTACCTCAGCTTCCTCGTGGGAAACGTGGAGCTCTGACCAGAATCACAAGTGATGTTGTGTGATGCAATGCCTGTATTAAATCTTTGCTTGGAACACGGTTCCATCAACGCTTGCTACTGTTGATAATGATATTAAATTCTATGACGCTAACTGGTCATAGATGCTAATAACTCCAGGAAGTCCAGAATCTTGATAGAGTGCAGATTGGTGCGGGAAAGCTTGCTTATGGCCAGTGAGAATTCATGCTAAGAAGAAAGTTCACAGCATCATTGTTAGTGGTTAGTTGATTCCTTTGTCGGGGGTGGGCAGTCTGTAGTTCGGGAAAGCCTCAGTGGCTGTGGGTCTGCCACGTGAGGGGTAGAGCCCTGGGAACCGTCTTCTCACTTGCGATAGGAGAAACTGTCCATCTTGCCCATGGCATCTACAGTACCGCCATGAGGTGGGGCCCAGGGACCAGTCACCAGTGCCAGAGATGAGACCTCCTGTGCCCCCCTCTGCTCCGTCCCAGGACAAACTGGCCTTTCAAAGCAACAGTCCGATTACCATAGGTCATGAAAAAAAAAAATCTGACCTTCATCTGCATCTCACAAGGAACATCAAGGCCATTTAGTTCCCAGCATGAAACACTTAAATTCTCTCTCTTTTTTAAAAAGATTTCATTTATTTCTTAGAATGAGGGAGAGAGTGAGAGAGCAGAGTCAGGAGGAGGAACAGAGAGAGAGGGAGAAGACGACTGCCGGCAGAGCAGGGGGCCCGATGCGGGATTCGATCCCAGGACCCTGGGACAATGATCTGAGCTGAAGGAAGACACTTAACTGACTGAGCCACTCAGGCGCCCCTAAATTCTCTTTCATGCTATTCTCGCTCTGTGTTTCTCTATTAGGCTCCCCTCACATTCAGCCCGTTCCAAGTTCTAACCCAAATCTCCAGCTTTCATGGACTCCGTCTCTGCTTCCTCTTCCTCTTCCCTTTCTCTCTTTACACACACACACACACACACGAGTGTGTATCTGTATGTATTAGGCACACAGACAACACGCACATACACTTTTCAACAAAATGGAGCCATCATAAACATTTTATCCTGAAAATTGTGTTTCACATAACAATACACAATTGATCATTTGCATAGATCTATTGTACTGTTCATGCCACCTTGTATTATATTTGTATAATATACCATCACAGATTTACACATGGAGGATGTTTCCATTAGAAACTCTTTGAAATTTTACAAACCACGGATACCCCAAACCGCAAAGGTGTGGCATAGTGTTCCACTGCAGGTGGAGGGTAGAAGATTAAGGAGAAAGTCAAGTGGATTGAAATCAGCAATAAAGCCACCGTTCTCCAATACTAAATGTACTTGAAATTTATTCCCCTGCATCTGTAGGTAAATGTCCTTCTGTTCTTGAAACAATAAATCCCCATAAACTTCCCGTAAAGTTTTGCCGAGGTGAAATGTGAGATGGGTTCCATCAAAATCCATTCAGTGCTTTGTTTGTGCTCCTTCCGATCTGAATTTTAAAGCCCCTGTTTTTCCTGCAGAGCCCTGGGACTGAGAAAAGGTCAGAATGCAACATGTCTCAAAGCTGCCGTGCCCTGGGTGGCTGCCAGGCTGCTGGAAATCATTGCTTTCGAAACCCAGATTGTGCCACCGTCTACTTGGTCTCGGATTAACCTCACCTACGGCACCATGCCGTGGTAGTTAAGCTGTAACTTTAGCTTTTTGTTATATTCTAAAGTCGCTTTTAGAAATACTGAGATTCCCAAATGGTTCGATTCTGGACAGATAGTCTTTGCTTTCAGTAACCCCAATGGCGAGACTGAGACCAAGCCTTTATTTTACAAACTGAAATCTTGAGGTGGAGGTTGTAAAAGTCTGATCATAAAGTGACATGTCGCACTGAATGGCATTGCCGTAATCTCGGTGATATTTCATTAGCCGGGTGCGTACTTCTGCTCCACAGTATGTTCAGTAAATGGAGCGGGAGGCTGCCTGGGTGGCTCAGTGGGTTAAGCATCTGCCTTCGGCTCAGGTCATGATCCCAGGATCCCGGGATGGAGTCCCACATCCTGCTCCCCGCTCAGCAGGGAGCCTGCTTCTCCCTCCCCCTCTGCCTGCCCCTCCCCCTGCCTGTGCTGTCTCTCCCTCTCTGCCAAATAAATAAATAATATCTTAAAAAAGAAAAAAAAAACACACAGAGACGGAGGCCCTGCTTTTTGGAGTTGTGTCAGCCCCTCCTTATTCAGAGCTGACCTTGGGGGCCTGCAGGCTGCGGTGCCGTCCGGCCACACTCAGCTGCGACTCCTGGGGCCACGCCCTTTGTGCCAGGCGTCTCCGCAGCTGGTCACCCACCACTCCAGCGACATCTCCTGCCCTCCTATAAAGTCCCAGATCCCTTTGAAGTAAGACGGTTCTAAATCAACACAGTGGATGCCGTGGCACTCACCATTTGTCCTGATTCCGTGACACAACATTACAGACTTCATGAGGGTCCCACAGGGTCCCAGACCAGGGGCTGTCCTTGGCAATCAACTTGAACCCCCTCCTCCAGTCCTTCGTGACTTCAGTGTGTTCTTTTTATCCTGAAAGTCTGAACATCTCTTTTCGGCTTTGATGCATTATTTATTTTTACATAGGAAATTATTTTCACTTAGCCACTAAAAGGAATTTGTTTTCAGGCTCTCTTTCAACTGTCTTCCCTTTTTCTTGAGTATTTACGAGTTGTTAAGAAACGGCAGCAAGTTATGCATAAATCCAGGCCAACTCTCTCACCCCTGCACACACAAAAATATGTCATTATTCTATGATTAATAATAAATAGAGGCCAAAAGAGGTGGTTTTGCCCTTTGAGAGTGCTTCAGTGTTTCAAACTGCTTCTGTATGATGCCCGTTGCTTTACATCCTTACAACAGCCCTGTGACAAAGGAATTATGTTTCTAATTTACGAATACAGAAACTGAGGTTTTAAGAGCTGGCAGCCCTGTTTCCCGACCACATCTTTGCACACAGTCTGTTTTCCTGGTCCAGGTCCTGGAGCCGGTTTGGGGTCGGGCGGACCGCGTTAGTTTTCAGTAGGAAAGCGACAGCACCTATGAATCGCATGTGGGAATCTTTTTATTTCCTGTAATGAAAAGAGCACAAAAAGGAAACCTTGATTTGTGTAACGTAATTGTGTGGCTCGTATCCATCCATTACTCTGCCGTGCAAGGCCGTTTCCCGTGTCCGCACCCACCATTCTGCCGAAATGGCCGGCTTTCCTCCACATTTTACTCACCTAATGGATTTTATATAAAATCTGTTTTTCTATGGCTGTGGGGCTCTGGGGGGTCTGGAGTCCATCAATACGTGAGGGCTGCCTCACATTATAGCGCCCCTGCTCTGCACGGTGGCCGAATATGGCTAAACACAGCACAGGCTTTTACATCTGTGCCGTGACCCTGCTTCCTTGCAACCGGGCCGATGATAAAGGGGGAACCGAACAGTAGGAGGGCATGAATCACACATGTAGGGAGAGAGAAAAAGATAAGAGGCAGTAGATAGCATAAGGGAGACATAGTAAAGCCAGGTGACCCCCAGGGGTCCGGCCGGCCACAGGACCATCAGTGGCCACCATGAGTGCATGCTAAAGAGGCCATGTCCTAGAAGACGGCCTGTGTGTCAGGTTTCTGAGAAGGGAAATTTGAATATGCCTAAAATTCCAGGTAAATAATTCAAAAAAAACCAAAAACAAAACCAAAACCTCCTGTCCGAATGGTCTAAATAATTCTTCAATTCAGAAACAGGAGAAGGTAGGTTTTGCAGATGGTCTCCAAGGAGTGGTAAGAACTAGTAGTGGGATTATCAACAGTTCAGATCTTTTTGAAGAACAATTTTTTTTTTTTAACTTCCTTGGGAAACACAAGTGAAACAAATGTGTGTGTGAGGCTAGATATGACAGGTAGAAAGAAATAGAAAATAGAATCTCTGCTCTCTGAAGTTTATAGCCTCGCCGAGGAGAGGAAGCCATGAAAGTAATTGTAATAATGCAGTAAGTTAAGCACAATGGTAGATACAAGACATCATCTGAGCGCAGGGGAAGTGTGCCGTGCCCTGCGGAGGAGGGGTCAGCAGGCCACCTGGAGGAGGTGGCCCCTGAACTGGACCTTAATGGGAGAGGAGGAATTAAGCCAGATGCAGTGTGTGAGTGGGGAGGGCCGGGAGAGAAAAGTCTGGAAAGAGGAAGCCATGCAAATAGCGACAGGGCGTCCACACACAGCATTGTGGGGGGTGGGAAGTCACATGCTTGCGTGTGGCCGGGCACGTGCTCTGAGGTGCAGTAGAGGGGGAGAGGAGGCCGGAGAATTATGCCGACGCCTGATGTGCCACATCTGGGAGTTCCCGAGGTATTCCACAGGCATTTGGAACCAGGAGAGGTTTTATTCCTGAGAGTTGAACTGTCAGCTGTGCATTTTGACAAAATTCCTCTGCTGGCTGTGTAAGGACTGGATTCAAGATACTGGAAGCAGAACCTGAAGATAGTGTGTCATCCAGAGGTGGACTGAGCCCTGGCATCAGAAGGAACAGAGAGGAGGGGACATATTCCGAGGTGTGGTTATCAGGCCCGGGGTCGGGGGTCGGGGGTAGGGGTTGGCGAATGAGTCTCGTGTTTCTGGCTTGAGTGGCTGAGTGGGAACAGCTCTGAAGGGGAGAATACTGCAGAATGAGTTTAGAAGAAATATATATTCACTTTCAGTCTTTTAAAGTTTGAGGTACTTGTAGGTCAAAGCAAAGCTGCCCAGGAGGAAAACCATATGTTAATCTTGAACTCCTGGTAGCGATCTGTGTGCATAAATTTCAGAATCACTGATTTATGGTTAGTGCTTGAAATCACAAAAGGGAGTGATATCACGTTGCTCAGGAAGAGAAAGAAAAGCAGATTTATTCCTGGGACTGCCATGCAAGCATTGAAAATTAGGCAGTCCCTGGAGGAGCCCTCCCATGGCCACTCCTGTATACTACATTACTTGTTAAGTATTTTTAATTTCAACCTGCATGTAGTGACATAAATTTGTCCTACAACCTCCAGATGCAATGGTCTTCTTTTTGGTAAAGCAAACAGATCTTCGTCCGATCCTTTGTTCACCAGGGTAGAAGACATTCAGGCTTGCTATTGCCTCCTTCCTTGGAACTGATCACACAGAAATCTTTAGAATTTACCCAAGACAGAAGTTTGAATGACGAGCAGAGAGGACAGATATTTCCAGTACAAACCTAGTTATTCATTTCTCCACTTCTGGTGAATAATTTTTACCTTTGCATCCCATTATATTTATGATGACTAGTATAACTAATTAGGCGTAACTACTAGTCCCAATAAGGAAAGTTTGAGGAAATTTAGGGATCTAACGTGGAGACTTTGGGGAGTTTTAGACCCACTCCCTATCTCCAAATATCTGACTACATATAACTGTTTCGAGCACACAAACTAAAATAAAACTATGTCTTTAGTACCACTGTGTTTATACGCACCATTGACAGATTGAACATGTGAGTTTCCATGACTGATCAGGAGCAAGTCTGTTTCATCACCTCCCCCCCATAACCAGGCTGCTGGTCAGCTCACAGCAGGTGCAGAAAGCATTGTGACCTCCAGCATTTCACTCTTGCATTCTTTTCCTCTGTGGGACCCTGACCCCATTCTTGCCCACAGGAACCAAATCCCAGAGAGACACCGGGTGAAAGATTTATTACATTGTTGACCCCTCCCACAGGCCCTGTGGGTTGTAGCTTCAGAAAGGCTTGCTGGTGAGGGTGATACCTTGCAAGTTAATGACATTTTAACTTGGAGCCCTTCATTTTGAAGTTGAGTTTGCCCTATAAAATCAGGCTGGGAGCTGAACAAAGCTACTTTTACCTTTCCTGACTGTACAAAATGGTTTAATTAAGGAAGTCATTTTTTTTTCCTACCCATAAGGATACCTCTACAAATAGACTCAAATCTACATGCAAATGAAGCCATCTGGCTTATTGTTGTAAATAGCACCCAGCCCCTGGTAAACAATAGAAGGCTCATGGCATAACATAAAGAGTACCCAAATTTCTAACCTTGGGGTGAGATTTGAAAATTGCTTGCCACTTAAAGCAAAAGCTATAGCTATGCTTCTCAGTGTGGTCCCAGGACTGGGCCATTGGATGGCTCCGAGGAAATTGTTAGACAACCATTGACATACAGACCACACCGGCAGCCATGGCCTCACCAAACCAGAGCCCACAACTGGAGACCCCACGTGCAGTCTCCTCCACGTTGGTCAAATGCCGAGTCTCTCTTTTCCTAGTTACCCATCTCCTCACTGAGGAGGGAACAGAATGCCTGCAGGTCTCTTGGGCTTACCTTTGTTCAAAGGAGACTATCTATGGATTATCTGCTTTCTTAGATGCTCTGCCATTCCTTTGTTCATCGGATTTTTGTTCAGTGGCTGCTCTACAAAATTATAAACCACATTACCAAGGCTCAAGGTGACTCCCATTTGTGTGTCCTAAAGGAATTTTTTTAAGGCAATAAGGAGATGAGGAAATGGGGAGCGCACCATTTTGAGAGCCAGTAAGTGGGGTGCAGGAGGGTGAGAAGAGAACAGGCCAAAAGGGCAGACGTGGGTATGAGTCTGAGATGAGCCTCCCAGCTAGAGAAGTCAGAATCAGAGGTTGTCTCAGTGTAGCTGGGGGTGGTTTGGTGCTTCCCCCTTAAAGAATTCACCCCCGGGGTAAGGAAGGCTCAGGCGAGTTTGCTGACAAGCTCTGTACCTCTTTAAGGAGTGGAAGAGCCCTTCCCATCCTCCCCTGCTCCTTAGCCAAGCCCTCAGACAGCAACTGCATGTGACGCCAGAGCCATCAGTCGTCCTGATTAACGAACGTGTTCTTGGTAGCAGTAACAGTAGCAATAACGTGTTGGACGCTTCAGTTGTGCTGCTAAACCCATTTCTTCTGTGATTATCTTCTGTAATTCTCAACACCCAATAAGAGAGTTTCCACTGTTATTCCACTGTACAAATGAGGAAATTGAGATCCAGGAAGATCGAGAACCTGCTCCCAAGTCACCCAGTGGGGGTGGGTGACAGAGCTAGACTCTGACTCTGGGGCCTAGGTGTGGACCAGCACGGGGTGGCATCACCAAGTGACAAACCAGAAGAGCTTTGCGAGATCACATATTGTCACCCCTCTACCTCTGTAGCACTCCCTGCACTTGCAACCACCCCCATCACAGGGGTGTCACACGCTCAGCTGCTCCCTCTCTTTCTTCAGCAAATTCCAACAGGTTCAGGAATGGGAGTGAGCAGGTGGCCCCATCGGGGTTAGGCTCACAGAGGACAGGTTGGAAGTTTGTGTGGCATCAGCCACACCCCTAGGTCACATTCTCCAACCACGCCAGTGGCTGTCCTATTCTACCGAAGCAGGAGGTGAGAGGTTTATGCCCCAGACAGCAGGCACAAAAGGAAAAAGGCAAAAGCCCTCCATTAAAATGAAGAAAGACATGGAAATCTACTATGAACCCCTCACCCTCCTTCTTCTGAGCAGAATGCTGACTACAACATGTATATTCCTCATGAGAAAGTTGGAAGATCCTTCTCTCAAGAAATCACATGATCTATGTCCATATAAAGATCACAGATACTGACATTTGGGGGCCCTTTGATAAGATGGTGAGCTTTCCATTGTAGTAAAGCCCGGTCATCAATAAACCCACCACCACCCTGAGATCCACGCACTCGCCAGGTCCAGTGCACTCACTAGTACTTCACTGGGCTGCATGAGTGGAAAAGCAAGACTCACCATCTGCTGAAGGTGATGTCAGGGACGTCGTGAAGGGAGGAGTCCAGCTAACGACACAGCAGGGAAGGGAATCTCAGAAGAAACAAATAATGCAGAAAGCAGAAGAAAAGTTTTAAAAATGAAATTAATTTTCTCAGATAAGAAGAGACATTGCATCAAAAACTAATAACAGCAGCAGTAATATGAACAAACAACCTAGAACAAAGTGCTATAGAAAGGGGGGCTCTCTGAGAACAAGAAATAATACTTGGAGATTACAGATATCATTGCTGAAATAAAAACACAACAGCAACGTTGAAAATAAAGCTGAAGGAACGTTCGACAAAGCAGAGCACAAAGAACAAAGATCCGAATTAGGAATGCAAAGGAGTAAGAGAAATAACGATAAATGTAAAAGCAGTAGGTATGTGAGAAGAAGGATTGGAAAGATGGAAAGTCCCAGGCCTGATGTGGGGAAGAGACCCATACCAAGGCAGTCGCATAAAGTTTCGTTTAAGGGAGGGAAATATCCTGACAGTTTCCAGAGGGAAAAAAGTACAGATTATGTAGGAGAGGAAAAAGTTTTCCTCATTCCTCTTAGGGTTCCTGGCTGGATCTAAAAATTAAACTGACAAAGACACATTAACAGGAGAAAAGCATACAGATTTATTTAACATAAGTTCTGCATGAGATGGGAGCCTTCATAAAGGAATGGTTAAGCCTGAGTGTTTCTATACTAGTTTTTTGAGGGTTTTTTTTTTTTTTAAGATTTTATTCATTTGACAGACAGAGGTCACAAGTAGGCAGAGAGGCAGGCAGAGAGAGAGAGAGAGGAGGAAGCAGGCTCCCTGCTGAGCAGAGAGCCCAATGCGGGGCTCGATCCCAGGACCCTGGGATCACGACCTGAGCCGAAGGCAGAGGCTTTAACCCACTGAGCCACCCAGGCGCCCTCTATACTAGTTTTGATAAGTAATAGAAAGCCATGGAAAGGCATGATGGGACCATGGATGAGCTATGTGTAGTAAGCTGGGGGAAATTGGGCAAGTCTGTTTTGATTCCTCTCAGGGAGAGGGAGGCCACCTCACATGAGGGTCCATGACCTGCTTGAGGGGAGGGTCAGACAGTCCTTTCTGCACCTGCCATTTCTTACATTCCTTCAGCTTGAAATATTCTGTCTACTAAGGTGCTGTATTTGGGGGAGCATGTCCTAAACCCCATCAGTTATATACAAGGTGTAGTAATCAGAAAACATGAGCTTTCTCACTAACCACACAGAGACCTTGAAGATAGTGAAGAAATGCCTTTACAATTCCACGGAAGAATAGTTTCCTGGAGTGTCTGAATGAGGTGGGAAAGTCAAGTAATGACTCCTCAGAAAAGCAAAGATTTAGAAGGCTGACCTCCTATATTCCTTTTCTGAAAAGACTACAGGAGAATGTGCCTGGGGACATGAGGGTGTAGACCCAGAAAGAGGGATGCCTGAAAGTCACGGGGTCCAGAAATCTGGGCATTTCATACTGACGAGTAGCTTAAGGACGGCCTGCTGTCAGGGCAAGAGACAGTCCCAGAACCAGAGGTGTGCATCGGCCCTACAAAGGGCCAGTCCACGGGGCAGCAGGAAGACAGAGGCTCTAGAAGGCGCCTCTGAGGGATAAAAAGAGGGGCCACTAGATTACCCGACATGTGCCATGCTGAGAACATTTGTGGGAAGAGTTCTATAGATGTGTTGAAGAATTTGGAGAGAATTTATGACAGGTACAAAGATAACCAAGCCAATGAGAAAATAGGTAATTATTGATTCAAGAGAAACAAAAAAAATTGTATACATAAAATAGAATTAGGTTCTACTAGGTGGCTCATCAGTGAATAATACATAGTCCTAAAAATGTAAATGTTGAATTTCAGTATCACCAAAAAATCAGTGAGTTTGCTAGTTTGGGAGAATGCGGAGAAAGGGAGTAAGGGAGGGACTTCTAAAAATGCTCAGTCTTCACCTTGCATTCAGGAAAGTCAATCAAGTATATCTATAACACATAAATTAGTAGGTATCAACACATATATTTTAGAAATATATATTTAGAGTTAAAGTGTAGGAGTTGTTGATGAGAAATTGGGTTGGGATGGAAGGTTGCTTTTTCCTCTGTTCTTTGTAGGCTTCAAACTAATTGCTGATGTCGACCTAAAAAAAAAAAAAAAAGGAAAGAAAAAGGTAAATTGAGGCAAGCTCAAAATTGTCAAAAAGATGAGTTTATTTGGGAATACCATAGGCACTGGCAGTCCAGGACACAAAGACCGTAGCACGTTCCAGGCATCTGCTGAGGGTTTGGGGAAGGCTGTGTTTCTTCTGGGCAGAGAGGAGAGAGTTCAGTTAGGTCTGTTAAAATAAACAACCAACAGAGCTCAGCTGTGAAAATTCCCCAAGCAGAGAACACCAGTCCAGTCAGACAAACTAAGCTCAGTTCAGCTTATTTTTCAAGACCAATGCAACTTCGGTCATTTCTTGTTCGTGCCTCTGGAAACTATAAGCAAACATTTCCTGAGATTGTGACAAGGTAGCCCCTGACCAACTCCTTATGATTTTAGAAAATTCCAACATTATCAGATTTCTGTAAATTTGTGGGAAATCCGTCTGTCAGTCCTGAAGTTTTCTTTTCCTGAGGGCACATGCGTGAGATTTTCCATTTCATATCGTCCAGTTCCATTGTAGATTGAAATTCTTTAACTCTGCCCAACAGAAAATATCCTTGGAAATCTTGAAGTCAGAATCCCATGCCAAATGATCATCAGTGAGTTTAACATAAATGGCTCTTGAAGAATTTGGTTCAACATATGACGCAGCATTTTCTACTAATGATTCACTAAGGTTTGCAGGGATGACAGATGTCAGCTAGGCCTGGTTGGCTGCCCTAGGCCCACTCCCCTGCGCTTGCTGGAGATACCTCTGGCTCTTCTGCCACACGAGATGAGCCCAGACCTGGCCCAGGATGTATTTAAAAAGCTTCTCACATGACCGAGTGGTTTTCAAGGGGTAGAGCGGTCCACCTCACACCAGCCATCTTGCCCAGCCTTTGATGACTATCGACAGCCCTGGGCTGGTTCCCTGACCCCTTTACTGCCTTGTCGTTCTTTGGCTGTTGACTGGCCCCTCCGGTCTCAGAGAGTCATTTCCGCTCTGCGTCACACTTTCCAGCCTTGCCTCCTTTCTTCCGTCCACATCTGCTAAGGCACCAGTCCTTGACATACCGCGAAATCTCTTATTTCCATCTTGGCATTCTCACCCAATGTCACTTTCCCCTCTATATCCCTGGCCTTGATAGCAAGTACAAATTGCAGCTGTTTCAATAATCTTAAGGTTATGAGACCATCAGTCCTGCAAATGCACGGCTTGTCCAGTGAGGTCTGTAGGGAAAAATAGAAATTAAGTCACGGATAAGAAAAATCACGGTGTGCTGGTGAAGCCAGTGTCCAGGTACCAGGAGCTGGTAAAGCAGTGTCAGCTTTTATTTATCTTTATTTAGTGTCTTCAATACTCAGGTTGCCATAAGGTCGATTTTGTCCCATGAGGGCTTTGCATATGGAGTGGAATTGGATATAACCGAGAGGGGCAGCTATTCACTTATTCACAGATTTGATAACTATTTATTGAGTACTTACTATGCTCTGGGGCAAAGGTTACAGAGATGAAGTGGTTCTGTCCTAGCTTTCAAGGAGCTTATGGTCAGTTGGGAACAATATCAACAATAATAATGCTAAAAGCCCCTGGCATCGTAAAACACAGTGAGCCCTAGAGGAAAAAAAAAAAAAACAACGAAAAAAAAGCCCTCATGTTATTTTGTTATAACCAAAAATCCCAGGGACTGGGCCACATAGTCACCAGAGCAAACCTCACAGAAGTTTGTCAGGTTCTGGAACAAGGGCACCTGAACTTTCTTACTGTCTACCCTGCCCGTGAAAACCCTCATGCCTGCATCCCCAGGACGCATGTTTTGCTTGCCAACTCTATCATGTACACTCAGTAGAATTTCTGATGTCCTCTGCTCGTGCCCCCGTGGCTCTCCTTCAGCGCCTCCTGGGTAGACCCCTCAGCCACCAGACAGGTCCCGAGAGAGTCCTCCCTACTGCCGAACAAGGATGCGGAGAGACTCGGGACATACAGCAAGTGACAACTCCAGAGATAATCACGGGAGAACCCCGGCACTTCCGGGAGGATGACTGGTAACCACCACTTGCATGAGGTTCAATTTCCCTGTGAATATGTCTATTCCAAAGGCCAAATTAGTTCGAAGTTGCTTAGTGAGCACAGAATTAGAACAAATGGAATCGTGGTCTGTGGGGATCTTTCGTCAAACCGGAAGAACTGATTGAACTGCCTTCTCCTCTCTGGGGATATTTCTGTCTGAATAACCGGCCCTGGGCCACGAATAAATACTGACATGTTTTACTTATAGCATTCCTTTTTCTAGAATCATTTTAGACAACTGCCCTTCTGTTAATATATCACCACCTCCAAAAACAGGAATGCTCTTGATTGGAATGAAACGTTAAAATGTTAATTACATTCATGTCCTGGGGATTCAGCCTAAAGAGACAGAAATGCTTTGCTTTAGGCTGAAACACGGCTGAGGACTCTGTGCCTCGAAGGCTCCTTGGTTGTTACAGGATTCTTGCCCATCAGGGTGAGGTACGTCCCTCTTGCCCCGGGGACTGGGCTTCGTTCCTCCCAGAACTCTGGTTGGCGAGAGGGCTGTAGCTTCTAGGTTGATCTGGGTTTTATCTCAGGAGACCTTCATTCTTCATCAGTGGGGAAGGGTGAGCCCAAAGTCCCCTCACAGTATGTTCAGCTAGATCTCAAGTTAGGAAGAGCCCTGGGCCCTCAGATGATAGCAACTTCCACAATAACTAAGATTCTTTCTTTTCTGGCGTTATTCTAACCAATATTATACCCTGTTCTTCTGCCTAAGAGGAAACTCGTTTTCCTCCTGATGAAAGCTATGATGTTGCAATTAAAAAAAAAAAAAAAAAAAAAAAAAACCTCCAAACTGCATTAAGACTTTTGGATTCGACCAGCACCACACCACTGTTTGACCGTAATGAAGACATTTACAAACATAGTTTGCACTGACTTACTGGTTCTAAATTGCCATTCACTCATCTAGATGTCACTATCTCCTAAATGTCTTTAAAAACAAAAATAAATAAAGTGGCTTAAATAAGAGGGTTTTTAAAATATCCCATACAGTAATATTATATATTTAATGTAAAATTATGGTTTAAATATAGCAGTACCAACACAAAAGTAGTTTTACTTAAGAATAGCAGTTGAG
Organism: Mustela nivalis; assembly: GCF_964662115.1. Lineage (NCBI taxonomy): Eukaryota > Metazoa > Chordata > Mammalia > Carnivora > Mustelidae > Mustela > Mustela nivalis. The sequence goes on along the minus strand of NC_139031.1, from coordinate 7,326,727 downwards.
GGGCCCCTGGGTGGCTCAGTGGGTTAAAGCCTCTGCCTTCAGCTCAGGTCATGATCCCAGGGTCCTGGGATTGAGCCCCACATCGGGCTCTCTGCTCAGTGGGGAACCTGCTTCCTCCTCTCTCCCTGTCTGCCTCTCTGCCTGCTTGTGATCTCTGTGTGTCAAATAAATAAACAAAAAAATCTTTAAAAATTAAAAAAAAAAGAATAGCAGTTGAACTTAATATTGTATATATGCATAATTTTCACGAAAGAGGAAAAAACATAGTATAAAAATGAGTAGAGTGAACTTAATTGATTAATCGTGTTCTCTGAAGGAAAGATAAAACAAAAAATCAGTGTAAAGTAAAAAAAAAAAAAAAAAATTCAAGTGTTAGAAGAAAATTTTCCACAGACAATGTCCTGACCTAGTAGGGTTTTAGTCAGTGATTCGTGAATCAGGAGGCATCTAATCTAGCAGAGAGAAAGTATCTCTGAAGAGCTGTGCAAGCGAAGTAATTTTTCTAGAGCAAAGTGAGGAGAAGCAAGAAATTTGCACTTAAGCTGATTGGCTAAAGCAGAGTTATTTCCCTTGTATGGAGCAAAAGGAGATTTGGAGCCCAGTTGGGGTAATGCGTGCTGTGTAGACAAAAGGTGACTGGTTGACTTGAGCCTTCTTTTCTGGGAGAGCAAGGGGTTAGAACTTCATTAAGTTTGGGTTTGCCAACGTGGGGCTTAGCATGAGTGACTCCATCTTGGGCCCAATCTGATGATGTTAAGATGAGTGTAGTATTACAGGGAAAGGCTTTGAGAGCTATTTGAAAGTGTGCTTATGTACTTTAGACCTTAGCCATGACAGTAAACATACTTAGAAATGTGCACGTTCAGAAGGACTTTCTCCCCTGGAGATAAAATCAAGAGTCAGCTCCTGGTTGTATTGAATTCTTGGCCCATCTGTTCTCATGGAATGTGAATCGTATAGTTGAGTTGGGTGTTTTTATTTTGTCCTGTAAACTGCTTTTCTGCTGTGGACACTGGCCAGGATCGAACAAGGAGGGGGAGGAGTATAGAACTCTGTCTTCCGAATGGGTTCAAGGGTAGAGGCTAATGGAGAGCCTGTAGGTGGGCTCCGCTCAGGCATCTGAAATCCCCAGGAAGGAAGAGGTTGGCGGGGGAGACATTCCCTTTACAGCAATGAGCCTGTGGAGGTTTACATGGGAAGGGTGGGCAACTGATGGCCTCCCCTAGTCATCCAGCCTCTCCTTCGCGCCTCTCTTCCCAGAGCTCCCCCCTTCCCCACGCTGTATCCCTGCAACACCTGTACCGGGCGACTGAGCAGTCACTGGTTATTCAAAGGTGGATGAGAAGCAAGAACAGAATACCAAAGACCCCATTCCTGTTCTGTCCCTCTAGGTCTAGCCCAGATGCTTCTTGCACCAAACCTAAGCCACCATACATATGTGCAAGTTCAAATCAGCCCCAACCCGCAGAGGCTGTGCCAAGGGGTGTCCCTCCATGTCGTCCTCTACTGGCACTTACTCCCTAGTGTCCGTGCCTCCACGGCTGCTCTTGGTAGGAGCCCCAACTCTCGATCATCAATAAAACACTTTCTCACACACACATAGAACTTCAGGAAAGTCAAAAATAAGTTTGTGGGGCTTTTGTGCAGTGATATGCAGCAGGATACAAGGAAACGAGCCATTGCCAATGGAAACTTGTTAAAAACTCAAGAAATGGCTCTCTTTCGTTACTCCCATGATCAAGGTATAAATTACCCTGTTTTTGTTGTTATTTTTTCTCCCACAGGGAATTACTGGAATGCTGCTTCCTTCCCAAATCCATCATCCTACCTGCACTTCTCTACTTTCCAAGGGGAAACTAGTGCCGACATTTCTTTCTACTTCAAAACGTTAATCCCACGGGGAGTGTTTCTGGAAAATCTGGGCAACACGGATTTTATCAAACTCGAGCTTAAATGTAAGTACAAACTTTCTGTCAACTTGTCAGTAGCCTCTCTTGGTACTTCCGGCTGATTCTGACCCTGATTATGTGGTGTCATTGGCTCCAAACGTCAGTGGTCGCCTTCATTCTGGTAGTGGTACTGGAAGGTGGATACATGAACTGGAGATAGACCTAAGCACCCCGCCTCGGACTGCTCCCAAGGAAGCCGGTGCATTCAGACATGCCAACGCAATGCTATCCAAGGAAGAAGTTGAGAGAGTAAATTGCTCCCATAACATGGGGAAAGATTGCTTATTTAAAGTTTGTATGTGTGTTTCCTTTCCAAGGATTCGGGGGTTAAGAGGAGACAGAGGATTGTGTAAAATGATCAGGAGTAAAACATAAGACAGTGGGAGAAGTAATACAAAGGAAAAGAGGGATCATAAAAATTAATGTCTGTATGAGTTAATGATGCAACGTAGACACAGCATGGAGTTCTACGTAGAAACTTCCAAGTCTGTAGCTTTCCAGAAGAGGCCCCCAACCCACACACCCTCTAAAGGATTCCGTTCTGAATTTATTTAGCTAAGGGCGCAGAAACTAACATCGTCAGAGCAAGTAGCAGCTGCTTTCCGGCTCAGCTCAGCTTGCCTTGGGTCCCAAAGACACTTCCGAGGTCGTGTGGCTCAGGGAATGCCATCTGGGGAAGGTGGGGGCATGCTGGGGGTGAGCAGGGCAGTTCTCATTATTCCAAAGCCATTTTATCCTCGGGGCAGAGAAGCAGCTTCCGGAATGTACAGTCCACACGCTCCCACGTGTGGTGAATATTTGCACGCGTCAGGCTCTCCTGGCTGTTCAGACCAAGAAAGAATCAGCATAGATGACAGAATGGGGACACAAGTCAAGGTCTCATCTCTCTCCCCAAAATCTCGGTGTCCCTTCCCTACATCAAAGTGTCTCCTTTCTCCCAGTCTCTGCCCTTTATGCATCATGATACCAAACCCATTTCCCAGAAATATCTGGTGGCAGGTTTTTCTCTTTTTGTAGTTGCAATTATGCAATATGGTGTTTTAAAAAGGGAATCTCAGGCAAGTTTTTTTTTTTTTCTGCTATAATCCCATGGGATTCTTTTGGTAAAATAGTGAACTGTGGTTAGCAGTCTTTGGAATTCATAGTCTTGGGTCAAAATCCAAGTCCTTGGGTAAATTGCTTCATCTCTTAGAATCCCAATTTCCCGATCTGTAAAATGGGGGTGGTGATTTGTGGGGCCATTACAATAATAGAATATGGATACTCATAAAGCATTTATTTCAGTATCTAGGAGGTATCATGATCATATCCCTGGGGATGCTCAGTATAGATGTAAAGGAAAACTGAAAATATTCTAGCTCTAGAATTAAAAAGTAAATAGTCAGGGACATCTGGCTGGCTCAGCCAGTAGAGCCTGTGACTCTTAATCTCAGGGTCGTAGGTTCAGACCCCGTGTTAGGTATAGAGATCACTTAAAAATAAAATCTTCAAAAACAAAAAAGTAATTGAAGAGCCATCCTCTCTTATGTGAATTATGGATTAGAGTTATTTTAAAAGGACTTTCATTTCCACAGTTCAAGTTAATTGATTCAAACTATTTTCCAACTTCTACGTCAGTTGGATTGTATTTTAGAAATACCTGATGGCAAAAAAGAAAACCAATGACCCATGTTTGAGTAGCACGATATGCTTCTATAAAATTGCCTTGTCTTTGCTTTGTAAGCCTGTGCCTGGGTTGGAAAGCAGGCAAGCCAAGTATAGACAGAGCAAGGGTTTCTACTTAGCACCTGCATGGTAGAATTTCAGTTATTTCTGATGATGAAACATCTTCAGAGATGCTCCAGGCTTTCCATCATGTGAAAACTCCATGCAGAGGGAGAATGATGGTCTTGTTTTGTCAGAGTGCTTCCCGCTGGTCAAGAAGGATGAGACATTCAGACCAGAGGCTGGCCTCCACTTGGAGTCTCTGGAGCTTCTGCCAATTCCTAAGGGCAGACGTGAGATTCCCCCAGTGGCAGAGACACCAAATGCCCACCCTGCTAGAGCATCTCCTCTAGGTTCCTTGGAAAAAAGGACAGGTTTCTGTATTTGAGAAAAAATTTCTCAAAGCAAACAAGAAACAATGGTTTCCTAAAGAACAGAGAGGAAAAATGGCCTGAGGAAGTCTTGCTGCTGCCCCGTTTCCTGCGTTACTCCAGACTCTCCTTTGGAGGAAGCAAGGGCCGTGGGTGGAGGTGACACACTCTATCCCCACCCGTCTCTCGCGCGCGCATGGCTGAGGTGCTCTGCACACCTCACTGGTTTCCCCGCCAGGAAGCTCAGGAGAGATGGTTCCTGGAGTGAGATTTATAAAAAAAACTGTCTCTGCTGCTTTTTCCCCCTTTACCTTGGTAGGTTTTCTGATCTCTTTCTGATAGGAATTCAGATTTTGTTTCTCTGCTTGTGTCCCCGAGGAATTTTGTCACAGTTCATGCCTACACAGTTCATGGCTTCCAGAATAACATTTCTGTTAATTAACTACATCGTGCCCTCTTGTCAGGAGTAGAAGATTCTTGACTCTGGGAACAGTGAGTCAGTTACACTAAGTTAATGAGATATCATCAGCATCTTACTGTGCAAGGCAGAAAACACGTAAGATAAAATTAGATGGATGTTACTCATTAGCATACTCTACAGGTACAGTTTTAAGGCTATATTTCACTTAATGTCTGTATGTGTTCATTCATTCAGTGAGTGTTCATTGAGAGCCTACAATGTTCCAGATGCTGTGTGAGGTGCCGAGGGAACATAGTCATGGCTCCCTTCCCTCAGAGAGAAATCAGAGTTCTTTTTGTTTGTTTTGGAAAGTAGACAAGTAAACCAGTAGGTACCATAATAATGAAAATAGCTCGGCTTTATTCAGGCTCACTGTGTCTCCAGCACTGTTGCATGGATTTTATGTAAATCATCTCACACCCTAACCAACCTTTGTCGTGGGCAATACCATGAACATCTCTGCCTTACAAATGACGAAAATGAGGCACAGGGCAAGTAAGTGGCCAAGATCACCCAGTTAGGAAGTGGCAGGGCTGGGGCCTGACCCCAAACATTTCCCGTCTGTCCCAGAGTCATTGCCATTAACAACAGACCGCACCACCTCCCAGAACACACGGAGGAGGCTGAGAGCTCCGAGGAGGAGGACCGAAACTGACCAGAAGACAAGGAGCGCTTCCCAGGGAGTGTAATGCTTTAATTAAATTGTGATGCCTGAGCAGGAGCCAGTAAAGTGAAGAAGGTGGGGAGAAGTGGAGATTGGGAAGGAAAACGTGGCAGGAGGGGCACACCAGTGGGTGAAGCTGTGGGGGACAGAAGCTAAGAACTCAGCAGGGAGTGGCTACAGCAGGGATCCCATGTGTTGGGGAGCAGAGAGCTGGGGACCGAGCCCTCGATGTGCTGTGGGCTCGGGACAGATTTTGTTTGCCCTGTCCCTGACAGTTACAGTGAGCAGCGGCAGAATGCGATCAGATTCGCATTCACCGGAGAGAAGATGGAAAGACAGACAAGAAGCAATGGGAGGCCTATATTAAGACAGAGGCAGGGGAATGAAAGGGGGAGACAGCAACATAGGGGTAGAGATATGAGAGACCCTGAGGAGATAGAGTCCACTGATTTTACCAAATGGCTGTGAGGATGAAATAGAAAGGAAGGTTCTAGAATGAAACCAGTGTTTCTGGTTTTGACGACTGACCTGTACATCATATGACTGTACAGGTATAGGCTATGGTAACGTCTATCCCGAAGGACACGTCTAAAGGCAGGATTCATACGAGTCTGGATCCCAACAGAGAGGCCAGAGTCAGGAATACTAACAGTGCTGAGAGTCACCATCACTAAGAGAACCATCAGGAAATAAGTATCTGCTGCCGTCTGCATGAATGAGATGGCCCAGAACAAATGTAGAGAGACAGGGAGGAAGATGTCCGAGAATGGGACCCACATTTAAGGGATCGAAGGAAGCAAAACAGCTTGTAGCAGATGAGCAGAGAAGTAGGGAGACAGTGATTCCCAGGGATCAGAGGAAGACAGGATTCCAAGAAGAACATAGAAGGAGGGTTTGGTAGTCCCGAACTGAGAGGTCACCAAAATAAGGACTTAAAGCATCTGTCAAGTTTAACATGTAGTGGTCACTGTCCAAAAGGAAGAGCCTGTGGAGTGAGTGGAGGTGGATACAGGGTTCCGGGGCCGGCGGGTTGGTTTGTTTCCGCAGCTGTTGTATGTGGTGGAGACCTGAGCTCCCATTATAGTGAGGAGGAGAATCTGGCAAATGAGAAGAGGTTGGGGGAATGAGAGAGGGGAACTGACTGGGGTGTGAGGCCCCGAGGAGGTGGAAATGAGTGCGATCCAGAATCCGCACTTCTGAAGGAGCCAAGAGAGACAGGTCAGAGTGAGGAGACAATAAGCCATGAATGTGTCACTTTCCCAAATCAGAAATGATTTCGTGTTTGTTGCTTTTTGTTTGCTTGTGTGTTTGTTAGTATTTTTAGAGATGGCAGAGGGATGTTTCCCTGAAAAGATTCACTACCACCGTGGATAGATCCATGTAGTCTTTCAGAGTTACCCCTAGGGAACAACTTGACTTATCTAGAACCCTTCTGTGGCTACGATAGTGATCATGACCATGGTCCCATCATTAGGCCACCATTTACGGAGCACCTGCCAGGGCAGAAGCATGGGTAGACCTCAGAGGATCTAAGATGAAGATGACGGAACCCAACATCTTCACAGGGAAGGAGACAGGCACATTCATAACAGTACGGATGCATGACTTCACCGAACCTTTCTTAAGTTCTGGGCACTGTTCTAACGCTTTTGTAGGTGGTAACAGTTCTAGGTTTTATTGCAAGTTTTAGCCACGTTTTGCAGAAGAGGGAACTGGGGCTACGCAGTCCCACAGCTGATTCCAGACAGTGTGCTTGTGATCATTGAAATACAATAAGTGAGTCACAATGATAGCCTTAAGGTGCTCTACCCTTCTAGAGGAGAGGTTAGGAGCCATTCCTGGGGATGAAGAGGAAGATGATGCCTGGTTTAGGTCAGGAAGAGCGGGAGGAGATGTTAGCTGGACCAAGGGGAAAGAATTCTAGGAGGAGAAGACAGTGCAAACAGAAGCATAAACCAAAGTGTCGGAATGGGGAGCGTGACAGGTGTGTGAGAACTACAAGCACTCGGCACTGTGAACGAGTGTGACGTATGATACCAGCAGTGGAGATATTTTGGCCTCAGATCCGATTCTAAATATGTAACGGTCTAGGTATTACAGCCAATATTTATTGGCTCCCCCGTATGTGGCAAAGAGGACCTCAAGAAGAATAAGACTCAGCCCCATCCCAGAGGGGCACACTGTCCAGTGGGAGAGACTAGGATAGAAAACAATATTTGGGGCAAGATGAAATAAACATTAGAAGCACAAGTGATAGACAGTGGTGGCCCAGCTGCAGCAACAAGAAAAGGTCCTCTAGACATTGTATCATTTTAACTGAGCCTCAAAATGAATGAGAAAGAACATTTCGGGCTCAGAATGCCAAAGTCTTACCCCACACCAGGGAGGGGGGATATGGAGCATCTAGTACCATTGCCTCTCCAGGGCCAGAGCACTGCCCGGCACACAACAGAGGCCATAGGAGTTTGCTGAGCAAATGAGATGAACAGAGGAGGTGCTAGTCTCCGTGGAGAACCATGGAAAATCTGAATGGAGAAGGGGATCTCCACGGAGGAAGGGCAAGGACACAGAATACACTGAAATGTGGAAGGGAAGATGATGGCTGGTGGAATTCTGGAGCTGGAGATCTCACAGGAAAGCAGCTGGCCTGGTAAGAAAGTATGAGATGCATAATCTGGCCCTGCAAGGGGCATTGTAGGTGGTGTGGAAGGGCTGTGGAGAAAGTCAGGGCATGACGAAGAGGCCAGAGGGTTGGCAGGTCATGCACATCACCGCTGGAGCCCCGACTGGTGATGGCAGTGGGTGGAGTGGGCACGGAGCCTGTGAGCCGAATGTTCCGGTGCTCGGAGCCAAACGATGACAACAGGAAGCATGGGAAGAGTAAGCGTGTGTGACAGGGGACGCGTTGCTGAACGAAGACTCTGGTGCTGTAGAACATTGGAGAAGCACTGAGGAGCGAAGAATAAGCCTAGCTGCCCCCTCGCCGCCTTGCCTGCCGCCTGACGTCACTGGGAGAAGGGGCTGCGGTGCTGATGGTACAGTAGGTTCCCCGAAGGTGGGCTGCAGTCAGGAGGCTGTTGGCACTGTCTGATGATAAACAGGGACCATGGAGGCATTTTTTCTTTTCTTTTTTTTTTTTTTTTTGTAATTGACAGATGATTGACATATAACATTGTATTAGCTGCAGGTGTACAACATAATGATTCAGTATTTTTATGTATTACAAAATGATCACCACTGTAAGCCTAGTTAACATCCATCACCTTTGATAGTTACACATTAAGTTTTTATTTTTGCTTAACAATTTAAAAGAGATTTCAGAGGAAACAGTGGGGGAAAAATGTTTTCATTTTGGACACAGTGGAAAATTTTTGAAGGACATGTTCACTGACCAGGAAAATTTCAGGAAAAGCAACAGAAACTGCTGTAATATGTTAGCATAAGCTCCTGTGTTCACCAAGTTTGAGCTTTTTCAGATATCAGGATGAGCTGGAGAAAATATTTGCATTTCGCAGGAATATCTCCACAAAAATGTGGAGGCAGCATTCTAATGTCCTGCTAATCTTAGGAAAAAGTATTAAGGGAAAACTTTCATTTTCCAAGATGCAGCCTTCTGCAATACACATGCTCGAGAAAGTCAGAGAGAAAATATTCTGCAATACAGAGAAATTGATGAATCAGAAGAAATAAACTAACAGCAATTTATCTTCCACTATTTCAGAATTGGAACAACTTTTATATTAAAGAACTTCACTAATATAAACATGAAAAATGTCTGACCCCACTTAGCTGGACTGTTTTGCCTTGGGGATGCTATTTAGGGTTTTTTTTTTCTTTTATAGATATGTTGAGTTATTATTAATACAAAGCAGATGTTAGCTTCTAATTAATTTATATTAATTTTCTTTTAATTATCTAAACCTGGATTATCCACATAGATTTAGGAAGAATTTTAGTGGTTCTACTACTTTGCAAGTCTAGCTATGAGTTCAGTCTCTATGAAAGGTTTGGGATCTTAAGGATGATTCTGACTTGGTCATTAAAATACATAAGAAAAAAAACCTAAGGGAAAAATATAAATCAAAAAAAATTAAAAGCCTGAACATTATTGTGATTCTTTAATTTAAAAAATTCTCTATCTTTTGATGTAGTTTTTTTATTTCTATTATAGACCCCCCAAAAAAAGTTCAGAGATGCAATTTTAAAGAGGAAATTTGTGCTATATTAAAGCTATGTAATGTATTAGCTGTTTGCATTTTAAGTATTAAAAGATAGACAAATAGTAAATAACAAAGATTACATTTACTCAGATTTCTTTGCCATTCTCCCTGAGGGGAGAGTCCTTTGAATTCCTAGAGTTATAAGGGTGGACTGTAGAGGGGTATGTCCTCCTGATATGAAAAATTATCCATCACCTTGGTGTTATCGGTCATATCCAAAGAGATAGCTTGTCCCTCCGCTGGGACTCCACTTCTGCTCTGAAAATCAGGTGGAATCCAGAACACAGGCTCTGGAGGGCCTCCCTGTGGGCTCCTATGCCCTTCGAATCTCCACTGTAGCCAGCCCATTTACGTAGTCAAAGTAAAGGCATTTTAGGACAATAAAAAGTAAGTAGATGTTAAGAGACGGGATTCCCTCGCAGACATTACGTTGTATGTACGTTACAACATCTACTGATATCTTTTACGTGACATTCAAAAATAGGCCACAGTAATCCACAGAGATAGAAGTCAGAACAGTAGCTATCTCTGGGGGTTAGGAATGTTGACTCGAAGGGGGTTCAAAGGAGCCTTCTGCAGTAGTGGAAATGTTCCATATCTTGATCCAAGGAGTGATCATATATGTCAAAATTTACTCAACTGAACACTTAACATTTGCACATTCTACTGTCTATAAATATACAGTAATGGAAAAAGAAAAACCCTGCTGTGAGAAAATCTGGAATGATTGAATGACAAAAAGAAGTTAATGAAATGATTTTTCAACAAGAGAAATCAAGACTGGGATTTCAGGCTGAGCGACCCAAGACCACTTGCTTTACCTCCCCAGATGTCATCACGTTCCCTTGGAAAATAAGAAAGGCAAGCCAGACCATCTTTAAGGGCTCTTTTAGCATCAACAATTCTATAAACCTCCCGGAAGCCATCAGCATCACCTGTGGCTTGCCACCTCCCATTCTAAGTGAACTCATAAGGAAGCATTGTCTTCACTTTCCATGCCATGGTTCTCAGTTCTCCTAAAGATGACGGGAGGACAGTTATATGAGAACAAATGATACCTGCTTCAAATAGATGCAGCCTCTGCACATGCTTCGACTAAATGTAATTAGGAGATTTCCCAAAATCAGGGAGCCCTACTTGTAAATTCTAATTAAGGATCCATCAGAATCACCCAAGGTACCTCAAGCTCAATATGTCAAAATGAAAATCCATCATCTTCACCCAAAAGCCCTCTCCTGTGCCCCCCATCTTAATTAATGCCATCACCACTTTCTTCATGATCCAGGTTAGAAAGATTGAAGTCATATTTAATATTTCACTGATGTCCCCACACTAGGTAGACTGTTTATCTTGACAGAGCCTCTATTTTTAATATAAAGCAATGTTATTCTGATGTTCCTGATGGTATGTCATCATACCAGAACAGTCCCAGAGAAAGCATCAATTCCAACTAGTTGCAAAAAGATGAACGAAACAAAAATGCAAAGATAATCAAATCTTTTCAAACTTCTCTCTTTATCCCCCATGACGGCTCCTTTAGCTACAATGCCTTGGATTCATGATTCAGAGGGCCTTATCATTTTTCTCCCTCACTTCTTTCCCTCCCTCCTGACATCTGCCCTCCCCAGTGAGGACAGATTTCTACAGATCTGTCCTGTCATTCCTTTTCTTACACACCATGATGGTTTGTCAATGCATTACAATGCAGAGTTCAAGTACTTCAGCTTGACAAATGATTCCAGACTTTAAGCTAATTTTTTTAGTCTTCTTTACATAGCAACTCTGCCCCTCACCCACCAGTATCACAAGCTTTGTTTTAGGCTCCCCCCCTCCCATCTACTGACATTCTCTGGTCTCCACCCAAACTTCCTTATAACCTGCTGTGTCTTTGCCTGTTCTGGAATGGTCTCTCCCCACCTCCCCCTGTTGAAATCCTGCCCACACAAATAATTTTTTTTTTTTTACCACATCTTGATTTAAGATATAAAATATACATTTCATAGAAGTCTTTCATTTTTTCTAAAAATACTGAAATTTCTACAAGACAATTCTATGCATTGCCTGGAAAATTACATAGACATCCTCATTAAGGAGCATCTTTATATACTGTTTGTCTGCATAGAGTATACGGTGGGTGTCCTACTGTAGAAGAATGCTACAGTTTCATTGAGATATTTTTGTTGATAGAATGTTTTTTCTATCTCACTTTCTCTAATTCCAATGTGTCCTGTACTATTGAAGGTGTGTGGTAGGACAAAAAATCTTCTCTTTCAAAAAGATGGCATGTGAAAGTGTTGAAAAAGACCAGCTACTGGAATCAGCCTGCAATCAGACTGCCTCTGGTCAGCCAGAGGACAGCAGGCATTTAAGAGAAGAGATGAAAGAGGCTTGAATTCATGCTCTCGAGTGGGAGGCAGAGATGGGAGGAAGAGTGTACTATTATGACTCAGTAATAAACACCAGGATTAGTGAGAAAAGTAGAAATCTCTATGTGGAGTTAACATAAGATTAGAGACCTTACTTCTGCCATTTTAGAAGAGAACAGTATCTGTACAGCCTCTCTATTTTCATGGAAACAAATGTCTCAAGGAGAAAAGGTTGGTGCCATTGCCAGTTAATACATGTTACTAATGCTGGTGAATTGATTCAACGAAGGATGACACTTGGGACCAATTAATTCAAAGCTGGTTAAAAGAAGAAGAAGAAGATACAATAAATCAGGCAGCAGAGCTTCATTTAAACATAGTGAGTGACTGGGGAAAATTACTTGAAATAGCTCAAAACCAGACATATCTCAAAGGGCCAAAGACGATGGTAAGCATAACAATGCTATGGTTTTGCAAGTCATCAGACAAACACCTAAAGTAAAACCAGGTGAAAGAGGACGGCCAACTAGATGTCAACTGGAGAACAGTTTTTTACAAATGAAGATTTCAGGGAGTTCTCTTCTTAAAGACACATTCAGCTCAAATTACAAGATAACGTTTCATAGCGATCAAGATAGGAACTTGAAGGAGACCAAGAGAAACATAAAGGCTTCCATGAATTCTCATACAGGATGAGGGTCAGAGCTGAAATATACTATTCTTTTTTTTTTTTTGAAATATACTATTCTTACACACTTGAAAAAAAAAGACTTGTTTCTAACTCTATAATATTTATATTTCACTTTTTCCCCATGTCTTAGTTTAGGTCACTCCTGACTTACACAAGATCGTGGTATGGGAGTTCCTGAGTCGGCTCTTCAGAACTTCAGAATACACTTTCTTCTAGAGATAGTCTTGTAAATGGCCCTCGTATTCCATGGCTAACCGTAAAGTCTTTAGTGGTTTGTTTGTTTTCTAAGTGTGACTGAAAAGTGAAAAGTGTGCATGTCTGCTCTAAGTCTAGGTTATAGGTTCTGGAGTCTGCTCAGTGTAGAGCAGAAATGCTGAAGAACAAAGGAAATTTCTGCCCATGTTTCGCAATGTTGAGCTTGTCCTTGACAAACCTCCCCAAGGGCAAGGGTTTGTTTGCCTTTCTGACTTTGGGGTGAGCAAAGGAGGCAGCTGCAACACTCACAGGCACACATAGGAGTCAGTCTAAGCTCCCAGATGGCTCCTAGCCCTTCTCTTTCCTCTAAAATGTCCTAGTTCTAGCAATTACAGGATGCCACAAATTCATTCAACTATAATATCACAACCCATATATTTTTTTAATGTTACAGTGTTCTGACAGATGAGTGTTGAAACGATAATAAGATCATTGTGAGAGAATTTACCCCTTCAAAATTCCAGTGGTCTGAGGGAGAAGACCCTTTGGCTAACTTTTTAACCTCATAAATAAGTGAATCAGGAATGAGAGATGTTCATGTGTAGGAACACGTTAAGCTGCTGTAATGACTAATACCCCAGGTTTTGGCAGTCTAACACTCATGCTCTGCTCTATGAAGTTCTTGCACAAGGTGACTTGAGCTCAAGGCTCCTTTTGTATTGCGGCACCACCATCTCATGGAGCCTTGGCTTTACTAAGCCCAGCTGGCAGACAGAGAAAGGCAGGGTGGAGAAGCCTTGTCTCCTATCCACACCGGTCCAGAGGTGACACACGCTCCCGCTCTCATCCCATTGGTGGTAACTGGTCACGTGGCTCCACCAAGATTTCAGAGGACTGGAAAATGCAGCTCCTGGATGCACGGTGGCTTCTTGGAGATGACTGTGGAAGGGAAAACATAAACTTCTCATGAAAAATTACCAGCGTCTGCCACAGGCACCGCGGCAGTGAAAAGGAGTCGGCTTTCACCTTACCTAAACACATAGAGGCAGGTTCCAGGAGATGCAACATTGGATCTGCCTTGGAGGATGACAGGGAAATAAAGGATATAAAGGCATTTTTCCATAGAAAGGCATTTTGCACAGGCAAAAGCAAGTAGAGGAGGAAGATCGTGGAGCATTTGAGGAATTGAAAAGAATATAGTGAAAGCCCAGGGACCAGTTAAAAGATGTTTTTCATTAGAGTAATGACCCGCCCACATATCTGTGTTAAGAGTTTGACAAAAGAAAGCTAGCTGGCCCCAACGCCTCTTGGGAAATTATTCATTTTACTTGCTTTTGCGGATAGTGTTAAAATGATCAAATTTGGTTTTCTGCATCTCTGCATTTGATTCCTGTGATGAGAACTGATGAGAATGCCAAATGACTTCTCAGGAAGAGTGGTTGGTACTTAGTATTCTGCAGGGTCTTTCTGGGTAAGTGCAACCAGAGCCAATGAATAATAGAAACAGTGTATATCTGTCAAGTGTAATTATAACACTGAATTATGCTCATCTTGCATTCCGAATCCTGTATACATTAGTTTAAACAACGGAACATGCGGGCACTTCAGACCTGTGAGGATTTTACTTTGAAAAATAGCATGCCCTTGTTTTAGCCATTTTTAATAGGAAAAAAATTCATACCTTGTTCAAAATTATTTTATGGTACAGTTTGACCACACTCTCCCTCTTTTTTAATCTCCTCAGGTATCTTAAAAATAGGAGAGAACTAAGGAGGAATGTTTCAGTCCACTTTTAAATTCCTTCTAATTTTCTATATTTAAATGAAATCCCATTCTTTGCATTTTGATGAATCTCTCTGATTAAATGCTCATTAAAATTATAGAATAGGGTTGCTTAAAATGTCACCAACCTTTGTTAAAGAGTGGAAATTATCAGATTGTGACTTTTAAAAATTATACAAATATTGTTGGTTTATTGTTAAATGATTTAAAAATCCAGGGAAGCAGAAAGAATAAACAACAACAAAAAAAAAATCAGCTATAATCTCATATTCTAGTATACTTACCAATACTCTTTTGGTGTGCCATTTCTAAACATTTTTCTATGTGCTTACATAGGATTTTTTACAAAAATAAAATCATATGGTGCATACTGTTCAAAACCCACTTGTTTCATGTAATGATATTTTAGAAGCAGATTTTCATGTCAGTTTTTCTTTTTTTTTTAAACTCTACAACAGTGATTTCTTTTTTCGGCTGAGGACAGAGACTGTATCAGAATCTCTAAGAGAGTGTGTGTAGTTTGGAAAACCGTTATTTTATATGAACAAAACAAAACAGAAAAGCTATTGGTTTTGTTCTGTAATCTACAGAACGTAATGCACAAAAAAATCATTGTGGGGTGGGGATACCTGGGTGGCTCAATCCGTTAAGCATCCAGCTCTTGGTTTAGCTCAGGTCATGATCTCATGGGTCATGAGCTCGAGCCCTCCCTCGGGCTCTGTGCTCAGTGGGGCATCTGCTTAAGATTCTCTCCTTCAGCCCCTCCCCCAACTTGCACACTCATGTGGGTGTGTGCACATGCTCTCTCGCGCGCTCTCTCAAATATATAATTAAATCCTAAAAAAAAAAAAAAATTGGTGGAGTGTTGATCTGAGATACTCAGGAATATGTTTTATTCCCCACTAGCCTCCCATATCTGGGCACATCAGAATCTGGAGATGATAATCAGATTTTTATGTCAACAAATGGAAGTGTGGGTTATAAAAAGATTGGAAAACAGTGTCTCGGTTGCCAAGAGTTTCATTTAACCAATGATCCTTTATTGTTGGGCTTCATTTTGAAAAGGTAGATTTTTCTCACGTCCTGATCTACTGGCTTCCTGTTGTGAATTCCCAAATCCATCATCCCACACGACAGTAAACCCCATACTTTCCGTGTGTTTAGGGCTCACTCATATATCACAGCATGAAGCAGACCCATATGAAAATGAAGGACCTCATTTGGGAAGGCCACACAGGGATGTGCCCAGCAGGACCCTGTTCCATGCTTGTTCTGTACATCTTCCAACACCTTGTTCACCTTCTAGAGGGTACATGAAACCAGTCTTAGGCAGAGTCTGACCAGCCACGCAAACCCACCTGCAGCCGTGCCCTGAATGGAGTGATTCTAGAGAGAAACCATGTTCCATTTGCTCAGCAAATCATGAAAAAAGGAAACGTGGTTATTTGAACTTGGTATAGACTGACCCTAAAAAAAGCATTCTTACAGGTTTTCTCTGGGCAGTCTTTAGGGAGCCCAAATATTTATTTATGCAGTATAATCAGGAAGGTTGTGTTTTCAGCTATTATCATCAGAAATAAGGGAAAGGGAAGCATGCCATATGAGGAAGCACTGTTACTTGGTTCAAGCAGAAATTTGGTGGCGCAGTCCTAAGGGCCACCATGAAGTGACTTCCAGTCATTTTTCAGAGGCGGAAATATATGACTTCTGGGTGTGTTTACCCTTCTACCCTATTGATAGAGCATTTATCCTGAGAAATTTCAACCCTGGGATTCTGTGATCCTGTATTTTTAATATTCAACCCCAAGTTTCCTCGTTTCTAATATTCCTGCTACGTAGAAGATAATGAATGAGTTTTAGTCATTATAGCCAGAGAAAATGAACAAGATAATTTAGGTCAGCTGTGCGCCTCTTGCAGCGAGCCCAAGGAACTTTAATAGAAGTTTTTCACACTTTAAGAAAGCTTGTTATATAAACAGTGGCTCTCCTATTCTTTCCTGTCTCTCTACATTCTCGTTTAAAGTCTCTGTTAGCCTGTGACGCAGTTTCCCCTTTTCTCCATTCCCTGCCTGTTAAATACACTGTGGTTGAGGTGCATCTGGTGTTGTCATGGAGAACACAATGAATCTCTTTTTATATTCCGTGTCCATAGTGTGTAGAATCTAGAATCTTTATTTGACACTTTTTTTTTTTTTTTAAGAGAGAGACTTCGTCTGAAGTCATGCCAATGCAGCATTGAAAGGTTATGCTGGATAGGAAACAATTTGGCACAAAACAGAGAGAGACAAACAGTGCCTGTGCTAAGACCTACAGTCTGGGCTGCAACTCAGTCCGTGGCAACCAGAACACAGATGTCCCCTTGTCAGTCTGACTCTGAGAGATGGATTCCCAGCCCCACCAGCAGCCCTCTTCCGCAGCCTCATCCTCCCTCCTGTGGTCACGTTGGTGGCTTTTCCTCATTATCAGTGTACAAACAGGCAGAGCTATCCACCACCCAGCCATTTAGAAGCCCCAATTCACTAATCGGCTGGTATGTTGTCTCCTTGTATGTTCCAGGGTGGTTCAAGTTTACACCTGTCGGCTTTGTTCCGATTCTAGCTGTTTCAGTATACGGTCGTATTTCCTCCTTTGGACGTCACATCTCACAGCCCGTTCTCCTTGCCAAAGCCGCACATCTCAAAGCACCTGCTCTCTCTGACATCACCTGAAAGCAACCCCATAAATTACCCCTGGTCCAGCTTCTACATTTCCTTTTATCACAAATACCCTACCCCCACAGTCACCATCTGGGACTTTCATCTCTTTTTCCAAACTGGGCACTCTCTGCCCAGCACACAAATCTCCCCTGGTTCCAAACACAAGGATATTTAAAACCTGTTGATGCGTCCCTTGCTAAGGACAGGTCCTGTTTCATACCACATGTTATTTTTGAAAGATTTTTGTCTTTTTCCTTTTTCAGTCATATAGGTCCATTAATATTCAAGAAGTTATTCTCAGAAGGCAGTTAAATGCATGGAGAAAACTAAAATTAGAAAGGCTTTGCATTTTAAAGACGGCTCTCTGTTTTTTTGCATGGCCCGTGGTCACTCCCTTTTGCTTCCTTTTCTCTGTGGATGTCTTTGTTTGTGAAGTTATTTTTTAACCGTAATAAAAAGCTTAAAGGCCAAGATGCATAAAGAGAAATACTTCTCATACTCAAGAGGTTATCAAGATACCAGAAGTTCTAAAATGAGTTCAGAACATTGATTCTTAAGCTGCAGGCATTTCCTTGAAGAATTTCCAAAAGACTTCAAATAAACTTTCCTTCTCAGTGTTCGTTTTCAGATGTGTTTAACACCAAGTGTTAGGGTGTGAATATGCATATTTGGCTCTAAAAATTTCTCTATTCACACACTATGACTACTACAAAGAAAAATGTTTTTTTTTTAAATTTCCTGTACATTAATATGAAAGGCAGTGCAGAGTGATTAGAAAAATGAGCCCTCTGTGCTTAGTTATAACTGGATGTCAGCATCTCACAGCCTCGGCTTCCTTTCCGGGCTGTGAGGGCGAGCGTGGAGCTTAGAACCCATCCTCGAACTCCTCCGGCCTCAACATGATTGCGCTCAATCGCATACTTTGAAACCCAACTGGCTGTTTGGTTTTCGCCAAGAATCCAATGGCAAGCTTCGAAGGACCACAGACCATGCATGCACCTCGGACGCCCACTGCATGTTCAGGGGGTCATCGAACCCACCCTCAGTCCGACAGCTCCTAGAAGACTCGCGGAACTCGTGGAAGGCTGCTGTGCTGGGGGTTACGGTCATCACAGAGAAAGAGGAGAGCTTAAACACAGGAGCGCACAGGGCAGGAGCCACGCGAGAGGTGTGAGAGAGCCACAGGTGTGCTCTCCCTGCAGAGTCACAGACCCGTCACCTCCCTGGCATTGGCAGTGACAGAACGTGTGGGGTACCGCCAAGCGGGACAGCTCCCCTGAGACTCGGTGTTCAGAATCTTTATTCGGGCTCCGATCTGTAGCATGCTTGACTGCTCGCATGACTGGCCTCTGTCTCCAGCCCCCTGGGCCACTGAACTATGTGCACCACACCTTCCCCTCCCACCGCACTGACCGTCAGCCCTATGCTAAATCACACCATGACACCATCAGGCATGACTCTCGGGTGAACAAAGACACTCCTAGCAGGCACAACATTTCAAGGGTTTAGATACTGCTCTTCCAAAGCCAGGGGCCGCGTGGGGACCTCTCTTTAAGCAAAGTTAAACTCTTTACTATACAGCCTTGAACGTCTTTCTTTGGATGGCCAGGAAATAAACTTTGATTCTTGGGACCTTGCTACAAGAAAGGCACTTGGTGATCAAAGCAGAATTCCAGGACCGTTTTCATCAGGGACACCTGGCGTTAACAAAATGCAAACTCCAAGGTCCTGCCGCAACTTACTGCATGAGAATCTCTGTGACGGGAGCCTTCGAAACATGCTTCTGAGGATACTGCTGAGTTTATCCTGGATAAGCCTTTGATCCTCAAGTGTCATATATTTGGAAACAACCTTTAGCATAGTTTGTTTCGAGCTGATGTCACCAGCGTATCCTGATCCTAGACTGAGAAGATCCACATTCCTACTTTATGCTCTCGAGACAGATGCTTGTAGAATAGAAGATGCCATTCCTTATGTATGCCTGTCTCCTAAATTCTGGTTTGCCTTTGGAAAATGTGTGGGTTTCCTTGCTCAGAGCATCTATATTATAATAGTTTGGCCTCCTCGGCAGGAGTGTTTCTGTTCATCGATTCATTTATTCACAAACTGTGCCTAGTCTGCGGCAGGCATTGTTCTAGGTGCTGAGGATCTAATGAATGAACAAAACGGAAAACACCTCTGTTTAGTGAGGCCAGGAGCACGTGTATATTGTGCCAGATGGTGATTGGTGACAAAATGCATGCTACACAGGTCCAAAAAAAAAAAAAAAAAAAAAATCAGGAAAGAGGAGAAAAGGCAGCTGAGCGAGGGATTCACTATTTGACATGGAAGGTTTAGGGAAGGAATTTCTAATACGATGACATGTGAGCAGAAGGGTAAAAGAGCAGACACATAATTATTTGGGTAAAGCAGACACCGAGTTATTTGGGTAACAGTAAGTGCTAAGGCCCCGGGGCAGAAACCAGTTCACAATGTAGTGTGCAAGAAAGCCTTAGGTGATGAGGTTAAAGGAAGACTAAGAGGAGCAGAAGCAGATACAGACACTACAGGAAGCTCTTTCAAGGAATGTGGCAACTAAAGAGAGCAAAGAAATAGAAATAAGGTCAAGAGAAGTGTTTTGTAGTTGTGGCGGCTGCTCAGATGTTCATGTGGGAGTGATGCAACAGAACGCTAATGACTGCTGTTGCAGAAGAGAAGGGAAGCTTGCTGGCGCCGAAGTCCTTGTGTAGGGAAGAAAGGATGGAGAGCCTCCGGGCTACGGATGGAGCCCCGCCTTAGATAAGAGCAGAGATATTCCACCACCACCACCACCACCACCACCATCACCACCACTATCACCACCACCATCACCACCACTATCACCACCACCATCACCACCACCACCACCACCACCACCGCCGCCATCACCACCACCACCACCATCACCACAATCACCACCACCACCACCACCACCACCACCACCACCCCGCTCCTTCCTTCTTTCCCTCATGTCTCTGATTCTCGCAGGGACCTTATTTGCCATCTGCCTGCCTCTTCTTGTGACCCTCTCATGTTGCCTAAATCCTTTGGTCTCCTGATGTCCACCCCTTAGCCCGTCCTTCCTAAAAAAAGAAGAAAATATACCCACAACATTCTCCACTGTAGAATGAGGCTAAATTATCTGGTCTGCCTATAACCGGTTTCGTTGTATGGGTCAAACAATATTTTGTGCGGAATAACCCTACCAATCCTTAAGCTCCGTTTCAAGAGGGAAGAAACAAATCCTCATCAAAATTGCAACAGCGTTAGCCAGTCTTCTCAGCAAGCCCACGGTGTATACCCGGCCTTGTCTTTTCCCTTTACGTGTCCCATATTGAATGACCTAATGCCTAAGGGGTTACCTCACCTGCTGGGAGAACTGAGAGCCCAAGAGTCTGCTCTTCTGGCCAGTTGTTAAATTGGTCCCTCAGTACGTGAAGCTTGGAGGTGGTTTGTCGAAAACTTGCTGAGTTAGAATGAGAGCAAATAGCTCCTCCTGCTGGAAATGAAAAGGGATGGGGGGGGGGGGCAGAGCTGTGTGTGGTTCTGTTTATGGCTCTGAGTCCCTCAGATGGAGTCGTGAACCAGACTGAGTCAAAGGGCCTTTCCCCCATCTCTCCTTTCTTGATCTTTCTTGATGCCAGTACGCCACCTTGCGCATTTCTCTTATCATGTAATCTTTTCACCCTGTAAGGATTCGATATCTAAAATTACCAGTAAGATTAGCTGTATTTTATTATTTCTCTTAGAATCTCTTGCAAATTACATCACAGAATGTTGCCATGCAAAGAGATGCTAGAGATTAGGACACAGAAAGTCTTGGAAAACTGTAAACGTAATCCTCATTTCAGACACCAGTCCACTGAGACCCAAAAGGTGAAAAGGCAGGGCTACAGCCTGAGGTCACATCTACTGATTCCCAAACCATTCCCTGCAGTGGTGAGCATGCTTTCAGCTGTAATAAAAAGTGACTCAAAGAATAGTCAGTGTCTCACACGAAAAGTGTTGAGAGGCTCTGGGAATAACTTAAGGGCTGAACATCTCCAAGGACCCAAGTTTATCCCATCGCCCTCTCTGTTTTCCTCTGCATGTCTGGTTACAAGATGGCCCCAGCAACATTAAGAGCCACGACTTCCACCCAAGAGGAAGGGGTACAAAGAGGCTGACTGTCTCTTCTCCTCTGAGCTAAGAAATTTGTCCCAAAAGAACCCTAAAGACTCTCCTCATATCCTGTTAGGCAGGAGGGAATGATATGTCCCATCCTAAGTAGGTGACTGGTAAGGAGTGTGAGGTTTCCATATTTGATTTGACAAATCCAGATTCATGTTCTGGGTCTAGAGTAGGGCCATCCGTACCTGAAGCTCATGATTCTGTGGGGGTACAGAGATATCTGGACAAAACTGGAAAAGGGAGTGTGGCCATTTATTGGAGGATCATTCCCCGTGGGTCTTCCCAGGTTCTGCTTGTCTTCTGAGAAAGAGGCATCAATTGCTTTGTTCAGACCTCTCCAAGGATGTGAGGGCAGCCCACAGTCTTGGAAGACGGAGGTAGATTTCTTCCCAACCAGGGTAATGAAGCTAACGTCTCTCCGCAGGGCAAAAATTGAGCTAGTTTGCTAACTGCCCCTTTAAAGGAGTGGGGTTTCTTAAGTTCAGGTCCTTCATCTGTGACATCAACTCCCTGCAGCGTCCATCAGGGCTGCTTCACATGGTCCCCCATAGTGGAACTTGGGCGACAAGAGAAATCCATGTGGACCCAAAGCCCACGCTGCCTGCCGTGCCGTGAATAATAATGTGTTTTGTCTCGGACCCAGGAGGCTTCTGTCTTCCGCCAGCACCCGTGAAACCATGGGAGACTACGTCGTCAGTTAGCGGTCCGGGGAAAGCTCTCGCGCTTCCCAGTTCTTGATGCTAATAGAAAGACAACCATCCATGCTGGCTACAGTCTTCTTTCCAGGGAGTAACATTCAATGCATCCCATTCTGTCCTCAAATACTTATTTCTGGAAATAAGATTGCTTTCAGTATGTAAGAAGTGCCCTGCCTTACTGGCAGAAACAGGGCAACTCTGCAGCCTCCGACTGGAGACCCACATTAAGTAAGGACCGTGTCATTGGCTCTCGTGTCTTTGATGCTGCCTCCCTTTTATTCGCTCCCTGACTCTCTCTGTAATTATCTCTTTTTAAATGTCAGCTCCTCTCACCCAGAAGAGCAAGAGCAATCAGCCACAAACTGAACTTTAGAAGCTTTTAAAACACACTTGCCGTTTGACGGGGAGATGGATTCTCAAAGGCATCCCTTAGCAGAGTCAGGGGAGCTGACACTGAGTGACTGACGAAAAGGAGCCCTTTCCTTTGCACACACACGGGACCCACGGCCCCTTCCTCGGGAAGCAAGAGAAGGAATGTCCGCAAATGTGAATATTTCTACGCCAGAGCTTGAGTAGAGACCCTTTCCGGAGGAATGTGCTCTCCGAGGCCTTTGACCTTGACTGCCTCTTACTGCGCCTGGGGGCGGAGCTACAGCAGGACCCTGGAGATGTCTTTTCCTTCTCTGGAGCGAAGTGTTGGTGTTAAGAAGACCATGTGCACAGGAGGAAACACGGGCTCTAGTGTGCCAAGCAGAGAAAAAAATTGAACATTTCCTACTTAACTGTTGGTACTCAGAGTTTCTCCAAATGGTGACATTTTAAGGACCTCGACAAAGACTCATCATAGCAGCAAGAGACGAGGGGAGGAAGTGAGAGCAGCATTCACCTTTCCAAGTCAAACCTTAGGGTTAAACTCAATTTATCCCCAAATTCTATTTCCCTGATGGTTGTTGATGCCTTTAAAATGAAACAATCTTTCCTACTTAGCTCAGGAACCCATGCGCTCTTGATCTTCTGACAACTTACATTTCAAAATGCATCTGCTAAAACGTAGCATACAGGAGCACAACAGATTCAGTCTTAACACTGGAGGCAACTTTTCTCCACTGACTCTGCCAGAAAATACAGGGAAAGATCGTTCAGTCCGTGAGTCTTAAGATTGTCAACCTGCCTTCTGGTCTTCCCATAGAAACTTTCATGAAGGTCACCGGCCCCCACTGAGTCACGGTGACCCCTGAAGGCATGAGCCCCAATAGAGAGGAGATGCTCTATGGAAACACGTGTAGCTTCACCACAGGTGTTAAAATTAAACTTCTCTTTCTAATGACATAAAGGATCAAAATTCCTTGGTACAATTAGGTTGATTAAATTGAGCGCTGTGTCTAAAATCCCTCCAGCTTAATAAAGTTAATGCAGCTTTCAGAGGAGCCTGACCCAGAGGCAAGGAACAGTCCGGGTCCGGAGAGAATCCAGCCCACTGCGGTTTTTAAATTAGAAGTTTGATTGCTTGCGACACCGTCTCAAAATGGTACCGGTCTGAAGAAGCTGAATTTTCCATTAGCCTGGGAAAAAATGACAGATATTTAATTAAACTGCTTAGAGATTAGGCAGAAGGCTTAGTGGATAGATAAAGGGGCTGAATCTCTTTATAAGTGACGTAGGGAAATCCACTCGCCGGCTGTGTCTTTCCTGTCCAGAAAAGCTCACCAAGCCGGAGGAGCCGGGACCCCGGCGCCGCCTTCCTGCTCAGCGGCCTCTCCTGCCAATCGCAAGAAAAAAATATACATTCAAAAAGCACGTTTATAAAGTGTTAGGTGGCCACTGAGGAAATTAAAACCTAAAATGTGAAGTAGAAAAGCTCCTTACGATGAAAGCTGCCAGAGCAAACCACCCTAATGCACTGTTCTCTTGTTGAAAGGTGATTTATTACGGACTTTGAGCAGGTCTATGGAAAAAAAGAACGCTATGTGGTCCGTGCTGGAGGGTAGGATACCAGAGGGATCCGGCATTCCGGATGGAGAGAGGCCGAGCTGCACAGCCAGTGGTGCAGGGGAGGGGCTGTTCTGCAGGAATCTTGAGGCACCTTGTGGATAGCCACAGTGGCCCAAAAGAGATGCAGGTCACCTCCATCGCCTCAACACTCGCAGCTCCCTAGCTTTCAAGAGGAACTGCAAGGACTATGTTAATAAAATAGAGTCTCGTAAGCTCTCCCCAAGCAATAGCTCTCAACTCTAGCTATATATTAATATTTCCCAAGCAGCTTTTAGAAATCCCCAGTGCTCTCTGCCAGACCCACCGAACCAGAACCCCTGCAGAGGGAGCAGGACACGGGTGTTCCAGAAAGCTCTCAAAGCTCACTCAAAGAGTGACATTGTGTGTGATCACCAGCTCCGGGGCTTGGAGGCCTGACAAGCTGGGGTTACGGTCCAGGGTCCTCTGCCCAACTGAGCGTAAGACACTGTGCACGTGCTTAACTTCTCCAGGGCTGGGTTTGCTTATCTGGAGAGAGTCCGTGATGGTAACCTCTGGACAAGCTTCTGAAGGTTGAGTAAGAAAATGAATGTATTCCCGGTCCCCGATCCACATCTATTTCTCTCCCCTCGGAGGAAATACAGTTAGAGCGGATTGGTGTTTTAGCCTTCCTCAAATGATTTTGCCGTTGAACTTTGGTAGCGAATGATGGGCGTAGATTCTTTCTCTCTCCCAGCCTTGTTTTTTCCTCTCAAAATCACTGCTATGAGGAAGCTACTCACGGGCCTCTTGTGCTTTCTGCTCCTGCAGCTGCCACCGAAGTATCCTTTTCGTTTGATGTTGGAAATGGACCGGTGGAGATTGTGGTGCGGTCGCCCTCCCCTCTAAATGACGACCAGTGGCACCGGGTCACCGCGGAGAGGAATGTCAAGCAAGCCAGCTTACAGGTGGATCGGCTGCCGCAGCAGATCCGCAAGGCACCCACGGAAGGTCACACGCGCCTGGAGCTCTACAGCCAGCTCTTTGTTGGTGAGTAACAGAAGGAAAGGCCTTTGTGACTTCCCTCTGTTGTCGTTGTCGTTGTTCTAAGATTTTATTTCTTTATTGGGAGAGAGAGAGTGGGTGTGTCGGTGAGTCGGGGGAGGGACAGAGGAGAGAGTATCTCCAGCAGACTCCCTGCTGAGTGCGGAGACGCGGGGCTCCATCATGGGGATGTGGGGCTCCATCCACAACCCTGAGACCATGACCTGAGCCAAAACCAAGAGGCGGTGCTTGACCGACTCAGCCACCCAGGCTCCCTGCGCCTGCCCCCTATTGGTTTTAATAACCTTGACAATGGAAAAATAAATAAATAAATAAATAAAGGTCTCTGGAATGTTTTGATAGAGGTCTTTCCAAAAGTAAGAGTCTAGGCTTCGTGTGGTCTCCATCAAGACAGAATGGAACAAGGAAGATGACTCGGGTAACCTAAATCTGGCCCCACGCTCTGCTCTCTCCAGAGCTTGTGGTCCTCAGCTGCAGGATCAGAGGGGAGGCTGGGGTATCGCGGAGGTCTCTGATCTGGGCAGTGTTAGGTCTGTGGTTTTAGAACCGTATAAAAGTCTTCAGTAATTTAGGACACTTGTAACTGTGAGGAAGGGAAGGAAGGAAGGAGGGAGAAAGAGAAGGAAATGAGCTCCCCACGCTCAGGTTTGCTTACAATGGTGAGGAGAAACCCACTATTCCTTTGTCTGCTCATCCTCAAGGTTCTAGGCAGAGAAAGATGTGAACTCCTCCCTGCGTACTGTCTTTACATGAGAAAGAGATCAACACTGAGAAATGTAAACAGAGCAGGAGTTAAACATCCTTTGCAAGAAGTCTACCTAGCCTCACCGTTTGGTCTCTGCTTTTGACATCTTCCAGCTGAAGCTAATGTTACTTCAAATTAGTACCTGTTTCTATGATGAAATATTAAATTTTGCTTTCCAGAATACTGATGTTTTAGGGAATTAGCCATTTTTCCTCTGGTGAATGACAAGAGAGCAAGTCTGAAGGACGTTCAGGCTATGGCCACCTTAGACCCCCTCTCTGAGCTTCTGGGAATTAATTGATCAAATCAGTCAACTGTGGCCGTCCCAGACCAAGCAAAACCAGACGTGACCTGATTATTGTTCATAGTCCTACCACCTGTCACCCCACGCTGGAGCCTCACTGAGGGTCAGCTAATTTTAACCAGGGCCAGAGCCCCCACGGTATCTCTCATAATTGTGTTGGAATGCTTTAAGAACATTAGAAAGTCACAAAAATTGGATGTCAGCTCCTTCGGTGCAATATGGGCAGCCTACAAATGTGTTCACTTAGTTAGCTTTGGAAGTAAGACTGACTGGTTAACAAGCCGTGTCATTGGAGGCTGTGAAAAAGCCATCGATTTTGAGATAAAATACTCCTCTCGACCCCAACTAGAACCCAGCCCCTTCCAAATCCTGCCCTCATGTTGTAGTTCTCAAAATATACGCTTTTTAAAGCGTATATTTTTAAATTACTTTTTAAATTATTTTTTATTAATTACATATCAGGCCCGCTGATTCCTGCTGAATATTGTGAGCAAATTTCATTCTATCAGTCCATCTTGTCCAGATTACCTAGACGAGTTTTGCTTTTCTCAACCCTATCCATCTCAAGCATGCTGATTAAATTCTACCTGGTTTTCGTCATAACAGGTGACCCTAACTGACCTGAGTTTCTTCTTTTTCTGAGCTTATCCCCGGGTAGAGACGGGCTCCCACTTTCTTCCTATCCCTTTCTTTCCACGCCCTCTAGCCAGAAATTTTGGAGACCCAATAAAGTTGTAAATGGAAAGAGATAGGGAAGCATTTATTATGGTCTTGGAATTCTGATTTGTTTACACAAGAACAACTTAGAGGAAGAGAACAGTAGAGGGCTGAGGTCAGAACTTGGCAGAACAGTGAAGAGACAGGCAGAAAAATAGCATCTCAGGAAGAAGACTGAAGGGAACGGGAGGGAATAAGCCCGGAAGAATCTAGAAGAGGAAAGCATTCCATGAAATGCTCTGTTCATTACTGCCAAGTAATATCAAGCGCCCTGCGTAAAATCAGGCTGGAAGAAATATTCTTTGAATTTAACAATTATGAAAGCCCTGGTGACCTGGGAACAAAGCTTCCGAACAGGGGCTGCTATGATGAGTCAGCAGCCGCTTTTCCCTTGACAAAAACAAGGAGGTCCACGTCCAAGCTTCTCGTTTCCTTTGGTCTCAGAGGTGGGCATCAGACGCATCTCCCAGACACAAACTATTGTGTACCAGCATGGAAAAATAATTGTTCTGCAACTAATGTCCTCTCCAGGGGTGGTGGGGAGGAGGGCTTGTTTCCAGAACGAAGATCAGTGCAGCAGCTCTGAGATCCTACAGGCAGCTATCCCAAGACTCTTCTGACTTCTGTTCTCGTAAGAAGCTCTGCCCTGACCAAGTGTCCCCACTCTTCCTCTTGAGTCTCGAGCTCCATCTAATAAAGGATCTGGGTTTGTTGGTCTCCAGAATTTCCTCCAACTTCAGCCACAGGTGCCGAGCGGTCATCCCTGCCGCAGCGCCGTGTGGTTGACGTGGGCTTTGAATCCCGTCTCTGCCACTGAGCCGCTGAGGGACCGCAGGCAGGTTATTACTCAGTATTTCCATGTAAAATAGGGATACAGTTCGCACGTCTCAGGGGGGATTGAATCCGTCCAGGAGAAGTGCTCTGGAAAGCCCGGTGTGGAATCAGACTCATGAACTTTTGAGTTATTTCTTTATCTTTGCTTTACTTCCTTAGCTTTCTTCCTCCATGTAACCCTCACTGCCTCCCATAGAACCTGCTTCCAGCCGGCTCCTTTCTTTGTTCCTAAAGCCCTGACCCTCTCTGTGATCCTTTAACCCACACACCCTGAAGCAGATCTCCCCTGCGTAAACGTCTGCTCCTTGATATCCAGAATCGGGCTGCACGGTGGTCCCAGAACAGGAGCAGCAAACAGGGGCTCTGGAATGTTCTCGGTCAGCCAGGAAGCCAGCAAGCGGCCGTGTGAACACATCACACGGGCGTCAGTATCACAGGTGAGACACAGGGCAGAGCTTCCCTAAGAGCTCCTTCTCCGTTCTAGAAAGGAGGGGCTTGGACTCAACCTATCGCTGAAAGGGACAGGAAGTCCTTCTTGGCTTTGCACACGGAGTGGGCTCTGAGGGAAGGCCAGGCTCATGCCTCGTTTCTCAAAGTAACTGGAGAAACAGTGAGAACAGTCCCCCTCGCTCTACATCGAGAATATAATCAGAAGCTGTCATCGAAAGAGGATTAACACACAGGTGTTTCGGCAGCAACTCTCATTACTGTGAGAATGATTATGACAGCTATGATTCTGCTTTAGTGAAAAAGTAACAAACTTCACCATGAAAAAGGATGCGGGAAGAAAGAAGCAGTCGCTGATACTTACCGGCACAGTGCGTGAAATCTTCTCGTGTTTTCCATCCAGCGTGTGCCACGAGCATATGATGAGCTTCTGGGATGGCCCAGCAGAGACACTTAAACTGCATGGTGATCCGTAGCTTCAACCAGCCCAGGTGCTCAGACCTCCATCCCCCATGGCAGCCAAAGGGCCATATTTTTCTTAGGAGGCGGAGAATAGCAAACGTGCTCAAGGTCATTATCGAGGCGTGAACAATGCCAGGCTGGACTGAGCCAGAGTCCTCTCTGGCACGGGGACATCCGGGGAGCTGGGAGCCCTGGCAGCTGCAGCAGCAGCATCAGGACTAGGAAGGGGCGGGTGGCTGCTGGGCCATCAGCCTGCGGCCAGCGGCCAGCCCGGGGCACGGTCCAGGAGCTGGCGAGGGTGAGCCGCTGCGGAGAGCCAGGCCGGCTATTCAACTGGAGGAGCGGGTTTGAGGCCAGCCGGGCCCCGGCCGGAGCGTGATGCTCTGCTGGGCAGTTGTTTCAGGAGGAGGTCAGAGTTCGGGAGAGCTGGAAGCTGCTTCGGAAGGTTTGGGAAGATTCAGTCTCCTAAGTGGCACTTTGAGAACCGGAAAGGATCTTCTGTGCTTGCGGAGAGCCTGCCTGGCTGGAGACAGCAGAAGCAGGAGCGCTGTCCTCAGGACTCAGCCAGTGGGAGCCCCAGAGCCTGCAGGCTCCCCCTCCTCCAGCGCTTTGTCAGGAAACTCCTCCTGAGCTGGCACTTGAGCTCCTGGACCAGTGGAGGTTTCTAAAACGGATTGAGAAGTGACCGAGGACAGAGCGCTATGACCATCGTCTGAACTAGGCCTGGCTAGCGGCCCTAGAAAACAGCCCAACTTCCCCAAACTCTATGATAGAGCTTTTTGGGTCAGCTGGTCCCCACCCCGTCCGTATTCCAGAATCGTGAGTGAATCATCCCAGTGCCATCCGAACCGCTGCGTCCTTGGGAGAGCAGGGAGAAAATCCGCACTTGTGGTCTGCGAGGGGGAAAATGGAATTCCGGACAGAAAGCACACCCAAATCTGTGTGTGAACAGAATGGTCCTTTTTTTTGTATCCAAAAAGTTTAGAGTAAAAAATGTACAGTCCAAAGAGCAGGAATGAAAACACAGAAAATGTGTTCCTTGTTCCCATTTCTGCAAGCCCGCCTCAGGAGCAAATGTCCTGGACCACACTTCAAGGTCAAATGCGCCACAAGCTTCGTTCACCTCTCGCAAAGTAAATACTATTATTACTAGTTTCTTTTTCTTTTTTTTTTTTAAAGATTTTATTTATTTATTTGACACAGAGAGAGATCACAAGTAGGGAGAGAGGCAGGCAGAGAGAGAGGGGGAAGCAGGTTCCCTACTGAGCAGAGAGCCCGATGTGGGGCTTGATCCCAGGACCCTGAGATCATGACCTGAGCCGAAGGCAGAGGCTTAACCCACTGAGCCACCCAGGCGCCCCTATTTTTACTAGTTTCTGCTTTATTGACGCAGTGAAAAAGCTAAAGCCAAAGACTGGTTAACAGCCCAGAGTCATGCAGCTGGTAAGAGACAGAGCCGGGTTTGATCCCTCACAGTCTGATTCCAGAGACGCCGCTCTGAACGATTCATCTTGTCAAAGCAAATGACACCCGTGTTCAACAGGCAAGGAAGATGTCACTTGAGGTTACTGCAGAGGGGAGACGGCCACAGCTCAGTCGGAGCTCAACTCCACTGACAGCAAAAGGGGGATGTTCTTCATGTGTTGTTTTTTAATTATGGTAAAATCCACAGGCACAATTTTCAGAGCTAGGGTGGGAGAGAGTGCAGGCTGTCCATGCTTGCTAACAACTTTACCCAGAGGAGAAGTACACTTTCTCCTGTCTTCCTGGCAGCAGGTAGTGTTACTGGAGTGGAGTGAGGGGCCCATCTCCCCCTGAAACAGAGACACTGGCAGTGGCTTCCTTGATGTTTACATTTCATAGAGATGACTTCTGGGTTCCCCCAAAGGTGTTCCTGGTTGTAAAACTGGCAAAGACTCGTGAAAACATTTACATCTCAAAGGGGAAGGCAAGAATTTTCAATGACATGTTTTCTTAAGTAAATGTTTTACGAAGAGGGAAGTCAGGGGTCCAGGTTCAGGAAGAAATCTGTGGAGTGCTGAGTCAAGCTGAGGGGAACACAGCGGCCATCTTGGTCAGACCGTGCAGGCGATTCCCACCTGGGGCGACAGTGGGACCCCAGGTATCTGGAAAACCATGGTGGCTTTGGAGTTGCTACCTCCAGTGACAGGCTGTGGGCAGAATTCCCGCATTCCCATGATGCACTGGGGAATCCATCCTGACAAAGACCTGTGGGTGCACCCTAGATGGCAACAGGGCCCCCATGAGGAAGCACTGCTCTAGGTTATGGAGTCTAGAGTAGGAGACTAGCGGGTCAGGTCTAGCCTCAGTTGGCCTGGCAAGCGTTCTGTGCGCCATAACATCAAAATGCAAAAGATCAAGGCAGGAGGAGGAAATGGGCAGACACAGACACAAAGCTTTTGGGTTAAGAGGAGAAGCAGAAGCGGTCTTGGTGGGGAATGAGCTGCCTTGCTTGAGAGTTCGTGATACAAAAATAAGCTGTTTTTTTTCTTTTTGACTTACTTTGGCAAGCCCTTTGTAATGGTTGTCAAAGTCGTCAACACAGATCTCTCTAGAACCCACGGATGTCTAGAGAACATCCAGAATTCTGTGTTCTTTCTGTTATTCCCAGTGTAACTGAGCCCAGTCCATCTGCCCGATGCAAAGCAAAGCCAACCCCGGAAACATCAAGTTGGCAGCAAGGAAATTTCTTCAAGAGGCAGCCAAGTGAGGAGACAAGCCTCAAATCCACCTCCCTAAAGAGGGAGGGAACACATGGTTGAGAATCAGAGGGGTTGAGATTACGCACACATTGATGGAAAGAGCTGAGAAATTTAGTACTATTCACGAGGAAAATGGGTCATGAACACTAAGTGACATACATGGAGCCTATATCCGGTGTTCAGCATGGAGTGGAGACTTCACATCAGAGTGAGGCAAAATTCAACCTCTGGCTGTTGCCTGGTGAACTAGGGAGACTCTGAGCCCTGAGGCTTGCCCCTGTCTGTCCCAAAGATGTCTCCAAAAGTTCTTGGTCTTGTCACAAGAGAGAATTCAAGGACAGACACCCAACACAGCAGACCAGCAGCAACGCAAGTACGAATGTTTAATAAAGTGAGAATATACTCCCAAGATGTGAGAGCAGGCAAGCTCCAAGGTGAGAGTTGGGCACCCTGGGTTTCTGCCGTTTATTGACACTTGTTAACTAGAAAGTGGAATATTCATTACTTGGGGCAGGGATTTCTTGGAAGCAGTTTTGTGCCTTTTCTTCCTGATTTGGCCAGGGGTTTCCGGTCATGGTACCGCCATCTTTAAGCTGCCTGGTTTGATCTGGCTTCTTGTGGAACTGCTGCCAGGACAGGCCTCTCTGACTTTCCCCATAGCTGGCCTCTAGGTATCCTGTTAGAACTTGACTGTCAACTCTAACAACATCAGGAGGTTATCTCAGGACGAAGAAGAGGAGCTGTGGGCATACTCCAAGAGCCAGTATAAACGGGATGAGGTCTGGGGCTCATTATCTCAGGTAAGGAAAGCCGGGCTTTGCTTGCTCCCAAGATGGAACCATTATTAGCTGACCTTGAGTCCAGAGTTTCTGCAGAGAAAGCTAGTAGGCTTGTTAGTGGGGACTGAAAGACACAGCAGCAATGAGGAGGAGACAGTTCTCTGAAAAACAAACTTGAACTTTCTGCTGCTTTCGACTTCATTAGCCCCACAGGGCACAGTTTCACCAGAAGCACCAACCCATCACCCCTCATGAGATACTTTCTTCTCTTGGGTTCCATGAAAGTGTACTCATCCGCTTTTCCTCCTACCTTTTGCTTGCCATGACTTAGTCTCTCTTGTGAGTTCTCTTCCTCTCCGTGACACGTTGAAGCATCACAGAATCTTCCTCTCTTCTCCACCCATCCATTTCCCCAGGTGATCTTACCCAGTCCAGTGGCAACCAGTACTACCCATGGGACAATGACTCTTAAATCGAAATCTCCAGACTTGACTTCTCTCATGAATTCTGCACCCATTTATCCAACTGTCTACTCAGCATCTCAGCTTGGTTTTCTAATGGGCATCTCAGAGAAAACACAGCAGGCTCTCAATGCCTACCCCAAACCTGTTCTTCCCTCAACCTTCCCATCTCAATAAATGACATCACCACCAACCCATTTTTGCTTGAACCCAAAATTTGAAATTACCCTTGGTTCTCCTCTTTCCCTCATCACCACCCATCAGTAGTAAGTCCTGTGACTCTACCTCCAGACTATGCCTGAGGTGGTCCACTGCTCTCCATTACCATGAGTCATACCCTAGTCAAAGCCATGGTTGTTTCTTGCTTGGACCGTTGCAGCAAGTCTCCTAGCTGGTCTCCACAGTTTGGGTATGTGCTGTGAACATACCATGCTTATTCCTTCTCTAGAAAATTTGCACTGGCTGTTCCATCTGCCTGAAGTATCTCCACAGACACTGAAGAGGCCCTCTCCTTCTTGTCCTACATGCCTCAGCTTCAGCTGAGGGAGCCTTCTCTGGTCACTGAACCTGACTAACCAGTTACTTCCCATTTTACATTCTCCTTAGAACTTGTGATATTTTCTTTTCTTTTTGTGTGTCCTTCCCTAGAAGATAGGCTACTTGACAACAAAGACCTAGAATACTGCTACAGTGGATGTCCAATGAGCATTTGCTGAGTACACAGTGAACTGAGTAAGTGAATGGTGTAGTGTTTGTTGCTTCTTTGAGTTAATAGTCATATCACTTTCTTTGGAAGTACCTTTCTCAATGGGTACCACAGACTGAAATCAAGCATGACAGAAGCCAAAAAAAAAAAAAAATGAAGAAGAAGAAGAAGAGGATACAGAGTCTGAGACTATTACAAAAGACAGCATCTCAGAGCAGTGCAGGCCCTAAATACAGTTTTCAATCTCCTTCTTTCCAGTTGAGGCCTTACCTGTCTGGCAATAGCTGGGTTGCTACCCAGGACCTGATACAAAGTGCTTCTCCCTCGACTCTTATAACTGGTCTCCTGGTTCTCCCCCAGACAGAGAGAAGGCATGATGCCATGGCTGGAAACCACAGTCATTGGTAAGAATAAAAAAATGATTTGCTGGGTAAGATCTAGTATAAGGATCACTAGATGAAATCAGTAAACTATCCACAAGGCACAACGGCAAACAGAACCCAGAAGCTGCTCCACAGGCCCTCTGAGCTTCACACCACTAGGATCAAGGACACTTACTCTTATCTTAATAGGACCAGCTTCCGACACACTCCGCCTCCAGGCCATGTCTGAGTTTCTGCTCCTCTCAGTACAATTGCCTCTGCCCCACCATACCACAGGTGAAGTCACCCACTAGTAGCCACCATATGTTTTCCTACCCTGGCCATTTATTTTTTTTTTTTTCTGATGAGTTTATTTTATTTATCTGACAGAGAGAGAGAGTGCACAAGTGGGGGCAGAGGCAGAGGGAGAAGCAGACTCCCCACTGAGCAGGGAGCTCGACGTGGGACTCGATCCCAAGACCCCAGGATTATGACCTGAGCCAAAGGCAGAGACTCAACCAGCTGAGCCACCCAGCACCCTACCTTGACCCTTTAGTGAGCAAAATTTCTTAGCTTTTACAATCCTGGCTCTCGATTTTACAGTTAGAGTTTTAACATATTAAATAAGTTGTGAGAGCCACTGTTATTACCTTGCTTACTTACACTTCGACACAAGCAGATGGACCATATAGTCTAACCTCCCGTGGAACCTCACAAGGCAGCCAATTAAAGGCCGGGTTTCTGGGTGCCGAGCCACCTTCTCAGGCAGAGCTCCCATGTGTGGACGTCCTCAGAGAGATTTTGGACCTAAGAAAAGAGCCAACCCCATTGTTCACCTTCTGTGTACAGTAGCTCTTGTGCCTCAAAGACAAATGCTTCAGGGACTCTGTGGTCCTCCTCCCGGTTCTCTAATGACCACTGGCGCCGTCTGATCAAGAGAAGCTGTTTTTAATGTAAAGGCCCCAGTTTTGCCATCAGCATGGAAGGTTTTTTCCCAACAGATTTACAATTTCATATACATTTTTGACTCTTTCAGGAAGGACTGAACTAAAGTTCATGGGAATGAATGGCAACTGTCACACAGAACAAGACTGTAATAAAAGAAATTACTATCATGACACAAATATCGGAGAAGGGATGGGCACTCGCAGCCCCACCACTCCCCCCGCCCCCGTGATTCCCTGAGGATGCGAGACAACACCCCAGTTCACTAGCCCGAACGATCACAGTTGCCCCATAGATGCCTCGTTCTTCCCCTTCCCCCGCTGTCCGGGTCCACATGGGAGGGGGCCCACTCTTCCCCTCCCAGTCCCACTGTCACATCCCTGCGGTGTTCCTCATTCATTTTAATTCCACTTACTTGTGTTTTATCTTTCTTCCCGATTCTCAACTCCATTCTCTCCCCATCACTGCCCCTCACCCGAGTGTATTTTATGTATGGCCTCCTAGCCTGCTCTCTATATATCTGTACAAAAATATATGTATGTTCTGGAAACTTCATAGCACTGCCTTTCGCAT
The DNA here is from genome assembly GCF_964662115.1 of Mustela nivalis. Lineage (NCBI taxonomy): Eukaryota > Metazoa > Chordata > Mammalia > Carnivora > Mustelidae > Mustela > Mustela nivalis. Next base: position 7,291,670 of record NC_139031.1, on the reverse strand, counting down.
GTCATAATTTATATAAATGGTATGGCACCACAAATCTCGTCTGTTTCTGGCTCTTTCACTCAGCCTTATGCTTTTAAAATGTATGTGTATAGCTCTGTGAATACCGTGTGTGTACTGGTCCATTCTGTGTACACCGACGCTTTATTTATTCCGTCCCCTAAAGATGAATACCTGAATTTCCCCGACTCTGCTACCACACCATTTCGTGAGAGCTGATGCCCATCGAGGGTTCAAGGGTTCCTCGTGTGTGCACGTGCGCACAAGAGAATTACTGAATCCTAGGGTAAATACATACTTAATTTCAGCAAGTACTGCTTACCTGATCAGTTTCTGGGTGTACATTTCAGGCTTTATTGGTTGAATTCTCTAATTCTGTCAATAATCTATCCTCGGTAGCTCTGTATAATTTGAGGCCATTTGGCTAGTTAAATGTGTCCGTGACCTTTCCGGGGTCTTGTATCCTTATTCCTCATAATGTTTTCCATCCCACAACTTTACCTCTGCTCTTCAAACCACTGCAGTGTCCCTGCTGTAATTAATATTGTCCTGGTGTTTTGTGCAGGTGTTGGTACCCTTTTATTTAAAAGTATCTCAGCTCTCCTAATAGTGAATCTCATAAAAATTTGATTTGAGAATCTCTGCCTTTTTCTTCGTTTATGGTAATGAGGGTTATTACCTACATTTTCAGTTTACTGTGTTTTGTCTACTTGTTCGCCCGCCCACTCGACCCCCATCTACTTTACACTGATTGAACTGAACCGTTACTCAGTTGATCCAGAGGTCATGCATTTACACTCCCATTCCCCTGGCAGCCATGCCTACCTTACCAAGACTCATACTTATGTTTCTTTTCTCTGTCATCCACAAAAACAAATCCATACCTCCGTTCTGAATGAGGCAAAAAACCAAGAACACTCTGACCTCCTTCCCCACCTTACTGCCTGCTGTGGTGAAAGCATTTACAGTTTGAATTGCAGAATCTTATCAGCATACTTATTTTAATTGCATTTACCAAGTTCTTCTCTTCACCTACTCTTATTTGCCATAGCTTATTACCTCTTGGATTCATTTCCCCTTTTACTGGAGGGCGATTTTGACTAAGAAAGACTGCATAGGTAGGTCCTTCCAAGACTCACATGTTTACAGATCTCTTCACTGGTCGCCATATTTAAGCCAACGGTCCCGAGATACTGTCTTTTATTGGCGACGTTGCTACTGAGAAGTTAGACAAGAGTTATATCCTTATTACTGAACTTCTCTTTCTTCTCCTTTAGTGTTCCTTAACTATAAGGCAGCACTCCTAGCCTTTTGGGAGCCGGTCTGCTGAAAGCCTGTGTCCCTCTTCTCAGAATGATGTTTTATATGAATAACATAAAACATACAAAATTACAAAAGAAACCAAATATATTGAAATAAAGTTATCAAACATTTAAAACAGCAAATTAGTGATACCATAGAAATATAAGTGCTATAAATAACAAGACCTAGCTAGCATCAGATCTAGTAACTACCTTAAGTTCAACTTCATCATGACCATGAATGGTACTTCAAAAACTCTATTACTACTATGTAATAGGAATACATCTACAATTCTCGATCAGCAACAGTGACACAGATACTGCTAATCTTGCTGTGATTTTCCCTACAGTCCTAATTGAAGAAAATGCTAAATTTCATTTAGAGGCTAGTGAAAATTTTGACCATGGAAGGTGTTTCACATCCTATTCTCCAGACTCCAGACTCCTGTAGATGAACACCTGAGATTTGGGATCTTAGCTTATGAACCACAACTATAGGTATAGGTGTAGGGTTTTTTCCTATCTACTCTGTTTAGTGTTTTAGGAGCCTCTTCATTCTGAAGGCCAGTATTTAGTCTAGAAAATTCTGAGTCATTATTTCTTCATAGAGTTCCTTCCCCCGAGCTAATCTCTTCTTATGAAGCTATTAACTTTAGTTCTTAACTTTTCCTTCATTCTTTTAACCTCTTTAGCCTTTCCTGTTGCCTTTGGGGAGGGTTTACTGACCCAATATTTCAACCCCGTAAAACGCTCTTCTGCTCTATCTGATCTGTCCTTCAAGCCCTCCTTGGAAATCCTTATTTCAACAATTATAGTTTTTTAATTCTCAGCATCTCCAACCACTTCTTCTTCATCATCGTTTGTCATCACCCCATGTGTCCAGTATCACGGAGGAATCATCAGCTAATCTTGCTGCTATTTCATGTCAGCCCAGTAATGAAGATGTCATTATGCTGAGTCCTCTGTGCCTGCTGCCCTCAGTCCTGTCCCTCCTGACACAGGAGTCTTTCCTTTGTCGCGTTGGCCTTCCTCAAAGGCCTTGCCACTTTTCCATACAAGCTCCGTCCATCCATTAAGATTACAAAATGCATTCTCCTGTCTTGTCTGCCTGAGGGGAGAAGCTAACACTCTCAGGGCTTAGGCTGTGCTCCTCAAGGACAGTTAAGGGTGAGGAGGAAACTCTCATCTCAGGACCTGGAACCACTAGTTCGTATCTGCCTCAACCCCTTCCTGTCCCCACCAGGTGTCTGTCACGTTCACAGGTACAACTTCACAATGCCCACCTCCCAACCAGACAGGGACACCCAGCTTCTATTGTGATTGATTCTTAAACCAGTGGTGTATCTTTACTCACTAAAGCTACTCTCCTCTTACCTGTTCCCGGCTGCCACCCCAGAAGGTCCATCTCAAAAGAATCATATCATATAGCCTTTCGCTGTTTTCCTTGACATCTGGATAATACTTCGCATTCATAACTATGCCCTCCTTGTAGTCCTGACCTCAAGATGCGCCCTATTCTGTTCGCAGCCTTTCTGACACCCCCTTTCCTCCCCTCCCTCTCCATCCTCAAGCTCCTTTTCTTTTCCTCCCCCCTCGTGTCTTGGAGAGGCCCCTGCAGCCTGCAGGGCTAGTGATCAGAGCCATGATGATCCCTCCCAGATCCATAAATCCAGCCTTGACTTGGGACCAAGATCTGCAAAGACTTGTTTGACTCTGCAGTCTGAGAGGTGGGAGAACAGGTGACAGGTGGACAGCACAGAGGGACTCTTGACTCTGGATGAAGGAGACTGGATCCACTTGTTATATAGCAAAGACTTGAAGACAGATAATGAAGACCAAGAGAGAGGTGAATCAGCCTGGGTCAGGTTCCTGGCCTCGTGGTGTGTGGGTGTCTGTGTGTCTGTCTGCGTGTGTGTGTGTGTGTGTGTGTGTGTGTGTGTGTGTGTGTGTGTCAGAGAGAGAGAGGACATAGGATATGTTAAGATCAACAGAAAGAAGATGCTTATTTTGCTCCAAAGGTGAACGGTAGTCACCAGCAGGATATAGAATAAGAACAATAACATACAGATATTTGTAGAAGAAATATTTAGACAGAGTTCCCAGCTGATGGATTTGGAATTTGGGTTTGTGGGGAAATCTGCTAAGGGACTGCTTATACCTCAACATTTGGATCAGACTAGGATGTGGCGGTTTAGCACTGTCTCCTCTCTCTGACCCCACTTTTGTGAGAGACTTGGAGCCGTGAAACTCACCGCAGAGAGCCACCCTCTGAAGCAGCCCCATCTCACTAGATGTGGGGGCGACTGGCCACCCAGCATGCGAGGCTACGCCCCATAGCTGCTTTGATTGTGGAGTTGCAGTTAAGCTGCTGCACAAAGAAATAATATCATTTCAATAATGGCCTTAAAGAAATGTCTCATCTCTGTTGACCTCGAGATCAGGTTGGGCATATGTATTCCTGGCTCTGAATAACCATCCCTGGGGCTCCAGGGACAGGATGCTGCCAAGTGGTGACTGACTTACCTCAGATATGAATATTCTGTTGGTGTCTTCCATTTCAATTAAGTACAGCAATGCCTAGAAACATATTATGCGTCGGAGAAGAGTCTCAGTGGTGCAAGCCCCAAAAATCAAGATGGCAGCTATAGCGAGAGTACAGGCTTAATAGCCTGATAGCCTGGGAGGGAATTATGGCCAATGGCCACTTCCTGGCTGGTGGAACACTGGGCACATCCACTCTCTTGGTCTGTTTCTTCATCTGTAAAGGGAAGATAGTAAAAATAATTATCTCAGAGTTAGAACATACAAAGTTTGGAACAATCCCTGGTGGAGCTAGTATTCAATTAACACTAGCTTCTGAAATAGCTAGAAATTTATTATGCTCACCCTGCCCGCATGGCCTGCAGAATGAAGTCAGACCTCCTACCATCATCCCCATCACAGAGCCATTCACGCTGAGAGGCACCAGAGTGTTCTGTGCTCTCGGAAACCCCGTGCTCCCTGCGCCTCTGTTTTGAAGTCTACTTCTAGTTTCAATAGTTTGCACTCACAGATGCTGCATGTCCTTTTGCTCTGAGGACATAAGAAAATCCATGCAGTGATAATGAACTTTGAAAAAAATCTATTCTATTGAGTGAAGTTATGAATGAGCACTCATGACCATTATCTGAGAAAGCGATTCTCCAAACCCCCGCTCTCCGCGTACAGAAAAGCTTTTTCACGTATGCCCTCGATATCCAGCTGACATAGGCATCCCCGATCAGTACTTGTCAATCAGCCGCACTGAATAATGTGATCCAACATCCTTTAACTCCCCCCACTACCGAAAAATCTTCGCCATTCTGAGGTTCTCGTCTTAACCGGATAATGGGGTTTTATTTTACACATCTGTACCGATGCTGCAGGAGTGTTTTTTATGGGTTCAAGTTGACAGCCGAGACCTAAGAGACCACGGTAACATATAGAACGGAAGACAGCGGGTGCAGCATCTACAGCTGGGGAGGCCCAGCCCGCCCAAGCACATCGCTTGCTGCATTTGCCCGCTCACCTGCCCCGGCCAGGAATGGTCTGGGTGGGTCACCTGGACACAGACAAGTCACAGTTCTCTTCCCACCAGTCTTTTCTACCATCAAGGATGAGGGCCTTCAAGACAACTTATAGTTCCCCAAACCCGGATAGGGTCCCACACGGCAGACAAGAGAGAGAAAACAGCCATCCTAAGCCCATACCTTCCAGGAAAATAGTCTCAGGCAGGCCTGGACCAGCCCATGCTCGATGTCCACCCTTCACTCCCTTGTATTCGCCTGCTCAGGCTGCCATAACAAAACACCACCGACAGAAATTGACTTCTCACGGTCCTGGAAGCCAGAAGTCCATGATCAAGATGCCGAGACCGATGTCTCCTGAGGCTACACCCCTAGCCTTGTAGACCACTGCTTCCTGCTTTGACCCCACACAGCCATTTCTCTGTGCACCCATCCCTCCTGTCTCTCCCTCTTCTTATGCAGAACATCGGGCCTGTTACAGTGGAGTCCTGATGACCTCATTTAAGCTCAGTTACCTCTTTTAAGGCCTTATATACAGTCACTCTGGGGATTAGTCTTCAACAGAGGTATTTGGGGGCAACACAATGCCTTCCCTAACACTCAGGATACTCCTGGGACACATAATGACAGCTACCATTAGCTGAGCATTACTGCAAAGGGCTGTATTATCACCTCTTATTAACACGACCCTGCGAGGTGCATATTGTTGTGCTAATTTCACACACAAGGAGACGGAGGCCAGAGAGAGGCTGGGAAGATCACACAGGCAGGGAGCAGCAAAGCCAATATACAAAAGTAGATCTTTGGGACTCACGCGTTCCTCATCCCAGTGTGCCTCTCGTGGGTCACACTGCGCCTGGCACCCTCGTGTACTGTTCGTAGGTACTATTAGTAGTAGGTCTCCTCTGTCCTTTTAGCCCCGCCTTTCCCAGCACCCGGCAGGCATGAACTGGTCAGTGGCTTTGCGTTTCTGAGCACCCACAGGAACTCCCCGTGGTGTTCTCCCTCCCTCCCACCTACCTCCCCCACCTGCAGGCAGCTCCCTCTTGCCTTTTTATCCCTTAGCCCTCTTTCCATCAGCCTTTCAGTGGGGTTTATTCTGTGACCATCCCCACACCGCTCCCACTCCTGACCCCACTTAACCCCGCCTGACTTCTTGCTCTCAGAGTGAACTTTACCTTCTAACACAGGAGGGACTTGACCTGCTTATTGAGTCTGTTATTAAATTCTCCCCTCCCTTCTGCAAGAATATAAGCTTGGCACAGGTGAAGACTCTAAAGACCTTCTGAACGTCTAGATAAGGTCTGGCTCGTAACAGACATGAAATAAACAATCACTGAATGGATGCATTAGATTTCACCTGTGTGAGCTTTGGTGCGATTCCTTTCCATGGTGACTGAATGGCCAGTGTCTCTGGGCAGAGGGCTCTGGAATTCCACTGAGCTCCTTCGAAAACGACTAAGCTCTGAGTTTGAGGACACTGTATGTTTTAGGACTCCTCTTGATCATTATTTTCACGCATTTTATTTCATTTAATACCTGATTCTTTTGCCCCAATCTTGTGTGCATTCGGTGGTTGTACTACTCATTATGGGTAGATACAGTCTTTTCATAATTAATCTTTAATTGCAATACTTGAAGAGCATTTCCCATGAAAAATGATTTACGAATGAAACCCACATCTCACCTTGGATAATTACCACGGGTCTGACTAATGTGTGTGGAGCCCTGCATGGCAGGGGGCTCTCTCCAATGACAGTGTGTTGATTTTTTAATTAACAGAGGTGAAGTAGCATTTTTGCTTGCAGACCTACAATTTAAACTTGTGACATTTGTCACCAAGAAAGATTTCTATAGAGCTCATAAGTTGAACTCAAGTAATTATTGCCAGTTCTAGTGCATTAACACCTTTTGCATAACATATAATGACCACTTTCAGGACAAAAGATTTTTCTTCATATCGACTAAATCAGTAAAAGTACTTTCAGTTCACTGACCCATTTAATAAATCAGGGGCCATCTAAGGAAGAAAAGAGCATAATTTATTTAGTTTTCTTTTATAGAGAGAGCAATGAAATGCCATTTACCTGCTTTACAAATTAAGAAAAGCGAGTACAAAACTTTAATGAATGCAACAACTAAAAATTAGACCACAGTCATATTTTATGGTCAATTAACAGAGGTAGGGGGAAGGTCAGGCAACAGTGCAGACAAGCAGATTTAGGAGAAATTGAGAGTAATTTACTAGAATAGAGAGACAGAGACAGGTAAGCACAGAAGGGGACGTTGTACATCTTGAACCAGACTCACTTAGAGCTGGAAGGAGCCAGAGACAAAATCTAGTTCAGACCCCCTTTCTATGGTAGGAAAACCTGATGCTGAGGGATGTGAGGGTCCTTGAGGAAAGACACACCCCCAACCCCAAACAGCCAACGGAGCCGACAGGGAGAGATACACAGACCCAGAGGCAGGAAGGAAGACCAAGACCAGAAAGAATCAAAGACAGGCAGAAAAATGTACCCCCTCTAACTCCTCATGGAATGAGGCCTATATACATAAATAATGAAGAGCACAATATATCTGTTTGGCTTAACGATATGATAAAAATATCAACTAACCTCGATTGATTTGCTCTGCCAATTGGACCTTTTAAAATATTCAGGGTTTTTTTTGTCTTATTAATGTTTGCTCAGTCTTTTAAAAATCTCTACTTCAAACTCTCAACTGTTAGTGAGACCCATTAAGTATAAGTTATTTTTTTAAATTTTTTATTTTTTATAAACATATGATATATTTTTATCCCCAGGGGTACAGGTCTGTGAATTGCCAGGTTTACACACTTCACAGCACTCACCATAGCACATACCCTCCCCAATGTCCATAACCCCACGTATAAGTTATTTTTAAATTAAAATACGTTCCAGGAAGGCCTGGTTCAGTCGGTTAGCCGGCTGCATTCAGCTCAGGTCATGGTCTCTAGGATCCAGCCTTGCCTCTCTCCCTGCTCAGTGGGAAGCCTGAGGGGTGTTTTTTAATGGGTTCAGGTTGATAACCCTCTCCCTCTGCCCCTCCCACTGCTAGTACACAGAAACACTCTCTCTTTTAAGGAAATACAATCCTTAAAAAATAAGATAAAATATATTCTAGATAGATTAACGATGACAGTGTTAAGAGAAGTGAAATCATAAAAGTGCTAGAAGAAAATACAGTTGAATAATGATATTATTTTGGATTAGGTTTATTATATTATCTTTAGATTGGGCTTTATAAGCTTAATGCCAAAGACACAAATCATACAAATAAGAAAGAGGGATGTGACTGCCTAAACATTCATAGAGAAAAACAAACACCATGTGTAAGTTAAAGACCCAGGCTGGAAGGATATGGCTACCAACTGTGTAACAAAGAGGGAAAGCCCAAAATACTGTTATCAATCAATAAGAAATATATCTTCTTTTATTCTCCCAAAAAAGCAAAGCATATGAAGAAAGAGAAACTAAAGAATGGGGAAAACATAAAAATTATTCAACTCACAGTGCTTGAAGCCACGCAAATTAAAACAATAAACTCTCTTTTTCTCTCTAGCCTATAAATTCAAAGGCATTCTCCCTGGTATTCGAATTGGTGTGAAGGTGGGAATCCATATCCTGCCTGTGAAATACAAATGGACAAACTCTTAGAGGAAAATGTATTTCAAATGCTTTTAAAATGTATGTGCCTTTGTGTCCAGCAACTGCACTTCTAAGAATTAATTCTAAGGAAATACTGAACAGGTGGCAAAGGTTTTCTACAAGGATATTTATTAGAGTGTCACGTAAAATGAAAATCAGACTAAGCTTAAAAGCCCAGTGGTAATGGGATGGCAAAGAAGTTACAGAGCATTCATGGAACGGGATGCTTTGCAGATATTAACCAGGATGTTCTAGTTGTACATTTATTGCTTGGAAAGCATTCTATGATACATTGAATGCAAAAAGCAAATTTCAGAACAACGTGTATATAGTCATCCCATTTCCTCCTTTTTTTTTTTTTTTCCTACACGAATGCAGTACATAAACATAGCAAAAGCAGGGAACCTGGGTGGCTCAGTTGGTTTAGCATCTGCCTTCGGATCAGGTCATGATCCTGGGATCCTGGGGTGGGCCCCAGGTGGTCGGGCTTCCTGCTCAGCAGGGAGTCTGCTTCTCCCTCTCCCTCAGCCTACGTGCCCCCTGCTTGTACTCTCCCTCTCTATCAAATAAGTAAATACAATCTTTTTTTTAAATTGTATTTATTTATTTGACAGAGAGAGAGAGAGAGATCACATCACAAGTAGGCAGAGAGGCAGACAGAGAGAGGGGGAAGCAGGCTCACTGCTGAGCAGAGAGCCCAATGTGGGGCTCGATCCCAGGACCCTGAGATCTTGACCTGAGCCAAAAGCAGAGGCTTAACCCACTGAGCCACCCAGGCGCCCCACAATCTTTTTTTAAAAAGTAGAAAAAGCTGGGGTGCCTGGGTGGCTCAGTGGGTTAAAGCCTCCGCCTTCAGCTCAGGTCATGATCCCAGTATCCTGCTTCCTCCTCTCTCTCTGCCTGCTTCTCCATGATCTCTGTCTGTCAAATAAATAAATAAAATCTCAAAAAAAAAAAAAAAAAGGTAGAAAAAGCTGTTTGCCAAAAGTAAAAGTAGCTATATCTGCGCAGCCTTAGAGATTCTCTTTTTCATTTTGCTTATCAGTGTGTTTATGGTTTTCCCAGTGAAAAATGGTTACATTTGCAATAGGGAAAAGGAGTGAGCAGGACATACCCAAAAACAATGACTTAAAAACTTCAGCGTTTTTTCATAGGCTGTAATTGTCTTAATGGCCTAGTAACAAAAATGTAAAGGCCTGGGGGTTGATTGAATGAGAGGCCCTTTGGAGACCCCTTATTCCAAGAGCAAAAGCCGTATCGCTAAAATGATGGACGCCAAATTGAAATTTTAACACACAAAGAGTGACTAATGGTTTGAAATTCTTCCAAATCGTAGCAAAGGCCCGGATTCTCCTCCGCACAGAGGTGTGTGAAGCAGAGCTGACAAGCAGAGTGCAGAATGGGAAATCCTTCCAAGTGGTTGCTTTTAACAGCTTTTTCTGCCAGCTGCTATCCCGTAGCTTTGATCAAAAAAGGGCACTGGTCTCCCTTCAATTAATCCTCTGTCCAGTTATTTTATTTGATCATAAATAATCATCCCTGGAGAAGCCTCATTCAAACTTATGTACTCCTCCACTAGAGAACACAAGGCTTGGGTTTATAAAGGTAACAGAGCAAGTCACTGGCCATTTCACGGCCAAGGACTTACACACATAAGCAAATCGGTCTGTCTCTGCAACGAAAGCCTTGGATCCACCAGCCCTGTCCCATGAGTCTGCTCGATTGTGTGCTTTTTCTCAGTGGTCCCGAATAAGTGATCAGAATCCATCCCCAGCTACTGGTCCCACCCAAACACTGACAATCCTATTCACCACTCCAGTTGGAAAGACATCCAGACCTCTGTCTCGGAAACACGTACCTCGACAGGGGCCCTGACCCTAAAGTCCTTCGGTATTAAATGGTCAACACAAGAGTTTAACACCATACACTCGAACATAAGAATTCGCACAACTTTGCCATTTTGGAGCTACGACTCCTTGAGTCAACCTCGGAGCTTCCCTAAGCCTCAGCCTCCTCATCGGAACAATGGGGGTGATCACAGTAGTACCTGCCCTGCCAGGCTGTTGAGAGAATTGGGTGAATAGCATTTAAGGAGGTGCTTAGGGGAGTACCTACCACATAGCCCTCAGTAAAAAATAACTTTTATTAACAGTTTGGTTTTTTTTTGCTAAATCCCCAGCAGATATTTCTTTTAATAATTTTAATGACTACACGTTTTGTTTACTTTCTGGAAAAGTTTGTTACCCTGACAGGCAGACGTGTATATAAACTTGAGTTCCTCCTTCTCTACCAGCTGCTGAAAAAAAACTATAGCCAAGGTTATTACAGACATAATTAAATTCACTCATATAATGCTCCAGTGAATCTTTCTGTGAAATTTGTTAGGAATATTTTAATATTTTCATGCTCGTGAACCTGTGTCTAACTCTGTAACTTAGAAAATCAGAGAGAACTTGCTTTTTGTGTTGTAAGTCTTGCAGTGGCATTTAGACAAAAAGCAGTAAAATCTAGCCTGAGCTGGTAGTCCATGTGGTGTGGCTAACTTCTGGGTAAAATTTATCAATTCCAACTTCTGACCACCCCGGACAAGATGCCCGCGAACGTTTCATGGGAACTTGAAAGCGACATATTTCCTAAGACAAGACCCACGTGTACAGTCAATTTCAAATGGATTTGTGCCTTCCAACTAATTGACTTGTTAATTATGCTAATATATTCATGTTTCTCTGCCTTTTTATATTTCTTTCAATAGATAATGCTATAGAAGTGAATGTCCTGGGATTAAAGAACAAAAAAACAAACAAAAAACAAAACAAGCAAACAAACAAAAAAACCCTATAGATTTCTCTAAACTTATTTAGGAAACCAGACTAGATTTCCAAAACAGCATGTATAATCTTTGTGTCTCTCCAAACATTTTATTTCGGTAGCAAATGTATGGCTTCTCCCAAGACAGCCTCTTTTAATGAGACATTATGGCCAAAGTGGGGAGAGCTTTGAGCCTTTCAATTAGGCCGGGCCCTCTGGAAAGTGAGGGTGCGGGCCACGCTTCGCAGCGCCCTGACCTGCCACTGCGGTCCGGGCGCAATGAAGGGGCCGCGGAAGCACAACAGAGCTTACCGGGTCTGAGCCCCGTGCCTTCTGTCGTTCGCAGGTGGCGCCGGGGGCCAGCAGGGCTTCCTCGGCTGCATCCGCTCCCTGAGGATGAACGGGGTGACGCTGGACCTGGAGGAAAGAGCGAAGGTCACGTCCGGGTTCAAATCCGGCTGCTCGGGCCACTGCACCAGCTACGGGGCCAACTGTGAGAACGGAGGCAGGTGTCTAGAGAAATACCACGGCTACTCCTGCGACTGCTCGCACACGGCCTACGATGGCACATTTTGCAACAAGGGTAAGGCAGAGCCCGTTTCTGTGGCGTTCTCACGCCTCTCTTTAAACTCCAATGGTCTGTGCCGTGATTTCTCAGCTGTCCGCAGTGTGCTGTGTTCTGAGAGTAAGGTGTTCAGAATTCTCCTCTCACCTTAGGTAAGAAGTCGAAATCCTACCCCGATCTCTGCCATTTACTGAGATGAGAGAAGCTCTAGGGGGGGGGGGGGGGGGAGATGCAGTTTCACCCAAATCCTAGAGGGCTGCGCACCGACTAGAACATCCCACAGCAAATAGCCACATAGCACCTTGATGGTGAGTGACAGCATTAAGTGGCCTCTGAAAGGGGACTCAGGCCTGACCCTCTCCCTCAGGGAGGTCGGGGTGAGGGGCTTGGGGTGTTCGCAGACGGAGGGATGGCTCGGTGAATCGGTCAGGGCAGCCCAGCCGTCCGGACGCCCACGCCGGCCCTGGCGGCTGCCGAGAGGCTGGGCTGGAGCTGGACTCCCAGGGAGAGCGCTCGGGCCAGCGACTGTCGCTACCAGGATCGTTATCCTTGCCCAGGATGCCTCTGGGAGCGGGCCCCAGCCTTCGCCCCGCCCCGCGGCAGGTGGAGGGAGATACCACATCTAATCAGCCGGCTTAGGGCACCTGTTATTAGCACATCATTTCAGGCTCCAATGAGTCCTCTAATCCCTAATAAATTCTGCAGAGCCAATCAGCCGACCGCGGGAGCCCAATGCATATGCATGTTGTCATTCAACCTGTGAGCCCACGTGCGGGGAAGAAATGCGCTCGCGCCGCTGGTCTGCGGCCTCCTTCCCGCACGTCGGCAGGAGGGACGCAGCGCGGCAGAGCGGCCCTTTCCTAAGCTACCACCGAAGCGCGCGTAAATCACTCTTCTCTTTCTCAATGAATGTGTAGTGTTTGGGTAAAGTTTCCTGTAAATGCCTGGTGTATCTCTTAATAAGAAGCTTTACATAAGTAGCCTTTTCACACTCTCGTGAATACACGGAGGGGGTTTGTGCTGGTCTTATCCACACAGGAGGCCGGCGGGAGGAGGAGTTGTTCCGGGGCACTCTCTGCACGCTCAGGCTACTGTCTGGCAGGGCTGCAGCACGAGCATGCGGATGAGGTCGGGCGGGGTTTGCAGACTGAGCGCGGGACCCCAGCAGGAGGCAAGGAACAGCATTGCTGAAGGACCCCGTACCTCCTTCGCAGCGCTGTTACAGCGCATGTTTCTGCTCGGAACAACACGGTTCCAGGGCTTTCCTGTGACATACAATGGGACGGGTTTGCAGAACACGTCAATTTTGCACTTGCAGTGAAATGACAATCTCGCAATTACCATTCATTGTGCGCGATGCTAATTTAATGCGGTGGTGCCATCGCCAAAGGGATGTGTGAATGCAATCAGTCAGTCCTAATGCCCCAGAGAGTCCATACAGAAGGTCCAATCTAAGGAAAATCATGGTCCCCTTATTTTTGGAGAGTTGGTTTAAACAAAGTAGCTCATACAAACCTTCTGGGGGTTAGTGGCAATATTCACAGATGGAAAGGCAGGGGTATATACCCTTCAGCTTAGCCAGCTTTAGAGACAAAGTTAAATGAAGCTTGTGTGTTTCCCTTGACATTACTTCAAAGAGCTTACACAAAAGTCTCCTAAATATTCTCCAAATATCTGTTTTCCGGGATGAGTTTACATTTGGCCCAATCTGTGGGCTTTAACAAAAATAAAATTAAAAACTGCAAAATGTATTGGGAAAGTATTCATGTGCATCCTTCTGAGTCCACACAAGTATCCTCTTGACGTGGTGTGAATGATGGTGGCTCTGGTTGAAAAGAATCCTGAGGCTATCCAGGGGTATTCTGCAAGCTCCTTCCTGGACCAGGGATCTGCCCAATGAGGCCTCCAGCCAGATGCCCCCGCTGTTCTGGGTCTCACCTGCCAGGGAGAGGCCCTCCTATGGTCTCCTGTGACCACACCCTCGCACCAGGGCTGCAGCCCCAAAACCCAGCCTCTACAAAGAGCGGCCACAGACACCTGCCAAAGAACCGAGTTTGTGGAAATCCTTCATGGGCCGTCCTTTGATAGTACGGGTGGGCTTGTGGATGTGGAAAGTGTTCGCGACATTTTGGTAAGTGAATGAACCGGGTGTCCCTACACCAAGGACACGCTGATTACCTGCTTGTGCAAAATCAGACACACACACACGAGAAGAGCAAACTAAGAAAACACACCAAAATATTGACTGCCGTTATTTTTAGGGGAGGTGAAAACGCCAGTTTTTATTTTCGCTTCTCTTTTGCTATATTTTCTACCCATTATACCACACCATTTTACCTCTGGCTTCCTCATTCGTTCCTCGTTTGGGGACGAGTCGTACTAAGAGGCAGAGCTCTTACCCCGGGCATTCAAGAATCAGCTGTCTCTGCTTAGAAAATGTCTAGTTAGGAGCCAGAGATCCTACAGCACCCGACCACACTCTCTGGAATGGAGTAGTGTCTCGGGTGAAAATTGCATAAAATTAATTTAGCCTTGAAAAATCCATCTCTCTGCATTGAACAAATTTCAGCATTTCATCCTTCATGCGGGCACTGGAGGACGGATTGCCGTGCTGGGGCCAAGTTGTATGAAAATAAAAACCTTGTGACATGTGTGTCCTACTCAGCCATGTGTGAGGTGCACCCTAGGACAGGCAAGAACCCAAGGGTAGCCCAATGTAGCCCAAGGGGACGAATCAGCCAGGGGTCTCCCCTGGTATTAGGTCATGAGGTCATAGATTGTGGCAAAGGGCACACACTATTTAAACTTTCTGCGTCGATCTCTCTCTTTCCCAACCTCCATCTCCTTGTCTCTCCCCTCTCTCTGTCCCCACCACCTGCATCTCCCCTGCCTCCTTCCCCAGCTCTCTCTCTGTCTCCATCGCCCGTGTCCCAGGAGGACGCGCTACATCAACATCTACCTCTGTCTCTGTCCTTCCACACTTCCCACCTACGTTCCCTATTTATCTCTCTCTCTCTCTCTCATATGTGGTTGCGTTTGTAAATCAAATTACCATGTGCTGCTGCTTCGTTAAGCTCAGGAGGGCAGGCTGGACTCAAGCAGGTCCCACCTGATGACTCTCTTTTGCTTCGTAGAAAGATGCATGTTTACTCACGATCCCCTGCCAGAACTCTATGTACACAAGACACATCTTGCTGCCTCCCTGTAGCCTCTCGTCAAGGAGGCTCCCAGAGCCTTTCTTCAAAAGGATCTATAAAGATTTGATCACCAGCTCAGGCATTAACTCTTTCGGGGCTCCCTGCATATTAATAGGCACTCTGGCTGGGGGAGGGCATGTTTTGCAAGGAACACAAGGGCAACCTGGAAACCTCTGACCAGACCATAGAGCCAGTCACACCATCGGTCCAGAGAAGCCTGTGGAGGCCCATCTTCTCACAGGGTCCACCATCCAGCAGTGATTCACTTGACTGACGCAGCTCCATTCCGTGGCAGAACTCCCTGGCAGCCCATTGGCTGAGGCTGCGGAAGCTTCTAGAATCAGAGCAACATCGTGTGGAAGGCTCAGCTATGGGTCTGGTGTGTCATCCCCAGGATTAGTGGGGACCTACACTGGGGACCAAATGGCTAGTTGCCTGGCCACGCCAAAGATAGTTTTGCTCATTAGGCCCATTTCTTCTTAGCTAGTCAAACCCCAGAACCCTGGAAAATGTTATGACTATCAACCTCAGTTTTATTTCTAACCAGAAATTAGCAACTTAATGAGAAGCAAATTCTCTCTGTACCTTCTCTGTGTTTTCAAGCAAGAGGCAGGATCACAGACCTATAGTGACTACAACAGTCTGCAGGTTTAATTTTTGAAATGAAATGCTATAGAGGTTAGTGTCTACCTCCCCCAAATTCACGTCCACCCAGAACCTTGAAACATGACCTTGTTTGGAAACACAGTCTCTGCAGATGTAATTAAGGCAGGGCCTGCTGGATTGGGGATGCCCTAAATCCAAGGAGAATGTCCTTACAGGAAGAGGCTGGGTACACAGAGAGTCACACAGTCCCATGAAGACAGAGGCAGAGATCAAAGGGTCCAGGAGGGACCCTTCCCTAGAAGCCTTTCAAAAATGGAGAGCCCTGATAACACTTTAATTTTCAACTTCCTCCCCAAAACTGTAAGAGAATAAGTTTCTGTTGTTTTAAGCCACCCAACTGGTAGGACTTTACAGGGGTGCCCACTGAAAACTAATGTGATTGCAAGTAAATTTTCAGCAATGCGTAATTCCCGCTTGTTGACCGTGAAGACAGCTGACATTTACGGGGAACTTACCATGTGTCAGACGGTGCGCTAAGCTCTGTCTCTTTGTTAACATTGTCTGCTACCATGATAACACCATGAGATGGGTACCATTATCTCATCCCCATTTTATAGAGAAGGAAACTGAGACATAGAATGGGTATGATGACCTGGTCGGTGTTCACACACCCATAAAGGAGGAGAACTGGGGTTTGAAGGCAGGAGTTTTGACTACAAGTTCACATTCTTCCCCTCTGTGTGGTGCTGTTTCTCGCCAAGGCTCGGCCCTTCAGGCAGGCTTATATAAAGCTGAAAACAGAACCCTTGCTCTTAAAACTTGTTAGTTACTGCAATCAGTGAAAAAAACAGAATTTTACTGGATGCAGAATTAATCGCAACATTTTTTTAGAATGCAATATCTGAACAAAGACTTCCCCTTTTCTTTTTTGGAGGCGTGGGAACATCTAGGTGTAAGTGATATTTATTGATTGATTCATTTCTTTAACAAACATTCAGCGAATACCCAATGTGCCCAAAAGCCTTGACTGTGTAGTTGAGTCTGAATACATTGAAATTTTCAAAACATTCCAATGGTTTATTGCTACAAAATCAGGGAAATCTACAGTGTAGGAAAGGAGCAGATGTGAATTAGCTGTCACCCAGGCTGCTGCAAACACTTCTTCATTATGATCCCTTCACTGCACCAAGTTGAGCAAGAGCTTATCATCAGGAGGCACAAAAATACCCCCTAATTCACTTGTCTGCACTCTTTTTTTCCTATAAACATGCTCGTGTTCATCAGCCAAGTCAGAATGGCAGTTGAAAAAAATACCTATCTTTAAAGAGTCCGAAGCCGTTTTCTGAATTTAGGGAGATCTGTTTGCTTCTCAAACATTGATTTGTTTGTTGCTTGCTCAGATAAAGCCAAATTAAAGGGAACAAGGTCCCAGGACTGCAGAGCGACTGAGTGGTGGACAGACAGCACCAGCATCATCAAAGTCACTCGAGCACACATGCCTCGTGGTGATTCAGGGAAGTCTCCTGCCCTCAGGAGCCTCCCGAGACCGACTAACATTTGACCATCTGTATATCCATGCGGTAGAAGAACCTCGTCATGGCCAACTCAATCCCTACATAGATAATGGACGATGATGGCCTTGAATGTGGGTTGGAATCCAACTTCCTCACTGGCGGGTTCCTTAACCTTGAGCAAATTATTTACCTCCACTTGGCCTCATCTTCAGAACTACTTAATACCTACTTCTTTTTTTTAAGATTTATTATTTCTTTGAGAGCGAGCGCGCACATGTGAGTTGAAGTAGGGGCAGAGGGAGAGGGAGAGAATCTCAAGCAGACTCCCCACTGAGCGCGGAGCCCGACATGGGGCGCGACCTCACTGCCCTGTGACCGTGACCTGAGCCAAAATCTAAAGTCAGATTCTCAAATAACTGAGCCACCCAGGTGCCTCCAGAGTACCCGCTTCTTAATTCCACCGTGAGAATCACACTTTTTTTGATGTTTTTGTTTTAACTTTAAATCATGTGGTTCTTTAATCCTCCCTGCAAGCTGCAAATGTCAGATGTCAAACTGGCATCATTTCAGTTGCCGCTTTGCTATTTCGGGAACAATGGCAGGGCCATCAGATGTCAGTTCTGCTTCACTGTGGTCACAGTAATGGTATTCGGAAGGTGAAATCGTAGTGCCCAACGCCTACACGCTGCCGTGCCAAGCAATACTCAAGAGATTCTGGAAAGTGGAGTTGGAGGCGAGCCTCTCTGCATCCAAGGGCTCAGGCCTGGTCGTGCAGGTCCTGCTAAGAGCTGACGTGGGTCACCCCGGGGATGGCTGCATCCCTTCCCAGTACAAAGTCCATCCTGAGCTAGGAGAGCTCGGAAAGAGTTAAGGACTCCGCTTTACTGGAGACCTCAGACACAAGTACAACGCAGAAGACCTCTAGAGGAGAGAGCGCTTCTATCATGCCTCCTCCAGGAGGGTTTCATGGAGGGCAGGAGGAGGTGGCTTTGCCCAGAGCACTGTGAAGAGGGCACAAATCCTGCGTCTCCCAGACTCCAGGCGTGCCTCCGCAAGAAGAGTAAATCCATAGATTGACTTTTTAGAGCAGATTGGAAGCTGGGGGTGGTGGGGGTGGTAATTAATAAAAAAATATTATAAACAAATGGGGGAAGAAAAAGAAGAGAGTTCTTAGAGTCATGCACCTGGAATCTGATCCTTGTGTGGAACGACGCTACACCGTGGGCGACAGTAGCCATTTTTTTCTCAGGCCTACCCACCGGGTCTTACTCCCAGCCTGCTGGAGAGTTTCCAACCAGCACAGAGAGACAACTTTCGCAGGCTTCTTTCCCATTTCTAGCTTGAACAGGAGGCAGTGTAGGTTTGGATGGATTCCCTAGGGAACAAGAATAGAACTCTTTTTCCTTTTCCTCTTCTGTGTTATTCAAGAAAGGAAACGATCCCTTTTCTCTATTTGTGTTTCTTAAAACTTCGAACCTTAAGATGCAACTTAAAAATATCATAGAAACATATGAAGATAATCTGCTTACATGTTTTAGGGGGGAAAAAAAGAAGGAAAAAGTAAGAAAATACTTATGGGCCAGAGCTCAAAATCCTTAGGCATCAAAGAAAATGCTTTAGACTTGATTCTAAAAGGCCAAAGCTGCAAAGAGAGCTGACACTTCACTACAGAAACTCGTGCTGGTAAAATAACATTCCCCTTAGCCTGGGGGTCATTGTGGGGTCCCAGGTATAAAGAAAAACCTGGTCCATTAACTTCCCCAAAAGAAAGACTTTAAAAATTCAGTAAGTAAAGCAAGCTCTTTCTAAAACACGAAACCTTATCGAGAACACAGTTTGGGGGGTTTTTCTTTCTTTTTTCTTTTAATTCCAGTGTCGTTAACCGACACTGTTGTATTAGTTTCAGATGTACGATACGGTGATTCAGTTCTGTGAATCACCCGGTGCTCATGTAGGTACGAGCACTCTTAACCTCATGCCTGTCTACTCATCCTCCACTCCGTCCTCTCTGGCAACCTGTTGTTCTCGACAGTTACGAGTCTGTTTTTTGGGTTGTCTCTTTTTTTTTTTTCCTTTGTTTGTTTTGTTTCTTAAATTCCACATATGAGTGAGGACATATGGTATTTGTCTTCTCTGCAGGAGTTTCTTCGCTTCGCGTAATACTCTCTCGCTCCATCCATGTTAACGCAAATGGCAACATTTCGTTCTTTCTTATGGACGTATAATTGTCCATAGTATGTATGTGTGTTCTTTGTCTTCGTTGTCCACTTGTCTACTTGAGCTGCTTGCATCCTTTAGCTATAATAAATAATGCTGCAATAAACACAGGGATGTACACATCCTTTCCAATTAGTATCTTCAAATTTGGGGGTAAATACCCAGTAGTACAATTACTGGATCATACAGCAGTTCCCCTCTTCAGTTTTTTGAGGAACCTCCGTACTGCTTTCCCGTGGGCTGCCCCAGTGTGCATTCCCAGCAGTGCACGAGGGTTCCTCTTTCTCCGCATCCTCGCCAGCACTTGTTTCTTGAGTTGTTGATTTTAGCCATTCTGACAGGTTCAAGGTGATGATAGCTCACTGCAGTTTTGATTTGCATCTCCCTGATGATCTTACACAATGCACAAAAATAAATTTGAAATGGATTAAGGACCTAAAGGTGAGGCCTGAAACCGTGAAAAGCCTAGAAGGAAGCACAGGCAGTCATGTCTCTACCTCGGCCGGAACAACTTTTTTGTAGATCTGTCACCTGAGGCAAGGGAAGCAAAAGCAACAATACGCTCTTCAGACTTTATCAAAATACAAAGATTCTGCTCAGCAAAGGCGACATCAGCAAAAGTAAATGACCTGCAGAATGGGAGAAGATATTTGCAAATGACATGTCACTGAAGGGTTAGTGTCTGAAATACATAAACGTATACAACTCAATGCCAAAAAAACAAATAATCCAATTTTAAAATGGGAAGAAGACACGAACAGACTTTTCTCCAAAGAAGACATACAGACCACACGAGGTGGCCAACAGACAATTAAGAACACAGTTTTTGGACTTCGGTTTAGGTTTAGGATGAATAGCATTTTTTCAAATTGTGCCATTTTCTAAAACCCACCAACTTTGGAACCTTTTTGGATACAACTGATTTTTCTGTGTGGCTTTTATTCCCCATTCTTTAGCAATTACTCCAAATAATGTGAAGTTTACAGAACTATCACTTCCTACTTATTAGCTCCATGATTTCAGCTGAAACCCTGTACATTTCTTTCATGAATCTAAATGGAACCAGTCTAATGATTTGGTCACAGGGTTTTGCTTTTAAATCACATACGTTTTCGGCTCTCCTACAAGCAGATCCATTCACCAATATCTACATTTTCCTTGAGCACTGCACACTTGCAAGGCATAAAGACCTGCCCCTGCCAGGTAGTTTTGCCATCCCACAACCTTTCGTGCACTCATCATCTCCAAGAGGCAGCTCTGGCCTTAACAAATGAGCTCATTCTGGGCATCCTTTAGCTGGAGGAAATTTACTTTCTTAAATGATCAAGCCCGGGGGAAGGGATGTTGAACTGACCTGTCAGATGTTTTTAAGTGACCCATCTTATCCATCAACCTGGCTTTGACCGCGTTGGCCTATCTACCCTTCCATCAATTCTACTTGACTTTAGTCATGGTTGACTTAGGTAAATAGATATTTTACCTTTTTTCCTCCCCTTAAGACCAAACCCTCAGGAAATGGGAATTACTAAATGCCATCTGAGCTCTCTGAGCCATCCTTGGTTGGCATTTTAAATGTATGCTCTCCATGTTCTTGGGAGCTCTGAGCACAGGATGTGGGGAAATGTTTAACTCAGCCTGACAATATCCTCTAGCTGACCCTCCCAAGTGATGAGGTCACTAAGAATGAGGGGGCTTCTGAGCTTCTATAAGGCAAGATTCTCAACCACATTGTATTATTGGCAGTAAAATTTAACTTATCCATGTGCTGTAAGAGTGAAGTAATGTCAAATAGCTTGAGCCTTAATAATAATTTAATGTCTTCCCATGCACTGAGCACAAGTTTAGTGCAATATGGGAACACTTACTGAAAGTCTACTGTGTGGGAAGCTGTGGACTGATGGAGATGAATGAGACCAGGCTTGGAATAAAGTAGAGTTGAGAGATCCCACTACAATACACAAGGAAAGCAAGACAGAAAGTGCTCAGTGAAACCTACATATGGAACTGACCCATCCTGAAGGTTCTAATGGTAAAGCCACTTTTCAAGCCCCATCAACATGGCTAATTGTAGTGGATGACGCCTAATTCTGACTGATATGTAGAAGAAATATTTATTTGCTTTTAATAGAACAAAATTTGATTGGACAAAATATTTTAGGATTCAGATCATTTTGACTCTTTCAATTTATGCCCCACAAGCCAATAATGTTTTGTGAGGTTTTGCCTTCTTTAGTTTTTAATTTAGTTACTAATTAATTTAATAATATACCTTCTAGTGGCTTTTATTTTTGTCATGCTTGAGGTCCATCTAGTAAGAATAGGGAACTTGAAAAATGAGCCAAACTCCTCTCCAAAGAAGATAACACAGATGGCAAGTAAAATATGTGAAAAGGTGTTCCACATCACATGTCATCAGAGAAGTCCACATTGGAGCAATAATGAGATGCCTCTACCCAGTTAGTAGACTGGCCCAAATCCAGAATCCTGACAACACCAAATGCTGGAGAGGGTGTGGAGCAACAGGAACTCTCATTCAGTGCTGGTGGGAATGCAAAATGGTGCAGTCACTTTGGAAGACCATTTGGTGGTTTCTTAGAAACTAAACATACTTTTACCATAAGATCATCCAATCATGCCCCTAGCTATTTACCCAAAGCAACTGAAAACTTAATGTTCACACAAAAACCTGCACATGGGTGTTTCCAGCACCTTTATTCATAATTGCCAAAACTTGGAAGCAACCGAGACAACCCTCCAGTAGATAAATGGACAAATAAACTTGTGTATCGAGACAATGAAATATTGTTCAGCATTAAAAAGAAATGAGTTATCGAGCCATGAAAAGACACAGAAGAAACCTAAAGGCATATTCCAAAGTGGGGGAAAAAAATCTGAAAAAGCTATATACTGTATGACTCCAACTACATGACATTTTGGAAAAGAGAAAAACTATGGAGACTGTAAAAAGATCAGTGGTTGCCAGGGATTGGGAGGAAGGGAGAAGAATGATGACTAGGCGGAGCACAGCGGATTTTTAGAGCAGCGAATTACGTTTTATGACACATACGGTGGCTACACATCATTATACATTTGCCCAAACCCATAGGATGTAAAACACCAAGAGTGAACTCCATTGTCGACTGTGGGCCTTGGCTAATACGGATGTGTCAGCGTGGGTTCACTGACTGTAATAAGTCTACACTCTGGTGGGGGATGGTGATAGTGGGGAAGCCTAGACGTGTGTAGGTATGCAGATGGAATATGGGAATTTCTGTACCTTTTCCTCAATGTTGCTGTGAACTTTAAGGGGTCTATTTTTTTTTTAAGATTTTATTTATTTGACAGAGAGATCACAAATAGAACAGCAGACAGACAGAGGGAGAAGCAGGCTCCCCACTGAGCAAAGAGCCCAAGGTGGGGCTCGATCCCAGGACCCCGAGATCAGGAGATAAAGGCAGAGGCTTAACCCCCTGAGCTACCCAGGCGTCCCCTAAAAGTGGTCTTTTAAAAAAAAAAAGAAAAAGAAAAAGAAAAGTCTTTTAAAAAAGGAGAATAGGAAATTTTTTCCATTTTCCAAAATTAAGTTCTCATTCTCTCAGCTGTTTCCCTCACCGCACTTCCTGAGAGTTGTCTGTGTGTCTAGTGGTAAACCCCCTATTTGTGTTTCTACTTTAAATATACCCCTTGAAAGAGACCACTGCAAAGATACTTCAGCAAGTTGATGTGTAAATAACATTTTAATCCCTGCTCTTTTGTGAAGGGAGGTGGGGTTCCTAAGAACCCTACTTCAATACTCCCACAATTTATTTTAATATTCTGAAGTTCAGACTTGACTAACGCAAATTTGCTTCCTTTCAACTTGTACAAGTGATTCACCATTTTCCACACCCAGGATCAGTTTTACATCCTGTGTGACTCCCCAAGGAGAAGGTCAAGTGTAGCTTACAGTGGGATCCCCATTCAGGGCCCTTTGTGAATCACTCTCTCTCGGCAACCCTCACGGCACCACAGTATTCTTTCAAATCCTCTGTTCCGTTCACCCTAGTCACACAACCAGCACTATTCTAGGCTAATTTTGTTTTTATTTTTTTTAAAGAGGCTCCACTTTTTTTTTTTTTTTTTACTTTTTCCCGGTTTAAGAGGGAAAGCAAAATTATTTACTACAGCGGAGCAACAATACCTGGAAATCCAGTTTCAACATTACTAAAAACAAATCGGACAGTCCTACCACTCTCCCGGCATTCGGTTTCTTGTAAATTGCATTAATTCTATAAAATGGATTATTCACAGGATTGCGAGGCTCCAATGAGCCAGCGAGTGTAAAAGTACTTTGGGAAGCATTGATCTATGAAAATGCAAATTACTGTTGAGGTGATCAGTCACACGTCAGAGGTCCTGGAGTTGAGGGTCTCTTTAGCAAGAGGCCTGGCAGGTGAGATGGGTTGCCGTTCAAAAGCCACCGGGAAGCCCTGTGCGGGACCTTGCTGTCCACATTAGTGGTGTCACAGAACTGACACCAGAAAGCTGTACCTTCCACCTGTGGGGAATAGTGCTCGCCTCTGGCTCTGCAGGGCCCTGACACGCATTATGTGGAAGCTCAGAGATGACACAGCCCAGCAGACTTCAGACCTCAGAGTTCCGCCCTTGCACGGCCTGCCTTCACAATGCTGCCCTGGGGGCGGGACCTGTTCAATTCCTGTCTGTTTCATAGACTTGCCAGGAATCATGTAGCCTGAAACATCATTAAAGCAGCGAGCACACTTGAGATTAAGAAAGAATGGATTCTGAAGCCTCCTCTTAGGGTTATTATTGAGGTCTTTGGAGAATATTGGTTCCTTGAATCCTTACAGAATTTCAAAAAATAAGGTGACTGCTGTATTCTAGAAACCCCGTCTAAAATTCTCCCCTTATGTCCAGTGATTAACAGTCTCTCTGCTCCTCTGCCCCCTTATTAAGGATGACAGTTCCCGTTCAGATGATAAACCAGCCATTTCTCTCATTTAATCAAACGTAACCTAAATATTTGCTCACATTCATTGCTAGCCACTTCCTTTGTTTTCAGAATCAGAGATTAGTGAGGTCGTAAGTAAAATGCTTTCTTAAAACTTTCCCATTGAGGTAATCTAGTTTAAATCCCTTTTAAATGGGTCTGTGTTAGCCTGTTGGCTTTTCTAATTCCTTATAATGGAATCTTATTAATTCAGTTAAAAATATAAGTTAAGCCATGTGAATCAACTCAAAACAGTAGACCAAGTTATAAATTTCAAACACATCGGTAGTCCCCCCTTTTCCCACTAAATAAGGAAAAAAGTTATCTCCTGTGACTTTGTACAGTGTCCAACTGAATCATAAGCCACATGTAGCTATTACAGCTCTCCATAACGTCTTTAAAAATATCGAGGACTATTCAAAAAGTTTTATTTCTATTGCCATGATGAATTTATCATTATTCAGACTTTCAGCTTTTGCCCTAACATTCAAATGTCATTGGGTTACTTATTTCAACACTTTCTTCAATTACTCGCAATTTGTTAAGAGTTTGTGAAGCTCTTCTTGTCACAAAATCAAAGTATCTCATGGCTGGAGAGGATATTACATTCTGTTCAACTGACATTTATTGGACAACTCGTTTTATGCCAGGCACTAAACTTAGTATGTTCCCGTATCTCACCTTCTTTAATCATCACAGCAATTTTAAGATGTAGGTGTTAGCACTCCTATTTTTAAAAATGAAAAAGCTAAGGCTTCCAGAGGTTAAGTTTATGACCTACCGTCACGTGGCTGGTAAATGACAGGCTGGAATTGGAAGTGGAGAGGCTCCACTATGCACCAACTCCCTGTGCACCAACAGAGTCTCCTCTGTAACCCACTCTCGGGATGGGAGCCAGACTGGGCTTCAGAGGACTCAGGACTGTGTGATCCGCTCCCTCCACACTTGGGCATTTCTGACAACTGGAAAGATTTCCCTCATCCTGCCCCATCATCTCTGCGAAATATAGGAAGTATCTCTATGAAGACACAGTGGATGTCAGACTCGGGGTTCAGATCCCTGTGCCTTTGAGGACTCAGGAACAGGGACACCTGGGTGGCTCAGTGGGTTAAGCCTCTGCCTTCAGCTCCGGTCATGATCTCGGGGTCCTGGGACTGAGTCCCCCCTCGGCTCCCTGCTCAGCGGGGAGTCTGCTTGTCTCTCTCCCTCCCCACTGTTCTTTCTCTCTCTCTCAAATAAATAAAATCTTTAAAGAAGGAAAGAAAGAAAAACTCAGGAACATCCCTGCATCTTCAGAATTCCCAGCTCCAGGGAGACAAGTAAAAGCATCTAACCCGAAGTTTGACGCAGAAGAGGTGTTTAACAGCACATAAATCCCATACCCGACTTTTTCCTTTACTCAGGCCTTAATGATGTGCTCAGGGGAGAAGGATGACTGGGCCACTTTGTAGCTGGCATTCTCCCAGCACCCCAGAGAGCTTAAAGTGATCCCAACTCCAAACAATACCAAGTTTACAAAATAAACTCTTTATCTTTTCTCACACGTTAGCGCCATGATTCAGCTGAGCCTCTAGACACTTCTCTTCTTCCATGAATCTGGAAAGAACCAGTCCAACAAATGGGCTTTTAAACATCTCCCCTTGGGGTTCCCCTGCAGGCATGTCTGCTCACCAGCGTCCACACTGCCCTTGGCTCTTCCATTGTGCCCACAAGGCACACTTCCCTTAGTCGTTGGATGAATGGCAAGGTCGTGAGTTCATGGAGAGTAGTGAAGACATCCTTCCCAGTTTATCCCTTTCTTTCTATCATACCAACCGGATAACTGAGCGAAGGCCTAAGGCCCAAAAGTTCTGAATAATTTTTCCTCCTTTCTTTGCCTCATTTCCTGGGGCTTTCTCTGTGTGACTGATCAAGGAAACACACACACACACACACAAACACACACATGTACACATGCCTGTGCACACACATGTACAGAGCATAGAAAAACATGGACAGAGTCAGACTGGATCTATTTCTAACTACAAGCCTCAGATAACAAGACATTTCTTTGTACTTTTGAGGGCGCCACTCACATACCATATCCATGATTTTGTGTTAAGAGAGGAGAATAAATACCAGGGCACCTGGGTAGCTCAGATGTTAAGTGTCTGCCTTCAGCTCAGGTCATGATCCCAGGGTCCTGGGATCGAGCCCCGCATCGGGCTCTCTGCTCAGCAAGGAGCCTGCTTCTCTCTCTTCCTCTGCCCCTTCCCCTGCTTGCGCTCTCTCTCTCTCTCTCTCTCTCTCTCTCTCAAATAAAAATCTTTAAAAAAAATTGTGGATAATACCTTGGTCTCCAAATATATGAAGTGAGGAATGGAACAAGGGACACAGAGAAATACTTCTGACATGAGAGACCACCCCGGATTGCTTTATAACAAAGAAGGTGATTTTCAGGGTAAATACAGGACATGCCCTGTGAGCTTTCTTATTACTGAAATTCATGCTCTGAATGACTGACCGGTGGCCGCTGAAGGATGGCAGGGACTGTCCTCGTCTGGAGACCGCGCCGCAGGAAACACACCTCTGCTCGCTGACGTTCCAAATTCCAACCGAAACATGGGAATTACCAAAGTAAACGTCTGCATCCGTGTTCGTAAGGAGATGCGAAGGGAGACAGGTGCTGCCAGCTGCGGCTGACCCTCACATCGTCGCCCTCGCTCCAGGGCGGAGTCCGGCCGCAGGGCTGAGTTGGGCCTCGGTCCGGCCCAGGAGCCTTCGTTCCTCTACGCAGCGACGCTCTGATCACAGCAGGAGCTTCCCTTTCTCTGGCCAAGAGTAATGTAAAAATTATAGCACACGTAAAAGAATCCACAAACCAGGACACAACTGGCAAGCCTTCCGGAGTGCAGTGTTCATGTCTTCGTCCATGCGGGCAGCTCTAACAAAATATCCCAGACAGGTGGCTTATAAACAACAGAAGTGTGTTTCTCGTAGTTCTGGAGGCTGGCAGCCCTGGACGGGGGAGACAGCATTGTCGGGCGAGTTGGCTCTTGTGGGCCACAGACTTTTCATTATGTCCTCACTTGGCGGAAGCGGGGGGTGGGGTGGGGGGGCTTGCGCCGTCACTAATCTTACTGGTAGGGGCTCTACCCTCACGGCTGAGTCACCTCCCAAAGGCCCCACCTTCCAACATTATTCACTTTGGGTGTCAGGATTCCAACATATGAATTTGGGGGTGGGTACAAACATTCACACCCTAGTAGTAGGCATTCCCTTCTATAAAAACCAAGGGTACAAGTAAATACCTTCCCACTGCCCAGTCTGTCTCCTTCAGATCACTGACCTGTTCCCCACCCCAGCACACACGCACGTACACACTTGCTACCAAATTTGCTCACTACCATTGCAATGATCACTTTTTTTTTTTAAGATTTTATTTATTTATTTGACAGAGAGAGATCACAGTAGGAGAGAGGAAGAGAAGAGATCACAGAGAGAGGAAGGGAAGCAGGCCCCCCGCTGAGCAGAGAGCCCGATGCGGGACTCGATCCCAGGACCCTGAGATCATGACCCGAGCCGAAGGCAGCGGCTTAACCCACTGAGCCACCCAGGCGCCCCAATGATCACTTTTAAGTAAATGTTTAAAGCACCTGTGAGTTCAGAAGGAAGACACTGTGGACAAAATAGGAATAATTTAAAGAATGAGAAGACCAGCCACTCTCCACCCAAAAGGATTTTCTTTGAACTGCCTGACTTGTCCACGTGCTTTCCTGTGGCCTGACAGTCGACTAATGAGACCACCCTTTGCATGAGCAGGAGTGGGTCCGGGAGGAGGGTGAGCCCCCGAATGCGGGCTGGTCTCTGACGTTGAGTTCTCGTGGAACCAGGTGTAATTTAGGAGCGAGGAAGGCGTTGGATGCGCTCTAGGGAGCTGGTCATGGAGAATTCTGGGAGGGCAGATTTGAGGAGCTTCAGAAGAGTCTAGAAGGCATGGGTTAGGAAGAGGAAGCAGGCAAAGATGCCCCCTCCTTCTTTCATGATCTTGCCCGAGGCCAGCCTCATGCCAGCAAAGACAAGAAACGTATCTTTGCTCCTTTCTGGCAGTGTCCCTTGCTACTAGGATTCCGAGTTCAGGCTAGTGCTATAATTTAGTTACACTACCAAATAAATAATCTTTAGTTATTGATCCATGTTAGACTATTGTGCTATAGGAAAATGAATTCCAAGTTCCTAAAATCAATTTATATTATTATAATGTACTATGTATCATTAGGAACATATTATTAGCATATGCAGCATAAACATTTTTCCTTGAAACCGCATCATTTAAAAAAACTACTTAGTATTCCATTCGCTAGGTTTACCAAAATTTATTTAACCTAAGTATCTCACAATAGGGAAATGGCAATTTCTATTTCTGCTCTTGAAACGGTTTCCAATTTTCTATTGTAAATAATACTGCGGTAAATGTTTTTGTAAATGGCATTCCGATATTTTACATTATTTACTTAGGATGGATTGCCACACGTGGAGAGGTGGAGTTAGGGGGTATGAAATGTTTATGGCTTTTCATTTGTGGAGCCAATCTGATTTCCCAAACGCCGTGCCAGGGAACCTGCGAGAAAGCCTGGTGCTTTGAACACAATCAGCACTGTTTGCTTTTTTCCCTTTTCTAGTTGTTGTGAAAATAATAAGCCGGAAAAAAAAAAAGAGAGAGAGATCTGTATCATTTTAATTTGCCCTTCTTTAACTACTGGAGAACAAAGAATTCCATAGCAAGGTCTGGCAAGATGGGTGTGCCTCGGAGAAACGTCCATGTAGGCGGGACTTGGGGGACTGCACACCCAGCACCACGTTTCACATGGTCAGATCACCTTCCAAGTTCAAAAGTTTTGTCTGTGGATGCCCCAGAGTGGAGGGAATGGGGATTCCAGCTGACACTAACAGAGTTCATAAGAGACAATATAAAAATGAACTTTTAGAGGTCACTTGGATATTGTCTATCAAAAAGCAACCTCTGTGTATTCTATTTAATTCGGTAATTAAACTCAAGAAATCCAATCTAGAGAAATACTAGTACTACAGGAATATATATTCACAAGAACAGCTCCTGACATTTTTGGCATGATAATGAGATGTAGAGAAAAACACTAAATGTCCATAAATAGAGGAATTATTATAGAATTGTGGTACATAACCATTAAGAGGAGTGAGATGAGTGAGACTGATTTTTGATTCACTTAAAAAAATACTCTTTATATCATTAAGCATAAAAAAGCAGACCATGAAAAAGAAAAAAAAAGCAGACCATGTAGAGTTTGATTGTTTTATATGAAAAACTCAGACATGTTTGTGCATTATAATATATGCCACACACGCACACACACACACACACACACACGCGCGCGCGCGCGCGGAGTTGTTTTCAACATAAACAGAATCAGATTGATGCACAGCAAAGTATACAGATAATCCTTCTGGTCTTTTTCCAGGATTTCACAAACTTTAGCGCTGGCTACCTCCAGAAATCTGATGGAAGTGCGGACATGTAGGACAGTTTTGACATTTTACTCTATAAAAGTTCACCTTTTCTTTAAAAAAAAAAAAAAAGATTTTATTTATTTATCTGAGCGAGAGAGAGAGAGAGACAGAGCACAAGCAGGGGGAGGCAAAGGGGGAAGCAGACTCCCTGTGAAGCAGGAAGTCCCATTCGGGGCTCGGTCTCAGGACCCTGGGACCATGACCTCAGCCAAAGACAGATGCTTAACAGACTGAGCCATCCAGGTGCCCCCCCCCCTTTTTTTAAAACCATAAGCCTGTGTGACGTTTTAAAGCAAAAGTAGAACAAACAGATACGCGCCAACTCGCAGAGGGTTCCCATTTCCCAGCTCCTAGTGAAGGAAGGCTTCACCTTTGCAAGCGACAGTGAAATTGAACATGTTCAATTTCTTTATTATTCAAATTATATTTGAATTCTTAATTTATGCCCTTTGAGCACAGTGAGCTGTTTATTTATTAGGATATTAAAGGTTCCAGTTCTCCATAAACATGACAGGTCGATTGTACCTGTTTGCTTTCGCTTCACCAAAATCTCTGGGGAAAGACTTAAAAAAAAAAAAAAAAAAAAAAGGAACAAAGAGATCAAGAGAGTACAGCAGCTTTTAGGAAGGCCGGAACCAAATGGAGACACTTAGTAGACAGAAGAAAGCTAGAGTCTGAGATGGTCGGGCTTCAGGAAAAGCAGGTTTATAGATCTGATCCCCTGAAAGGCTCGGAAATGGGAGGTCCCGGGTATCTCAGAAAAGATGGACTTGAAAACAGCGGATTGGCTTGAAGTTTATAGAAAGAAGCCAGTCATCTCCCCACCACTGCAGCTGGGCAGCTGCCCCAGTGCCAAGCAGGACAGAAGACTGGAGGTTTGCTCTCCGGAGGGGCTGGACGCTGGGACAGTCCACATGGTCAATGCCCAAGAAGCCATCATGATCTCACGGGAACGGAGCAGAAGTTTCCATTCAGGATCCTCAAACCCTGGCTGCAATTCCTTGACGAGAAAGTGGGAGGAGTCCTCTCTGGGGCAAAGAAGAGGAGAAGGCTGGTGGATACGCAGGCCACACAGACAGCGCCGTGAAGACCAGCCATTCTCACGGCATCACTGGCCGTTTGGCTCAAGCCTCTAACAGGACAAAGACCAAACAAAGGATCCAGTGCACACGGAGATAATACCGAGAGAACAAAGTTTCTGAAAAACCAAACACATGTCATTCATATTCTCCGTTCCAGTTCGCATGCTGCATAACAAACTGCTCGCAAAACTTTGTGGCTTTTAAATAACAACAGTTTATTATCTCAAATGGTTTCCGGGGATCGGGAAGTTGGGCAGGTGCTGGGGCAGTTCTGATTTTGAGGCTGGAAGGGAATTAAGGTCCGGTGGCAGCCAGCCCTAGGGGAGCAGGACCTGGCCAGGTTTCTCTCTCTCTCCCCTCAGGTGGACACAAGGCCGTTCCATGTGGTCATGCGACACTTGCTAGCGTGGTTCCCTCTGATGGGGTGGCCTGGGGACAGGTGAATGCTTTCCTTGTTGATCACAGCTGCGATCTGATTGGTCCAGTTCCCCGGACAGGAATCGAACTGCCCTTTGTAGCCTATCCTTGGAGGTCATGCGCCATCAGTTCTGCCACATCTCATTGGTATAAGCCGGTCCCAAGGCTGCCCAGACTCTAGCGGAGGGAAATGAGAGCTCTTCTTTGGAAACAGACCAGAGAGATACAAGAAGATATTGTATCCATATAAAAGTACATCTAAAAAAAAAAAAAAAAAAAAAAAAAAGTACATCTAAAAGCCCTCTTCCTGTGCAATCCAGAGTTTAGAAAACACCAATTTTTCAAATTAAAATCAATAGCAAAAACTTTTAAAAAGAAAGAAGGTAAAAAAAAAAAAAATCCAGTAAATCATGCAGGGAAAAAAAAAATAGAGCAAAAAGGCAAAGAGATGGGAAACAAGACAGAAGAGCTAAGAAAGAAGATGAAACCAGTAAATTCAATTATGAATAATAAAAGATCTAGGAAAAGAGAACACAGAAAAATAAATGAGGAAAATCATCAGAAATATGAGTCCTGATAACCTCACTCCTTCCCTGCACTGAAGGGCGTAAGTTTACAGATTGAAAGGGCTGAACATAAAGAAGGGGGAAAACCACGTGAATTCATAGCATTATAAAATACCAGATTATAAGGCATAAAATAGGAAATTCTCAAAGTTTCCAGGAGGATCCAAAAGATAATTCCAGGGCCACAGCTATGCAACCAGCCCAGAAAACAGGCAGCTCAGGTTGAGGAAGGAGGATGGGGAGTCCAGGGTGATGTGTCTCGGAAAATTTGGAACAGTTTACCTGTGTTTGCAGAGTTACACCTCCAGCTGAGAAATAGGGGATTCACTGGGGATAAGTATGTAGGAAACAAGGCAAATGAAGACACCAAAGATTGCACCGGGATAGAGACACAAGTGTTATGATCAAGAATAACAATACAAGCTCATTACTTAAGAAATAGGGAGTTAGGGGCACCTGGATGGCTCAGTGGGTTAAGCCTCTGCCTTCGGCTCAGGTCATGATCCCGGGGTCCTGGAATTGAGCCCTGCATTGGGCTCTCTGCTCAGCGAGGAGTCTCCTCCCCCCGACCCCGCCTGCCTGTCTGTCAAATAGATAAATAAAATCTTAAAAAAAAAAAAAAAAGAAAGAGAAAGAAAGAAAGAAAAGAAGAGAAGAGAAAAGAAAAGAAAAGAAAAGAAAAGAAAAGAAAAGAAAAGAAAAGAAAAGAAAAGAAAAGAAAAGAAAAGAAAAGAAAAGAAATAGGGAGTTAAACGTCGTGGGGAAAAGCTTGTTCTCTTCAGTGGGAAAATGGGAATTTGGGAGTTGGCGCGAGGGAGCGGGATGTGAGGACCTCTGTTAATGTGTTTTAAGCCTTGTAGAAACACTTGAGTTCTTAGATCTGGATGTCATATCATACTTTAAAATGATAACTTAAACACCACCTTCAAATGATGGCTGAAAATGCAAACCAAAAAAAGTAGAATAAAGCTATTTTCATTCCCTTCCCTCAAAGCCACTGATATGAAATAGAACAAAATAAAAGACCAAAAACACCCCATCTGTCTTCAGCGAGACATGGAAAGAGCCATCAGCACAAACCACAGTTAGGCAACATGAATGCCAAGAGCATTGAGCTCTGGATCAGATGAGAGAAGGCAGAGGAATCAGGTTTTCTGAAGTTGGTTGACTCAGAGTTCAGCAGAGCCTTTAGTTCCACCTCAGTGTCTGGCCCCTCTTCTTTTTGGGGAGGTAGGACTCTTAAAAACGTAAAAACCTAAAAAAAAAAGTTATTTAATTATTTATTTGAGAGAGAAAGAGAACAGGAGTGGGGAGGAGAGGCAGAGATTGGGCAAGGGAGAAGCAGACTCCCCACCGAGGAGGGAGCCGGATGTAGGAGTGTCCCAGGAGCCTGGGATCATGATCTGAGCTGAAGGCAGATGCTTAACTGACTGAGCCAACCAGGCACCCTCTGACTCTTTTTTTTTTTTTTTTTCCTGTAAAAAGTAGCATAAGAGATTATAAGTTATTTGAATCTTCTGGTGCTGTTTGAATTTTTTAAATAATGAGCGTGTTTCTTTTAAAAACCCAGTCTGGTTCTTAAAAAAAAAAAAATGAAGGTTATTTCCTCTTTTTTTCTTTGGATGAACACACTTTTGGGATGAGAAGATTTTCACCTACTAGTCTAGAGTTACAAAAACATCATTATCTTCTTTTCTGCAAATGTTTTTACCCTGTGGTTGCTTTCAGATAAAATACATTAACCTATTGAAAATAACAGTCTGACTGTACTGTACAGTTGGATAGGTTGTGCACTAAATCACAGGCTTTTATAGGAAGGTAAAAGTGTTAGAATTTAGCTCTACCTGCCCTCTTATGGTACAGATGAGGACCAGGCAGCTGTTACCTAGAGTAGAAAGAGACCCATAATGCTGTTAGGGACCCAAAAAATATAACAATTTATTTAAAGATCTTAAGAAAAAAATCGACTTTTAGGTTGAAAAAACTACTTCAATACATGATATTAATGTATTCATCTTTATTCCAATGCATTCATAAAATATAATTTTTCAAAATGTTTTAGGGAGGGAAGGGCCCACAAAAGACAAATGTACGAGGGCCCACAGAAGTCATCATGTGACCCAGGTGAGGACTCTGAGGACTGAAAAGATTCCCAAACTTGGTGGTGGCAGAGCCTAAACTAAAACTCAGGTCTCCTAACTCCTCCCATTGTGCCTGTGTTCCCATGGTCCACTCTTCGGCATGGCTGTGCAGTGCTCTCCCCCGAGGAGAGCTCCGCCTCCTCATCTCACACGCCTTCCAGCCATGAGCCAAGGGGCATGTTCGACTACAGCTGAGCTGGCCCGACCTCATTTCCCAGTATTCATCACAACGTATTCCACCCTCGCTCATTGCTCCAAGTCCACTTGTCCATTCCCGGCTTTGGTTCTCTTTCCCTCGTGGAGCAGCCTTCCCATTTCCCTCTGCCTGCCCAAGAGTAATGTCCCCTCTAGAGGCTTTGTTCCAACATAGCCTCTTTCGAGGTGCCTTCAAGATGACTCCAGGCTTGAGCGATCAGTGCTGTGTATAAAAGTGCTTAACATCTCATAACAAATTATCTTATTTTGTCTCATCTCATCTTGTACTATCTTGTCTCCAGTATTTCCGTCTTGCTGCCCATTATCTCCTAGAGGGCTGGAGAGCAGGCGCCCCACCGTATACGCTCACCAAGTACGTGGTCAGGACTCAGTAAGCCCCCAGCTGACCAGTGGGAGCCTCTGACGACTCCTCCTACCATCATGAGGCTAAGTACAACTTCTTCTGGGCCCCTGAAGTAGACATGGCTTTCCTTTCTCTTTCTTATATTTCTATCCCTGAGATAACTGTCACACGGTCTGACTCTCAATCCCTTAAAGGCAGGAGTCTCCAGCAGTGTTGGCTCATAGTGGATGTTTTATAACTATTTGATGAGTCAGCATTTTCTAGAACCAGCTCTTCAGTTGGATTTCTTAGTTCTGGAAATGTGTACTTATTTATCTTTATTTAAATGGAAATGTTCTAGCTTTAATGTGAGCTCCCCACCCCGAGGGAAAACAAATTAGGAAAAATAAACAAAAAACAAGAAGCCAGCTTACGGGCACGATGAAAATGGCGAAGTTATTTCCAGAGGAGTCTTGGTTGGCCTCTCAGAGTTTCCGGCTCTGTTATGTCAAATTCACAACCCAGACGGTAACTAGCTTTCCAAACCTGATGAGCTTCCCACTTACATGTAATTGATCTGGTTTCAGTTAGTGTCTTTGGGCAATGAAATATGACAAAGACTTTTTCTTCCTTTAGCTCTGGTGCTATTTTTTAAATCTGAAGTCCACAGTGATGAAATAACTCCAAAGCTATGATACTCATTAAATAATTCAAGTCAGAATTTAATATATTCTGTAATTAAGAGGCTTAGAAAATTGTTCCAAACACCTGAAGACCACTTTCATTTCTCCGTTTTCTTGGCATCCCGAGCAACTCCTTTTTGAGAAATGACTCCTGAGTAGTCAAAACACAGCAAAGACCATTGGGAGAAGAAAAGGGCAAAGCTCGGGCATTCAGAGCACATCCCACCGACCCACAGATGGCAACAGGAATTTAGAAACACCTACCGAAAAGTACCGGCATCCACATTTGACCTGTCAAATCTAATTACTTTTGTCTTGATCATTGTCCCGGGTCACTCTCAGCTTTGCAAACACTATTGAAAGCACAAGTGCAAATAGCCTTTTTAAAGAGCTTCTAGAAAAATCTCTCATTTGCACATACATATAAGATTAATTTTCCTCAGAGCTGACCAATTTCAGGATCAACAGACTGCTTAATCCCAAGGAGCAATCATAAATGAAATTCCCTAAAATTGTTTTCGATGGTCAGGACCCAGCAAGGGAAACTGTATTTTGAAAGTATAATGCAAAATGTCTCCTGCCTTAATCCCAGATGAATTAAATCAACCACCAATAATTAGACGTTTCTGATTCTGGATGTGGCCAGCCGTGGGAGACTTCACAGCAGCAGGGAGTGGGGCGGGGGGGGGATTCTGGAGGGGGGCACAGAGCAGGCTAGGGTTTGTTACCACACGACAGTGGACAGTAGAGGGAACCACTTTGGATCAGAACGGTGACGGGCTCCTTGCAGTGAGGACCAGGGAGACCCAACAAAGATGGCAGCACACGCGTGCTGGGGACCTCCCTGAGGTCTGCTTGTATGAACGGACTCACGTACACAGGAATCCAGTGAGGGAGGTGGTTCCACAAAACCCATTTTACAAATAGGAAAAGTGATAAACACAGGAAGGAAGTAGCATGGTTGGGGTTTTCCCTCCAAGTGGCAGAGCAAAGATTTGGACACAACTTCGCTGTAATGCACCCACGCCCAGCCCCTTGACCACTGAGCTGTGATCCTCTCCACGAGGTAACGAGCTGAGGCCAACAGAACTGAGAGGACAGGAAATACACCACAGGAGACATGCACGTTCTTCCAGGAAGCTGAACAGGTGGCAGCAGGATCCAAGCCCAGGAGAGGGACACAGGAGGGGCCCTAATAGAGCTGGGATTCTTTCTCGACAGCATGTTCCTATCTCCTTGACTTATGTTCCTAAGAGGAAAAAAAAAAAAATGTTAAGCATGAGTCCTAATTTATATAACTTCATTTGCATATTCCTTTTAAATTTTTGTACATGTACTACTGAATTAATGTTCATCATAAAATATGCACAAAGGGAAAAATTATTCTTTTACATGAAAAACTTACCA
The DNA here is from genome assembly GCF_964662115.1 of Mustela nivalis. Taxonomy (NCBI): domain Eukaryota; kingdom Metazoa; phylum Chordata; class Mammalia; order Carnivora; family Mustelidae; genus Mustela; species Mustela nivalis. The sequence goes on along the minus strand of NC_139031.1, from coordinate 7,254,899 downwards.
TAAATTCACTTCAAATAGCATCGACTTGTACTAGCACTAGAAATGTGTATCCCTGACCAGAAATATATTTTTAAAATAATTTGGATCTAGTTTTTATTGTGACATTTATCAGAATTTCCTAATCTAGAACCCAGGTTTTCTAGAATTTTTCCCTGATTGTTTAAAACTATTTATCCACATATGGCTGATTACTTGTGGGGGAAAAAAAAAACACAATGCAAGACCTTTGGTTTATTACATAATCCTGAAACTGTATGTTTAAACAAAAACAAAATAGAGAGCCTTTAAAAAGCCTGCAGCAATACCAAAAAAAAAAAAAAAAAAAAAAAAAAAATCACCCAACAAGAAAAATTTCCTCTAGAACAATTCCTTTAAGTCCCAGAAACAAAGCCAAAATGTCAATCCATTCTTTTTAGCATTTTTCATAGCAAAACAACAGCCGATGTACAAAAATAAAGCACTAGAGTTCAAACGATCCAAGCTATAGCCAATGACAGAGTGTGTCGCATTCAGGGCAAATCTGTATTTTTCTGATCGCAGCGGTAACTCATACAGTACAAAAAGAAAAATTAAATTACACCAAAAAAAGCGTTTCAGCAGGCCTGACGGGCGGGAGTTCCCTGAAAGCTCCTCGAAGACCATCAGCCAACTATGCCGGGTGGCCCAGCCAATGGCCTCTTGAAACCAGATCTCATGGGAAGAGGAGGAGCCTGGGAAGATGCTTCAGCAAACCGGGACACTTGTCCGTCACGTCTGGCGTCAGGCTCCGCTCCGTCCTGCACAGTAGAGATTAGTCCTTCATGTTCCACATGTGCGGTCCTCACTTGAGACTCCCCTGAAACTCTGGAAAAGCTAGAAGTTATCTTCAGCTGGAGCCACTGGTGCCTGCCCAGATCTGGACCTGACAGAACTGTCAGGGGACACTCCTGGCTTCTGTATGCGGGGAGCGATGCTGGGGTAGCTGATCAGCTTGATGGCAGTCAGGTTGGAAAGGGGTTGACCCAAGACTTTATCAGCCAAGGCTGTGGTCGGCCACTCAGAGCCACCACCCCTGGGTGTAGCAGAGGACACCCTCTGTTGGGTTTTTTGTGGGGTTTTTTTGGTGGGGGAGCACAGTGTATTACAGTTTGCCTTTGAGGTGATAGGTTTGGCAATGCAAAATTACACAAGAAGTAAAAAAAAAAAAAAAAAAATCTGTGGTAATATCTCATAAAGGTTTTAAATCATCAGGTATCCATTGTAGATTATCCATTGCGTTACATGCTTTAAAGTGACTCCTTCTCTGGCACTTCAGGATTCTTCCGAATGGCTGAGGTAGACGATATGTGTCACAGGCCCTTCAAACTCTCCCATGTAGAATTACCTGCATCCCTACTCTTCAGCTATGAGGCTCACGACGACAGATGTCCTCCCCAAGTGACGTCACACCATTGTAGCTGGTTGAGGACATTTTGTTCTTACTTCTGGATACTTCCTGTGCCCACCTCTGTAGAAACATGCAGTGTTCATCTCTTCAGATAATGTCCTTGTGAGGCAACAGAATGTTCCTGAGAGCATTCTGACTCTGTCCTTGTCTTAGAAGATGTCTAAAGCCTCACAGAGTATTTGTGTTCAAGGTACTAGTTAGAAAACGTGTCCTTCAGTTCACTGCTGCTTACTGCTTAGGAGAAGCTCTGTGGAGAGAAGACATATTTAGGAGGACAGGCTCATGGGTGTGCAGTCCACACACTGCCCTGGAGAAGCGTTGCTCCCCCTGGAAGCCATAACTTCTTAAAAATATTGTTGTCTGAGCCTCATCTAGAACTTGGTGTGCTGTGGTGCTCTGGGGACACAAGGAGCTATTGAGGATGGAGTGAATAGAGCAGCAATGGGAAGAACAGAAGGAAACAGGGACAGGGAGCTGAGGGGGTTGGGAATGGGGAGAAGACGCCCAGATTTGGTCGGCCGTGGTCGGGCGTAACAAGGACTTGGCTTTTGCTCAGGGGGAGGTGACATGATTTGACATACATTATAAAACCCTTCCGGCTAAATTATTCCCTCTTTCCATTGCATCACTTAGAATAAACCCAAAACTCAAAATGGGGAACAAATTTCCAACCTATTACTCAAATGTCTATTGAAAGAAACAGCTAGGATCCTAAATGCCAGGATCTCCCCTGGGCCATCTCCCTGGATTCCAGAAAGAGCTACATAGAAGGCATGTGTCAGGCAAGCTCTCTTCAGTGCTCCTTCGCTTGGGCATGTCCAGAAGTCATTCCCATAAATTCTAATTGAATGGCTTGGTACAGAATGGATTGAAAGAATAATATTTTGGATATACTAAGTTAAATACAGTATGTTATGAAAATTAGCTCAGTATTTTTTTTTTTTTACTTTTTTAACTTGGCTACAAGAGAATTTAATATATTTTTTTAAGATTTTATTTATTTATTTGACAGAGAGAGATCACAAGCAGGCAGAGAGGCAAGCAGAGAGAGAGGGGGAAGCAGGCTCCCTGCTGAGCAGAGAGCCCGATGCGGGGCTCGATCCCAGGACCCTGGGATCATGACCTGAGCTGAAGGCAGCGGCTTAACCCACTGAGCCACCCAGGCGCCCCAACTACAGGAGAATTTAAAACTACAAGTGTGGCTCACACTGTATTTCTATCGGACTGTGCTGACTTCGAGCATTTCAAAGACTGGTCTTTGACCCACAGGCCTTTGTCTCCCAAACCTTCATGGTGCACCTACCATGGTACCACACTCCCGAATAGCTTCTTTTAAAAAAATATTTTATTAACTTGACAGAGACAGAGAGATAGAGCACACAAGCAGGGGGAGAGGCAGAGGCAGAAGCAGACTCCCCACTGAGCAAGGGAGCCTGATGCGGGGCTCCATCCCAGGACTCGGAGATCATGAACCGAGCCAAAGGCAGATAATTAACCATCTGAGCCACCCAGGTACCCCGGTAATTATTTTTTTAAGGAAAATGCTAAATAGCTTTGTTAGATCTTTCTTCCAGGTAAAGTCTGAGTAGAAAGCATCGAAAGACAGCACAACATAGTAGTTAGTAGTAAGAATTCCCGAGATGTGTGACCACAGGCAAGCTACTTACCTTCTCTGAGTTTCCATTCCCTTCTCTATAAAATCTCAATAACGTGTCCCTCAAGACATTTTAAAGCTATATAACATAGATCTAACTCTGTGGGTGGTAAGCCCCTGTTATAATTGGCACTGAGCTTTAGAGAAAGTGGGGAGGCACCCTGGACCCAGGGGATGGGATTCTGTGTAAGCAGTGATACCCCAATTCCTGCATCAACTGAGGTACAGAAACCCATCATCTTCCTAACCACTCCGGAGGTCCCTTCACCCTGACCCTCTGTTCTCAAAATGTCCGAATGACACTCAAACATCAGAATAAAAACAAGTACGAAGTGAATGTCATTTGGAAAGTGTATTTTTTGGTGATCAGACTGTGGTTGCCATGAGCTTTCACTAAATATCATGACTAAAGAGAAAGGCACACGGTTCTTCGCCAAGACAGCAAGAAAGAGACGGCCCAAGATCTTGAAGCACCTAGTACTCACTTAAACTGTCGTGCTTATGAGGGTTGCTGTATCTCACTGTTTATGTCTTTCTGCCTTGTGATCCCAGAACCATTATCTATTAATGCTCATCTGCCTCGGAAGTTTAATTTGTACGCCATTTCTCCCACCTGCCAAGTACAACACTCTTTTTTTTTTTTTTTTTTTAACCTTGTGGCTGAATTCATTAAAACAGTTTGTCTTCAAAGATTTCCTTTTTTCATTGACATGGAAAGACTCACACGATTGGTTTCTCTAATTTTCAGGAGGCAACCAGTTAAGCTGAACGGGTTTCTCATGCAGTTAAGTCTCCCTTCTCTCCTCCAGCAGGCCATTTCCAATTAGAATGAAATCAGGAATGGGCAGGCAGCATGCATTTGGAAACACCATCGATGGTCATTGTGATTTCTAAACCCAGAGGCACCATCAGAACAGGGTCATATCCGTAGGCATCCATTATACTTGGGACTATTGAAACATGAGAACTTTATGCCTTCCCCAAACTATGGAACAAAAGAGATAACAATAGAGAGGGAAACGTAACAGTTTAAAACAGTAATGTTTGTGGCTCTTGAGCTCTGTTTCTGGAGGAGAATGTGACAAACAGAAAAAGCACATGAGTAAGTTGGGGCAGGGACATTCTCACTTTCTGAGGCACAGTCATCTAGTCGACACCAGACCTAAGACCAAAGATTTAAATACCAGAGACTGTGTCCTCAAACTCTTTCTTTGAACAGTTGGCCAAGGTGCTAGATGTTACACAGAGTCTTGTAGAGAATCCTTGACCTTGAGCCGTCACAGAAATTCACCTGCTGTGAGTCCTTCCCTGTCTTGGCCTCTGTCCTGCTGCCTGTGGTCGCCTTTGCAGTTCCTCATGTGTCAAAAACAGGTCATAAGCAAGCACTCGGGCAGACTGGGTCTCAGCATGTAACTGGGCAGCACATGCTTCCTGGAGAACCATTCTTTGGTGCTTTAGAAAGTGTGTGCTGTGTGTGTGTGTGTGTGTGTGTGTGTGTACACATACATGTTTTCTGGGGGGAAATGCATGCACATTTATTTATAGGCAGGCTTGCAGAAAACACACACACGTGCACACACGTATATACATACACTCCCTGTTTGGAAAACCACTTTGGGGTTGATTTTATGTGTATACATATAGAGAGAGAGAGCTGTAGAACTATATAGAAAGCCTCATGCAGGTATTTTTTTTTATTTATTGCCTATAAGAATAAATTTGTTGCATGCAACAGTGAATAAATCTGTTCTTTTCCCACAGATGTGCAAAAAGAAGGGGCATGCTCCAAGAATCTACAGAGGAGGGAAGTTTTCTAATAGAGGGGAAAACTATTAAAACAAAATTTTAGTTGTCGATTTTGTAACAACCTTATTCCTCCCTCGAACATGTTTTCACTGTAGTAGAAGGAAAAGCAGACCCAGCAAATGCCCCCACAAAGTTAATTTCCGCTGACAGATTACAAGCATAGATGGGAAGATTTCGAGAAGGTCCTCATGGTGATGCAGGAGCCATGTGTAGTAGTTCAGTGAAGGAGCGTCCTCAATTCATTCTTCGACTTTTCTTTCCTTCCTCCTCTTCTCATTTGTACTTCTTTCTCCTTTCTCCTTCTTCCACCAAAGGGCAGACAAAGTGTTGTAACTTTTTTTTTTTATGATAATCTCATTTTCAGGAACTCTGGGTAATTCATAATCCTGGGCTTATTTTTTCTAAACCATAGTGATAGCTAATTATTCCTTGGTTTCTTCGAGATGAGTCTTTGCTTTTTACCCCATGCTTTATCTTCTTTGAAGAAACTATCCTCAAAAAGGTATAGATGGTAAGAGAAATATATTAACTAGCCTGTCTTCTGCTTTCTCTCAGGGGAGGCGGTTGGGGGTCCTCACTCTGAAAAAATATGAAGATGCCCAAACTGGTCCATAATACCATCCGTTCATTCATTCATTCAGTGAGTGTGCTTTAAAATACCTAGTAAGCTGCAGGAAATGTGCTGGACTCTGGAGACATAAAATCAATAAAACACAGTGTTTGCCCTCAAGGAACTCTTGGCCTTCGTTCTACTCATGTGTAAGCTATCAAATATAGTTTAAGCCTTTGCAATTACTATATTTTGAATTTATTTGACAAAAGAATGAATGTTTAAGTCTAGTTCTCACAGCAACAAGTGATAACCGGTACAAAAAAAAAAAAAAAAAAAAAAACAGGTTGCTGATCACTGCCAAACCAGTTTTGTTGTTGTTGTTGTTGTTGTTACTCAAAATAAAAACCACTTTAATATAACGAAAGTTCATCATAAGTAATTGGACATTTTGGGGTGTTCTGGTTGTTCTTTTCAATTGACCTCTGAACTGGTGGAAAAAATAGAATTTTGTTCCTTAAGGAGTCAGTTGTGTCTTTATGCTTGTGAGTCGTGAACAATCAGTGGTTACTTGATAACTAATTTCCTTTTAAAGTTCCCAAAGAAGAAACTGGGGAACAGATGGGTTTGTGGAATTCTATGAAAACGGCTGAAACTTGCTTAAGTGTGGCTGGGAGAGAGGAGAGAGCATTTTCTAAAGTCCAAAAAATCTGTATCTGTCCCTTCCTGATTAGTAGGACGACCTTGGGCAAATTATTCCCCTAAGCCTCAGTTACCTTATCTGTAAAATGGGAATGATAACATCTATGTCAAAAGTGTTGCTGTTGAATAATTTATTATATAAGATAACATATGAAAATTTCATATTATGACTGACACATCGCAGGAACTCAGGAGAAGCTCATTTCCTTATGGTGTAAAGTGCACTCACTAAATCAACAAACTTTCTGTGAGTGCCTCTCTCGACTAGACCCTGGGACTATCACAGTGAATGAAAAGCGGCACTTGTCCTCAAGAGCCCTTACAGTCCAGAATTCTACATGGCTCATCGCCTCAGCTGAGCCAGCGAGAAAATCTGGGATGTTTAGTGCTAAGTGAAGATCAAAAAAGAAGCAACTTGCTACTTATCAACAGAATGAGTAGAAACCGCCTAGTGTTTGAAAAAGGCATAAATTATGTACTTAGATAATTTTACAAATAAATAATTAAGCAAATAATGTGATTCCTAAAAGCAGCAGCTCCAGAGCAGACTGGGGAGTTAGCAGAGAGGAGGAGAAATGAGACAGAGGTCGCCGGGGGACTTTATCCGCTAATGCCACTCAAGCAAGTGACCAGGCTTGTCCAAGCAAGGTTCTAGCTTGCTACGCCAATAAAAAGAAGACAAAGCAGTCAAAATGAAGACCATCTGTTAAGTTGCAAATCATCCCATTCTTTGGGCTGTATTATACTAAATGCATTTTATAACGCTGGGTATGGGGGTTACGGCTCTTGGTACTAATCTTGCACCTTTCCTGCAAATCTGAAATGATTTGAGTATATTGTTCTCTTAAAATGTTTAAAAAGAAGCGATTTGGGGCGCCTGGGTGGCTCAGTGGGTTAAACTGCTGTCTTCAGCTCCGGTCATGATCCCAGGGTCCTGGGATCGAGCCCCGCATCAGGCTCGCTGCTCAGTGGGGAGCCTGCTTCTCCTCCTCTCTTTCTGCCTGCCTCTCTGTCTACTTGTGATCTCTCTCTCTCTGTCAAATACATAAATAAAATTTAAAAAAAAAAAAAAAGAAGAAGAAGAAGAAGCAATTCAAGACCCTCCAGAGGCCCCGTCCTGCCTTCTAATCCACGGCAGGTCATGGCCACACATCAGCTCACGTTTCACACCAAGTCATACCCCCCGACAAACAGCAGAAGTACCCCGCCCCCGCTGCCCATGGCAGGAATCTGAGAAAACGGCGAAATATGAGGACAGGCTGGCCTTTCCCCTGACCGGTTAAATCCAATTTTCTGAGAGTTTGCCTTAGGTATTTTTTTTTTTTTAAAAAAAGCACAGTCGAGATTGCAAAGCTCTGACGTCATTTCCAGAACAGCACACGCTCCTCCATGCTGCGAGGACCTTGCCCGCCCTGCGTTTCTTGCAAATACGTCTTCACTGTCACCTTCTTCGCGAAGAAGCCCAGACTTCGCCACAGAACGAGCCGATGGTTCTCCCGTCCCGCCACCTCCCCCTCCCGGCTCCGGGTCTCCCGCCGAGTGTGTCCTAAGGCTGCGGTTCTTCTCTAGGGAAGAGTCCTCGTCGTGTTTGCTTTTGTTATCAGCACGGGCCTGGCATTCCGTGAGGTTCCAAGAAATGTTTACTAAATTAAAAGCAAACAGGGTTGCGCTTGTCAGACTAAAGTCAGAGCAAAGAGCCGTGAGGGCGCTTGAGGAGGAGCTGGGGGACGGAGGTGGCCTGACAGCGGCTGGGAAGGGCCGGAGAGCCGGCAGGGAAGGAACTGGCAGGGCCATGAGCAGGTCCCCCAGACCAGACCAGTCTGGCCAGACCACAGGGCAGAGGACGCAGGGACCGGGCGGGGCGGCCGAGGAGGGAGCGGGTCCGGATCACGAGGGTGACGACCCCACCGGGGATGTGGAGGCCGCATGTGGCCCAGCGCCTCCGCTCACCCAGCATCTCGGTGCATCATTTCCGAATGAATTAGTTTTTCTTATTTTTCCTTACACTTTTGAGGGTGAAGTCATGAAATCTGATTTATACTACTAACCCTCCCCCCCCCCAGAAAAATGCATAGGCGCTTTCGCCCAAAGTTTCAGGAGATTTACAGATTCCCTGAAATGTATCTAGTGACCAGGCCCCTACACACACACCGAGGGATATTCCAGAGTTTAAGAAAAAGGATGAAATTTACATTTAAGGATGAAATTTAGGTTTAACGGTTTCCTCTCATACCAATCCATTCAGCCAGAATGATCGTTTAAAACTGCAAATCAGGGGGCACCTGAGGGGCTCAGTCGGTTAAGCAGCTGCCTGGGACCGAGCCCCGAGTGGGGCTCTCTGCTCCGCAGGGAATCTGCTTCTCCCTCCCCCTCTACCCCTCCCCGCCGCTCATGCTCTCTCTTGCACGCCCTCTCTAATAAATAAGAAAAATCTTAAAAAAAAAAAAAAAAGAACGTACAGAAATGACTGGTTGTTAGCCAGAGGAGGATGTACCTTCGGGGAGGATTTCTGTAACATGGGAATGATTTAAAGGCTACAGCAATTAAATAACCTGCTGGACCCGGGCCACAGAGCTGGTTGGTGGCAAAGCCAGGACTAAACCCGCCTTTATATTCCTGCCCTCCACGTACACACATTCCTCCCTGACTCCGTGTGTCAGACGGAGCTTACTGGGATGGAGTCCTTCCCTCACTTACTCTTTCTAGAGTGTTCTAACCTGTTGACCACCATTTTTTTTTTTCCAGTAATGCTTATTAACACAATTTCAGGAGCATGTCCCAGGAAATTCTGGATGCAAACTATCTTCCCACTTGGGACTCAAGCAAAGTTGTTCGGTGCTGTTGGCACTTAAACTCCCAAGCAAGGAGGCCCCCTGGCTCCGACACGGTCAAGTCCTAGATCTTGTAGCTTCTTCACGTGTTTCAAGTCACATGCTCTACCCTTGTAGCTCATGGTCGGCACACGCCACTCAGACTTCAGAGAATTTTCTCCGGGATTTTCTTACCCTGGTGCAGATTCAGACACTTGAAGCTTATTACATAGAAACTGACCTGCAAGTAACCTGGCCTTTAGAGAGAATGTGGGGAAAGTGGTTACAAAAGATACGTATCCACCTGGGGAAACAGCCTGAGTAAAGGTGAACATTAACTTATCCAGGCCCAATGTTGTTAGTCTAAAACGATCAGAGTCCATGGAAGAAAACATGGAACAAACAGAATAAAAAATTCAGGAGGGAAATTCAAAGCAGCACACTTGGGGAGAAAAAGCAGATTTTGCCAGTGGAAAGCCAGGAGAGAAACTAGTTGTATTTCAGGAAAGCAGGACCTTGGGAATACAAGAGGAAACGAGTTAAAGGAGAGTTAGGCCTTGCAGATTACCCCAGAAGGAGCCGGGCCTAATGCAGAATCAGGATATACACCGAGCGGGGTGGCCAAGGGGTCTAGGAGCAGAGCGTCATGACATTTGTTTAACTCTTTAGTTAGATGATTCATTAAAAAGCAGCCCGTGAGAATGGCCATTCTGGACAATGGAATTCAACCGTGGAAAAGCTTGAATGACCCTGAGGTTGGGGCCCAGGTCCATGTTTCCTTGTAGTATGGTGCCTGCTCCCCAGGAGTTCTTCCTGGGTTTTATAGAACTTCTCATAAAGGACAGAGCTTTCAGGGTCCAGGGTCCTGGGACAAGATAGAAGAGAGGTGTGGAAGGCAGGAAGGAACCATCAAATACTAAAAGCATTTCTTTACAGCGGAAGAGAAAAGGCAAGTAGCCTTTAGTACGGGCTGAATGTGTCAGTCCCCCCAGATTCCTGTGCGGAAGCCGTAACCCCCAATGGGACAGTATTTAGACATGGGGCTTTTGGAGGTACCTCGGTTTAGATGAGGTCATGAGGGTGGGACTCCCATGAGGGGATTAGCGCCCTTCTAAGGGGAGGAAGAGACCAGAGATCTAGTTCTCTCTCTCTCCCTCTTCTCTCTCTCTCCCTACCTCCCTCTCTCTTGCTCGCTCTCTCTCTGCCATGGGAGCACAGAGCAAGAGCACGTCTGACTGCAAGCCAGCAGGAGAGCCCGCACCAGAAAAAGAATCAGCCGAGACGTCCATGTTAGACTTAGAGACTCCAGAACAGTGAAATAGACTCCCGTTGTTTGAGCCGCCCGCTTGCGGTCAGTGCCTGTGGTTTGCTTGAAGGACCGGCTCAGTGACCGAGTGAGCTCACGCGCTGGAGGCAGTTCACACCGGCTGGGAGATCACCCGTGAACTTGTCCTCTCTACTCCGTATTAGTCATGTGTTGACAGCTTGAATTCAGCCGTGGTAGGAGCATTTACACCAGGGGAACAGGCGAACACTCTTTGCTTCCTTAAGATTCTTAGGAGAATCAGCTACTCCAGATTCCCCGGGCATGCCGCGGCATCAGCTAGATGCAAGACTTGTGGGAGCGGAGTTCCCTGGAATTCTCACGTTCAGAATCAACCTTAACTTCTCTTGTCGCTGTTTCTGTTTTAACGACTAGTACACAATAGCATTCTTCAGTTCTCTTTCGCGACCCATCCAGAATTATTGTTCAGCTTTTGTGGACTCTCGTGGTAAATTACCGATCACTTAAAGCGTTGTTTCGATGGGGAAATACTTCCAAGTTTGCAAGTTACTGACTTTAAACTTTTGGAAAAGAGCCCATTTGTGGGCTAGGAGCTTTCAATTCTGGGTTGTTGTGGGGAAGTGAGAGAATGAAAAGACTCGGGATGATTTTTAAATATAGGTTGCAAGATATAGCCTAAGCAAAAAAGGCAAAAAGAAATGGAATTATTGAGTGTGAGGAAGAAAAGATGAGGGGCAATTTAGTAACGGGGTGAGTACCAGCTGCTTGCCTTTCCACGTTAAACATCGGGGATTTGGTCAGACGAGGAGAAGAATATCTTTGTGGTATTATTCTGGGACGGGCAGTTTGTGTATTTTATTTCAAATATTTGCAGACTTCTTTTCATCAATCAGAGGTCCATTTCAAGAATCAAGAAATGATTACGAGGTTGCTTGCCTGCCTCAAGGTTCCTGGCAAACTTACAATCCTGAACCTACAGATTTCGGACTGTAGCTCGGAATTTCGGGAAACATGATCTAATTCCACAGATCTCTTTTGTGATACACCTTAGAATAATGAGACTCCAAGTTTATCATTTTTTTCTATCCAAAAAAATGAATATCCTAAAACTTAAGCTATCTCGTCTTAGTATAAAACCTTAGTATGAAATGCTTAGTACATTAAGCATTCTCCATCAGTCATTTTTGATCATCCAATGAGGGAAAGGGCGTTGTTTGGGGCGTGTTAAATTAGTGTTCTTTTAGTGTTTCCTTCAGGGGGGATGGGAGTGTGCCTTTCCTAAGTGATATTCCACACCCGGATTTGGCATTTCCTTCAAACCATCTGAAGCAGTGAAATGACGGCTATAAATCCGCCACTTGGAAACTGAGACGGTTTGCAGCACTCCCAGGCCCTGGTTTAACAGTTGGTTTATGACGCAGTTGCAGAATAACCCTGTTAAGCGTGGTATTTTCCTTCCTCCAAAACCGACATGAATCCATAAAGCTTTTTAACGATGACTCTGAAATACACCACAAGTATTCTCTGTGGCATATTGTTCAGTTTATCTAAAATCCTTCACTTTCTGAATTTCTCTTAACGATCTGCCCTGGAAGGAGGGTCACCCCTAGGGTTGAACGAGGCGTCCTGTCTCAGCCTGACGGGCCCGCTCGGCTCCCTGCCCCGCCAGCGGCACTCCCCCGCCCCGGCGTTGGCTCCCAGGGTCTCGGTCTCCTGTGGGCACGAGCATCCTCTGGGGAGTCGGTTACGCGTGCTGATTCTCGAGACCCTCTGAGTCAGACCCTCGGAGCCAAATTCCGGAGCTAGGCCTGGGGACCAGCATTCTGACAGAGAGGTGTCATCGGGGACTCGGGCGGGCCCACGCTCTGGAAGGGCGGTGACTGGGGAGAGTCTGGCTCAGGGAAGCCCAGGTTCCGGCTGGCGATACGGGCATCTGTAGCTCGGTGCCCGGCACCTGCAGCTTTCCCTGCTTCCTCGACCTCAGCAGCCCAGAATCCCTCCCTCCACGCAGGAGCTTCGTGCCTCGATCTTGAGTTTCAAGTGCCCTATCTTGTGCTCTACCTTGTCCCTTTCTGTCTGCCTCTGGCTTGTGTGAACTCTGGCCTTGATCTGGAGCCCTCTCTCCAGGCACCAGGTCCATCTCTTCTCCCCTGCATGGCCCAAACAGTTTCTCAGATCGTGACCCCCTCATCCTCTCGGAGAACCTCTCTGTGGCAAAGGGGTGTCCGCGGCAGGTGACCGGCCCTGTCTGCTCTCTTTGATTGCCCCCGGCTCAGCCCCTACCATCCGTCACAGCCGCTCAGAGAACGTCACAGAATATGCCCGTCTGTCCCACCAGGCTCTGAGCGGCTGAGGGCAGGGATCACCTCTTTTTAGGTACTGTTTCCCCGACGCCCAACCTCAAGTGTAGTGGGGCACTCAAGAGTCTTGCCCATATAACTGATGTTGTAAGAAGACTGCATGCCAAGGCTTCATGCCTCTGGTGGCACTGTCCCAGCTCCAAGTGTTGTCACGTGCTTCTCTCTCAACTCCCAAGCTGGCCTTCCCTTCCGCCTTTACAAAGCTACTGCCTCTGGTTATTTGGGTCCCAGGTTCCATGCCTTTTCCCCCCAGATTTCCTTGGCCGGTGCCCTTCATGTTCCAGAGCCCCTGTATTATGTGGTCCTGCACCCACCATAGTACTTCTGGTGATGCCTGGTGGTCTGAATCCCCTAGATCAAGGGCTTCCTGGGAGCAGCGATGGTAACCTCAGGGCCCAGCGGAGTGCCTGGCGTCCCGAGGGGACTTGGCAGGTGTTTGCTGAAAGCCTGGGAAAGCCAACTCAGGACCCTCCAGGCACTGAGGCGGGGGTTCTTATCACATGATCTGCTGTGTAAACCTCCATGACACTCGCCAGAAGGATTTCAGATTGTGGATGTGTCCTCTCCCATGCCCACGGCTGGACAGGACGACCCCAAGGTGGCAGCGACCGTATTATATACGTCTGACATCCCAGTGAGTCGGTCGGTGACCCGTGTGGGCTGCATATTGTTCAATCCTGGGCTTCCCATCAGGGGCCCTGTTAGCGTTTGAGCAAGATCTGAATTCTGTAAGACTCACACACCGCCGGCTGGTTAATAGGTTAAGAGGTCGGTTAGCGGGTTAACACAGCCCAGATCCACCCATGGGTGCCTGACTCCCTGATTCACTACGCCGTGCCCACTCTGGTGGGTTCTACGGGCAGTGAAGTTTAAGTCTCCTTCCAGAAGAATACCTGAGGGCAGGGGAACCGTAACTAGGAGACCAAACAAAGCTTGTTAGGAATCTCAGCCTTTCGTCCTGACGTAGGAAATGATTTGGGAACTCTGAGGAGCACGCAATGGGAGAATCAGCGGAGAAGCCTGTTAGCGGGGCGCCTGGAGGGCTCAGTCCGCTGGACGGCTGCCTTCAGCTCAGGTCATGATCCTGGGGTCCCGAATTGGGCTCCCTGCTTGGTAGAGTCTGCTTCTCCCTCTGCCCCTCCACCCACTGATGTGCTCGCTACTTCTCTCTCTCAAAAGTAAATAAATAAAATCTTTGAAAAAAAGGGGGGGGCGGGTGTCCAGGTGGCTCAGTCGTTAAGCATCTGCCTACAGCTTAGGTCATGATCCCAAGGTCCTAGGATTGAGCCCTGAATTGGACTCCCTGCTCAGCCCTCCACCCCTCCCCCCACTCATGTGTGCGCATGCATGTTCTCTCTCCTCTCTCAAAAATAAATAAACTCTTAAAAATAAAAAGGAATCAATTAGCAATGATTAGGCCATTGACAGAGACCAATGAAGGGTTAGTGACTGTTCTTATGATTTAATAATAATAATAATAATATAATGATAGATACGATTTACTTTGTGTTGATCATTTCACATTATCTTTTATTGTCTCCCATTCACCTATAAAATACTGAGGCCTAAAGCAATTGGTTAAGTAACTTCCCATTAAGCCACACAGTAATTAATTAATGGTCATATTTGAGCCCAGTTCTCTCAAACTTCACAACTTACGATTTTAAGCTTCCTGGGACCTCCTCAGGGACTGGTCTAGGGCTCTCCTGGGCAAACATCCAGAACTCCTCCAGTCTCAAAGAGGAAGCCCGTAAGCTCCTTAAATGGGTGTTCATGTTAAACCATTGCCTTTTCAGGGTGTTTCTTCAACCTAAATCAGTCATTTGGCCTAAGCCCTATACATGAAAATTCTTTCTGGTATGATTTCAGTTTCTTCATTTTTATGAATATATATATATATCTTTTTTAAATTTACAGATCTGCGTGCTCTATTACATGCTACTTCCTTTTGGGGGTTGCGGGGGATAGTTGGTCCCTGTTGAGGAAATCGGGCCCGTCTCTGTGGACAGCGCAGGGCCTGCCTTCCGTGAGCAGCGAGCTTGAAGCGTGGTCAGTATCAGCACCCAGTTTCCCCCTCATTTGTCAATCTCCTCCACCTGTTTTGTTTCAACAGATGTTGGCGCATTTTTTGAAGAGGGGATGTGGCTACGGTATAACTTCCAGGCATCGGGGGTCAGCGGCAAAGAATCGGGCGTCAGGTCAGACAGCGCCCCCGATCAGCCGAGCGCCCCTGCCGACCTGGCGCACGAGGGGATCCGCTTCAGCTTCAGTACCTCCAAGACGCCCTGCATTCTCCTCTACGTGAGCTCCTTCACGACAGACTTCTTGGCAGTGCTCATCAAACCCGCCGGTGAGGACAAGCATGCCTAGCCTCTGCTAATATTTAATGTTGGGTGAACAGAATGTTCTAGAAAGTCTGGGTTGCTCTGGTCTTGTCCTTTATTCTCTGCAGGACGCTGAGTGAGTCATCCAATGTCTTTGAACCTCATTTCCCTATGTGAGAGCCAGGAAGGCAGCTTGTCAGTGTCACAGTAGTGATGTCGCTAAGCCATGTCAGGTTCTTTATGGGAAGCATATTACATGAATATGAGGTCGTTCCGTATGTATGATGATGATTTTTTGTTCCTGTCAAGTGAAGACATGCACTGCTGTCCTAAATAGAGATGAGCTCTGAAGTAGTAAAATTAATTTAATATAAATCAATGAGGTATTGTGCTCGCTTCAGCAGCACATATACTAAATCAATGAGGTATCCTGATGTATGATAACATATCAGAAGGTTCCTTCAGAACATATGTAGCTTTCCATAGAAATGGAAAACCAGAGATGTTTTCATTCCTAAACCCTCTCAGAATGTTACATGCATAAAATATATCCCTGGCATAAGGCTGGGTTAAAGCAGAAGTGTATTTACCACCTTGATTTGCAAATATGCATGGAGCCCAAGAGGGTCAGAGTGAGACTAAAACTGGCATCTTGTGAGAATAGCCAAATGCGCTCAAGGCCTTTCAGAGAAGGCTGAGCAGTTCTGGAACACAGGAGCGTGCCCAACACCGAGGGGCCGTTCTTCTCAGAAAACCTGAATCCTGAGACACTTAAAAATTCTTGGGGCACCTGGGTAGCTCGGTTGATTAAGCAGCTGCCTTTGGCTCAGGTCATGATCCCAGGGTCCTGGGATCAAGCCCCACGTCAGGCTTTCTGCTCATCAGAGCAGATAAGAATATTGTGGGTTGATCAGGAAGAGAATCTCTCATTCATTTCCCAGAGCGATAACATGGGCTGAGGAGGTGGAGACGCTTGTCTCATTGCCCACACCTCCTGGCTCTGCACGGAGTATTCCAAAGTCTTAGCTTCGTAAAGACCAGGATTCTCTTCCGTGGGAGCAAAAATTATTATTACAGATCCAGGCCAGCTTGAGTTTGAAAACATAGTAAATTCTTCAGTTTCTCTGGTCAATTCATTGTTGATTAAAAAGATTGGGGGCGGGGGGATATTTCCTAATATTTTCCTTTTCAGAAATTATTCCTAAAGAAATAAGCCAAAAACCAGACAAAGAGGCAGCATCAGAATGTTCCTCTTAGTGTTATTTATAAAAATAAGCATTAGGAAGGGCATACAAAAGTTCAACTATAGTAAAATGGTTAGTTAAAGAGGGAGTCACCATTTTAAGGAATATTCTGTATTCATTAAGAATTATACTTAATGTGGAGCAATGGAGAAAAAAGTATGGAGAAAAAAAAATTATGTACTACAATATTAAACCAAAAAAAAAAAAAAAAAAAGAAGAAGAAGAAGAAGAGGAAGAAAGAAAGATAAAAAGGCAAGATAGAGCCTTGACTATCCAGTATTGGCTTAGATCTGTGAAAAATAAAGACGGAAAACAGAAAGCAATAATATGAGCACAAAGTAGTTCTTTACGGTGGATTTGCTTCTCCTGAATAATATTCTTTTATAAATTTCAAATGCTCACAATGAGCAAGCATCGCTGTTGTAATCAGAAAAGATATTACTACTCCTTAAGTCACTGCCGCATCAAACCCAGTCCCCAGCTATAGCGGGAACTCACCTTCCCATAAACTAACCCTGTCCCCAAGAGCACTCATGCCGGTGTCTCGGGGCGTTCACCGTGTGCAAGGGTTTTGAGTAATCAGTTCATATTGGTGCTATCATTTAATGATGCCCGAAGGTGGGCTGTGTTGCACACACATGAATTCCTACAAGCCACACAGCCACGAGGTAGATAGCATTCTTTATTCCCTGTCAACAGATGATAAAACGGGGGAGTAATGGAGAAGTTAAGTGACTTGCACACTGAGCTGGTGAAGGTGAAACCAGGATTCCTAAGCTCAGGTGTCTGATTCCAGGCCCCGAGACCCCTCTGCTCTCTCCATACGGCAGAGATCTCTAAGCACACTCCCAGCATGTTGGGAAAGCAGGACCACTCAGTTTCTTGAACTTTGCAAGGCCGTCTTCAAACAGCTGATGAAAATGTGGTTTTGTTCACACTTCAAAGACTGCATTTTTTTTTATTAATTAGCATTTTAAAGTTAGAAAAATGTGAAGAATTCATTCAGGAAAAAAAAAAATATCAATAAGTTCAATGCCAAAATATCGGGAAAAAAATTAAAAACCAGAAAGTCTTCACTAAATGTCCCAGCATCCCTCATACTTAACATATCGAAAGTCGTAGCACCGTCACGGTTCCCCCAAGATGGGCCCCTCCCCAGACCTCAGCTTCTGCCAGGGCTACCCCCTCAGACCCCCAATTCCCAAGTGCCTCTGGGCTGCCATTCACAAATGTGCCACCCTTCCCCTTTGGGAGGCCACCCAGGCAAACAAGAGCTGCCGAGTCTAGTCACACTGTGTTCCTCAGGGGTATCTCTCTCTTTCCTTCCCCACCGCTGGTCTCCTAACAAATGTCTTCCAGCTTCATTCCTGCCATGGCACATACAGGTTATTACATGTGAAACGGCACTTGAGTAAATGGACAAGGCCACTTGTGTTCAGGAGGCCACCAACCTGGTGACTCCAGCAGCCCAGCCCACTGAGGGTCTGCCGAGGTCTGAGGGGCGCCCAGCTCCTAGAATAGCATTAGCCCCTCCGTGGAACAGCAGTGCACCTCACACCCAACCCTCTCCCTTCTTCGGGCCCCTCCCTGCTCGCTCTTACCCACCACAGCCTCCACTAAGCCGTGTCCCTCATCATGCCTCTAGTTGGGCTCTCCTCCTCCCAGGAAAGGCAGAAGACATCCCAAACCTCACCACATCCTGCCTGTGGCTCCGGAGTGAGGTCTCCCAAGGGGAGAGCTCCGAGTGTAGAACCGGAAAGTCTGGGTTTGAATCTGCTTCTGCCTTGTGCAAGGTGTGTGACCGTGACCGTGGGCAGTTAGCCCTTCCGCGCCCAGGGCTCCCTTGTGTGAAATAGCGCCTCCCTCGTGGGGGTATTGTGAAAATGGCACGAGTCAGTAAGGGGAAAGCAGGACCCTGCACAGGTGCAGTCTGTCATCCAGGGAGGTGTCACAGACACTACGTAAGCGTCAGCCGTTACTACCAGCCCCGGCCCACAGATTTAATCCACATCCTGCCACGTATTCAGTGCCACCCAGCCCTGCTCCTCCTCATTCTCCCCCAAGCTCACATGACACCGTGCCCCTGCCCACCACCGTGCTCTGGTACCCGGACTTGCTGCGTCTGCCTCTGGGCGCTAACATCTGCCTTTCATTCCGGAGCCAGGTCGAGTCTCCCCTCCTTTCAGTGACTTCTCCTTACTTTAGACTCCCATTCTGCTCACTTTCCATGGCATTTGTTTGGCATCTACTGTACTGTTCTCTGTCCTTGTTATAAATACTCGCTGTCTTCCCAGGGAGATGAGAAGCCCCCAGCACTACATTTCCTGCCTACGATAGGTGCCCCGTAAGTGTTTGCTGATGATAATGATGATGGCCAGGAGAGAATAAATCTGTTAAGCCCATTATTTGCTGTAGCCAATAAAAGAGCTGTCCCTTATAACCGCTTTAATTCACTTGGGAGATGAACGTGAGATGCAGGAAGTGAAGTATTTTTCCATTTTAATAATATTTTATATTAATGGAAAATATTAATATTCTCCCACTGCCATTTAGTGGTTCTCTGGTACTATTATTTGAAAGGAATAAATATATCATTTAAATTTTATTATTCAAGAAAATTGCCATTACTGTTTATGGAGATCCACTACATATAAATTTAACGTTCCAACTCGTCTGTTTTCTCAAAGCAAATCATTGCAGTTGCCATTAAGTGAGGCAGTTACAGAAATTTTAAATCATATTTACAAAGAAAGAAAGCCAGAAAAGAGAAAAAATAATGAAAACAGCTTAATACTGATTTTAATGAGCTAGGGAACGTAATGGGAACAATGACAAAGAAAACAGGGCAGAAAATGTCTGTTTTTTGCATGATTATTATTTCCTCCGACCTCTAGTCCTCAAAGGTGGGGCCTGGTCTTTCTTTTCTTTGTATCCCCAGGGCCAGACACAGGGTTTGGAGATGGTCCTGGGTCTTAGACAGGGACTCCGCACTGATGCCAGCCAGACAGCCCACGTTCAGGCCTTGAAAAATTGGATTCAACGGTGCTTTTCATGAGCACTGAATAAATATCTTCTGAAGAAATGAGTAAATAAATGATGAATGAATACAGCTGTATATTAAAGAAAACTGGCTGCGATTATATGCAGCCCAAGCACAAGAAGGAGAAGGAGGGAATAAAAACTCAACAGTCAACTTGTTCTTCTGCACATAGCCCCGCAAACGTTTAATCACCTCCTGTTCAGTCCCAAACAATAGATTGTTTTTAATACTATTAGGGTAAAGGGAAAAAATAAGGTAAAATACCAAGGAGTGGGGAAAGAGACATCTCAGAAAAGGGGAGCAGGGTATTCAAAGGTCCTGGGGTAGAAAGAAGAATTGTATTTTCTAGGGTATAACATAAGTCCAAGGTAGCTTGAATGTAAAAAGTGAGAGAGTAAATGGCATCATTTAAAATAACATAACACGCAGAACTCAAATCAGACAAGGTACCATACGTTACATTAAGAATGTATGTCTTCATCATATGAACAACTAGAAGGCTTTGAAGAGTTTTTAGTGACCCAGTGGCATCATCAATTAGGCATTTTGAAAAAATCTCTCTGCAAGAAAAAAAGCACAGAAACAGGGAGACCGTCACTCATTCATTCAATAGACATGTTTATTCAGCAGCTACTAAGTATCAGGCATTATTCTAGGAACTGGAAATAAAGTACAGAGAATATAAACAAAATTTACTACTCTCCTGGGGAAAAAATAAGGCAGAAAAGGGAGGACCTGGCTAAGGGAAAAGAGTGGGTAAATTCTTCTTTTAATGAGGAAGTCACAGAAATAATCACTGAGAAGATATTTAAGCAAAGATCTAAAGCGGGTAAAAAGTCCACCATGCAGAATACTGGGGACTGAGCATCCTAGACAGAAGAGCCAGCCAGTGCAAAGGTCCTGAGGCAGGAACATGCTGGCTTCTGAGGAAACAACAAGGAGGCTAAAGAAGACTGATGAGGAGTTAGCAAGGAGGAGAATAAGAGATTATGTCAGAGATAATAGGGCAAGCTCATATAGGGCCTGGTGAGCTATTAGGCAGACTACGATTTTTACTCTGGTTGAGATAGGAAGCCATGGAAGGTTCTGAGCAGAGGATCGCTCTGCCCTCTGAGAAGGGTGTGGGTATGTGGGGGCAGAGGCTGGGTTGGGGTAGGGATGTGGGAGAAGGGCAGAAGCAAAGAGGTTTGTTAGTATGGCGGGGAGTCCAGTAATCCAGACAAACGATGGTGGTGGCTAGGTCTGGGGGTAGAAATGGAGGGATGAAAAGACATGTGTCGGGGTATATTTGAAAGAGCCAAAGAGAGCTGCTGACAGATTGTATGTGTAATGTAGGAGGAAGACGGGAGGCAGGGCTTTTGCCAGGAATAGCCTGAAGGTTGAAGTAGCCATTAACCGAAATGTGGAAAATTGAGATGGAATACTTTTTGGGGGGAAAGGTCAAGAGTTTGTTTTTCGCATATGATGTGTTTAAAGTGCCGGTAAGACCTCTCCTTGACTGGGCTTGGTAGTGAAGACGAGCAGAGAAAGGGGGGATTCAGCTAACGATGAAATGAGGCCAAGAGGAGACATTGTTAAGGAGAAACAGATTCGGATCAGGTGGTCCAGGCAAAGAGGACGCAGGTGAGGCTCAGGTGGTGGCGGTCCAGTCCCTGAAACCACGTGGTCAGTACCAGGGTGCCAAGACAAGCCAGCTCCGGCCAGAGCTGCATCCGCCAGGAAGAGGGCTCCCCTAGGGTCCACCCAGGGCACCCCGGGTGCCAAGGGATGCCTGTGCTTCGATGGAGATTAAGGAGAGAGTTCAGACACACCCAGGAGGTGAAAATCTGCAGCGCTTGACCGAAAGCTATAAATAAACAAATCTAGGATGAAAAACTAAGGTAAAACTCAGAGAAACAGGGAAGGTTTGTCAAATTTGCTCAGAAAGCAAAATTAGGAAATACTGTTAAATTTTTGTTGAACTGATGTACACTGCTTTCAATTCCAGGGACACGGTAGAATATTTATAGAACATTTAAACCACCGGTGTAATGCTACAGGGCCTCACTAAGGGAGGGCAGTGTTTAGAAACTGTTGCTTTTATTTGTGTATATATGGATACATATGGACATGATCAATTTCTGGGAAAAGACGCTGCCAAATATTTAGCGTAGTTATCTCTCGGTGGTGGGATTTCTGGTGACCGATCGATCTTTCTTTCTTTCTTTCTTTTTCTTTCTTTCTTTTTCTTCTGTTTACTTTCTAAGTTTTAATTATCATGTTTTATTTCACGACTTAAAAATCAGGATATCCGGGGCGCCTGGGTGGCTCAGTGGGTTAAGCCTCTGCCTTCAGCTCAGGTCATGGTCTCGGGGTCCTGGGATCGAGTCACGCATCGGGGTCTCTGCTCAGCGGAAGCCTGCTCACTGCCCCCCCCCCACCGCCTGCCGCCTGCCTTTCTGCCTATTTGTGCTCTCTCTGTGTCAAATAAATAAATAAATCTATTTTTTTTTTTTAATCAGGATATCCATTCTGTCCCTCAAGACAGAAAATGAAAGAGGCAACAAAAACCCTGTGAGATGATTTAGTGGGTCAAACTCTTGCTAGGTTGCTGGCTTCGTTTTTAAGCTATGGGATGTCGAAACTATTAATATGAAGATTGTAATCTGAGTTAAAAATGAGATAAAAAAATTGATGTCTTTAAAAATCATAAATAAGAAATACAAGTTATGTTTGCTGTGCAGATTAATTAACAACAGGATCTAGAATATTATATCAGTCTTACTGAATATTTTCTGTCGTTACTGGGGAGAAGCAAGATGGAGAGGAAAAACAGAATAATTTGTTGAGGCCACGTCAGCTGGAATGGAGGGGCAGTGAGGACTCAGGGGCCCAGGAAGCCCATCGTTCTTTGATTTGCATTCGGACTGATGCAATCTCTAACCTAGAATAAAATTTGTCGCTTCATTTTCTTGGTCTCAGTGAAGACTCCCCAAATTCCCATGTATTTATCTTTTGTAAATTATGTTTATTTTTAATATTGTATGCTCATGATTCTTTTATATGCCGAATGTCACAATTTGCTGATGGCGTGAGACCATCCCTGCATCCAGCATTTATTTTTTATTTCCTATGGCATTTTGTCCGTCTGCAGGCGTCCCCGCAGTCCTACATTGTATGGGTTCTCCTCCTTCCCAGGCCAGAGTCCCAGCTTGGATCATCTGCCACTTCAGCTTGGAGATGATGGTCTTGGGTAGACTGTAAACCCCTGTGGGCCCAGTGCTCTTAACCCTTCTGGTTCAGCATGCCATTGAATTAGCGAGCCAGAATTCAGAGCAGCCGGGGTATTGGCGGACAGCAAGGGGGGCAAGCCTGACCATCCAGTGAAACCTAGAGCGAAGAAATGACAAGAATTTCTTTTCTTTTCCTTCTATAGGAAGCTTGCAGATTCGGTACAACCTGGGCGGCACCAGGGAGCCCTACAACATTGATGTAGATCATAGGAACATGGCCAACGGACAACCCCACAGCGTTAACATCACCCGGCACGAGAGGACCATATTTCTCAAGGTATACCTACTGTACGCTCACCGAGTGGATGTGATACTGTATTACAGTCTCTATCCTCTCTTGTACTTGGGCGCTGGCTTTGTTTTGGGGGCTTCAGTGTAAGATGCCTATTACACTTTCTCCTACAGAGTCCTAACCAGGGAAGTAGAACCATGTATCGATACTAAAGGAAAGACAATGACAGAGTTAACAGTGAGGACATTTCTCAGGGAGAGGGTGGGATAAATGTTTGCTATGTGTATTCCTTGCATCTCGCTGCTTTTAGACTCACACATCTATCAGCCTCCTGTTTTTATCTATCACACCATCTTTTTTCTCCATGCTCTCAGATGTCTGAAGCTTATCATGTTTCCCAGCAAAGGTTATTTTGGTTTATCTGACCTACTTCTGCTACTCCAACACAATATGAATAACTATTTTTTTTTTCTCTGTGGATGCTTTGCCCGAAAAATTCTCAAAACACAGACCTTCCCCAGAATCTCAGACTCTGGTTGTAGGCTTTCAGCACACAAAGGGATGGTTTTATTATGACAGTCCAGTTTTATTTCAGGTTCATTGATTGTCTCTACCCCCACCACCGATTTTCACAATGAAGAAACCAGCCTGGGAGGCACCATGAATAAAACATAGCATGAGGAAGTCTCCCTGGGAACGAAGCCAAAAGATCAAGGATGGGAACTGTCACTGCATTCTCTAGAAGGAGTTCAAAATAGATACCTGTCAGGGAAAAGAACAGCAGGGGGATACTGTTTTGTCAGAGAGTGGAGTGCCATTTGGAAGGGGTTCAGCACAGTCAGACCTCATTCGGATTCGGCTGGCTGCTGTGGCAAGTTCGGATTGCAAAGAAAGGGCCCAAGTCCTGTCTGTGTTTGAGCAGCGGTGGACGTCAAACTCATAACTTGATACGGAGTTTACGCTTGGCCTTTAGCAGGAAATGCGAGAGGGTATTTTAAGGACAGGTCTCTCCTAGGAAATTGACAACGTGCAGTTACAGTTTCTCGTGCAATCAATCAAATGGGTGTAAAGAAGATTGCCCCGCGGTGGTGGGCAGGGTCCCTGAGCCCAGCGCGGTGCCTGGCTCATCTGGGAAGCTGCAGATTATGTCCTGGGCAAAAGCAAGTCCATCTTGAACCATAACACCAGGTTTATTCCGGAAAGCCAGCAAGACCAGGAGGGGTACACTTTATATCATTATAGGATTAGGATGGTTTTGTACCATTTTTTCATAATGTGTATTGGCTTTTAATTAGAAACATTCCCTCATTTTAACCCATGCCATCTGTCACCTCTTTTCAAGTGACGTCTCTTGCTATTGCGGTATTACAGAATAATGTTAAAAGTTAAAAAAGAGGGGCGCCTGGGTGGCTCAGTCGGTTAAGCCTCTGCCTTCGACTTTGGTCATGATCCCAGGGTCCTGGGATCGAGCCCTGCATCGGGCTCCCTGTTCAGCGGGGAGCCTGCTTCTCCCTCGCCCACTCCCCCAGCTTGTGTTCCGTCTCTGGGGGAAGCCACGGCCACAGGGGAGGACCGGGCGAGTGGGAGGGGGGACCAGAGCTGATAGAGCCATTTCTGGGTATATTTCCCAAAATGAGGTCCAGAGGAAAGACAGGTAAGGCAGCCCCCTCCTGGCACATTCGGCCAACTGGGGATTCTTCAGAACTAGCAAGCTACCCTTTTTTGTTTTTGTTTTTAAGATTTTATCTATTTATTTGGGAGAGGGAGAAAGTGAGCACAAGCAGGAGAAGGACCAGAGGGAGAGGGAAAAGCAGACTCCCACTGAGCAGGGAACCCCCTGAGATGGGGCTTCATTCCAGGACCCTGGGATCATGACCTGAGCCAAAGGCAGATGCGTAACCAACTGAGCCACCCAGGTGTCTCCTAACCAGCAACCCTTTAAGAACAAATATGAGCCTTACCTGCCACAGAATTAGAGATTGCCCTGAAGACAGGGAGAGGGGGAGGGGTTGGGAGGGGGGTAGGCTGTTTTAGGAACTTGGGGCTTTTGAGGCATGGAAAGCCAGAGAAGTCTAGAGAGCAGGAGACTGAGGGCTGGGGGTGGGGCGGGGGGAGTCCGGTTCTACTGCTCAGAGTTCTTGTTGTTGCCAGTGACTGAAAACCAATTCGGAACTCATTTGTAGGGAGAATTCCTAGTGTAGGTCACGGAATTTAAGAAAGGGCAAACTAATATTCTGGAAGAAAATCCAGGGGACCTGGAGGACTACAATGAAGACTAGAAGCTCCCGCCCCTCCCGCTTCCGTGCCTTGATCCCTCTATTATCTCTGCTTGACAGCCCCTCTATGAGGACGGCCGGTACCTCCCCCTGCAGGCTCCCTCTGTTACATGTGGTAGAAGGCAAACACGGGAGCACGGGCCAGACTCCCGTCTCAGTTCTGCTACCAGAAGGTGTCTCGGTTCTCATTTCAAAACCTCAGGGAAGGTCTGTGATTGGTCTGGCTTGTGCTGTGTGTTGACCCGTTGGAAGGAGAGACAGTGATGCTGGGCAGCCCCAGTGAGATGCTTGGGGGTGAGGGAGGGAACTGGGGCGAATCCTCCAAAAGAATAGGAATGTGGTTCCAGAAAAAAAGACTCGAGAGGGGTGAAAATGGGCTGTGCCATGCTTTGAGGTTACGAACAGCATAGAGTCGGGAAGCACCCCGAAATCATGGATGGAATTCTGCCACAGGAATTACACCGAGTGTGGTGGAGGGTCCTGCCCTCTGTCCTTCTGTCGTATAGAACAATGCAATTGCACTGAAATTTCTGGATGTGTTTAGAAAGCCAGATGCCTCAACCCACTTGAATTCAGCCAGAAAAGACCTCATAGCTGCTGGGGCGCCGGTGTTTCTCCGCCTCTCCACCCCAGCTCAGATAGAAAATAAAGAAAATAAAGCTAGGATGATGGCAGAAGAAAAGATATGGAAAAGCGGGTCAGGAGACTCCCTGCCCTACTTTCTTTCTGGTGGGAAGGCCTTGTGGAGAATGCAGGTAAATCTGAAGGTACCTTTAGAACACTAGAAACTGACCTTTTTTCTGGAAGCCATCTACAAATTCATCTTAAGAACTTCTACAACTTCAGGAATGTGTGGGAGAGATAACAGGAAAATGTTCATCTTCATTATTTCTGTGTGGAGGGATTATAAATGGCATGTTTTCCTCTAGAGCTTTCTGTATTTCCTCATTTTCTCTTATAAGCGTGCGTGGCAATTTCTGAGGGGGCACATGTTGCATTTTTATAATCAAACAAAAATAGGAAACATACAGATATCTTCCATCCATTCTGAGAGCCCCCAACTGTATAACAAAATATAATGACAAAGATATTCAGATAATTTCACATTAAAATGCACTTCTAATCAAAGAACAAAAATAAGGCAAATTCAATCCTGAATATAAAATGCTGTGGAATGATGCCTCTGGAATTAAGGTGAAATTTTACACATTTATATATACATGCACAAACAGCACATCATCCCAACGATGTTTATCAGTGTTTACGGTGTTTTTAAAAGAAGGTTTACTTCCCTAGCTGGGCTTGGCTAAAGCTAACATTAAATTAATTTGCATTCCCTGAGCACAGACTGTCTGAAATGGTGCTGAGCCCTTGAGGGAAATTGACCTTGGATGAAACATTTGCTGCCAAAACACCAAGTGCCCAATCTCCACATAGATAATGAGGAGCTGACTCCAGGAGTCATCGGACACCGGCGCGAGCCAGGGCCCGTGACCACCCTCGAGTGGCGTCATTTATGAAAACTCACAGTTGCACCAGGGATCGTAGCTGAAGGCTTCCCGCCGGTCGAGATGTAAGACAAACCCCGGGCGGGCGGAGAGCACCTGAGAGAGTCCTGTAGGCGATGAAAATCCCTGCCCATCAGATGACGCCAAGAGCCAAATATCACGAGGAATAATTTCAAAGTCTTGGGTCACAAAGCCCTTCTTCTCGCTTTCCTGCCTGCCTGCCGTCCCGAGCTTGTTTCTGCTCTTTTCCCTTCTTTTCGGCCTCCATCCCACTGCTGGAGGGACGTCAGGTGGCTCGCGGGCAGTCAGAACAGTGACATCGGGAGCGGGAGTAAGTCCCGAAGGTATACGTGGATTTCTTCCATGCCCTGGATTATATTTGCTGGCTAGGAAGCTGCCCCTAGCCCGGGCCCCTTGGGCAATGTCCCGTCCATGAGCATGGCTCACATACACGGGTGTTCGCTGTGTCCCCGGCGCTGAGCTGAGGATGTCAAACACGTCCTCTCATTCCGTCCTCACCGGAACCGTGTTGGATGCGCAGGGTTAGGGTCCCCGTTTTAGAGATGTGGAAACTAAAACTCAGATCATCTGACATAACTTGCCTCAAGGTTAAGAATGGGAAGCTGCCGAAACACAGATGGATCTAGGTCAGTCCCCCTTTTCGTCCCCATGTGCTCCTAACCATCCCTTAGTAGCGAGGTGTCTGGAAGGCTGGGCACAGGCTTTAAAAGTGGATGCCTTCGGGGGCACCTGGTGGCTCTGCCCCTTGAGCGTCCAGCTCTTGATTTCGGCTCAGGTTGTGATCCCAGGGTCCTGGGGTCAGGCCCTGTATCGGGCTCCCCACGCAGGGGGGAGTCTGTCTGGGGAGTCTCCCTCGGCCTCTGCCCCTCCCCCCGCTTGCAAGCACATGGATGCACCCTCTCTCTCAAATAAATTTTAAAATCTTTACAACAACAAAGAAAGTGGATACCTGTGGCTGGGAAGAATTTGAGTGGTATTACAACAATAATGACAATAATTGTTATTAGTATGAAATAGTTCAAAAATACGCAAGAGCACAGAGAAGAATGATATGTATTTACCAGCTGAGCATTACAAATTTGGGGATTTTGCTCTGTTTCTTCAGACTTTTTTTTTTAATGCAGTGATAGTCAAGGCTGTTGGTTCTCCTTATTACACGGTGAGCCCTGAGAAAGGCAGTGGACAGTGCCTTGAGAAGCATTCCTGGGAAAAGTGTTTTCCACAAGGCCGATCAATGTAGCGACTCTAATGAAAGTCAGGCATAATTTAAACATCAGATTTCAGGGGCACATAGATGGCTCAGTCGGTTAAGCTTCTGCCTTCAGCTCAGGTCATGATCCTGGGGGCCTGACGTGGGGCCCGGGTTGTTGGGCTCCTTGCTCAGCAGGGAGTCTGCTTCTCCCTCTACCCTTCCCCCGACCCAGCTCACGCTCCCTCTCTCACTCTCGCTCTCATTCAAAATCTTTTTAAAAACTGGATTTCAGTACAAACAATTCCAGAAGGAGTTGGAGGAGGGGTGATGAGCCCATGAAGGGGAGGAGGGGCCGACGTGACCCAGCTTTATGATACTCTGGCCTTATCCAAGGGTAAAACTAGCTCCAAAAAATGAATAAACTACACATTCTTAGAATAACTATGACATATTCAGGGGCTTTGATGGAAGTTAAACAATAGAGAGCTCAGGGATATGTTCTCTGGCACAGACACTCTGAGTCTATATTCTCCCAAAACCAAATGAACAGATGGTAAGGGTGTCATGTTCATTTTGGCTTTCATCTAACTGGAGGGCCATCCTGTCATTGCCAAGAAGAGGCTAACAGATTTCTCCTGCAAGCAAAATTAAGGACTTTTTTTTTCTTCTTTTTGTTGGCTAACTTAACATAATAATAAAAAAAAATTTTTTTTAAATTAAGGACCTGTAAAAAAAAAAAAACTCTCAAGTCCTTAAGAACAAATGATTAGGTCCCTGATTTTTGTACCACAAAGAGTGTGACTTCAGTTGTTTTCATCAGGAATTTTCAAAAAAGGTTTTTAAAAAAATCATTGCATTCTATCTTTTAAATTAAAATAAAGATGATAATTTCTTACCTGCTATTAATCAGATTGCAATCAAATTATATAAAAACAGGGGCGTGTGGGTGGTTCAGTGGGTTAAGCCTCTGCCTTCAGCTCAGGTCTTGATCTCAGGGTCCTGGGATCGAGCCCCGCCTCGGGCTCTCTGCTCAGCAGGGAACCTGCTTTTCCCTCTCTCTCTCTCTGCCTGCCTCTCTGCCTACTTGTGATCTCTCTGTCAAATAAATAAAATCTTTTTTAAAAATTATATAAAAACAGTCACTAATGGAGCTTGCTAATGGAGCTGTATATTGAGAGGAACCCTAAAAATGGTCGGAGAAGAGTAATCAACGGAAACAAACACTCTGCTCCATGCTAGGGAC